>NC_053036.3:238980882-239589536 GCF_002575655.3 Aegilops tauschii subsp. strangulata
ACCCAAAGTCTAAACGGTGCCCTAAGGGCTGTATATATGTAGCAGAGAGGGGGAATTTCGTGGCCCTTGGAGGAGGGGTCCAAAACCAACCCTAACTCTTGTTTCCCCACACATACGGACTCTAAAAACTGCCTATAATCAAGTATTTCGAAATTACATGGGCCTGGCCCAAAAATAAGGTGACGCAGCACCTAGAATAGCCTCTGGACGAAATTTATGAAGTGGCATCTTGTATATTTCGTCCAAGACTTCATGCACTCATTATGGTGGCTTCAAAGTCCTGGAATCATCACTTGTAACTCCATTCTTGTTCCCCTTGTGCATGTCATCATCTCCATGCTTGAACTTGCTCCAAGGTTCATCTTTCTTGTCCAAGCTAGGCCCTTCATTTGTAAGCAAAACAAATGTATCCAATTTAGGCAGCATCATATTCTCATGAACATTGGAATCATTACCAAGAAACGGAAGTACCTGATAATTCAATTGGCGCGCGCGAGCTCTAGTAATTGGTCCAGTATGTATAGCAGCAGGGGTTGTGGGTGTAACAATGGTATTGATGTCCTCATCAGGAATGGAATGCGTCGTCGTGTTCATCGGGAGCCAACCGGCTTGGACGGAACAACCGATGGAAACGAGGCCTGGTGTACCGCAGAACAGAGGAGACGGCCTTGTGTTCGACCGGCCACAGTCAAAACAGGATCATGTTCATCGGGAGGGGTCTGGCGTACCGCAAAACGGAGGAAACGGACCTCCTACGGTCGAAACGGGGTCCTGTTGATCGGGAGGGGTGTGGCGTACCGCAAAACGGGACTCCACGGGATACTGTTCATCTCCACCGTCGACCTTCTCAAGAATCCACGGGCTACTGTTCATCCACCGTTGACCTCCTCCAGCCTCCACCTGCGACTGTTCATCCACGGGCTCCTGTTCATCCAGCCTCCACCGCGTGCTCCTCCACCGGCTACTGTTCAACTAGCCCTCTCAACGGGGTCCTGTTCAACCACCCCTCCACGGGCTACTGTTCATCCAACCCTCCACCGGCTACTGTTCAACCAGCCCTCCACGGGGTCCTGTTCATCCACCCCTCCACCGTCTCGATCGATCGGGGTCCTGTTCATCCAGCGGGAACACCACGGGTTCCTGTTCATCCAACCCCCCATTGGGAACTATTCAACCAAACCCCCAACAATGCTCACTGTTCATCGGGAAGCAGGTTCGATCGGCTTCAGTTAGCAGCAGTAGCGAAGGAATCGCTCGATCGGGTTCAGTTATCAGCCATTGATCGATCGCTCGGGTTCAGTAACGCGTAGCTCGCAATGCAATCGCTCGGGTTCAGTAGGCGAACGCCTCGCTCAGGTTTAGTTCGATCCCAACGCCCCGCACCCACACACATGTGTGTACGAGAGAAACGCGCATCGGACGGCCCCCGACCACCCACCGTACCGGGAACTCCCCGATATTTTCCGCGCCCTTGCTTCTACCATGATTTTTTCCGTCATGGACGGCCCAAATAATGTCATGCAACTGCCTCTCCACCCGCCCAGGACGAAAATCCCATTTTCTGTCATGATTTTTTGTCATAGAAGTAGGAGCCCACCACATCTATGATCATACCGGTTTTTGTCACAATTATCGTCATAGAAGTGTCATAAGCATGACAGAAAAAAATTCGTTCGGCCCAAAATGTCACGGATGTGTCTTTTTTGTAGTGCGTGTTGGGCCTCCAAGCACAGAGTTTTGTAGCACAGTAGCAATTTTCCCTCAAGTGTATGACCTAAGGTTTATCAATCCGTGGGAGGCATAGGATGAAGATAGTCTCTGTCAAACGACCCGGCAACCAAATACAAGAAATCTCTTGTGTCCTCAACACACCCAATACAATGGCAAATTATGTAGGTGCACTATTTTGGCGAAGAGATGGTGATAAAAGTGTAATATTGATGGTAGAAAAATATTTTTATAATCTGAATAAATAAAAATAGCGAGGTAAAAAATAGTAAACAGGCACAAAAACGGTATTGCAATGCTTGAAAATGAGGCATAGAGTCCATACTTCCGCTAGTGCAATCTCTCAACAGTGCTAATATAATTGGATCATATAACCACCCCTCAAAGTGGGATGAAGAATCACTCCAAAGTTCCTATCTAGCGGAGAACATAAGAAGAAATTATTTGTAGGGTACGAAACCACCTCGAAGATATTCTTTCCGATCGATCTATGCAAGAGTTCGTACTAAAATAACACAAAATAATTTAAGATTCATAATACTCAATCCAACACAAAGGACCTCAAAGACTGCCCCAAGGTTTCTACCGGAGAAATAAAAAACGAGAACGTGCATCAACCCCTATGCATAGATTATCCCAATGTCACCGCGGGAATCCGCGAGTTGAATTCCAAAACACATATCAAGTGAATCAATATGATACCCCATTGTCACCACGATTATTCATATGCAAGATATATATCAAGTGCTCTCAAGTCCATAAAAGTATTCAATCCGATAACAACGAAATCTCAAAGGGAAAAACTCAATTCATCACAACAAGATAGAGAGGGAAAAACACCATATGATCCGACTATATTAACAAAGCCCGCGATACATCAAGATCGTGACATCTCAAGAACACTAGAGAGAGAGAGAGATTAAACACATAGCTACTAGTACAAACCCTCAGCCCCGAGGGTGGACTACTCCCTCCTCATCGTGGTGGCCACCGGGATGATGAAGTTGGCCATCGGAGATGATTCCTCCTCCGGCAGGGTGCCAGAACAGGGTCTATATTGGTTTTTGGAGGATACAGAGCCTTGCGGCGGTTAAACTTCTGATCTAGGTTAACCCCGAGGGTTTTTGGAATATTTAGGATTTTATAGGACAAAAAGGGGGTGCGGGAGGCCACCGAGGTCGGCACAACCCACCTGGGCGCGCCTGGGCCCCCAGGCATGCCCTGGTGGGTTGTGCCCCCCTCGGGGCACCCCGGGTGCTGATCTGGCCCACTGGTGGTCTTTTGGTCCATAAAAAATCCCCAAAAAGTTTCGCGGTGTTTGGACTCCGTTTGATATTGATTTCCTGTGATGTAAAAAACAAGCAAAAATAGCAACTGGCACTAGGCACTGGGTCAATAGGTTAGTACCAAAAAATGATATAAAGTTGCTATAAAATGATTGTAAAACATCCAAGAATGATAACAAAACGGCATGAATACTTCATAAATTATAGATACGTTGGAGACGTATCAGTATCCCCAAGCTTAATTCCTACTCGTCCTCGAGTAGGTAAATGATAAAAGAAATAATTTATGAAGTGTGAATGCTAGCAAAGTGCATAAGTTTAATCAATGATAATTTCAATCACTTTTCCTAGCATCATGACAACAACTCTTTCTCATAAAATTTCTCATGTTTAAAGTCGCAACCAATTCACATGTTAAGGTTCAAACAATGAATTCTCTTGAAATTCAACAACCTATGTTCTTAGTCACCAAGCAATTGCAATTTGACTTATTCAACAGAGTTTAAGTAAGAGCTCCAGATACTCAACCATCATATAGTGTTCTATGATTGCTAACACTCACCGTATACACATGAGCAAAACGTTTCAACCGGACACATAGACAGATGGGGGCTTATAATTTCGCCTCCCAACGTAATCACCTCAAGGGTGATGTCAACAATAATAACTCATGCTACCCATATCCAACTGAATATATGTACCTAGATCTTTCCTCACCACATGATGCTTGCCAAAAGAGAAAAATAAGAAGGAATAGAGAGAAAAACTTTGACTGTTTGCATAAAGGTAAATACATAAAAGTAAAAGATAGGCCCTTCGCAGAGGGAAGCAGAGGTTGCCATGCACTTATTTGTTTGTATGCTCAACCCCTTAGTGCAAAAGAATGTCACGTTTTATTGCCCCTTGTGATGGCAACCTTTATTATGCAGTCTGTCGCTTTTATGCTTCACCATCACAAGTTCGTACAATGCTCAATTTTCTCTTACACTAAATGATCTCACACTTTTAGAAGCAATTTTGATTGCCTTATTGCACCGATGACAACTTACTTGAAGGATCTTGCTCAATCCTTAGGTAGATATGGTGGACTCGTGAAGGTAAGATTTGGGTTTAAGAGTTTTTGGATGCACAAGTAGTATCTCTACTTGGTGCGGAATTTTTGGCTAGCAAAGGTGGGGGGCAAGCACCACTTGTTGAAGGATCTATGACAATATAACTTCTATGTGAATATGAACAAACATAAACCATTACATTGTCTTCCTTGTCCAACGTCAACAATTTTGGCATATAATATTTTGATGGGGGCTCACAATCACAAAAGATTTCCAAGATAGTGTATTTGCATGTGAAAGTTCTCTTCCTTATACTAATTATTCAGGAATTGCTTGTGTGACGAATATTGTGATTGTCAAGCTTCAAAGGATTTCACTTTCTAAACCCAATGTGAAGCTACCACTAGGCATGATATAATTTCAACTTCATGATATTCTATTCATTCAACAATTTACTCATAGGATATAAGTGGAGCACAATAGTAAATGACAAGCTACTCCAAAAAGATACTCCCTCCGTACCAAAATAAGTGACTCAACTTTGTACTAGCTTTAGTGTAAAGTTAGTACAACACTGAGTCACTTATTTTGGGACGGAGGGAGTATAAGTGAAGATCAAGCGAGTAGTTAAGTAAATAGGTAGCTATTTGAGGACTCTCTTATTAAAAAACTTCCAGATCTAAGTATTTTATTAAAGCAGCAAGCAAAAAAATGACATTCTAAGAATAGCACCACTCATGTGGAGAAGCAAAAACTTAGGCTCAAACGATACTAACCGATAATTGTTGAAGAAGAAAGGTGGGATGCCTACCGGGGCATCCCCAAGCTTAGATGCTTGAGACTTCTTGAAATATTATCTTGGGATGCCTTGGGCATCCCCAAGCTTGAGCTTTTGTGTCTCCTTAATTCCTTTTATATCACGGATTCCCAAAATCTTGAAAACTTCATCCACACAGAACTCAACAAGAACTCGTGAGATAAGTTAGTATAAACCAATGCAAAAACTTTATCATCATCTATTGTAGAAAATCACTAAAATTATTATTCAACATTGCATACCAAATGCCTCTGCATATTTAATACTCCTATCCTCAAATAGAATCATTAAACAAACAAACATATGCAAAAAATCCAAAAATAACAGCAATCTGCCAAAACAGTACAGTCTGTAAAGAATGGAAGAGTATCAATACTTCTTAAACTCCAAAAATTATGAAATTTTTACCAAACTGTAGAAAATTTATCAGATCTTATTTTTCAAAACGTTTCAACATTTTATCACATTCTTAATTTTCTAGGGAATTGTTGCAACATCGATAAACTTTCTGTTTTGAAACAGCGACAAGTAGACTTGCAAAATAAGCATAAAAAGGCTATCAATGCCACTTTTATAGAAATAAAAGATGCAAAAAATTATTCTAAATAACAGAAAGCAAATCCTAACCAAATGAAATGACGCTCCAAGTAAAACTCATATCATGTGACGAATAAAAATATAGCCACAAGTAAGGTTACCGATAATGTTGGAGACAATAGAGGGGATGCCTTTCGGGGCATCCCCAAGCTTAGTTGCTTGGATCCTCCTTGGATATTAACTTGTGGTGCCTTGGGCATCCCAAATCTTAGGGTATTGTCACCCCTTATTCTCCTCATATCAATTTTTCACCCAAAACTTCAAAACTTCAATCACACAAAACTTAACGGAACTTCGTGAGATAGGTTAGTATGATAAAGAGCAAACCATTTACTTTGGTAGTGTCAAAGACAAGATTGATAATTGTTTCCACACAATGCCTACTGTAGCATATCATTTCCACAATTTATATTGAGCAATATAAGCCATAGAAACTAGGAAACAAGCAAACTATGCATTGAAAACAGAATCTGTCAAAAACAGAACAATCTGTAGTAATCTGTAGTCCAACCGTACTTCTGCTACTCCAAAAATTCTAAAGAACTAGGACAACATAGGGAATTTGTATATCTATAACCTGTAAATAATTCAGATCAAAAGCACGTTCCAGTGAATTTTCAAAATTCCTGGAATGAGCGCAGAAGTTTTTGTTTTTGCACAGATTCAAGTCAACTATCATCCACACTATCCCAAAGGGTTTACTTGACACTTTATTGAAACAAAAGAAATAAAACATGATTACTACAGTAGCATAATCATGTGAACACATAAAAATAGTAATGGTAAATGTTGGGTTGTCTCCCAACAAGCGCTTTTCTTTAATGCCTTTTAGCTAGGCGTGATGATTTCAATGATGCTCACATAAAAGATAAGAATTGAAACATGAAAAGGAGCATCATGAATGACATGGAAAGCACAGTTAAGCCTAACCCACTTCCTATGCATAGGTATTTTGTGAGCAAATAATTTATGGGAGCAAGAATCAACTAGCATAGGAAGGCAAAACAAGCATAACTTCAATATTTTCAACACAGAGAGAGGGAACTTGATATTATTGCAATATGTAAAAGCATATGTTCCTCTCTCATAATAATTTTCAGTAGCATCATGAATGAATTCAACAATATAACTATCACATAAAGCATTCTTTTCATGATCCACAAGCATAGAAATTTTATTACTCTCCACATAAGCAAAGTTATTCTCATGAATAGTAGTGGGAGCAAACTCAACAAAATAACTATCATGGGATTGAAAATTAAAATCATGATGATAAGTTTCATGGTTATCATTATTCCTCATAGCATACATGTCATCACCATAATCATCATAGATAGCAACTTTGTTATCATAGTCAATTGATGCCTCATCCAAAATGGTGGATTCATCACTAAATAAAGTCATGACCTCTCCAAATCCACTTTCATCAATATAATCATCATAAATAGATTCCCCAAGCTTCCGGTTTTGCATATCATTAGCATCATGAATATTCAAAGAATTCCTACTAACAACATTGCAATCATGCTCATCATTCAAAGATTTTTTATCAAACATTTTATAAAATTCTTCGTCTATCAATTGAGCACAATTTTCCTTTCCATCATTTTCATGAAAGACATTATAAATAAGAATAATATGATGCAACCTCAATTCCATTTTTTTGTAGTTTTCTTTTATAAACCAAAGTAGTAGTTAAACAAGAAACTAAAAGATTCGATTGCAAGATCTAAAGAAATACCTTCAAGCACTCACCTCCCCAGCAACGGCGCCAGAAAAGAGCTTCATTGACGGGATGTGAGTGCTGCTTACCTAACCTCCCTGGGAACGGCGCCAGAAAAGAGCTTGATGTCTACTACGCAACTTTATTCTGGTAGACACGTGTTGGGCCTCCAAGCGCAGAGTTTTGTAGGACAACAGCAATTCTCCCTCAAGTGGATGACCTAAGGTTTATCAATCCGTGGGAGGCGTAGGATGAAGATAGTCACTCTCTAACGACCCTGCAACCAAATACAAGAAATCTCTTGTGTCCCCAACACACCCAATACAGTGGCAAATTATATAGGTGCACTAGTTCGGCGAAGAGATGGTGATAAAAGTGTAATATTGATGGTAGAAATATATTTTTATAATCTGAATAAATAAAAATAGCACAATAACAAATAGTAAACAGGCACAAAAACGGTATTGCAATGCTTGAAAATGAGGCATAGAGTCCATACTTCCGCTAGTGCAATCTCTCAACAGTGCTAATATAATTGGATCATATAACCACCCCTCAAAGTGGGATGAAGAATCACTCCAAAGTTCCTATCTAGCGGAGAACATAAGAAGAAATTATTTGTAGGGTACGAAACCACCTCGAAGATATTCTTTCCGATCGATCTATGCAAGAGTTCGTACTAAAATAACACAAAATAATTTAAGATTCATAATACTCAATCCAACACAAAGGACCTCAAAGACTGCCCCAAGGTTTCTACCGGAGAAATAAAAAACGAGAACGTGCATCAACCCCTATGCATAGATTATCCCAATGTCACCGCGGGAATCCGCGAGTTGAATTCCAAAACACATATCAAGTGAATCAATATGATACCCCATTGTCACCACGATTATTCATATGCAAGATATATATCAAGTGCTCTCAAGTCCATAAAAGTATTCAATCCGATAACAACGAAATCTCAAAGGGAAAAACTCAATTCATCACAACAAGATAGAGAGGGAAAAACACCATATGATCCGACTATATTAACAAAGCCCGCGATACATCAAGATCGTGACATCTCAAGAACACTAGAGAGAGAGAGAGATTAAACACATAGCTACTAGTACAAACCCTCAGCCCCGAGGGTGGACTACTCCCTCCTCATCGTGGTGGCCACCGGGATGATGAAGTTGGCCATCGGAGATGATTCCCCCTCTGGCAGGGTGCCAGAACAGGGTCTAGATTGGTTTTCGGAGGATACAGAGCCTTGCGGCGGTTAAACTTCTGATCTAGGTTAACCCCGAGGGTTTTCGGAATATTTGGGATTTTATAGGACAAAAAGGGGGTGCGGGAGGCCACCGAGGTCGGCACAACCCACCTGGGCACGCTTGGGCCCCCAGGCATGCCCTGGTGGGTTGTGCCCCCCTCGGGGCACCCCCGGGTGCTGATCTGGCCCACTGGTGGTCTTTTGGTCCATAAAAAATCCCCAAAAAGATTCGCGGTGTTTGGACTCCGTTTGATATTGATTTCCTGCGATGTAAAAAACAAGCAAAAATAGCAACTGGCACTAGGCACTGGGTCAATAGGTTAGTACCAAAAAATGATATAAAGTTGCTATAAAATGATTGTAAAACATCCAAGAATGATAACAAAACGGCATGAATACTTCATAAATTATAGATACGTTGGAGACGTATCAGTATCCCCAAGCTTAATTCCTACTCGTCCTCGAGTAGGTAAATGATAAAAGAAATAATTTATGAAGTGTGAATGCTAGCAAAGTGCATAAGTTTAATCAATGATAATTTCAATCACTTTTCCTAGCATCATGACAACAACTCTTTCTCATAAAATTTCTCATGTTTAAAGTCGCAACCAATTCACATGTTAAGGTTCAAACAATGAATTCTCTTGAAATTCAACAACCTATGTTCTTAGTCACCAAGCAATTGCAATTTGACTTATTCAACAGAGTTTAAGTAAAACTCATATCATGTGACGAATAAAAATATAGCCTCAAGTAAGGTTACCGATAATGTTGGAGACAATAGAGGGGATGCCTTTCGGGGCATCCCCAAGCTTAGTTGCTTGGATCCTCCTTGGATATTAACTTGTGGTGCCTTGGGCATCCCAAATCTTAGGGTATTGTCACCCCTTATTCTCCTCATATCAATTTTTCACCCAAAACTTGAAAACTTCAATCACACAAAACTTAACGGAACTTCGTGAGATAGGTTAGTATGATAAAGAGCAAACCATTTACTTTGGTAGTGTCAAAGACAAGATTGATAATTGTTTCCACACAATGCCTACTGTAGCATATCATTTCCACAATTTATATTGAGCAATATAAGCCATAGAAACTAGGAAACAAGCAAACTATGCATTGAAAACAGAATCTGTCAAAAACAGAACAATCTGTAGTAATCTGTAGTCCAACCGTACTTCTGCTACTCCAAAAATTCTAAAGAACTAGGACAACATAGGGAATTTGTATATCTATAACCTGTAAATAATTCAGATCAAAAGCACGTTCCAGTGAATTTTCAAAATTCCTGGAATGAGCGCAGAAGTTTTTGTTTTTGCACAGATTCAAGTCAACTATCATCCACACTATCCCAAAGGGTTTACTTGACACTTTATTGAAACAAAAGCAATAAAACATGATTACTACAGTAGCATAATCATGTGAACACATAAAAATAGTAATGGTAAATGTTGGGTTGTCTCCCAACAAGCGCTTTTCTTTAATGCCTTTTAGCTAGGCGTGATGATTTCAATGATGCTCACATAAAAGATAAGAATTGAAACATGAAAAGGAATACCCAACCCAGATTAACTTGTTATTCTCCGGGCCGCATTAGACTTGCCAAGAAAATGGGCTTTAAGAAATAATAAATGGGCTGTAACTAAAAAATTTGGATGTAAATATAAAAGACGCACTGAACATGCACATTTTTTTAATTTCATTACTTGTTGCGCGCGCAAAATTTCGTTGGATTTTTACCTAATAAAAATTTATTTTGAAATTATATTTAATCTGACCCTAAATTTTGGGTTAAAAAATATTTCGGATCCCAACAAAATGTTGGAAATTTTGTTGAAATTTTTTTTTGAGCGGTTGGCTGAAATTATTAACCGTTGTCCTGGCTAGAAAATGGGCTGTAATTTTAACAAACCGTAAATGGGCTAAGTTAATTCCATTAGTATTAAGAAATGGGTTGTACATTATAACAAATTACAAATGGGCTATATGTTCTCTGCCACAGACACGGGTACGCGTCGGTGCTATACAAACGGTTTTTAACCCCTTTTTGCGACGGCATTTGGAACTGTTGCCAAGTGAGTGTGGGCGATAGGGGGGGTCCTTCCCACACGACCTAGAAACCGTCGGGGATAGGGAGCCAAGATACATATACAGTACTCCTACTCGTTTGTGCTCGCATTGCCATCGCAGTCGGTATTCTGTGGTGCTACATTTACGATGCGCGGCCCATCACAAAGGGTTCACTACTATAGAACGTGTATGATAAGCATACAATCACGCACATTCGCTTTTCCCAAAGCGTATGCGATAACTAATTAAGAAGATTAGCTAATCGTCGTACGAGTGTCAGACAGGATTACGAAACGTCGGACCATTATAACATCGTCGTACACAACAAGTATCGCACACGCTATTCTGTGCTGCAACGTTTACGATGCATACTTCATCAGAAACAGTTCATGGTTGCGAATCATGTACAATAAGGCAACTATCACAAACGTTTAGTTTGCCCGCACCGTTTGTGATATTGTTTGACATCGCACACGCTTTGCAAACGGCAACTGTGTGCATGCTCGCACGTGTTTCCTCTCTCTGAACCGTGTCGGATTATGGTGTATATCGCAAACGTTTGCGTTTTACCAACCATGTGTGATGTAACTGCTTGGAGAGCGTAATTTCACCGTAATTTAATTGCTCCTATTTCAAGTTGTACCGGATTTGAATTTGAATGTATGCTATAGCTTTATTTATATCCATCAGGTTCAAACAACCAATGCATTATTCGATTAATAGGTACATATGTTCAAGAATTACATAAGAACAAAATAAAGAATGATGAACCACCGTTGTACACTTGTACTATTAAAGACGGTAAAGAAAGAGGCGAAATACATTCTGGTTGTTGAACAAGGTGAAGCGGAATGCCCATATTGTGCCCTCCTCCATGCAGAAGGCACGCACGACTCTAGTCCAACCCCTTGTGATGGCCAAATGCCCATCCTTCACGGTCTTCATGAAAACATCTAGATATTCATCATGTTCTGGTAGAAGTACTTTAACTTTTGCATGCCCACGAATCATGTAGTTTGAGAGGTAATCTTGAGTAAACTGCTTTGGCAACCACTGGAAAGGAAAAAGATTCAGACATTGTCATCTAACACAACTCATTATGGGCAGTAAAAAGAAGGCTACAGAGTTCTTACTTACTATCCTACAGTTTGCTGTTGTCTTGGATAAAGTGTAAACAAATAGTTTAATTGCCATCTTTTGACCCATTTTACTAACAATCTTTATCAGCTTCCTCACTTGATGTTGGTTCATCGATATCTCATTACCCCATACGCAGAAAGGGTCAAAGCGCGGATCTTTACCAATGACATATGTACCTAAAAGCACCAAGTTAATATTAGAAGCTAAACAGCAATTGCACAATGATGTAGTACAACACTCTTTTATAATATCTTATAAAGTCCAATATACTCACATATTAGATGAATTAACATCTTATATTATGGGCCGAAAGGAGTTTATTGCATTCTTACAAATTATTGGTTGATTAACTGCTGCTCTATCCATGGGTTAGAGTTAGTTTGAGCTAGTTCAGGCTCAAATAGCCCTAAAGTAATATCCAAACATGAGGGCTAGTTTGAGCTAGTTGCATCTGACCGACCCAAAATAACTATCCAACCCAAGAGGTGCTAATTGGATCTAGTTATCCTAGTGCATTTATTATCAATCTAACCATGTCATCAAAACACCTCTTTGGATGGAGTTAGTTCAAGGTTAGTCATGAGCTAGAAACTAACTCTAACCTCTAGCTAAGTTGAGTATCCAAACAGGGATGTGTTGTTGTTCTTGTTGCTACTGCTCTTCTACGTATATCTAGACATCATCAGAACATTAAGGTAACACTCTTCCTTGTTGCTATGTAGCCTAGGATTGCATATTTAGACATTAAGTACAATGCATGTTGCTATGTAGCCTCAGATATATTACATATGGCCCTAGTTAACCGATTAGTCCCTTATCAGCCCCCGGCCTATATGGTACCAGCTACTGATATCCTGAACAGTGAGTATATATAAGCCATGGGATGAAACTAACCTCGATGGAAAACAATAGTCGTTCCCAAAATTGTCCTGTGTAGGTACATCGAGAGGCATGTTAAGCACAACAAGCTAAACATCAACCAAAATTATCCATGGCAGACAAAATAATCTCCAAAAGATAGCTTCAGTGTGCAGGTTTAAGCACGCTAGTAAAGCAAAACAAGTGCAAAGGTGTGTTAACTGCAACAGGCCTAACATTTAACAACAAGCAAACATAGTCATTCAAACTGGTATTGTGCCGGTCTAAGTACACTAGTTATTGTTAAATAAAAATGGAAAGGCGTGTTAACTACAAGATGTAGCAACCAAATGTAGTCATTCATAGTGGTATTGTTGAAACTGGTACTAATGAAATTGAACTGCACAGTTCATACTTGCACATATAGAACATCACGTTGTGAATAACTGGAATAAACAAGGCATACTACGAACAACCAAAGATAGCATTTGAAACTAGACATATGCTAACTACAAACAACTAAACAATCAAAAAACTTTAAAAGAGGCATATGCTAGCTATAACAGGCTTAACAACCAGCAAATGTATGCATTCCTATCGGTATGTCACTTCCATAATCGAGAAACATATCCTTATTCCAGTAAGGATAATTTTGACCGCTGTCTAGTGATCTACTCCTAGATCGCTATTGTACTCCCTTGCCAAAATCAGTGTAGGGTATACAATAGATCTGGTACATAGCATGGCATACTTTATAGAACTTATGGCCGAGGCATAGGGAATGACTTTCATTCTTTTTCTATCTTCTGCCGTGGTCGGGCTTTGAGTCTTACTCAATTACACACCTTGTAACACAGGCAAGAAACTCTTTCTTTGACTGTTCCATTTTGAACTACTTCAAAATCTTGTTAAGGTATGTACTCATTGAAAAAACTTATCAAGCGTCTTGATCTATCTCTATAGATCTTGATGCTCAATATGTAAGCAGCTTCACCGAGGTATTTTTTTTGAAAAACTCCTTTCAAACACTCCTTTATGCTTTGCAGAATAATTCTACATTATTTCCGATCAACAATATGTCATTCACATATACTTATCAGAAATGTTGTAGTGCTCCCACTCACTTTCTTGTAAATACAGGCTTCACCGCAAGTCTGTAAAAAACTATATGCTTTGATCAACTTATCAAAGCGTATATTCCAACTCCGAGATGCTTGCACCAGTCCATAGATGGATCGCTGGAGTTTGCATATTTTGTTAGCACCTTTAGGATTGACAATACCTTCTGGTTGCATCATATACAACTCTTCTTTAATGAATCCATTAAGGAATGCAGTTTTGTTTATCCATTTGCCAGATTTCATAAAATGCGGCAATTGCTAACATGATTCGGACAGACTTAAGCATCGCTGCGAGTGAGAAAATCTCATCGTATTCAACACTTTGAACTTTGTCAAAAACCTTTTTCCGACAAGTCTAGCTTTGTAGATAGTAACACTACTATCAGCGTCCGTCTTCCTCTTGAAGATCCATTTATTTTTATGGCTCGCCGATCATTGGGAAAGTCAATCAAAGTCCATACTTTGTTCTCATACATGGATCCCATCTCAGATTTCATGGCCTCAAGCATTTTGCGGAATCTGGGCTCACCATCGCTTCTTCATAGTTCGTAGGTTCGTCATGGTCTAGTAACATAACCTCCAGAACAGGATTACCGGACCACTCTGGTGCGGATCTTACTCTGGTTGACCTACGAGGTTCAGTAACAACTTGATCTGAAGTTTCATGATCATCATCATTAACTTCCTCACTAATTGGTGTAGGTGTCACAGGAACCGGTTTCTGTGATGAACTACTTTCCAATAAGTGATGAGGTACAGTTACCTCATCAAGTACTACTTTCCTCCCACTCACTTCTTTCGAGAGAAAACTCCTTCTCTAGAAAGGATCCATTCTTAGCAACGAATGTCTTGCCTTCGGATCTGTGATAGAAGGTGTACCCAACTGTCTCCTTTGGGTATCCTATGAAGACACATTTCTCCGATTTGGGTTTGAGCTTGTCAGGATGAAACTTTTTCACATAAGCATCGCAACCCCAAACTTTAAGAAACGACAACTTTGGTTTCTTGCCAAACCACAGTTCATAAGATGTCGTCTCAACGGATATAGATGGTACCCTATTTAACGTGAATGCAGTTGTCTCTAATGCATAACCCCAAAACGATAGTGGTAGATCGATAAGAGACATCATATATCGCATATCTAATAAAGTACGGTTATGATGTTCGGACACACCATTACACCATGGTGTTCCAGGTGGCGTGAGTAGTGAAACTATTTCACATTGTTTTAACTGAAGGCCAAACTCGTAACTCAAATACTCTTCTCCACGATCAGATCGTAGAAACTTTATTTTCTTGTTACGATGATTTTCCGCTTCACTCTGAAATTATATGAACTTTTCAAATGTTTCAGACTTCTGTTTCATTAAGCAGATATACCTATATCTGCTCAAATCATCTGTGAAGGTCAGAAAATAATGATACCTGCTACGAGCCTCAATATTCATCGGACCACATACATCTGTATGTATGATTTCCAAAAAATCTGTTGCTCTCTCCATAGTTCCGGAGAACGGCGTTTTAGTCATCTTGCCCATGAGGCACGGTTCGCAAGCATCAAGTGATTCATAATCAAGTGATTCCAAAATCCCATCAGTATGGAGTTTCTTCATGCGCTTTACACCAATATGACCTTAACGGCAGTGCCACAAATAAGTTGCATTAACTTTGCATCTTTAGGCTTCATTATTATGAATATGTGTATCACTACGATCGAGATCCAACAAACCATTTTATTGGGTGTATGACCATAGAAGGTTTTATTCATGTAAACAGAACAACAATTATTCTCTAATTTAAATGAATAACCGTATTGCAACAAACATGATCAAATCATATTCATGCTCAACGCAAACACCAAATAACACTTATTTAGTTTCAACACTAATCCCGAAAGTATAGGGAGTGTGCGATGATGATCATATCAATCTTGGAACTACTTCCAACACACATCGTCACCTCGCCTTTTACTAGTCTCTGTTTATTCTGCAACTCCCGTTTCAAGTTACTACTCTTAGCAACTGAACCAGTATCAAATACCGAGGGGTTGCTATAAACACTAGTAAAGTACACATCAATAACATGTATATCCAATATACCTTTGTTCACTTTGCCATCCTTCTTATCCACCAAATAGTTGGGGTAGTTCCGCTTCCAGTGACCAGTCCCTTTGCAGTAGAAGCACTTAGTCTCAGGCTTAGGACTAGACTTAGGCTTCTTCACTTGAGCAGCAACTTGCTTGCCGTTCTTCTTGAAGTTCCCCTTCTTCCCTTTGCCCTTTTCTTGAAACTACTGGTCTCGTCAACCATCAACACTTGATGTTTTTCTTATTTCTACCTTCGTTGATTTCAGCATCACGAAGAGCTCGGGAATTACTTTCGTCATCCCTTGCATACTATAGTTCATCACGAAGTACTACTAACTTGGTGATGGTGACTAGAGAATTCTGTCAATCACTATTTTATCTGGAAGATTAACTCCCATTTGATTCAATCGATTGTAGTACCCAAACAATCTGAGCACATGCTCACTGCTTGAGCTATTCTCCTTCATCTTTTTAGCTATAGAACTTGTTGGAGACTTCATATCTCTCAACTCGGGTATTTTCTTGAAATATTAACTTCAACTCCTGGAACATCTCATATGGTCCATGACGTTCAAAACGTCCTTGAAGTCCCGATTCTAAGCCGTTAAGCATGGTGCACTAAACTATCAAGTAGTCATCATATTGAGCTAGCCAAACGTTCATAACGTCTGCATCTGCTCCTGTAATAGGTCTGTCACCTAGCGGTGCATCAAGGACATAATTCTTCTGTGCAGCAATGAGGATAATCCTCAGATCACGGATCCAATCCGCATCTTTGCTACTAACATCTTTCAACATAATTTTTCTCTAGGAACATATCAAAAATAAACACAGGGAAGCAACAACGCGAGCTATTGGTCTACAACATAATTTGCAAAATACTATCAGGACTAAGTTCATGATAAATTTAAGTTCAATTAATCATATTACTTAAGAACTCCCACTTAGATAGACATCCCTCTAATCCTCTAAGTGATCACGTGATCCATATCAACTAAACCATAACCGATCATCACGTGAAATGGAGTAGCTTTCAATGGTGAACATCACTATGTTGATCATATCTACTATATGATTCACGCTCGACCTTTCGGTCTCAGTGTTCCGAGGCCATATCTGCATATGCTAGGCTCGTCAAGTTTAACCTGAGTATTCCGCGTGTGCAACTGTTTTGCACCCGTTGTATTTGAACGTAGAGCCTATCACACCCGATCATCACGTGGTGTCTCAGCACGAAGAACTTTCACAACGGTGCATACTCAGGGAGAACACTTTTATCTTGAAATTTTAGTGAGAGATCATCTTATAATGCTACCGTCAATCAAAGCAAGATAAGATCCATAAAAGATAAACTTCACATGCAATCAATATAAGTGATATGATATGGCCATCATCATCTTGAGCTTCTGATCTCCATCTCCGAAGCACCGTCATGATCACCATCGTCACCGGCGCGACACCTTGATCTCCATCGTAGCATCGTTGTCGTCTCGCCAACTATTGCTTTTACGACTATCGCTACCGCTTAGTGATAAAGTAAAACAATTACATGGCGATTGCATTGCATACAATAAAGCGACAACCATATGGCTCCTGCCAGTTGCCGATAACTCGGTTACAAAACATGATCATCTCATACAATAAAATATAGCATCATGTCTTGACCATATCACATCACAACATGCCCTGCAAAAACAAGTTAGACGTCCTCTACTTTGTTGTTGCAAGTTTTACGTGGCTGCTACGGGCTTAGCAAGAACCGTTCTTACCTACGCATCAAAACCACAACGATAGATTGTCAAGTTGGTGCTGTTTTAACCTTCGCAAGGACCGGGCGTAGCCACACTCGGTTCAACTAAAGTGAGAGAGACAGACACCCGCCAGTCACCTTTAAGCAACGAGTGCTCGCAACGGTGAAACCAGTCTCGCGTAAGCGTACGCGTAATGTCGGTCCGGGCCGCTTCATCTCACAATACCGCCGAACCAAAATATGACATGCTGGTAAGTAGTATGACTTATATTGCCCACAACTCACTTGTGTTCTACTCGTGCATATAACATCAACGCATAAAACCTGGCTCTGATACCACTATTGGGTAACGTAGTAATTTCAAAAAAATTCCTACGCACACGCAAGATCATGGTGATGCATAGCAACGAGAGGGGAGAGTGTTGTCCACGTACCCTCATAGACCGAAAGCGGAAGCGTTAACACAACGCGGTTGATGTAGTCGTACGTCTTCACGATCCGACCGATCAAGTACCGAACGCACGGCACCTCCGAGTTCAGCACACGTTCAGCTCGATGACGTCCCTCGAACTCCGATCCAGCCAAGTGTTGAGGGAGAGTTTCGTCAGCACAACGGCATGGTGACGATGATGATGTTCTACCGACGCAGGGCTTCGCCTAAGCACCGCTACGATATTATCGAGGTGTAATATGGTGGAGGGGGGCACCGCACACGGCTAAAAGATCGTTGATCAATTGTGTGTCTATGGGGTGCCCCCTGCCCCCGTATATAAAGGAGCAAGGGGGGAGGCGGCCGGCCAATATATCGATCTTTACGTATCGACCATTTCGAGACTCCTCGTCAAGTCCCTGATCTCATCCGGGACTCCGAACTCCTTCGGTACATCAAAACACATAAACTCATAATATAACCGTCATCTAACTTTAAGCGTGCGGACCCTACGGGTTCGAGAACTATGTAGACATGACCGAGACACCTCTCCGGTCAATAACCAATAGCGGAACCTGGATGCTCATACTGGTTCCCACATATTCTACGAAGATCTTTATCGGTCAGACCGCATAACAACATACGTTGTTCCCTTTGTCATCGGTATGTTACTTGCCCGAGATTCGATCGTCGGTATCTCGATACCTAGTTCAATCTCGTTACCAGCAAGTCTCTTTACTCGTTCCGTAATACATCATCCCGCAACTAACTCATTAGTCACAATGCTTGCAAGGCTTATAGTGATGTGTATTACTGAGTGGGCCCAGAGATACCTCTCCGACAATCGGAGTGACAAATCTTAATCTCGAAATACGCCAACCCAACAAGTACCTTTGGAGACACCTGTAGAGCACCTTTATAATCACCCAGTTACGTTGTGACGTTTGGTTGCACACAAAGTGTTCCTCCGGTAAACGGGAGTTGCATAATCTCATAGTCATAGGACCATGTATAAGTCATGAACAAAGCTATAGCAACATACTAAACGATAGAGTGCTAAGCTAACGGAATGGGTCAAGTCAATCACATCATTCTCCTAATGATGTGATCCCGTTAATCAAATGACAACTCATGTCTATGGCTAGAAAACATAACCATCTTTGATCAACGAGCTAGTCAAGTAGAGGCATACTAGTGACACTCTGTTTGTCTATGTATTCACACATGTATCAAGTTTCCAGTTAATACAATTCTAGCATGAATAATAAACATTTATCATGATATAAGGAAATAAATAATAACTTTATTATTGCCTCTAGGGCATATTTCCTTCACCTTGTTAGCATTCTTGGGATCGAAAAAACCTTCTGGCTGCATCATATACAATTCTTCGTTAAGAAAGCCGTTAAGGAATGCCGTTTTGACGTCCATTTGCCATATCTCATAATCATAGAATGCGGCAATTGCTAACATGATTCGGACAGACTTCAGCTTCGCTACGGGTGAGAAAGTCTCATCGTAGTCAACCCCTTGAACTTGTTGATAACCCTTAGCGACAAGTCGAGCCTTATAGATGGTCACATTACCATCCGCATCTGTCTTCTTCTTAAAGATCCATTTATTTTCTATGGCTCGCCGATCATCGGGCAAGTCAGTCAAAGTCCATACTTTGTTTTCATACATGGATCCTATCTCGGATTGCATGGCTTCAAGCCATTTGTTGGAATCCGGGCCCGCCATCGCTTCTTCAGAGTTCGAAGGTTCACCTTTGTCTAACAACATGATTTCCATGACAGGGTTGCCGTACCACTCTGGTGCGGAACGTGTCCTTGTCGACCTACGAAGTTCAGTAGTAACTTGATCTGAAGCTTCATGATCATCATCATTAACTTCCTCCCCAGTCGGTGCAGGCACCACAGGAACATCTTCCCGCGCTGCGCTACTTTCCGGTTCGGAAGGGGTGACTATCACCTCATCAAGTTCCACTTTCCTCCCACTCACTTCTTTCGAGGGAAACTCTTTCTCCAGAAAGGACCCGTTCTTGGCAACAAAGATCTTGCCTTCGGATCTGAGGTAGAAGGTATACCCAATGGTTTCCTTAGGGTATCCTATGAAGACGCATTTTTCCGACTTGGGTTCGAGCTTTTCAGGTTGAAGTTTCTTGACATAAGCATCGCATCCCCAAACTTTTAGAAACGACAGCTTAGGTTTCTTCCCAAACCATAATTCATACGGTGTCGTCTCAATGGATTTCGACGGAGCCCTATTTAAAGTGAATGCGGCAGTCTCTAAAGCATAGCCCCAAAACGAGAGCGGTAGATCGGCAAGAGACATCATAGATCGCACCATATCCAATAGAGTGCGATTACGACGTTCGGACACACCATTTCGCTGAGGTGTTCCAGGCGGCGTGAGTTGTGAAACTATTCCACATTTCCTTAAGTGTGTGCCAAATTCGTGACTCAAATATCCCCCCCCCCCCACGATCTGATCGTAAGAATTTTATTTTCCTGTCACGTTGATTCTCAACCTCACTCTGAAATTCCTTGAACTTTTCAAAGGTCTCAGACTTGTGTTTCATTAGGTAGACATACCCATATCTACTCAAGTCATCAGTGAGAGTGAGAACATAACGATAGCCTCCGCAAGCCTCAACACTCATTGGACCGCACACATCAGTATGTATGATTTCTAATAAGTTGGTTGCTCGCTCCATTGTTCCGGAGAACGGAGTCTTGGTCATTTTACCCATGAGGCATGGTTCGCATGTGTCAAATGATTCATAATCGAGAGACTCTAAAAGTCCATCAGCATGGAGCTTCTGCATGCGCTTGACACCAATGTGACCAAGGCGGCAGTGCCACAAGTATGTGGGACTATCGTTATCAACTTTACATCTTTTGGTATTCACACTATGAATATGTGTAACATCACGTTCGAGATTCATTAAGAATAAACCATTGACCAGCGGGGCATGACCATAAAACATATCTCTCATATAAATAGAACAACCATTATTCTCGGATTTAAATGAGTAGCCATCTCGCATTAAACGAGATCCAGATACAATGTTCATGCTCAAAGCTGGCACTAAATAACAATTATTGAGGTTTAAAACTAATCCCGTAGGTAAATGTAGAGGTAGCGTGCCGACGGCGATCACATCGACCTTGGAACCATTCCCGACGCGCATCGTCACATTGTCCTTTGCCAGTCTCCGTTTATTCCGCAGCTCCTGCTTTGAGTTACAAATATGAGCAACCGCACCGGTATCAAATACCCAGGAGCTACTACGAGTGCTGGTAAGGTACACATCAATAACATGTATATCACATATACCTTTCGTGTTGCCGGCCTTCTTGTCCGCTAAGTACTTGGGGCAGTTTCGCTTCCAGTGACCACTTCCCTTGCAATAAAAGCACTCAGTCTCAGGCTTGGGTCCATTCTTTGGCTTCTTCCCGGCAACTGGCTTACCGGGCGCGGCAACTCCCTTGTCGTCCTTCTTGAAGTTCTTCTTACCCTTGCCTTTCTTGAACTTAGTGGTTTTATTCACCATCAACACTTGATGTTCCTTTTTGATCTCCACCTCCGCTAATTTCAGCATTGAATATACCTCAGGAATGGTCTTTTCCATCCCCTGCATATTGAAGTTCATCACAAAGCTCTTGTAGCTCGGTGGAAGCGACTGAAGGATTCTGTCAATGACCGCGTCATCCGGGAGATTAACTCCCAGCTGAGACAAGCGGTTGTGTAACCCAGACATTTTGAGTATGTGCTCACTGACAGAACTATTTTCCTCCATCTTACAACTGAAGAACTTGTCAGAGACTTCATATCTCTCGACCCGGGCGTGAGCTTGGAAAACCATTTTCAGCTCTTCGAACATCTCATATGCTCCGTGTTGCTCAAAACGCTTTTGGAGCCCCGGTTCTAAGCTATAAAGCATGCCGCACTGAACGAGGGAGTAATCATCAGCACGCTGCTGCCAAGCGTTCATAACGTCTTGGTTCTCTGGGATGGGTGCTTCACCTAGCGGTGCTTCTGGGACATAATCTTTCTTGGCAGCTATGAGGATGATCCTCAGGTTCCGGACCCAGTCCGTATAGTTGCTGCCATCATCTTTCAGCTTGGTTTTCTCTAGGAACGCGTTGAAGTTGAGGGCAACATTAGCGTGGGCCATTTGATCTACAAGACATATTGTAAAGATTTTAGACTAAGTTCATGATAATTAAGTTCATCTAATCAAATTATTCAATGAACTCCCACTCAGATAGACATCCCTCTAGTCATCTAAGTGAAACATGATCCGAGTCAACTAGGCCGTGTCCGATCATCACGTGAGACGGACTAGTCAACATCGGTGAACATCTTCATGTTGATCGTATCTTCTATACGACTCATGCTCGACCTTTCGGTCTTCCGTGTTCCGAGGCCATGTCTGTACATGCTAGGCTCGTCAAGTCAACCTAAGTGTATTGCGTGTGTAAATCTGGCTTGCACCCGTTGTATTCGAACGTTAGAATCTATCACACCCGATCATCACGTGGTGCTTCGAAACAACGAACCTTCGCAACAGTGCACAGTTAGGCAGAACACTTTCTTGAAATTATTGCGAGGGATCATCTTATTTAAGCTACTGTCGTTCTAAGCAAATAAGATGTAAAACATGATAAACATCACATGCAATCAAATAGTGACATGATATGGCCAATATCATTTTGCTCCTTTTGATCTCCATCTTCGGGGCGCCATGATCATCTTCTTCACCGGCATGACACCATGATCTCCATCATCATGATCTCCGTCATCGTGTCTTCATGAAGTTGTCACGCCAACGATTACTTCTACTTCTATGGCTAACGTGTTTAGCAATAAAGTAAAGTAATTTACATGGCGTTATTCAATGACACGCAGGTCATACAAAAAATAAAGACAACTCCTATGGCTCCTGCCGGTTGTCATACTCATCGACATGCAAGTCGTGATTCCTATTACAAGAACATGATCAATCTCATACATCACATATATCATTCATCACATCCTTTTGGCCATATCACATCACACGGCATATGCTGCAAAAACAAGTTAGACGTCCTCTAATTGTTGTTGCAAGTTTTTATGTGGCTGCTATAGGTTTCTTAGCAAGAACGTTTCTTACCTACGCCAAAACCACAACGTGATATGCCAATTTCTATTTACCCTTCATAAGGACCCTTTTCATCGAATCCGTGCCGACTAAAGTGGGAGAGACAGACACCCGCTAGCCACCTTATGCAACTAGTGCATGTCAGTCGGTGGAACCTGTCTCACGTAAGCGTACGTGTAAGGTCGGTCCGGGCCGCTTCATCCCACGATGCCGCCGAAACAAGATAAGACTAGTAGTGGCAAGAAAATTGACAACATCTACGCCCACAACAAGTTTGTGTTCTACTCGTGCATAGAAACTACGCATAGACCTAGCTCATGATGCCACTGTTGGGGATCGTTGCGGAAATTTAAAATTTTTCCACGCATCACCAAGATCCATCTATGGAGCTTACTAGCAATGAGAGGGAAGGAGTGCATCTACATACCCTTGTAGATCGCGAGCGGAAGCGTTCAAGAGAACGGGGTTGATGGAGTCGTACTCGTCGTGATCCAAATCACCGATGACCGAGCGCCGAACGGACGGCACCTCCGTGTTCAACACACGTACGGAGCGGCGACATCTCCTCCTTCTTGATCCAGCAAGGGGAAAGGAGAGGTTGATGGAGATCCAGCAGCACGACGGCGTGGTGGTGGAAGTAGCGGGATTCCAACAGGGCTTCGCCAAGCGCTGCGGGAGGAGGGAGATGTGTCACGGGAGGGAGAGGGAGGCGCCAGGGCTTGGGTGCTGCTGCCCTCCCTCCCCCCTCTATATATAGGGCCCCTGGGGGGCGCCAGCCCTAGGAGATGCAATCTCCAAGGGGGGGCGGCCAAGGGGGTGGCTTGCCCCCCAAGCCAAGTGGGGCGCCCCCCACCCCTAGGGTTTCCAACCCTAGGCGCAGGGGGAGGCCCAAGGGGGGTGCACCAGCCCACCAGGGGCTGGTTCCCTTCCCCACTTCAGCCCATGGGGCCCTCCGGGATAGGTGGCCCCACCCGGTGGACCCCCGGGACCCTTCCGGTGGTCCCGATACAATACCGGTGACCCCCGAAACCTTCCCGGTGGCCGAAACTGGACTTCCTATATATAATTCTTCACCTCCAGACCATTCCGGAACTCCTCGTGACGTCCGGGATCTCATCCGGGACTCCGAACAACTTTCAGGTTACCGCATACTAGTATCTCTACAACCCTAGCGTCACCGAACCTTAAGTGTGTAGACCCTACGGGTTCGGGAGACATGCAGACATGACCGAGACGACTCTCCGGTCAATAACCAACAGCGGGATCTGGATACCCATGTTGGCTCCCACATGTTCCACGATGATCTCATCGGATGAACCACGATGTCGAGGATTCAATCAATCCCGTATACAATTCCCTTTGTCAATCGGTAAGTTACTTGCCCGAGATTCGATCGTCGGTATCCCAATACCTTGTTCAATCTCGTTACCGGCAAGTCACTTTACTCATACCGTAATGCATGATCCCGTGACCAAACACTTGGTCATGTTGAGCTCATTATGATGATGCGTTACCGAGTGGGCCCAGAGATACCTCTCCGTCATACGGAGTGACAAATCCCAGTCTCGATTCGTGCCAACCCAACAGACACTTTCGGAGATACCCGTAGTGCACCTTTATAGCCACCCAGTTACGTTGTGACGTTTGGCACACCCAAAGCACTCCTATGGTATCCGGGAGTTGCACAATCTCATGGTCTAAGGAAATGATACTTGACATTTGGAAAAGCTCTAGCAAACGAACTACACGATCTTGTGATATGCTTAGGATTGGGTCTTGTCCATCACATCATTCTCCTAATGATGTGATCCCGTTATCAATGACATCCAATGTCCATAGTCAGGAAACCATGACTATCTGTTGATCAACGAGCTAGTCAACTAGAGGCTCACTAGGGACATGTTGTGGTCTATGTATTCACACATGTATTACGATTTCCGGATAACACAATTATAGCATGAACAATAGACAATTATCATGAACAAGGAAATATAATAATAACCATTTTATTATTGCCTCTAGGGCATATTTCCAACAGTCTCCCACTTGCACTAGAGTCAATAATCTAGTTACATTGTGATGAATCGAACACCCATAGAGTTCTGGTGTTGATCATGTTTTGCTCTAGGGAGAGGTTTAGTCAACGGATCTGCTACATTCAGGTCTGTATGTACTTTACAAATATCTATGTCTCCATTTTGAACACTTTCACGAATGGAGTTGAAGCGACGCTTGATATGCCTGGTCTTCCTGTGAAACCTGGACTCCTTGGCAAGGGCAATAGCTCTAGTGTTGTCACAGAAGAGAGTCATTGGGCCCGACGCATTGGGAATAACTCCTAGGTCGGTTATGAACTCCTTCACCCAGATTGCTCCTTGTGCTGCCTCTGAGGCCGCCATGTATTCTGCTTCACATGTAGATCCCGCCACAACACTTTGCTTGCAACTGCACCAGCTTACTGCCCCACCATTCAAAATATACACGTATCCGGTTTGTGACTTAGAGTCATCCAGATCTGTGTCGAAGCTAGCATCGACGTAACCCTTTACGACGAGCTCTTCGTCACCTCCATAAACGAGAAACATATCCTTAGTCCTCTTCAGGTACTTCAGGATATTCTTGACCGCTGTCCAGTGTTCCATGCCGGGATTACTTTGGTACCTTCCTACCAAACTTACAGCAAGGTTTACATCAGGTCTGGTACACAGCATGGCATACATAATAGACCCTATGGCCGAGGCATAGGGGATGACACTCATCTTTTCTCTATCTTCTGCCGTGGTCGGGCATTGAGCCGTGCTCAATTGCACACCTTGCAATACAGGCAAGAACCCCTTCTTGGACTGATCCATATTGAACTTCTTCAATATCTTGTCAAGGTACGTACTTTGTGAAAGACCAATGAGGCGTCTTGATCTATCTCTATAGATCTTGATGCCTAATATATAAGCAGCTTCTCCAAGGTCCTTCATTGAAAAACACTTGTTCAAGTAGGCCTTTATGCTTCCCAAGAATTCTATATCATTTTCCATCAACAGTATGTCATCCACATATAATATAAGAAATGCTACAGAGCTCCCACTCACTTTCTTGTAAACACAGGCTTCTCCATAAGTCTGTGTAAACCCAAACGCTTTGATCATCTCATCGAATCGAATGTTCCAACTCCAAGATGCTTGCACCAGCCCATAGATGGAGCGCTGGAGCTTGCATACCTTGTGTTGGTGTAACACCCACGATGCGGCTATATCTCCCACGTGTCGAGGCACGACTTAGAGGCATAACCGCATTGTGGTTTTGTCGCAAGAAGGGTCATCTTCACACAATCCCATGTAATGAACAAGAATGGGATAAAGAGTTGGCTTACAATTGCCACTTCACACAATACATAAATAAATCATACATCATTCAGAGATACACACATAGGTCCGACTACGGAACCAAAAGAAAAGAAGACAACCCAACTGCCAGATCCCCGATCGTCCCAACTGGGCTCCACTACTGATCAATATGAAAAGAAACAACACAACGGACAAGATCTTCATCGAGCTCCCACTTGAGCTCGGTTGCGTCATCTGCACTGGTCCCATCGGCACCTGCAACTGTTTTGGAAGTATCTGTGAGTCACGAGGACTCAGCAATCTCACACCCGCGAGATCAAGACTATTTAAGCTTATAGGAAAGGATGGTGTAAAGAGGAGGAGCTGCAGCAAGCACTAAGCATATATGGTGGCTAACATACGCAAATAAGAGCGAGAAGAGTAGCAACGGAACGGTCGTGAACTAGCAATGATCAAGAAGTGATCCTGAACTCCTACTTACGTCAAACATAACCTAGAAACCGTGTTCACTTCCCGGACTCCGCCGAGAAGAGACCATCACGGCTACACACGCGGTTGATGCGTTTTAATTAAGGTCAAGTGTCAAGTTCTCTACAACCGGATATTAACAATTCCCATCTGCCACATAACCGCGGGCACGGCTTTCGAAAGATAATACCCTGCAGGGGTGTCCCAACTTAGCCCATTATAAGCTCTCATGGTCAACGAAGGATAAACCTTCTCCCGGGAAGACCCGATCAGTCTCGGAATCCCGGTTTACAAGACATCTCGACAATGGTAAAACAAGACCAGCAAAGCCCCCGAATGTGCCGACAAATCCCGATAGGAGCTGCACATATCTCGTTCTCAGGGCACAACGGATGAGCCAGACGTCGGGTTGGCATAGACCCTGGTTGCCCAGGGGGCGCCGGACATCGCTCGGTTTGGACCAGCACTCGAAGGAGAACTGGCCCGGGGGTTAAAATAAAGATGACCCTTGAGTCTGCAGAACCCAAGGGGAAAAGGCTTAGGTAGGCAAATGGTAAAACCAAGGTTGGGCCTTGCTGGAGGAGTTTTATTCAAAGCGAACTGTCAAGGGGGTCCCATAAATCACCCAACCGCGTAAGGAACGCAAAATCAAGGAACATAACACCGGTATGACGGAAACTAGGGCGGCAAGAGTGGAACAAAACACCAGGCATAAGGCCGAGCCTTCCACCCTTTACCAAATATATAGATGCATTAATAATATAAGAGATATTGTGATATCCCAACATAAACATAATCCAACATGGAGCAATCTTCAACTTCACCTACAACTAACAACGCTATAAGAGGGGCTGAGCAAAAGCGGTAACATAGCCAAACAACGGTTTGCTAGGAAGGTGACAAAGGTTAGAGGTTCATGGCAATTTGGGAGGCTTGAAGATCAAGTGAATAGGTAACGCGGCAAGCAATAGAGCGAACAACTAGCAAGCAAAGATAGAAGTGATTTCGAGGGTATGGTCATCTTGCATGAGATCCCGCAAGGAAGAAGAACGAGTCCATGAAGAAGACAAGCGGACGTAGTCGAACGAATCCTCACAACTCCGGAAAGAAACCGAAGCTAACGAGAGAAGCAAACCGGAAAAAAAACAGCAAAGTAAACAACCACCACATACACATGGCATGATGCAAAAACAAATATGATGCATGACCGGTTTAATGAGGCATGGCATGGCAAAGTGCAACAAACAACACTACAAATTAAGTGGAGCTCAATATGCAACGAGTTGCATATTGACGAAACACCACATTTAATCATTTACTTCTCTCTCATTTATGTGCACAACAATATTAAATGTTGATTAACATGGCAAGAGGTGAGACATAAGTAAACTACACATTTTAGGCAATTTAAATGAGTCCGGAACAACAAACAACAATTTCCGGAAAATCCCATAAGCATATTTTAGATTTGGTACTGTTCTGCCATAAACGCAATTTTAACATTGTTAAACAGCAAAATGAAGTGCACCATGTTAAACTAGGCATTTTTCTACCCCATTTACATATGAAGTTTATTAAAATCCGAGTTACGGTTATTTAGTTATGAATTAAAGCATTTAGCATGTTATTTGAGCAAAATTTAATCGAACAGCATTTTAAACAATTTTAACATGGGTGAAATTGGCATATTATTAAACTACACAAAATTCTAAGCATTTTACATGTATGACATGTTTTATTTGGATGCATGGTTAAATAGTTATTAGCAGTTTAAAACAGGGGCATTTCTGTAATAAGCATGTCCAGGATTTAAAGACAAAATCACATCACAGGAAAAAAACAAGTCACGGGCCGAATCTAGCTGAACTGGGCCAGCTACTGCGAGCGCTGCACACGGGTGGGCTTCGGTGGGTGTCTCACCACGGGCCAGATCTGGCTTGCTGGTGGAGAGGGGGCGGCTGGGCCAGATGAGGCTGGGGCGGCGCTGGGCCTTGGTCAACGCTCACGAGAATGAGCGCAGCTGCTCGGTGTTCAGGCGCGCGGGACGAGCAGAACTCCTGCTTGAAGAAGAGGAAGCAGACGCCGCGGGAAGCTGGACTTGGCGAGGACAGCTCCCTGGTGGCGACGTGCAGCTCCAGTACTTGGCGCGGCGAAGGAGGAGCGGATCCGGGCGTGGGGAGCTCGTTCCCGGCGGCAGAGAGGAAGATCCGGCGGGAGAGCTCGAACAGTGGTGGCGGGGTCCCTGTGATCCACGGAAGAGAGACCATAGAGGGGGAGAAGAAACGAGATGGGGAAAAGGAAGGAGAGGGAAGGGCGCGGGGCGGCGGAGCACTCTTGCGGGGAAGATGGCCGGCGCGGCTGGGACTCCGGCGAGTACGAGGCAGAGCAGCGGCACTGGGCCTTGGCAAGGCAAGAGGAGACCCACGCGCGGTCAACGCGCGCGAACGGCCGCAGCGCTCCAGCGAAGTCAACGCGACCTGGCGCCCGCGTCTTGAACGAAGCAGAGGCGCGACGCGGCGGGGCTGCGGGGCACAGGGAGGCGCAACTCCAGTGGGCAGGAGGTCGCCGATGTGCCCGTTCCCTGCTGGATCAAAGCGGCGGCGGGCTGGCGGAAGAGCTGCAAGCTTCGAAGGGGCACGGCCATGGCGGACGGGCGAGGACGATGGGGAACGAGGCTGGGCTCGGGCAGGAGAAGCCCTCCTGCTCGAGGGGCTTGGCCTCGGGAGCGATGGCTACTGCTCCGCGGCTGTGGGCACGGGGACGAGGAGGTGGGAGGCGGCAGGGAGCTCCTCTCCCTGGCTCGCGACGAGGGGAACGGGGAGGACTGCGTGGGCTGTGGTGGTTGGATGGATCGGGAAGGAGGAGGCTGGTAGGTTGGGGATGGATCCCGAGGGGGATTTTTGGAGTGGCGGCGGCCGAATGTGGATGGGACAAGGCTCCTAACTTCTAGGGTTGGACCTCGAGTATAAATAGCAGGGAATTAGGTTAGGGGCTAGTCCCTCCGATCGAAATCAACGGTCAAGAAAAATAGGCTATGGGCGTCCAACAAAGAAAACGGTGATGTTTTGTAGATGTTAGGGGATGATCCGGACCCAACTGTAACGAAAGTCCGGTTCGGGTTCGGGACAAATTTCGGACGCGCGCGAGGGGGCGAAGCACTGTGCAAAGAGGGACTCCGGTTTAAGCAAGAGGGAAAACGAAGAACGAGGTTGGTCTCGGAAGGGTCAGCGGAAGCAAGGGGGGCGCGGCAACTACGAGCGGATGCAAGTTTTAAAACATGGCGGCAACGCAGTGCCGATGCAATGCAAATGATGCGATGACGAATGCAACAAACAAATAAAACACAGCTGACTCGCAAAACAAGGAAGGCAGACGGAGCGTCGGTCTCGGGGCGTCACAGTTGGGTAACGTAGTAATTTCAAAAAAATTCCTACGCACACGCAAGATCATGGTGATGCATAGCAACGAGAGGGGAGAGTGTTGTCCACGTACCCTCGTAGACCGAAAGCGGAAGCGTTAACACAACGCGGTTGATGTAGTCGTGCGTCTTCACGATCCGACCGATCAAGTACCGAACGCACGGCACCTCCGAGTTCAGCACACATTCAACTCGATGACGTCCCTCGAACTCCGATCCAGCCGAGTGTTGAGGGAGAGTTTCGTCAGCACGACGGCGTGGTGACGATGATGATGTTCTACCGACGCAGGGCTTCGCCTAAGCACCGCTATAATATTATCGAGGTGTAATATGGTGGAGGGGGGCACCGCACACGGCTAAAAGATCGTTGATCAATTGTGTGTCTATGGGGTGCCCCCTGCCCCCGTATATAAAGGAGCAAGGGGGAGGCGGACGGCCTAGGAGGAGGGCGCCCAAGGGGGGAGTCCTACTCCCACCGGGAGTAGGACTCCTCCTTTCCTTGTTGGAGTAGGAAAAGGGAAGGAAGAAGGAGAAAGAAGGAAGGGGGCGCCCCCCTTCCTAGTCCAATTCGGACTAGTCCATGGGGAGGGGTGCGGCCACCCTTTGGGGCCTTTCTCTCCTTTCCCGTATGGCCCATTAAGGCCCAATACGAATTCCCATAACTCTCCGGTACTCCGAAAAATACCCGAATCACTCGGAACCTTTCCGATGTCCGAATATAGTCGTCCAATATATCGATCTTTACGTATCGACCATTTCGAGACTCCTCGTCAAGTCCCTGATCTCATCCGGGACTCCGAACTCCTTCGGTACATCAAAACACATAAACTCATAATATAACCGTCATCTAACTTTAAGCGTGCGGACCCTACGGGTTCGAGAACTATGTAGGCATGACCGAGACACCTCTCCGGTCAATAACCAATAGTGGAACCTGGATGCTCATACTGGTTCCCACATATTCTACGAAGATCTTTATCGGTCAGACCGCATAACAACATACGTTGTTCCCTTTGTCATCGGTATGTTACTTGCCCGAGATTCGATCGTCGGTATCTCGATACCTAGTTCAATCTCATTACCGGCAAGTCTCTTTACTCATTCCGTAATACATCATCCCGCAACTAACTCATTAGTCACAATGCTTGCAAGGCTTATAGTGATGTGTATTACTGAGTGGGCCCAGAGATACCTCTCCGGCAATCGGAGTGACAAATCCTAATCTCGAAATACGCCAACCCAACAAGTACCTTTGGAGACACCTGTAGAGCACCTTTATAATCACCCAGTTACGTTGTGACGTTTGGTTGCACACAAAGTGTTCCTCCGATAAACGGGAGTTGCATAATCTCATAGTCATAGGAACATGTATAAGTCATGAAGAAAGCAATAGCAACATACTAAACGATCGAGTGCTAAGCTAACGGAATGGGTCAAGTCAATCACATCATTCTCCTAATGATGTGATCCCGTTAATCAAATGACAACTCATGTCTATGGCTAGGAAACATAACCATCTTTGATCAATGAGCTAGTCAAGTAGAGGCATACTAGTGACACTCTGTTTGTCTATGTATTCACACATGTATCAAGTTTCCAGTTAATACAATTCTAGCATGAATAATAAACATTTATCATGATATAAGGAAATAAATAATAACTTTATTATTGCCTCTAGGGCATATTTCCTTCAGTCTCCCACTTGCACTAGAGTCAATAATCTAGTTCACATCGCCATGTGATTTAACATCAATAGTTCACATCACCATGTGATTAACACCCATAGTTCACATCGTCATGTGACCAACACCCACAGGGTTTACTAGAGTCAGTAATCTAGTTCACATCGCTTATGTGATTAACACCCAAAGAGTACTAAGCTGTGATCATGTTTTGCTTGTGAGATAATTTTAGTCAACGGGTCTGTCACATTCAGATCCGTAAGTATTTTGCAAATTTCTATGTCTACAATGCTCTGCACGGAGCTACTCTAGCTAATTGCTCCCTCTTTCAATATGTATCTAGACCGAGACTTAGAGTCATCTAGATTAGTGTCAAAACTTGCATCGACGTAACCCTTTACGACGAACATTTTGTCACTTCCATAATCGAGAAACATATCCTTATTCCAGTAAGGATAATTTTGACCGCTGTCTAGTGATCTACTCCTAGATCGCTATTGTACTCCCTTGCCAAAATCAGTGTAGGGTATACAATAGATCTGGTACACAGCATGGCATACTTTATAGAACTTATGGTTGAGGCATAGGGAATAACTTCCATTCTTTTTCTATCTTCTGCCGTGGTCGGGCTTTGAGTCTTACTCAATTTCACACCTTGTAACACAAGCAAGAAACTCTTTCTTTGACTGTTCCATTTTGAACTACTTCAAAATCTTGTTAAGGTATGTACTCATTGAAAAAACTTATCAAGCGTCTTGATCTATCTCTATAGATCTTGATGCTCAATATGTAAGTAGCTTCACCGAGGTCTTTTTTTGAAAAACTCCTTTCAAACACTCCTTTATGCGTTGCAGAATAATTCTACATTATTTCCGATCAACAATATGTCATTCACATATACTTATCAGAAATGTTGTAGTGCTCCCACTCACTTTCTTGTAAATACAGGCTTCACCGCAAGTCTGTATAAAACTATATGCTTTGATCAACTTATCAAAGCGTATATTCCAACTCCGAGATGCTTGCACCAGTCCATAGATGGATCGCTGGAGTTTGCATATTTTGTTAGCACCTTTAGGATTGACAATACCTTCTGGTTGCATCATATACAACTCTTCTTTAAAGAATCCATTAAGGAATGCAGTTTTGTTTATCCATTTGCCAGATTTCATAAAATGCGGCAATTGCTAACATGATTCGGACAGACTTAAGCATCGCTGCGAGTGAGAAGATCTCATCGTATTCAACACTTTGAACTTTGTCAAAAACCTTTTTCCGATAAGTCTAGCTTTGTAGATAGTAACACTACTATCAGCGTCCGTCTTCCTCTTGAAGATCCATTTATTTTTTATGGCTCGCCGATCATTGGGCAAGTCAATCAAAGTCCTTACTTTGTTCTCATACATGGATCCCATCTCAGATTTCATGGCCTCAAGCCATTTTCCGGAATCTGGGCTCACCATCGCTTCTTCATAGTTCGTAGGTTCGTCATGGTCTAGTAACATAACCTCCAGAACAGGATTACCGTACCACTCTGGTGCGGATCTTACTCTGGTTGACCTACGAGGTTCAGTAACAACTTGATCTGAAGTTTCATGGTCATCATCATTAACTTCCTCACTAATTGGTGTAGGTGTCAGAGGAACCGGTTTCTGTGATGAACTACTTTCCAATAAGCGATGAGGTACAGTTACCTCATCAAGTACTACTTTCCTCCCACTCACTTCTTTCGAGAGAAAACTCCTTCTCTAGAAAGGATCCATTCTTAGCAACGAATGTCTTGCCTTCGGATCTGTGATAGAAGGTGTACCCAACTGTCTCCTTTGGGTATCCTATGAAGACACATTTCTCCGATTTGGGTTTGAGCTTGTCAGGATGAAACTTTTTCACATAAGCATCGCAACCCCAAACTTTAAGAAACGACAACTTTGGTTTCTTGCCAAACCACAGTTCATAAGATGTCGTCTCAACGGATTTAGATGGTACCCTATTTAATGTGAATGCATTTGTCTCTAATGCATAACCCCAAAACGATAGTGGTAGATCGGTAAGAGACATCATATATCGCACCATATCTAATAAAGTACGGTTACGATGTTCGGACACACCATTACACCGTGGTGTTCCAGGTGGCGTGAGTAGTGAAACTATTTCACATTGTTTTAACTGAAGGCCAAACTCGTAACTCAAATACACTTCTCCACGATCAGATCGTAGAAACTTTATTTTCTTGTTACAATGATTTTCCGCTTCACTCTGAAATTATATGAACTTTTCAAATGTTTCAGACTTCTGTTTCATTAAGCAGATATACCTATATCTGCTCAAATCATCTGTGAAGGTCAGAAAATAATGATACCTGCTACGAGCCTCAATATTCATCGGACCACATACATCTGTATGTATGATTTCCAAAAAATCTGTTGCTCTCTCCATAGTTCCGGAGAATGGCGTTTTAGTCATCTTGCCCATGAGGCACGGTTCGCAAGCATCAAGTGATTCATAATCAAGTGATTCCAAAATCCCATCAGTATGGAGTTTCTTCATGCGCTTTACACCAATATGACCTTAACGGCAGTGCCACAAATAAGTTGCATTAACTTTGCATCTTTAGGCTTCCTTATTATGAATATGTGTATCACTACGATCGAGATCCAACAAACCATTTTATTGGGTGTATGACCATAGAAGGTTTTATTCATGTAAACAGAACAACAATTATTCTCTAATTTAAATGAATAACCGTATTGCAACAAACATGATCAAATCATATTCATGCTCAACGCAAACACCAAATAACACTTATTTAGTTTCAACACTAATCCCGAAAGTATAGGGAGTGTGCGATGATGATCATATCAATCTTGGAACTACTTCCAACACACATCGTCACCTCGCCTTTTACTAGTCTCTGTTTATTCTGCAACTCCCGTTTCGAGTTACTACTCTTAGCAACTGAACCAGTATCAAATACCGAGGGGTTGCTATAAACACTAGTAAAGTACACATCAATAACATGTATATCCAATATACCTTTGTTCACTTTGCCATCCTTCTTATCCACCAAATAGTTGGGGTAGTTCCGCTTCCAGTGACCAGTCCCTTTGCAGTAGAAGCACTTAGTCTCAGGCTTAGGACTAGACTTAGGCTTCTTCACTTGAGCAGCAACTTGCTTGCCGTTCTTCTTGAAGTTCCCCTTCTTCCCTTTGCCCTTTTCTTGAAACTAGTGGTCTCGTCAACCATCAACACTTGATGTTTTTCTTGATTTCTACCTTCGTTGATTTCAGCATCATGAAGAGCTCGGGAATTACTTTCGTCATCCCTTGCATACTATAGTTCATCACGAAGTACTACTAACTTGGTGATGGTGACTAGGGAATTCTGTCAATCACTATTTTCTCTGGAAGATTAACTCCCACTTGATTCAAGCGATTGTTGTACCCAAACAATCTGAGCACATGCTCACTGCTTGAGCTATTCTCCTGCATCTTTTTAGCTATAGAACTTGTTGGAGACTTCATATCTCTCAACTCGGGTATTTTCTTGAAATATTAACTTCAACTCCTGGAACATCTCATATGGTCCATGACGTTCAAAACGTCCTTGAAGTCCCGATTCTAAGCCGTTAAGCATGGTGCACTAAACTATCAAGTAGTCATCATATTGAGCTAGCCAAACGTTCATAACGTCTGCATCTGCTGCTGTAATAGGTCTGTCACCTAGCGGTGCATCAAGGACATAATTCTTCTATGCAGCAATGAGGATAATCCTCAGATCACGGATCCAATCCGCTTCTTTGCTACTAACATCTTTCAACATAATTTTTCTCTAGGAACATATCAAAAATAAACACAGGGAAGCAACAACGCGAGCTATTGGTCTACAACATAATTTGCAAAATACTATCAGGACTAAGTTCATGATAAATTTAAGTTCAATTAATCATATTACTTAAGAACTCCCACTTAGATAGACATCCCTCTAATCCTCTAAGTGATCACGTGATCCATATCAACTAAACCATAACCGATCATCACGTGAAATGGAGTAGCTTTCAATGGTGAACATCACTACGTTGATCATATCTACTATATGATTCACGCTCGACCTTTCGGTCTCAGTGTTCCGAGGCCATATCTGCATATGCTAGGCTCGTCAAGTTTAACCTGAGTATTCCGCGTGTGCAACTGTTTTGCACCCGTTGTATTTGAACGTAGAGCCTATCACACCCGATCATCACGTGGTGTCTCAGCACGAAGAACTTTCGCAACCGCTTAGTGATAAAGTAAAACAATTACATGGCGATTGCATTGCATACAATAAAGCGACAACCATATGGCTCCTGCCAGTTGCCGATAACTCGGTTACAAAACATGATCATCTCATACAATAAAATATAGCATCATGTCTTGACCATATCACATCACAACATGCCCTGCAAAAACAAGTTAGACGTCCTCTACTTTGTTGTTGCAAGTTTTACGTGGCTGCTACGGGCTTAGCAAGAACCGTTCTTACCTACGCATCAAAACCACAACGATAGATTGTCAAGTTGGTGCTGTTTTAACCTTCGCAAGGACCGGGCGTAGCCACACTCGGTTCAACTGAAGTGAGAGAGACAGATACTCACCAGTCACCTTTAAGCAACGAGTGCTCGCAACGGTGAAACCAGTCTCGCGTAAGCGTACGCGTAATGTCGGTCCGGGCCGCTTCATCTCACAATACCGCCGAACCAAAATATGACATGCTGGTAAGCAGTATGACTTATATCGCCCACTCTCACTTGTGTTCTACTCGTGCATATAACATCAACGCATAAAACCTGGCTCTGATACCACTGTTGGGTAACGTAGTAATTTCAAAAAAATTCCTACACACACGCAAGATCATGGTGATGCATAGCAACGAGAGGGGAGAGTGTTGTCCACGTACCCTCATAGACCGAAAGCGGAAGCGTTAACACAACGCGGTTGATATAGTCGTACGTCTTCACGATCCGACCGATCAAGTACCGAACGCACGGCACCTCCGAGTTCAGCACACGTTCAGCTCGATGACGTCCCTCGAACTCCGATCCAGCCGAGTGTTGAGGGAGAGTTTCGTCAGCACGACGGCATGGTGACGATGATGATGTTCTACCGACGCAGGGCTTCCCCTAAGCACCGCTACGATATTATCGAGGTGTAATATGGTGGAGGGGGGCACCGCACACGGCTAAAAGATCGTTGATCAATTGTGTGTCTATGGGGTGCCCCCTGCCCCCGTATATAAAGGAGCAAGGGGGGAGGCGGCCGGCCTAGGAGGAGGGCGCGCCAAGGGGGGAGTCCTACTCCCACCGGGAGTAGGACTCCTCCTTTCCTTGTTGGAGTAGGAAAAGGGAAGGAAGAAGGAGAAAGAACGAAGGGGGCGCCCCCCTCCCTAGTCCAATTCGGACTAGTCCATGGGGAGGGGTGCGGCCACCCTTTGGGGCCTTTCTCTCCTTTCCCGTATGGCCCATTAAGGCCCAATACGAATTCCCGTAACTCTCCGGTACTCCGAAAAATACCCGAATCACTCGGAACCTTTCCGATGTCCGAATATAGTCGTCCAATATATCGATCTTTACGTCTCGACCATTTCGAGACTCCTCGTCAAGTCCCTGATCTCATCCGGGACTCCGAACTCCTTTTGTTGAGGATATAGACCTTAGAGTCACCCGCCAGAAGGGGCCGGGTTACTCGTACGGTTGTTGCCAGAAGCCCGGAGCCAAGTTTCAAGACTATGGGCCAGAGATGGGCTGAGACCCGGATATGGCTTAAGGCCCGTAGTTATAATCATTATTGTAGTAGAACTTGTAGTGTAAGGCAAGTATAGTTTAGAGTCCGAGCCGGATACTCTTATAAGCCGGCCGGGACTCTAAGGGCTGCGGGGCGTCAGCCTTCCTATATAAAGGGACGACCCGGCAGCGGTTTAAGGGCGACAACAATCTGATCGAGAGTCAGGGATAGTTGTTTAACTCCTGGCGATCGTAACCCTAATCAATATCACCCCAAACTGGACGTAGGCTTTTACCTTCACCGTAAGGGGCCGAACCAGTATAAACCCTCGTGTTCCTTGTCCCGCATAACCCCTTCAAGCTTCCTAGTTGCGATGGCTCCACGACTAAGTCCTAGCTCAAGGACATCTGCCGGGACAATTCCACGACAGTTGGCGCCCACCGTGGGGCTCGCGCACGGTGGATTTGAGTTCTTGAAGGGCAGCTTCGAAGGGCTCAAGGGATACGCTGTAGGCCGGATGACCAAGAGTCATCGCGGCAAGCTCTACATCGACGATGCGGACTGGGGCCCCGACGCCGGCTCAATTGAGTACGGGTACCGGGTCCCCTTTGGCGGAATTCATGTCTTCATTGGCAAGATTGGTGAGCCGGGCCCCGAGCCGGATCTCCGCGCCGATCTCATCGAAACGGCTCAGCGCGCACGACCCGCTCGGGCCCGGCCTGCCTTAAGACGCGCTTTTGTGGGATGCATCCATGGAGGGCCCTCTGATCCATCTGGGTCCGGTGATGAGGCGGCCGCCGGCTCTGACGGCGAGTCGGCCACCGATGAGTCAAACTCATTGTACCAGCTTCAAGATGGCAGGCTCATGGGTTGTTCCAATGGCGACAGTATTCCGGACCCTTTTGAGCCGCAAGTCAGGTTGGAGTTTTTATGGCTGGTGCGCAGCCTGTTCAGAACCCTGCTGCTGGATCGGGAAACCCGGTGCCTTCTCCGGCTCAGGTGCTGATGGATCTCACGGACAAGATGACGTCCCTGTTAACCGCCACGGTTGACCCAGCGAATCAAGCTCAGCATGATGCGGAGGTGGCACAGTTAAAATTGGATTTGATAAAAGCCAAAGAGGATCTTGCAGCGGAAGGGATCAGGCTGGCTGCGGAGCGGGCGGCTCTCGATGCCCGAACTCAGCTGATTCAGGCGCAGTCCTTCCAACTCACGATGGATCAGAACGCGGCCAACGAGGTCATGAGAAGGAGGCATCAGAAGGCCCAGTCTCGACTCCCACCGGTTTACGATCCACGCAATCTCTTCAACACGCCGGGTGCAGGGTCCAGTAACCCGCCAGGGGTCATTGCGCCCGGGTCTGGACCCCTTATTCAGCCACGAGTGATGGGGCCTCCCCAGGTGCCCCCTCCCCCGCCTCAGTATGTGCCAATACCCCCGGGTCATTATGATAACCCGCTGGAGAACATGGTGGCTGCGGCAGCACGACTGGCGGCTCTCCCCGTTGACGGCGACTCTCCGGCGGCCATCGAAACCCGCCGGGTCAGGGAACTCCTGCAGACGGCACTGGCACAGCAAGAGGCGTACTCCTACAGCCGGGATAGGATCCACTCGACCCCTCGTCCAGGCCAGAGCCCGAGTTACAGCCGGCACATGGTCTCAACAACCGGCTCAAGTAATGTCTGACGCCATGACCCGCCCCCTGGCCATGGCCCGGCTCATAATGGAGCCTTTTATGCAGCAGACCAAGCGCGGCAAGAGGCGGAGCAGGTGCCTCAATTGACGGCTTACCAGACCCCCCCGGCTTATCCGACGACGTCCGTTGATGTGGGTATTTCCACCAGGACCGGGGGTGTCCCTTGTTTGGTGCCAGCCATCCATAATGAACGTCTACCTAAGGACTTCAAGGGCCCTAGGAAGGTGCCTAACTATATAGCGGACTTACAGCCTGCAGCCTGGATTGAGAGTTATGAGATGGCTATGGAATTGCTGGAGGTTAGTGAGGCGGCCATGGCCAAATATTTCACCATGATGTTAGATGGAACTGCCCGCACGTGGTTGAAAGGGCTACCACCGAACTCCATTGGGTCTTGGGCTGAGTTGAAAGCCCGGTTCATTCAAAACTTCAAAGATACCTGTAGGCAGTCTATGTCAATTGTGGATCTGACTAACTGTAAGCAGCAGGAGGGTGAATCCACGACCCATAGGGTTCGCCGGGTCAAGGAGATCATACATTCATCAGATAAGATGGATGCCGGCTCTGCAGTCTTAATGTTGGAACAGAACTGTCGCTTTGTGCCCCTTAAGATGAAACTCGGGCGGCTTAAGCGCGACTGCACCGATATGGGTACCCTAATGGCGGCTCTTGTCAAGTACGCCGATTCCGATGGTACCAAGGATACCCCTTCAGACGATGAAAGGGCAGGGAAGGGAAAGAAGAACGACAATGGCAAGGGTCCTCAGTTTAACCCGGGGAACCAAGGAGGAGGCAAACGTAAGGCCGATGGCAGCCTAGAGTTTGTAGCCAACGCCAACTCCCAAGGTAATAACCAGCGGCGCAAGGGGAGGCCCCCTCCCCGAGGCGGCGGGCCAGGTCCAACGCTGGAGCAGCTGTTGAATGAACCTTGTCCAAGGCACGGCTCTAGAGAGAAGCCAGCGACTCATCTGTGGAAGGATTGCGCGATCATGAAGGCCTTTAAGAGCTACAATGGCCCGGGCGGCGGCTCAGGCGCCGGCGGCTTTCATGGCCCGGGCGGCGGCTCAAATTCTGGTCCTCAGAATGGTCAAGGGGGCTTTAATCAACAGTCTGGTCAGGGTCATCAACAGCAGCAGGGGGGATATCAGACCAACCCAAAGCAGCTTAGCGGTGGACAGTATCATGTGTTCACCACTAGTTTGTGCAAACGAGATCAGAAGCTTCACAAGAGGGCTGTGAATGCTGTTGAGCCGGCAGTTCCACGCTACTTGCGGTGGTCTGAGCAGCCTATAGTATGGAGTAGGGAGGATCACCCTCCCCGGGTGGATAACCCGGGCCACTTGGCCTTAGTGGTAGCTCCTCAGGTGGGAGGTTACAAGTTCACAAAGGTACTCATGGATGGAGGCAGCAGCATCAACATCCTCTATTATGAGACTTTTCGCCGTATGGGGTTGGTTGATAAGAACCTCAGCCAGTCAAACACTATCTTCCATGGTGTGGTACCTGGTAAGTCGGCTTATCCAGTCGGCAAGATCGAATTGGAAATGGCTTTTGGTGATGAGAACAACTACAGGGTGGAGAAATTGACCTTTGAGGTGGTCAAGATAAGAAGTCCATACCATGCTATATTTGGACGGCCAGCTTACGCCAAGTTCATGGCACGGCCATGTTATGTGTACTTACAGCTCAAGATGCCGGGTCACAATGGGACCATTACGGTTCACGGCAGCCGGAAAGTGGCACTGGAGTGTGAGGAAGGTGATGCAGCTTATGCAGAGTCTGTTTGTGCTACAGAGGAGTTGAAGTTTTACAAAGATAATGTTGACCCAACGGACATGACCTCTCTGAAGAAGCCGACTACGGAGACTGAACCGGCGATGAAATTTAAGTCGGCTGATGAAACTAAGCTTGTTGATTTTGTTCCAGGAGATTCATCTCAGCAGTTTAGCATCAGTGCCAATCTGGATCCAAAATAGGAAAGCGCGCTCATCGAGTTCATCCGTGAGAATAGGGACATCTTTGCATGGAAGCCTTCTGACATGCCAGGTGTACCTAGAGAACTCGCTGAGCATACTCTCAATGTTGATCCAAAATTTAAGCCGGTCAGACAGTTTCTTCGACGGTTTAATGAGGAAAGGCGGAAAGCCATTGGAGAAGAACTGGCCCGGCTCTTGGCGGCCGGGTTTATTGTTGAAGTTTTTCACCCAGAATGGTTGGCTAACCCGGTGCTCGTACTCAAGAAGAACGGCACCTAGCGGATGTGTGTGGACTACACGGATTTGAACAAGGCGTGTCCGGCTGATCCTTTTGCTCTCCCCCGTATTGATCAAATCATTGATGCTACGGCAGGTTGTGCACGCTTAAGTTTCCTGGATGCTTATTCCGGGTATCATCAGATTAAGATGGCAGTTAAGGACCAGGAGAAGACGGCGTTCATCACTCCCTTTGGAGCCTTCTGCTATGTGTCTATGCCCTTTGGACTCAAGTGTGCACAGGCGACTTACCAGCGTTGTGTACAGAATTGTCTTCATAAACAGATCGGGCGCAATGTTCACGCTTACGTGGATGATATTGTGGTTAAATCCATCAAGGAGGAAACCCTGATAGATGACTTAAGGGAAACCTTCGATAATCTCCGGGTCTACAAGATGATGCTTAACCCGGCAAAGTGTGTTTTTGGTGTTCCTGCAGGCAAACTATTGGGTTTCTTGGTTTCTGACAGAGGCATTGAGGCTAACCCGGAGAAGATCAAGGCCATCACCTCCCTAGCTAAGCCGGCTTGTATAAATGATGTTCAGCGTTTGGCGGGTCGCATCGCTGCTTTAAGCCGGTTTATAAGCCGTTTGGGTGAGAAGGCTATGCCCTTATATCAGTTGATGAAGAAAACTGATAACTTTGTCTGGAATGATGCAGCTAATACTGCTTTTGAGGATTTGAAAAAGCAGCTGGTAGAGCCCCCAGTCCTTGCTGCTCCGGTTGATAAGGAGCCCTTGCTACTGTATGTGGCGGCAAACGCACGAGCCGTCAGCGTGGCTATTGTGGTGGAGCGCAAGGAGGCGGGTAAGGAGCATCCGGTTCAGCGGCCAGTTTACTATGTCAGCGAAGTGCTCATTGAGTCCAAACAGCGGTACCCGCATTGGCAGAAGCTCGTATATGGTGTGTTCATGGCGAGCCGGAAGCTTAAGCATTATTTTCAGGGTCATCCCATCACTGTGGTCAGTTCTGCCCCTCTTGGCGATATCATTCAAAACAGAGAGGCCACAGGGCGAATTGCTAAGTGGGCTATAGAACTTGGACCTCATGGTCTCAAATATGTGCCACGCACTGCTGTTAAATCTCAGGCTTTGGTGGATTTCATCAATGATTGGACAGAGTCTCAAGTGCCTGAGCAAAAACCGGATAACACTTATTGGACTATCCACTTCGATGGGTCCAGACAGTTGGAGGGCTCGGGGGCTGGTGTTGTATTGGCTTCCCCTAAAGGTGACAAGTTCCATTATGTGCTACGGTTGATGTTTCCTTGCACTAACAATGCGGCTGAATACGAGGCTTTGCTCCATGGTCTTCGGGTGGCTAAGGAGATGAGCTTAAGCCGGGTAAGGTGCTTTGGTGACTCAGACTTGGTGGCTCAACAAGTATCAGGCACCTGGGATTCTAAGGATCCTCTCATGGCGGCTTATTGCCGCGAGGTTGATGCCATTGCTGGGCACTTTCAGGGATACCAAGTGGAGCACATTGATCGCAGGAAGAACGAGGCGGCTGATGCTTTAAGCCGGCTAGGCTCTCAGCGAAAACCGGTGCCGCCTAACACTTTCTTGGATGTCCTGTATAACCCTTCGGTTAGGTTGCCTACGGAGGAGGACTTGGCTATCCCTGACCCGGAGGCACGACTGGTGGCGGCTCTTCATGTCATACCAGACTGGACAATGCCGTATCTGGCTTATATAACCCGGGGGGAGTTGCCTGAGGATGAAACTCTGGCCAGGCAAATAACCCGACGGGCTAAGTCAATGATTGTTATCGACGGCGAGTTGCATCATCGCAGTGTTTCAGGGGCATTTCAGCGTTGTATCTCCCCTGAGGAAGGTCAAGAGATCTTGCGCGAGATCCATGAAGGGGATTGTGGGCATCATGCCGGCTCAAAATCCCTTGTGGCCAAGGCTTTCTGTCATGGTTTTTATTGGCTGACGGCTCACGCTGATGCAGAGGACTTGGTCAGTAAATGTGATGGTTGCCAAAGGTTCTCACGACGGGCTCATGTGCCGGCTCAGGAGTTGAGAATGATCCCAATCACTTGGCCCTTTGCGGTCTGGGGGCTTGATATGGTTGGGCCTTTTAAACGGTCCAAGGATAAGAAGACCCACCTCTTGGTGGCAGTTGACAAATTCACGAAGTGGGTGGAGGCTGAGCCGGTTAGCAAGTGCGATGCAGCCACGGCGGTTCAATTTATGAAAAAGGTGATTTTTCGCTTTGGTTTTCCGCATAGCAATATAACTGACAATGGCACCAATCTATCCAAAGGCGCTATGGAAGAGTTTTGTCAACGAGAGCATATCCGACTTGATGTTTCCTCAGTGGCTCATCCCCAATCCAATGGTCAAGCTGAGAGAGCTAACCAAGAAATTCTGAAGGGTATCAAACCCCGGCTTTTGGTCCCTTTGCAACGGACGCCGGGTTGTTGGGTGGAGGAGTTGCCCTCCGTTTTATGGAGCATCAACACTACTCCTAACAGGTCTACAGGCTTCACGCCTTTCTTCATGGTTTATGGAGCAGAAGCAGTCCTCCCCAGCGACATCCGTCACGATTCACCTCGCGTGGCGGCTTATGTTGAGACGGATAATGAACAGGCGTGCCAAGATGCTCTGGACTTGTTGGACGAACAGCGTGATGTGGCAGCAGCCCGTTCAGCGATTTACCAACAAGACCTGCGCCGTTATCATAGCCGCCGGGTCAAACCCCGGGTCTTCCAGGAAGGCGACCTTATGCTCCGGCTCATCCAGGATCAAACAGATGCACACAAGTTATCCCCACCTTGGGAAGGGCCCTTTGTGGTCAGCAAGAACTTGCACAATGGATCATATTACCTCATTGATATTCGGGAGTATAAAGACTCGCGTAAATCTGAGGAAGAGACCCGTCGGCCGTGGAACATAGCTCAGCTTCGGCCTTACTACACTTGAGCTACCGGCTCTCGTGGTATACATATATTTCAGCCATGTATATATTATGATAAGCAATAAAGCAGGACCTCTGTCCTTTTTTCTCCTCCACATATGCGTGTGTTATTTTTATTACAAGATTACATGCTGACTTAAAGGAGGATCCGGCTTATGATCGTATTCGAATCTAGCCGTAAGCAGTAAGGTCACTTGGGGGCTTCCTGTTCAAACATGGGTCGTATTCGAACCAAAGAGAACATAGCTGTCGATACCCACTTGATTGGCAAAGTGCCGAGCTCATTGGGAAGTTGCCTTTGGTCATATTTGAATCACAGTTTAACCCCTCTGAGAACCGACGTGGATCGTATTCGAATCCGCGTCGTTAAACAATTTTAAGAATCACTTGGGGGCTTCCTGTTCAAACATGGGTCGTATTCGAACCAAAGAGAACATAGCTGTCGGTACCCTTTTGATTGGCATCGCCACACCCACTGGGGCTATATGATCGTATCCGAATCTTAGCTTAACCCCTTGGGGCCGGGTCTTTGGTCGTATTCGAACCGGAAGCCCCTAAGTTCTTCTATTTTTTCACAAGTTTATTCTGAGGTATGCATGGCCGGGTCTCACTTGCCAGCTTAGTTTTGGTTTACAGTGTTAGTTGCACGTCATGGGTGTCATTAAAGCAAGTAAATCAGAGTTAAGGTGTCAACCTTACTGGCCGGGTTATTTAAGCCGGAAGATGTTTACAAGCTGATAAGTGTGTTATTTCGGTTATGTTCAGAGTATAATTAAGGACCAGTCTTTTTTGATTCATATTCTGGGTTATTTATCTCAAACACCTGATTCTCAGGGCAGTAAGCCGCCTCGAGACTTGTGATTTGCCTTTCTATGCAGATACTTAAAGGCACCTTTTGCGGTTGAGAAAAACAAAGGGATGATTTTGACCCGGAGAAACATAAAGTAGACAAATTCAAAAGGCTTTTTGCATTCAAAACGTGCACGATGACACGGCAGAGATAAATTGTTGTGCTTACTCTATTACAGTAATTTTTCAAGCCTACAAGATGGAACCATGTTTGATAAGCCGCCAGCTAACTTATGATGCCTGCTGAGTTGAAGTCCCCGGCTCATTCCTGTCTTCTCCTCCGGCTGATCCCAGGACTTCGAAGGTTGATGACTTCCAGTTGATACCGCTGAGAGCTTCGAACTGGGCTTCTTCGTCAATTAACCCGGCCGGGTCAATCTCCGGGGCGAAGGTGTGCTGACGAGCCGGAGGGATCAGATTGAGGGCTTCATAGCGAGGGGTTGGAATCCTCTGATTCTCCGCATCATAACCCGGCTGGTACTTGGTTAAGTCGGTGTCATTCCCGATGAGGGTGGCCACCGGGCGTACGGCCTTCACACATGCCGCGAAGTCCTTCTGGTCGAAGGCTGAGCCGTCTTCCTTCAGGCTTGGGTAACCCAGGGCGATGTCTGCCGGGTCTAGCTCCGGCAGGAATGCTTTGGCCCGGCTCAGCGCGGCAATTGCTCCGGCTCTCGCGGAGGCCTGTCGTAGCTCCTGGATCCGCTGCGGCAGAACAGCGAGCCGGCGCAGGACCTCGGCCAGATGAGTTGGCACCTCGTTGGATAGGGCCACCACAGCTAAGGCACGCTGTGACCCGGTGTAGAGCTGTTCCACCAGGGTATACACGGCCTTTAACTTAGTGACCACGCTCTGGTTGAGGTTGGCACTCCTGGGACCTATTTCACAAGGTCAGATAAGCCGGTGACAAGGATGAATCATGACATATATAGACTTGATGAAAGCCGGTGAGGCGACTTACCGAAGATAGCAGCCACCATTTGGGAAACCTGGCGCTTTAGGCCGGAGAGCTCGGCGGTCTTCTCAGCTAGAGCCTTCTCCGCTTGTTCTGCCCGGGTTACCAGTGCGGTCTTCTCTTCGACCCAGGCTTTCCTCTCAGCATCAAACTCGGTCTTCAACTTTTCTTGAGTGGCAATGCTGGATACAAACTTGGCGTTTGCCTTCCGGGTCTCCGTCTCCTGCATCTTTAGCCGGCTCTTGAGATCCGCAAGGTCCGCCTCTAGTTTCTTGCCAACAGCCTGCATGTATTTCCGGGGTAATTAGCAGTTGTTATATAAGTCCCAAGCGCTTTCCAAGCAAAGGCACTTGGCACTTGGGGGCTAATGCATATTGAACGTCTCTATCTACGTACTGCCGGCTCAGTTGAGTAAGCCGGAACCTAAGTCTACAACATATTCAAGTATAAGTCATCGACTTGGGGGCTAGCATGGCAAAGGTAACTATGCAGTAAAGTAAGAAGACAGCAGAAGGGTACCTCAGATTTTTGTTGAATCTGGTTGACCATGGCAACCTCGGCGTCCCGGCTCTTGTGGACTTGGCTGATGTAGCCAGAGACGAGCTCTCCAATGCTCAAGTCGGTGTAGCCGGAGAGATCCAGGTTCACCCGGTGGGGCTGTAGTAACTCCCCCTTCGCGGAGCATTTGGCTAACGCGGTCGGTCTCCCCGGCTCAACGAATTCCGTCCGGGTGATGATCACGTTCGGGTCGTTTGCTGGTGGAGCTGAGCCGGAGGCCTCCAGATTAACTGAAGCTTCGGTTGTTGTCTTGGTAGTCGGGGCAGGGGCCTCAGGCGCCGTGTCCATTGGAGTGGTAGCTTCGGGGGCGGAGGCAGTTGGCGGCTCTTGAGCCATTGCCTCCGGTTCAGGCAAGTCTGGCACTCCGGCTGACCTGGTCTTCTTTGCTCTTTTGGTGAGCTTTGCCTGGGCACTGAAAAGACAGAAGTGTTAGGCGCACAAAGAGTAAGTACAGACAGAGATAATGTAAGAAGATTGTTGTTACCCGGGCGCAGTCTTGAAGGCCGGCAGACTTGACTGCATGGAGTCACCCGAAGAGGGGGAGGTCTCCTGATAATTGGAATCAGACGAGTTGAGTGGCTGACGGATAACACCCGCCAACGGATGAAAAGGGTACAGGTGAGAAAAAACCTCAGTGCGACGCTTCCTGGTTGCGTCGGGTAACCCGGCGGAGAGGTCGGTGTCCTTGCGGGCCCGGGTGTGACGCCGGCTTTCGTGAACCTGCTGCTTCAAAAGAAATTGAGGGTCTTGATGAGCTAATGGATGTGAAAAGCTTACTTTCCGGGTTACTCTTCAGACTTTCAGCTGTGGCAAAGGCTCCGAGTCGGAGGAAAGTGACGTTACCTCTTCAACCACCGGGTTACTGGCGCCGGTGTCATCCTGTCAATGAGCAAATGTTGATAAGGCGGACAGCAACAAACAACAAATATGGCAAGAAGTTAAAGGTTTAAGGATTACCTCTAACTCGGAGCTGTCGCTTAATTGCAATAGCTCCGAAGCAGTGGGTCTGCTTCCCTTTTTGCGAGGGGCGGCTTTCTTGGCGGCTTTCTTCGCCTTCCTGGCCTTCTTGGCCGCCTCATGGTCATATTTGACCCGCCAGAATTTATCATCAGCCTGAGAAATACAGAAATAATTTCTTAAAATGGTTCAGATCAAGGTTACATGCAAAAGAAGTTGAAAGGTTAAAATCAGCGGCTTACCGCTGGGGCCGGATTGGTCTTGCAGAAGGGGGGCTAGCCCGGTCCTTCCACAGTCTGCCAGACTCTCGTTTAACAAAGCCTTGGTCTCTTCTTCTGCAACGTCTTCTGGAAGATCATTGCGACTCTGCCTCTGCGGGTCATCCTTTCGCCCGGTGTACTCACACATTAAGCTGGGGCGGCGGCTCAATGGGATCACCCGCCACGAGATCCAGACCCGGACCAGGTCAATTCCGTTCAGACCGTTGCCTAGCAAGGCCTTGATCTTATTGATTGTTGGAAGCAGAGGTTGGCGTTCCGCGGCAGTCAATTTGTCGGATAGCGGATGAGTCGGTTCTAGGCGCGTTGGGCGAAAGCCGGGCAGCGGGTTCTCGTCAGCCGGGGACGTATCTTGGCAGTAGAACCAAGTCATATTCCAGTCCTTAGGATGGCTCGGCGGCTCAGCGTAAGGGAACAGACAATCCCTACGCCACTGGATGGAGATGCCGCCTAACTCCAGGCTTGGCCCGTTGGCACATTCATTTTGGCGGTTTAAGTAGAACAGCTCTCTGAAAAGCAGCAAACTGGGCTCTTCTCCAAGGTACACTTCGCAAAAGACTTGGAAGTTGCAGATGTTGGATACGGAGTTGGGTCCTATATCCTGAGGCCGTAGGTCAAAGAAGTTGAGCACATCCCTGAAGAACTTTGAGTCGGGCGGTGCGAAGCCCCGGCTCATATGGTCTGCGAAGATCACTACCTCCCCGTCCCTTGGCTGTGGTCTCTCTTCCGACGGGTCAGGGGCACGGTAGGACATGATTTCCTTCTTAGGTAAATATCCGAACTTAACGAAGTTGGCCAGGGTCTCGTCAGTGACGTTGGACCTCATCCAGTTGCAAGTGATGGGAGCCTTGGGAGGCATGGTGAAGGTTGGTGGTCTATGATAAAGAGAAAAGTGTCCGGGTTAATTATAAGCCGGAGATTATCGTTCAAATTAAGATGGCGGCTTATGAAGGGGACTAATGATATATATCCAGATACAGTGGGTTATTTAAGCCGCAGGAGGATTCTACAGAGCATAGTTCTCTTTAAACCGGAAAGTTCTATGGCGCGTGTTTTCTTTAAGCCGGAAATGTAAGCCGCCAAGATTCAATGGTTGCAGTTTTTACTAAGTGTGGTAAAATAGGTTTCACATATGGCAGTAACTTTTTTGGATCAAAATGGTCGGGTGGAATGAAAACTTTCTAGACCTAGAAACAGACGAGCAGATGTTTTTTGAGCTCGAACGAAGCATCTATACGGTAGAAGGAGATCTACTGGTACTTGAAATGAGGCCTAAACAACTACCGTGCTAGTTCTATGCAAGGCTAAAGATCAACCAAGTGCGGTGACTACGAGAGCTACTGAGGTTTGCGGCAATGGCGATGAATGCGAAGAACACAAGACGAACCCTACAGTAGATCTATCTAACAGGGCAAAGGAGACTCACCGGAGTTGGAGAAGAGCGGAGGTCGCTGCCGTGAGTCTGGTCCGAATCAGGGTGATGCAGCGGCCGGGTTGAAGAAGACCAGGGGCGCGACGGCGGCGGCAGTGGCAGAGCTCTGGCAGAGGAGCGACGGCGCGAGGAGGAAGAAGAGGGCGTGAGAAGGACCCGTTGGGCCGGCCTATTTATAAGGCGAGGTCATAAGTGGGCGCGAGATTCAAGGAGACCGTGGCGTGATTATCTCCCCCCCACGACGCCTCGATTTTCGGAATGGCAGTAAAGCAAAGATCCGTTGCGGATCTGGCGGAGTAAAAAACGGACTTAATGGAGGATGACGTCATGGCGGATTATCCGGAGTCCAGAGGATGACGTCACTCCGGGTTATGGCCTTCACATGAATGGTAAGCCGGAGATTTTTTCTGTCAGAAGAATTGAAGATTGACATGAGCCGGCTCAAATCAATCTGGGGCCTAATGTTGAGGATATAGACCTTAGAGTCACCCGCCAGAAGGGGCCAGGTTACTCGTACGGTTGTTGCCAGAAGCCCGGAGCCAGGTTTCAAGACGATGGGCCAGAGATGGGCTGAGACCCGGATATGGCTTAAGGCCCGTAGTTATAATCATTATTGTAGTAGAACTTGTAGTGTAAGGCAAGTATAGTTTAGAGTCCGAGCCGGATACTCTTATAAGCCGGCCGGGACTCTAAGGGCTGCGGGGCGTCAGCCTCCCTATATAAAGGGACGACCCGGCAGCGGTTTAAGGGCGACAACAATCTGATCGAGAGCCAGGGATAGTTGTTTAACTCCTGGCGATCGTAACCCTAATCAATATCACCCCAAACTGGACGTAGGCTTTTACCTTCACCGTAAGGGGCCGAACCAGTATAAACCCTCGTGTTCCTTGTCCCGCATAACCCCTTCAAGCTTCCTAGTTGCGATGGCTCCACGACTAAGTCCTAGCTCAAGGACATCTGCCGTGACAATTCCACGACACCTTCGGTACATCAAAACACATAAACTCATAATATAACCGTCATCTAACTTTAAGCGTGCGGACCCTACGGGTTCGAGAACTATGTAGACATGACCGAGACACCTCTCCGGTCAATAACCAATAGCGGAACCTGGATGCTCATACTGGTTCCCACATATTCTACGAAGATCTTTATCGGTCAGACCGCATAACAACATATGTTGTTCCCTTTGTCATCGGTATGTTACTTGCCCGAGATTCGATCGTTGGTATCTCGATACCTAGTTCAATCTCGTTACCAGCAAGTCTCTTTGCTCGTTCCGTAATACATCATCCCGCAACTAACTCATTAGTCACAATGCTTGCAAGGCTTATAGTGATGTGTATTACTGAGTGGGCCCAGAGATACCTCTCCGACAATCGGAGTGACAAATCCTAATCTCGAAATACGCCAACCCAGCAAGTACCTTTGGAGACACCTGTAGAGCACCTTTATAATCACCCAGTTACGTTGTGACGTTTGGTTGCACACAAAGTGTTCCTCCGGTAAACGGGAGTTGCATAATATCATAGTCATAGGAACATGTATAAGTCATGAAGAAAGCAATAGCAACATACTAAACGATCGAGTGCTAAGCTAACGGAATGGGTCAAGTCAATCACATCATTCTCCTAATGATGTGATCCCGTTAATCAAATGACAACTCATGTCTATGGCTAGAAAACATAACCATCTTTGATCAACGAGCTAGTCAAGTAGAGGCATACTAGTGACACTCTGTTTGTCTATGTATTCACAGATGTATCAAGTTTCCAGTTAATACAATTCTAGAATGAATAATAAACATTTATCATGATATAAGGAAATAAATAATAACTTTATTATTGCCTCTAGGGCATATTTCCTTCACCTTGTTAGCATTCTTGGGATCGACAAAACCTTCTGGCTGCATCATATACAATTCTTCCTTAAGAAAGCCGTTAAGGAATGCCATTTTGACGTCCATTTGCCATATCTCATAATCATAGAATGCGGAAATTGCTAACATGATTCGGACGGACTTCAGCTTCGCTACGGGTGCGAAAGTCTCATCGTAGTCAACCCCTTGAACTTGTCGATAACCCTTAGCGACAAGTCGAGCCTTATAGATGGTCACATTACCATCCGCGTCTGTCTTCTTCTTAAAGATCCATTTATTTTCTATGGCTCGCCGATCATCGGGCAAGTCAGTCAAAGTCCATACTTTGTTTTCATACATGGATCCTATCTCGGATTGCATGGCTTCAAGCCATTTGTTGGAATCCGGGCCCGCCATCGCTTCTTCATAGTTCGAAGGTTCACCGTTGTCTAACAACATGATTTCCATGACAGGGTTGCCGTACCACTCTGGTGCGGAACGTGTCCTTGTAGACCTACGAAGTTCAGTAGTAACTTGATCTGAAGCTTCATGATCATCATCATTAACTTCCTCCCCAGTCGGTGCAGGCACCACAGGAACATGTTCCCGCACTGCGCTACTTTCCGGTTCGGAAGGGGTGACTATCACCTCATCAAGTTCCACTTTCCTCCCACTCACTTCTTTCGAGGGAAACCCTTTCTCCAGAAAGGACCCGTTCTTGGCAACAAAGATCTTGCCTTCGGATCTGAGGTAGAAGGTATACCCAATGGTTTCCTTAGGGTATCCTATGAAGACGCATTTTTCCGACTTGGGTTCGAGCTTTTCAGGTTGAAGTTTCTTGACATAAGCATCGCATCCCCAAACTTTTAGAAACGACAGCTTAGGTTTCTTCCCAAACCATAATTCATACGGTGTCGTCTCAACGGATTTCGACGGAGCCCTATTTAAAGTGAATGCGGCAGTCTCTAAAGCATAGCCCCAAAACGAGAGCGGTAGATCGGCAAGAGACATCATAGATCGCACCATATCCAATAGAGTGCGATTACGACGTTCGGACACACCATTTCGCTGAGGTGTTCCAGGCGGCGTGAGTTGTGAAACTATTCCACATTTCCTTAAGTGTGTGCCAAATTCGTGACTCAAATATCCCCCCCCCCCACGATCTGATCGTAAGAATTTTATTTTCCTGTCACGTTGATTCTCAACCTCACTCTGAAATTCCTTGAACTTTTCAAAGGTCTCAGACTTGTGTTTCATTAGGTAGACATACCCATATCTACTCAAGTCATCAGTGAGAGTGAGAACATAACGATAGCCTCCGCAAGCCTCAACACTCATTGGACCGCACACATCAGTATGTATGATTTCTAATAAGTTGGTTGCTCGCTCCATTGTTCCGGAGAACGGAGTCTTGGTCATTTTACCCATGAGGCATGGTTCGCATGTGTCAAATGATTCATAATCGAGAGACTCTAAAAGTCCATCAGCATGGAGCTTCTGCATGCGCTTGACACCAATGTGACCAAGGCGGCAGTGCCACAAGTATGTGGGACTATCGTTATCAACTTTACATCTTTTGGTATTCACACTATGAATATGTGTAACATCACGTTCGAGATTCATTAAGAATAAACCATTGACCAGCGGGGCATGACCATAAAACATATCTCTCATATAAATAGAACAACTATTATTCTCGGATTTAAATGAGTAGCCATCTCGCATTAAACGAGATCCAGATACAATGTTCATGCTCAAAGCTGGCACTAAATAACAATTATTGAGGTTTAAAACTAATCCCGTAGGTAAATGTAGAGGTAGCGTGCCGACGGCGATCACATCGACCTTGGAACCATTCCCGACGCGCATCGTAACCTCGTCCTTTGCCAGTCTCCGTTTTTTCCGCAGCTCCTGCTTTGAGTTACAAATATGAGCAACCGCACCAGTATCAAATACCCAGGAGCTACTACGAGTGCTGGTAAGGTACACATCAATAACATGTATATCACATATACCTTTGGTGTTGCCGGCCTTCTTGTCCGCTAAGTACTTGGGGCAGTTCCGCTTCCAGTGACCACTTCCCTTGCAATAAAAGCACTCAGTCTCAGGCTTGGGTCCATTCTTTGGCTTCTTCCCGGCAACTGGCTTACCGGGCGCGGCAACTCCCTCGCCGTCCTTCTTGAAGTTCTTCTTACCCTTGCCTTTCTTGAACTTAGTGGTTTTATTCACCATCAACACTTGATGTTCCTTTTTGATCTCCACCTCCGCTGATTTCAGCATTGAATATACCTCATGAATGGTCTTTTCCATCCCCTGCATATTGAAGTTCATCACAAAGCTCTTGTAGCTCGGTGGAAGCGACTGAAGGATTCTGTCAATGACCGCGTCATCTGGGAGATTAACTCCCAGCTGAGACAAGCGGTTGTGTAACCCAGACATTTTGAGTATGTGCTCACTGACAGAACTATTTTCCTCCATCTTACAACTGAAGAACTTGTCGGAGACTTCATATCTCTCGACCTGGGCGTGAGCTTGGAAAACCATTTTCAGCTCTTCGAACATCTCATATGCTCCGTGTTGCTCAAAACGCTTTTGGAGCACCGGTTCTAAGCTGTAAAGCATGCCGCACTGAACGAGGGAGTAATCATCAGCACGCTGCTGCCAAGCGTTCATAACGTCTTGGTTCTCTGGGATGGGTGCTTCACCTAGCGGTTCAATCAATCCCGTATACAATTCCCTTTGTCAATCGGTAAGTTACTTGCCCGAGATTCGATCGTCGGTATCCCAATACCTTGTTCAATCTCGTTACCGGCAAGTCACTTTACTCATACCGTAATGCATGATCCCGTGACCAAACACTTGGTCATGTTGAGCTCATTATGATGATGCGTTACCGAGTGGGCCCAGAGATACCTCTCCGTCATACGGAGTGACAAATCCCAGTCTCGATTCGTGCCAACCCAACAGACACTTTCGGAGATACCCGTAGTGCACCTTTATAGCCACCCAGTTACGTTGTGACGTTTGGCACACCCAAAGCACTCCTATGGTATCCGGGAGTTGCACAATCTCATGGTCTAAGGAAATGATACTTGACATTTGGAAAAGCTCTAGCAAACGAACTACACGGTCTTGTGCTATGCTTAGGATTGGGTCTTGTCCATCACATCATTCTCCTAATGATGCGATCCCGTTATCAATGACATCCAATGTCCATAGTCAGGAAACCATGACTATCTGTTGATCAACGAGCTAGTCAACTAGAGGCTCACTAGGGACATGTTGTGGTCTATGTATTCACACATGTATTACGATTTCCGGATAACACAATTATAGCATGAACAATAGACAATTATCATGAACAAGGAAATATAATAATAACCATTTTATTATTGCCTCTAGGGCATATTTCCAACAGGAAGAGCATGTACCATGGATGCGCTCAATGTTGTCGCAGATGGGCTCCTTCCCCTTGGAAGAGCACGGCTATAGGGTGCCCTCCCTGATGTCGCGGACGGGCTCCTTCCCCTTGGAAGAGCAGATGGGCCCTTTCCCCTTGGAAGAGCCAGGGAGGGTGAACTCCTCGTGGTCGCCGTCGATGAGGTCTGACTTGGAAGCTGTGGATCCCAAGCCAGCGTCGCAGAACATGTCCTTCATAAATGACAAAAGGGGCTCGATGGTGATGTAGGATGGCAAATTCTTGACAGCGAGCCAGAGGAGACCAGCGGCGGAGCCATGGATGAGATCGACGGCGGTTGAGCCCGAGGGGTTGGGGGTGGGCCACTTAATGTGTGACATAGCCCGCCTTAGGTCGTCGCTGTCGACGACCTCGATGTTGTAGCCGGCGTTCGCGACATACCCGCATACTCTAGCCCGCTAATTGAGTGCCAGCGGCCAGTAATGGTCGTCAGCTTCCTCGGCGACACCGGGCGAAGAGACCGCGATACACCTCTTTTGGGCCAGTCGCTCCTTGAGCTCCACGGGAAGTGTAGCCGGGCATAGGCTGTGACGCTCTAGAGTGGGGGATGGGGATGGGGATGGGGATCTGTGGGAAAGGGAGTGTTTGGTAGGCGTGATCTAAGAAACTCAGGGCGGCCTGGGTATGGAGATCGGTGGGTAAGTTGCACAGGCAAACCGGCAGATGTTGAGATTGGACGCCTTGCAGCGGCGGCGGCGGGGACCTTGCTAGGGTTTCAAGCGAGGGAGGGTGTGTGTGTGTGTGTGCGTGCGCACCCCAGGAGGTTTTGGTGTGTGCGTGTGTGTGGAGGGGGCGGGGGATGTGTTTGAGGAAATGACGCGGGTACTGAAAATTTTACTACACGGGAGTGAAATGCCTGGCTATTGAAAATTTTGATCATGGTGCATCGCACACGGTCCAGAGATAACAACCGTGTGTTATAAAATAGAAAAACCCTCGAGGCGGGCAGATATTTTCGAGGGATGCAGGCGGGATTGGGAACAAGAAACATCACACATGGTCGAAACACAATAATTGTGTGTTATCAAACAGAAAAAAGCTATAGGCGGGTAGATATTTTTGAGAGGGGAAGCCTCGTGGAGCCCAATGTACTGTGCGGATGTGTGCGTGACAGGGGCACCGCCATGGCACACAGTTAGTTTGAGTGAACCGTGTCTGTTGCGTCATCCGACTTGTCTAATGTTCATAAATTTGGCAAAAAATGACACTAGAGAGGGTCAGAACACGAACACGCTTGCATGTGGACCAAATTTATGTATGAAAAGGTTGGTTTGATGTTCAAATACCAAATGCAACTTCGATGTGGCACCTATCTCACAAAGTGCGTGGTATTGCTTGCCCCCCCCCCTCGCGTCGGCACGAAGTGAATCCTAAGCTATGAATGCATGCCCCCCCCCCAACCGATGTTCACCTAGCAAAGTGCGAAGTAGCTAGCAGCCCCCCCCCTCGTGTCGGCATGAAGGGAATCCTAAGCTATGAATGCATGCCCCCCCAACCGAGGTTTACCTAGCAAAGTGCGAAGTTGCAGCCCCCCCCCCCACACACACACTTTCAGTCGGCGGGCGAGAGAGGCATCTCACCAAAATGGATCGTAAAATGGACCAATAGTAATCCACCTTGGTCGTACAACCTCTCTCTTGTTGTTGGTCAAAGTGATGGCCGTCGATGCAACCCTGGAGATGGTCTAGCTCGCCAATAATCATGCAAGTAGCTAGTCCCCGAAGACAACCACTGCATGCGTGTGGCCCAAACATATGTATGGACAGGTGTGTTTTGGAATACACAATGGAACAACTTTGATGTGGCACCGTGATTTCAAACTAGAAATCCCCACACTGAGTGAGGGTTAGGTTGACGATGCATATTGTCGGTGTACAAAAGAGGGGGTGCACCTTTGTACCCCTTTACCTGTGCACAGACAGTCGGAGCCGCGCCCGCGGCCACACCAAGCAGAACAGGGGAGGTGAACCGAGGTAAAACCGAAGCCCAAGACAGCCGGAGCAACGCCAAGGCCAAGAAACACAAAGAAGCAGAAGGACGAAGCAGGCTCCCCTGGCAAGACCCTTGCCGGGGCAGCCTCAGCAGCCCCGACAAGACCCTTGCCGGGGCGGCTCGCCCACACCAGCGGAGTGAGCCACCCTCGAGCCCACAGGTTCCAACTCAACCAACCACGTTGGAACTAGGTCTCGGGAGGCACCTCCATGGTGGCATGCAGATCTTTGTCAAGACCAAGGAATATTCAAGATCAGATGAGGATTAAAAGACAATGGATCTTGCCGAGGAGAGCCACAAGACCCCCGGCAAGATCCTTGCCGGGGACGACAGCGCGCCACGGCAAGACCCTTGCCGGGCCACCTGTCAAGGCTCTCACCGAGGACGCCAGCAGGGCCACTGCCAGGCCCGCACCAGCCAAGTCTCCACCGCCGTTCGCATGTAGCTGCCAGCCCAACCCGCTGGGCAGGCACCTGCGTGGCAACATGCAGCTCCCAGGCCAACTCAGCAAGCGCCTGCGTGGCAGCATGCAGATCTTCGTGAAGACCCTACCACTGCACCACCTCAGCTGCCTGCCTGCCTACATGGCGCCGCACGCATACTGGCCAGGGCACGTGTCGAAGCGAGGAGGAGCGGCGACGGACGGGAGGGGCCTCGCTGTCGTCCCCGATAAAGCTAGGGGACACCTCAGCGGCGCATTAAATGTGTCTTGTCCTGTAATACGAGCGATAAGCTCGTAGCACTGTACGCCTTTCCACCTCTTGTGTGCCACTGTGGCAGCCCCTTTCAACTATAAAAGGAGGCCCATGGCGTACTGGAGAAGGATTCGGCCTTTTGAAACCACGTACCCACCGTAGCTAGTTCGAGAGCTCAAGAACTCTCTGAAATACATCCACCAAAGCAGGACTAGGGTATTATGCATCCTCGTGGCCCGAACCTGGGTAAACGATCCTTGTGCTGATTACTATTCCTACTCTTCTCACAACCCTGCGCCCCGACAATCATAGTAGGGATTCTTGTGATCCCATAGGTGTCGTTCCACACCGACATCTTTGGCGCGCCAGGTAGGGGGCGCAATTGTGAGAATCTGGTTTAGTAGTTAGCCTAGCGTTTCTTCATCGCCATGGCCCCCAAGAAGAAGACGGCCACGGCGACCGGCTCATCGGGGGCCGAACGGCCCGTGCCAGTACGGGCGAGCAGCGGCCCGGTCGCGGACAGAACCCGGGCCGCGGTCCGCGAGCACCAGCATCGCCCTGGCAGTCAGAGCCTGGCGAGCGGCGCTGTTCGTGCTCCAGGCGACAGGCCGCACGCCACCAGATCCAAAGACGGGGCTGGGCCCCCCGTAGGCGGCGCGGGGCCCTCCAGGAGTGTCGTTGTGCCACCCACGGGCGGCGCAGCAACCTCCAAGACGCCCACGCCGGTGACCACTGCGCGCTCTTCCCATGGTGTGTGCGATGAGCAGCGTCACCACGCCGGTGACCCTCAACACCGCCGTGGGAAGAGCCCTGTGCATCGTCCGCGGGACGAAGGAGTTCAGCATGCCCGCCGAAGTGCTGGCGAAAATGGCGCGCAGCCGCTGGGTCGTGATAGAGCTCCTTCTAACGTGGTTAGAAGTCGAAGCACGCCACGGTCCACGCAGCTGTCGCCGCCACCCATGCCAGCGGAAGCTTTGGCGCACGCGCAACTGCTCCTCGACTTCCCTCCTGCTGCGGAGAAGCTCGACGAGTGGAGGGCCACCATCCGGAGCCTCGTCGCCGTTGCCAACAAAGATGATCCGCGACCGGCGGGACCCTCGGGCCGGCGCTCCACCGAGCCACCACACGCCAGCGCTGGGAGGACCGAGGGTGCTGCGGTCACGGTGCACTGTCCCCCTCCTCGCCAGCCGCCGCGGGCGTTGGCTCGTCGTGACGACGCTTGTGATAACATCTCTATAGCGTTGTCCGACCCGCGGACCCACCGCGACCAGCGCCAAGTTCTTCGAGAACGGGCTCACGAAGATGCTCGAACCACTATCGAGCGCCAGCATGATACACGCCACCAGTCGGACAAGCGGGCGGGACCCGCTATGGACCACCCAGCGCCGGGGGGCTCCGCCAGCCTACCTTACGAGGTGGGCTGCCCAGCTTTTACCCGCGAGCTGCGGCAGTTCCAGTGGCCGTCCCACCGCATGTTCAAGCCCGATGTCGGCGAGAAGTACACTGGCAAGACCCATCCATCCGAGTTCCTCAGCATCTACACCATCGCTATGCAGGCTGCCGGAGCTCGCGACGACAAGGTGCTTGCCAATTACTTCCCGTTGGCACCGAAGCCCAATGTTATGTCTTGGTTGATGCACTTGCCGGCGGATTCCATTTTTTCTTGGTCGGATATGTGCCATGAGTTCGTTGGCGCCTTCACTGGCGGCCACCAAGCTCATGGCCAGGCCAGTGATCTGCATATCATTCCCCAGAAGGAAGGGGAAACCCTGCGCAAGTACATCCATAGATTCAGCCGGGTGCAGTACAACATCCCCGATGTTCATCCCGCCGCTGTGATCAGCGCATTCCATCAGAACGTGCGCAACCGCAAGATGCGCGAGGAGCTGGCGATGACCAAGGTTAAGGATGTGGCCGAACTCTATGTTCTGGCCGATAGGTGCGCCCGGGCTGAATAGGGAAGGAAGTACCCCAGCGAGGACGCCGGCGCGGAAACCGACTCTACTGATGAAGACACCACCGCCCCGACGAAGAAGGGCCGGCGTCGCAACAGGAAACGTGAGGGCAAGGTCGTGCTTGCCATTGAAGGGTCTGACAACACCGGCGCTGCCAAGAAGGTCAAGGCAGACGACCCCGGCAAGGAGATTGCCGGGTGCGTCGCCTACCGGGCCTTAGCAGCTGCCGACAAGCCAGGGGGCTCCGGCAAGCAGTACTGCAAGATCCACCACACCAAGGGCCACGACCTCCAAAAATGCCGGCAAGTCGAGCTGCTTGCTGAAAAGCAAAAGGCCGAGTATGAGAGGCGGGACAAGGAGAAGGGCCGGGACGGTGCCGAGGGATCCGGCAAGAAGCGTGCCGGCCAAGGAGGCCGCCGCGACAAGGACAGCCAGCAAGAGAGGCCCGCCCGGGGCCGTGACAAGAAGCAGGAAGACAATGATCGTGAAGAGGACGACGAGTCCGGCGAGCAAGAGTTCCAGAACGCTACAGAGGCCATGTGCGTCGACGGTGGTGCCTCGCTGCATACTTCTCACGGCCAGCTCAAGCAGTGGGCGCGTGAGATTACAGCAGCGGAGACGTTGTTCGACACTCAGAAGCCGCTGAAGTGGTCTAGCACGCCCCTCATCTTCGACGCCGAGGAACACCCTGACCGCACAACCGCGGTCGGGTGTTTGCCGTTGTTGGTCTCGCCAACGATACGCAACCTCAAGGTGAACAAGATGTTGGTCAACGGCGGGGCCGGCCTGAACTTGATCTCGCTCGTCGTGATCAAAAGGCTGCAAATCCCTGATGGAGACCTCGAGGAAATGGGCACGTTTCAAGGGGTCAATCCGGGGAGGAGCCAGCCGAAAGGGAAGGTCACGCTGCCCATGACGTTTGGAGGGGAGTTGAACCACAGGACGGAGAGGATCGTCTTCGACATGGCCGAGATCCCTTTGCCCTACAACGGGATCCTCGGCCGCCCGGCACTAGCCAAGTTCATGGCGGCGTCGCACTATGCCTACAACATGCTAAAGATGCCCGGGCCATTGACCATCATCTCCGTCCCCTCCGACAAGAGGGACGCGCTGATCTGCGCTGATCAACTCTACCGGGAAGCAGTTGCAGCAGCTGCCGCCAAGGCACTTGCTCCTGCTGCTGAAGCCCCGGGAGGGAAGAAGAAGCCCGGCAAGACCTCTCGCACCCACTCCGGCAAGCGCACCTCCTCGGAGTGTTGTGCTACCGTCGAGGACGTGCCAAAGAGCTCTACTGGCAAGAGCAAGAAATCCAGAGTTGAGCCACCGCAGACCAAGAAGGTGTCCGTCAGGGAGGATGGCACGGGAGGGGCTTTCACCATAGGCTCCACCCTTGACAGCAAATAGGAAGGCGCGCTCATCACCTTCCTGCGGGCGAATGTCGGCGTGTTTGCGTGGCAAGCATCCGACATCCCTGGTGTTCCCAGGGAGGTGATTGAGCACCACCTAGCTGTCTATCCTCATGTGTGGCCCGTCAAGCAGAAGGTCAGAAAGCAGGCTCTGGAGAGGCAGGAGTTCATCACAGAGGAGATCAGGAAGTTGGAAGCGGCGGGTTTGGTGAGAGGAGTGCTCCATCCGACGTGGTTGGCCAATCTGGTAGTGGTGCGCAAGGCAAATGGGAAGTGGAGGCTGTGTATTGACTACACAGATATCAATAAGGCTTGTCCTAAGGACCCCTTCGCGTTGCCACGCATCGACCAGATTGTCGACTCCACGGCCGGGTGTGATCTGCTGTCATTCCTCGATGCCTACTCGGGCTACCACCAAATCTTCATTACAAGAGAAGATGAAGAAAAGATAGCATTCATCACCCCATGTGGTGCGTATTGCTTTTTACGGATGCCTTTCGGGTTGAAGAGTGCTGGCTCGATGTTTGCAAGAGTAGTCCAAATTGGTTTTGAACCCCAGCTCCATAGAAATATGGAGGCATACATGGATGACCTAGTGGTCAAAACCAAGGACGGGGCAACTCTTGTGCAAGATCTGGAAGAGACATTTGCCAACCTGCGCAAGATCAACCTTAAGCTGAACCCTGAGAAGTGTGTCTTCGGTGTTCCTTCTGGCAAGCTTCTCGGATTCTTTGTGTTGCAGCGCGAGATCGAGGCAAACCCAGACAAAATCAAGGCTATTGAACAGATCGAGGCACCCAAGCGGATCAAGGATGTGCGTCGGCTCACCGGCTGCGTCGCCGCCATGATCCGATTCATCTCCAAGTCCGCCGAGCGCGCCCTTCCCTTCTTCAAAATCTTGAAGAAGGCAGGCCCGATGGAGTGGACCCCAGAAGCCGAGGTGCCGTTGCAGGATCTGAAGAAATACCTTTCCTCCACGCCAATATTGGTTGCGCCTAAACCACAAGAACTATTGCTGCTGTATCTAGCGGCAACAAATCAAGTGGTCAGCGCCGCACTGGTGGCACAGAGGGAGGTCAACGAGGAGGCAGTGGCCACGGCAGAACCAGCGGACGGCGAGCCAAAGATTCCCCTGGCAGGACCTGGTGCCGGCAAGGCAAGGCCCCCGGCAGAGTCTGACGCCATCAGGGCAACGCCCGCACAGTCAAGCGAAGTGGTGCAGAAGAAGAAGATGATGCAGCACCCGGTTTACTTTGTCAGCTCCCTCTTGCAGGGGGCTAGGTTGAGGTACTCCGGTGTGCAGAAATTGCTCTTCGGCCTCCCTATGGCCTCGAGGAAGCTGCGTCATTACTTCCAAGCCCACGAGATCACTGTCGTCGCCCGCCTCCCGCTACAACGGATACTGCACAACCCAGATGCAACCGGAAGGATTGTGGAATGGGCCTTGGAGTTGTCGAGCTTTGGGTTGAAGTTTGAAAGTACCTCAACAATCCCGAGCAAAATCTTGGCAGAGTTCATTGTGGAATGGACCTCAACACCTGACGAAGAAATCCAAGAGACCGCTCTCCCCGGCAAGGAAGCGGACCGCGACTAGATCATGTACTTTGATGGGGCCTTCTCGCTGCAAGGCGCCGGTGCCGGTGCGCTGCTTGTCGCACCCACCGGAGAGCACCTCAAGTACGTGATCCAGATGCACTTTCCCAGGGAGATGTCCACAAACAACACTGCTAAGTACGAGGGGCTGCTTGCCGGTCTCAGGATCGCGGCAGACCTCGGGGTGAAGAAGCTCATCGTCAGGGGTGACTCGCAACTTGTCGTCAGACAAGTCAACAAGGATTACCAGAGCCCATTGATGGAGGCCTACGTAGATGAAGTGAGGAAGCTGGAGGAGCGCTTTGACGGTATCCAAGTGGAGCACGTTCCCCGAGCGGAGAACGACATCGCCGATTACCTGTCGAAGCGTGCTGCATTCAAGTTACCTGTGGAACCAGGTACCTTTTTGCTCCGGTTAACTCAGCCATCCATCGAACCATCAACGGGGCGGAACAAGCGGAGGAAGTCAGGTACCGGCAAGTACTTTCCCACCGAGCCCCCTGGGGCTGCCGGCAAGGATGCTACCGTGGACGCTGAGCCCGCCAAAGAGCAACTGGCTCCGGCAGGGCGTCAAGCCCTGGCCGTGGAGATAGCCGCTCCCATGGCAGAGGAAATGCCTTTGGTCCTTGCCGTCGAGCCCCAGGCTCCGGCGTGGGTGCAGCATACTGTCTGATTCCTCCAAACAGGGGAACTTCCTGAGGAGCAGGAAGAAGCGGAAAAAGTAGCCCGTCGGTCTGCCCTGTACCAGTTTGTCGATGACGTCCTGTACAGGAGAAGGCCGAACGGTGTGAAATTGAAGTGCATCCCCCAGGAGGAAGGACTGGAGCTATTGGCAGAGATACATGGAGGCATATGTGGCTCCCACATAGGGTCGAGGGCCCTTGTCGGCAAGGTTTCTTCTGGACCACCGCCCTCCAGGAAGCGATGACACTAGTAACCAAGTGTGAAGCGTGCCAGTTCCATTCAAAGAAGCTTCATCAACCAGCTCAAGCCCTTCAAATGATCCCTCTCTCCTGGCCATTCTTGGTCTGGGGGCTCGACATACTAGGCCCTTTCCCCCGTGTTGTCGGGGGCTTTGAGTACTTGTACGTTGCAATTGACAAGTTCACAAAGTGGCCAGAGGTGGAACCAGTGAGGAAGGTGACAGCACAGTCAGCCGTCAAGTTCTTCAAGGGACTAGTCTGCCGTTTTGGTGTGCCAAACAGAGTCATCACCGACAACAGCACGCAGTTCACAAGCCACACCTTCATGCAGTACATTCAAGACCTCGGCAGCAAAGTCTGTTTTGCTTCCGTGGCACACCCCCGGAGTAACGGCCAAGCGGAGAGGGCGAATGCTGAAGTGTTGCGAGGCCTGAGAACGAAGACCTTTGACAGGCTGCACAAGAGCGGAAGGCGCTGGATTGATGAGTTGCCGGCGGTTCTTTGGTCGATCAGGACGACGCCAAATCGAGCCACCGGTCAGACACCCTTTGCCCTAGTATATGGGGCGGAGGCAGTTCTCCCCACGGAACTCATATACGGGTCACCTCGAGTGCTCGCTTATGATGAGCTTGAGCAAGAGCAGTTGTGACAAGATGACGCGACGCTCCTTGAGGAAGATCGTCTTCGGGCGGCTGTGAGAGCAGCATGCTACCAGCAAGCCTTGCGCCGCTACCATAGCCGCAAGGTTCATGCCCGAAGCTTTGAGGAAGGTGACCTTGTTCTTCGGCGCGTTTAGTCGGCCAAGAATTCCAACAAGTTGACGCCGAAGTGGGAAGGCCCTTATCGGGTAATACGAGTCACCAGGCCTGGCGCAGTCCACCTGGAGACCGAAGATGTCATTCCAGTGAGCAACTCCTGGAACATCGAGCATCTTCGCAAGTTTTACCCATAAGGCGCGGCTTGCCGGGCCCCCGGCAAGCCACCTTTTGTACAAGCCTTGCCGGCAAGGCATGTAACCCTTGGTACAAAGCCAGGCGCAGACCCTGAGCACAAATAAATGAAGCGCTGGTGCCCTAAGTTATAGCATGCATGCTAGGTCGAGTCTCTTCTTTGGTTAGGGTTGATAGTGCTTAGCGGCGACTAACCCCTAGCCTAGAGGTCGAGCCCGCGTCTCTCTGTTCTTTTCTGCCCTCCTTTGGTTCGCAGGGCACATGGGCATTTCTGCTGAGCTACTTGGAAGAAAGGGAACAGACCAGCGTCCCAACCCCGGCAAATCAGAGTTGTCGGGGGCTGCAAGTACAAGGATCCAACCGCGGCAAGACAAGGTTGCCGGGGACTGCAGATCCAGATAAGTCTTTCATCCTCTGTCATGCATTTCGGTACGGAACTAGGACATGTGAAACCTCGTTTTATCTCCAAGCTACCGTGCTCGCCTTTTTCCTATACCTAAGGATTATCTCCTGGGTCCGGATTTGGTTGTAGCCGCGGCAGCAAGGAGATAGAACGAGGAGCCTAAGCCCACTTCATCCCTGCCTCCGCCAAGGGCGCGAGAATGGTCGAGCAAAGTGAGAGGGACGGCAAGGCCTGTTGCCGGGCAAAAAACGTTTATCTTAAATAGTAACAAGGATTCGCTCCTTGTCGCGGGGTCCACCCACAAACGAAAAGCCCGGAAAACATCCCTTTTCATTAAAAACATCCCATATAGGTACAGTTCATACGGAATGAAAAACATGAGCAAGGGGATTACAAGTTCTAAATTTAACGAGGGCCCGAAGGCTTACAAACTAAAAAAGAGATGAGATGCCCGTAATCCCTTTCTTGTCCCTCTCCTCCGGAGGCAGGTCAAGAAGCCGAAAGGGCAAAAGGGGCGCCTAGGCGAGCTACGAGCAACAGAAAGCACCAAGAGAACACCTTGGTGGCTACCCAAGGGTGGGCCGGTGATGACGGTGCTGGGAAAGGAGCTGGAAGACGAGGCGGCAGGTCGCCAGACACGCGACGAAGGCGTCGGTGTCCGCGTACTCCGAGTTGACGGCCTTGCCGCCTGCCCTCTTCCTCTTCCGCAGCTTCCCGACGCTAGTCGCCCAAGGAGACGGCCCCGAGAAGTTCAAGGCGCTGGCCCCTCCCCCGGCAAAACTCCGCCGGAGGAGCGGCCAGGTGCAGATGCTGCTGCTGCCGCACCCGCCCAGGTGCAGGGCGTCCGACGCCTAGTCAGACTCGTCCCCATCATCTGCCCCGCTGTCCTCCTTGTCACTTTCGCTCGAGGAAGAGCTTCCATCGTCGGAGTCCCCGTCGGAGGAGCTCTCCACGCAACACTTCAGGCGAGTTCCAAAATCTTCGAAGACCTTGACGGAGAGCAACCCGTCCTCCATTAATTTGAAGTAGAGGACGAGCCCCGCAGTTAGGCTGTGGATGCGAGTGAACGTCTTCCATCCACGGTGGAGGTACATAACCCGAGGAGCCGGGAAGTCGACGTCGACCCGCGTGCCCCCATTCCCGCAGCCCCTCATGTGCAACCCGAGGGTCTGGGGCGAGTCACGCTCCATCTCCCGAGCAAACGGAGCGGGAAGACAAAGACGACGACGTGGAGGCCAACGCAGCCTGATGAAGAACTCGCGGGGCTGGTCGCCAACGTGGCCCTCCGTCGGGAAAGGCATCATTGGCGGGGGCAAGGCCGGTGCGCCGCCCCGTCCTCCTCTTCCCCGAGCACCACGACCTCTGCCACGGCTTCGCCCACGGCCTCGCCCCCTCCCCCTTCCCCTCGCGGTCGGCTCCACCACCGCGGGTTCAGGAGGAGGAGGGACGCGCTGTCGGGCGGCGACCCTCGCCGCCACTGTCGAGGGACCAGGGTTCCCCTTCTCCATGGGGGATGAGAGGAAGAAGCAGGAGGAGATAGAAGATAGAAGAATGCGGGATGCCATCCCCCCTTCCCTCTCCTTATAAAGGGGCGGGGTCGGAGCTCAGCCGCCCTGCTCGGCCAATCCAGCCACCAGAGGCATAGGGAATCGAGACCGACCCGCTGCCCCAACCAGCGACGGCCCGGTTTCCCGTCTCCACCGCTTGCTACCCCAAGCGCATGGAGGATGCGTGGCGAACGTGCAGAACCGAGGGGACGGGTGAAGCGACCTCTCCCCACCCCGTGATCGTGGGGTGTGGACGCCTTGAAGACCGCGACCCGGCCCCATTCAGTAAATGGGCCGCACCTTTATGCCTCTCCCTCTTCATGGGGAAGGCGTGAGCCGCCCCCTGTATCGCGATGTGACGCATGCCTGTGGAAACCTCCCCACGCATGCCTCTCACGTCACGCGCACCCCTCCACGTCGTGCATTCAACACGGATCGTGGGAAGCGCAGCGCGCGAAAAGTTTTACCACGGTAAAAACCGCCCCGCCTGCCCGCGCACAATTTTGGGCCTGGCCCAACAACGTGTCACGCTTATGTGTGGCCCAGGCCCGGGGGCTCCTGTCGGTGTACAAAAGAGGGGGCGCACCTTTGTACCCCTTTACCTGTGCACGGACAGTCAAAGCCGCGCCCGCGGCCACACCAAGCAGAACAGGGGAGGTGAACCGAGGTAAAACCGAAGCCCAAGACAGCCGGAGCAACGCCAAGGCCAAGAAACACAAAGAAGCAGAAGGATGAAGCAGGCTCCCCCGGCAAGACCCTTACCGGGGCAGCCTCAGCAGCCCCGACAAGACCCTTGCCGGGGCGGCTCGCCCACACCAGCGGTGTGAGCCACCCTCGAGCCCACGGGTTCCAACTCAACCAACCACGTTGGAACTAGGGCTCGGGAGGCACCTCCATGGTGCCGTGCAGATCTTTGTCAAGACCAAGGAATATTCAAGATCAGATGAGGATTAAAAGACAACGGATCTTGCCGAGGAGAGCCACAAGACCCCCGGCAAGATCCTTGCCGGGGACGACAGCGCGCCACAACAAGACCCTTCGCGGGCCACCCGGCAAGGCTCTCACCGAGGACGCCAGCAGGGCCACTGCCAGGCCCGCACCAGCCAAGTCTCCACCGCCGTTCGCATGCAGCTGCCAGCCCAACCCGCTGGGCAGGCACCTGCGTGGCAACATGCAGCTCCCAGGCCAACTCAGCAAGCACCTACGTGGCGGCATGCAGATCTTCGTGAAGACCCTACCACCGTGCCACCTCAGCTGCCTGCCTGCCTACATGATGCCGCACGCATCGCTGGCCAGGGCGCGTGTCGAAGCGAGGAGGAGCGGCGACGGACGGGACGGGCCTCGTTGCCGTCCTCGATAAAGCTAGGGGACACCTCAGCGGCGCATTAAATGCGTCTTGTCCTGTAATACGAGCGATAAGCTCGTAGCACTGTACGCCTTTCCACCTCTTGTGTGCCACTGTGGCAGCCCCTTTCGACTATAAAAGGAGGCCCATGGTGTACTGGAGAAGGATTCGGCCTTTTGAAACCACGCACCCACCATAGCTAGTTCGAGAGCTCAAGAACTCTCTGAAATACAGCCACCAAAGCAGGACTAGGGTATTACGCATCCTCGCAGCCCGAACCTGGGTAAACGATCCTTGTGCTGATTACTAATCCTGCTCTTCTCACAACCCTGCGCCCCGGCAACCGTAGTAGGGATTCTTGTGATCCCATAGGTGTCGTTCCACACCGACACATATGTATGTTACACCACACTTCAAGCTGACGAAGGGGATTCATGCATGCATGTGTGCATAGTATATGCGCTCAAACTTAATTAGGTCTGCATCTCACCGTGACCTATACTATGATAACACGAACCAAAGGAAGAACCCGCCATGATAACCAATCTTGTTGTCGGTCAAGGTGGTGATGGATGTCCACGCGGGCCCACGAATATATAGGTTTGTCGCTGATAACCACGCGAGGGAGTGTATCGTTCGAAGACAACCACTACATGCATATGTATGGAGGTGATGCGTGCATGCATGTTTGAATACCATTTCACAACATTGTTGTGGCGCGTGCGTCGAAAATTGTACAGTCCCCACACAGAGCGAGATCGGTTCATGACGTGTCGTTGTACTAGCCACTTCGACTCGGTGGGAGGGATTCATGCGTACACATGCATGTGTGTGTGCTCAAACAGTATCATGTCATCCCAGAGCATGACCTATATATATACCGTATTACAAGCAAAAAATAAACCCCTCCTAAGTCAAATTAACCTCTCTTGTTGTCAGGCAAAAACTAGTGATGGACCAAACGGGCCCACAGATGGAAAGCATCGATATCGCGGATAACCGCTTATGTGGGTGCGAGAGGACAACCACCATTGCTTTGCATGTGGGCCAAACATATGTTGAATACCCAAAATTCACAACTTTGATGTGCCACATGCCTCAAAAACCATAAACCCCCTTTATAGAGCGAGGTTCATGAAGCGTACTACCTATGATGGTCCCCTTCCCCCTCTTCGACGATAACTATATGCTCCTACCGTAATACAACCCAAAAAGAATCCTCCTCGATGGTGAAATTAATTAACCTATCCCGATGTAGGTCCAAGTGATGCATGCATCGACCATGGCCTCGTGGGCCTACAGATGGAAGCGTCACACATGAGTGTCCTAGCTAGTATAACCACCGCCTGCATGCATGTGGCCCAAAGAGGTGTTGTGTGATGTTTGAATAGCCAATTTCACAACTTTGATGTGGCACGTGCCTCGGAAACCGAAAAGTCCCGACACTGAGTGAGGTGTACTTGTTCACGGACGCGTACGTATAGTATATATGCTAGTCCCCTCCCACCTCTTCGACGCATACTATATACCAAGATAACACAAACAAAAAAAGATTTTACCTTGCTGGTCAAATTAACCTCACTGCCGGCTGTTCATCAAAGTGATGGACGACAACCTCGCGGGCCCACAGAAAGCGTCACACGCGAGTATCGAGTGTCGTGTAGGACAACCATCGACTGCATGTGGCCAAAACATGTATGTATGAAAGGGTTGTGTAATGTTTTAAATAACGAATTCACGACTCTGATGTGGCACCTGCCTAACAAAATGGCCAACCCACACGGTGGCTCACAACTCGTAGTGTACTGCGAGCCACCCCCAAACGCACACACCCACACACACACCACAAATCCACCACAACTACGATGCATGTTAAATTATCCCGCGGTGAACTTATGTTACCAAAGGAGGGCCTTTTAATTAAAAAAACAGATATCATTAATACATTTTAGTACATTAATTGATTGATTTTCTATGGGTATAATGTGCAAAAATCAAATTTGACCTACATGCACATGTGACAGTGCACCTAAATGGATTGCAAAAACACATGTGTCTCACTAGGTGCATGTTTACTCCCCGTGCAAGAAATTTCAAACATTCAGAATCTTGATTTTTAAATTCTAGTACATCCAAAACTTATTTGAAGTTCATGAAACTTATCGTGTTGTCATATGGACACCAATACAAAGTGGCATTGTACTTTTTTGTCAAATTTGAGGCCAGTTTTGATGTAATCTTTATCTAATTACAAACGGGAGATTATTAATAATTGGGAACCAATATACCAAACAGATTATTTATTTGAACCGTGAGTGTTAAACCAACAATGGATACGTGCCATGCTTCGGTTAAGCAATAAAGCGGCAGCATTAATCATCCAAATAGCAAAACAAGATACGTGCCGCCACGCGAGCCGTGTGCCATGCGAGCAGGCGTGAGTTGACGGGACGCATGCGAGTACTCCGCCGCGCAGGCAGACCGGGAGGCGTGCATGCAGGTGTGTGAAGTGACGGAGCTGTGCTCGCTACGCAGTGTCATCGGGAGGCTTGCGAGTAGCTGTGTGAAACGACGGTCGGCATGACAGCAGTCCGGTGTGCAGAGCCAGCGGTTTGACTTCCGCCCGCCTCTCTCCCACTACTCCACATTAATGGTGCGCCCGAGCGGCCGCACCCCCCATCCTCGCCACACACACAATCCTCTCTCTCCACTTGCATCCTCGACGCTGCTCTCAATCCTCAAAGCCGTCAGTGTATGAGGATGCCGCTGAAGCGCCCCATCAGAGGGAGTGGCGACGCCGGGGCTGCTGAAGCACAGGAGCACGGTTGGAGATGGAGACAGAGGTTGCCGTCACCGCCGGTGAGTTATCGCTGCACCCTGACGTCATCGAGCTTCCACAGCCGGAGGCGGAGTTCCACACCGACTCTGGTGATGACCCCGGCGACGACTCCGACAACCACTCCGGCGACAACTCCGGCGACGACGGATAACTAGTTAGTCATCTATGCCCATTTATCTGTCAAATGGATCCTAGGGTCTCTCTGATTACTCCTGCCTCCCCTTTTTGGAATAGAAAACCTATGGTTATGTTCTCCCAATCCAAGAAATCTGAGTAAGTTTCATTAGATCTGTGTAGTGTATTGATTGTTTGAATGGTCAAGTGATAAGTGATTAGTTGTTTCATCTGTGCAAATGATTTCTGCTAGTAATCCGACTACGGTTAGTGTTCGTGCTAATAATTGCTAGCCACGACTTGACAATTTATTTTTGAATGACCTACATATGTTTGTGCCATTATTTTCTTCAAGATTGGTCTGTACATACACGACTTTGCTTAAAAATCGAACCATAATATCTGGATATGTATAAATAAATAGCCATAAATTCCTAAACCTACTTCACAGCATGTAAACATTTATTTGATGCCAAATTTTTTTTACTGTTTGTATAGGTGTTATCTAACGATGTGGACAGCGAGGAGGAAGATGGCCAGAGGAGGTACAAGAGGCAAACCCTGAGCAAGCTTAATGCGGGAATGCATAACAGGCATATTAGGACCTGGAGCGGCGGCTATCGATGCCCATTTTGCAACCACAAGCTTCATGACGCGTATCTAAGTGTTCTGGTGCATCCAAGAGGACGGGACGTTGGCTCCTTCAAGCAGAAGTATTCTCGCAGGGTGGCGCATGGCGTGTACGCCGAGTACCTGGAGAAGCTTCAGGATCGTGCCGGCATGTGAGATGAGATGTGGGATCAAACTATGTACGCTTTAGTATGCTTAATGACGGTTGAACTATGTACTTATGGTTGAACTACGCTTGTGTATGTATACACTTATTATCTATGTCTGAGTATGTTTAATCTATATTTACTTATGTCTAACCGTGGGATATGTATGCAATCAGTTCGGTTGATGGAATCTACCTCCGTCCTGGTTTATTGGTCCCATTTGTAATTTGTGTTAAATTTTGACCAAAGATTTAACTAACAAAATCTTAGTGCAGGTCAGCAAAAATTATACTGTTGGATGGGTATTTGAGCATAGTGTTCAATGATATAATTTTTGGTGACATGCATAAAAAAAATTTAGTTAACTATTTTGGTCAAAATTTGGTACAAATTACAAAGGGGACCACTAACCGGGACATAGGTAGTACGCCAGTCACACACGGTTCCCAAAATTGGAAACGTGTGCAATGAATTTAATTTTTCCTGTTGCGTCAATCACACACGGTTGGCTCCAGCAAACCGTTGCCACGAAAATTCTTTGTGGGACAGAAAACTGAAACATCCCAATTTTCAATTTGGATGTTATTCATTAGGTCATCATATGCATCCATGATTTGTGCATTTTAAAATTGGTTTATTTGGACATTTTGATCCTAGAAGCCTTAAGCAACTCAAGGACCAATTGAGATAGTTGGAGGTTTCACAACAAATCTATGTTTGAATTTTTCAAAATTGGTAAATTGGATCAAAGTGGTTTTATTCAAATTATTTTTCCAAATATTTTAATTTAAATAAATGAGAGAAGATAATATGACTACCTCAAAACAGCTAAGAAATAATGGAAATTTAATTTTGAATAAAAATATATTTTTGTTTGAATTTTATTTGAGATTTTATTCGGTTAAATTAGGGAAAAATATGCATTTTTTAAAATTGCATTTAGTCCAGAAAAATGTTCACTTTGTCCTAAATATTAGGAGAGAACGGTGAAAATTATTTCCGGAAATTTAGGATTTTTATTTTATTTTATTTGGAATTTTCTTCGCGCCGAAATTTTTTATTTAAAAAAAAAGTTCCGGACCGAACTAGGCCGAAGGCCTAGCCGGCCCGTCAGCACTACCGCCTCCCAGCATGTAGCCGAGCCGGACTCCGCCGGAGTCCGAGCCGCCGCCGCCTCGCCGCCCGACCCCTCCTCCAAGTCGGACCGCCCCGACCCCATTTATAAGCCGCCCCCCCCCCCCGGCCTCTCCACCGAGCCTCGCCGCAGCCCGCCGCCGCACACCGAGCCCCGCCATCGCCGCTCGCTATCGCGCCGCGCCGCTCGCCGTTGCCGCTCGCCTCCGCCCCGCGCCGCGCCACTCCGCCGCCCGAGCCGCACCACCCCGCCCCGCAGTTGCCGGAGCCGCGCCACCCTCACCGAAGTTCGTCGCCGCCGCCGCCGCCGGTTTATTTCGCGAACCGGTATAAACCGTCGAAAACCCGCCCCGGTTTTTTTTAAGTTTCGGTTTTTCTTTTTAGATCAGTTTATTTTATTAGGTTAGATTAATTATCGAACGTTCGTTCGTTTAGATCTGTTAGTGAACATTTTCGTCCGTTAGTTTCTGTTAGCGGACGTTCGTTCATTAGATTTTTCTTTCTAGTATTATTTTTGGCCAGGGACCTATCCGCAATAAGTTTTCTTACAGATTAGTCCCTGATATTTAAACCCTCACTACTTTTTGTTCGTTTATCCAAATCCAACGAAACCAATGTCAACTTCTTCGTCTTGTTCCCCTCCGTTCATATAAACAACTTGAACATGATTTTGAAAATTTAAAATTTGGTTTCAAGCAGATTTGATTTTGAACTTTTTTATCGTAGTTTGAGTTTCGTATTTCCGATTTGATCGATTCTTTTTGCAAATCAAAGTTCTTCACTTGTACTTTCTGTTTAGATCTTTTATTATGGTTTTACCTTTGCATCTTATGCTTGAGTGCTTATGTATGCTATTGTTTGTTCATGATAGAGTTTCCGGTGTGTGAAGCTTGCTACTACGAATCTCTAGGGTTTTCCGCTCGTCACCAAGGCAAGTAACACTTTGATCATATCCCTTTATTAACCAGTTTTTATGCATTAGTTTCAACCCTCAAACATTGCATGAGTAGGATTTGATAACATATGGGTGTGGGAAGTAGTTGATGAGGTAGGAACCTATTTTCTTTTATCAAACCCCGGGTATTATACGTTATGCTTATACTACTTTGCTATGCTCGTAGACGTGGTTTGGTATGAGATATTCATGCAAGATGTGAGAGATATTTAACTAAGGGAAACTTAAGGTGGCAACTTTAATACACATCTAGGTGGATTGGTTGCGGGCACCTGGAGCAATCCAGTGATGTCCTAGGATATCCCGGAGTACCCGTGTGATCATCCTATGGAATTTCACCCAGGCTCAAAGGGATCATAAGATTATTCATGCTAGAAACTTCCGTGTGCAGCCACAAGCCATTATGGGCTCTGGCATAGTTGAGTATGTTGTGTGACCTCTTTCAGTGGTAGGCTAGCAGATGTAGGGGAAGTAGGTGGTACTGTCTACCCAGAGTAAAGAGTTAATGCTTCGGAAAGACTGTGTATCGATCATCCGTTTCTCAAACTTCATGTAGTGCGAGAAATTCAATGGAGGAGATAGAGTCTTGTGGGGAAAAGTGCGCAAACCTTTGCAGAGTGTATAAACTAATCATGGTTAGACGTGTCCCCGGTTATGGACATCTTGAGTATCTGGTACTTGAATTATTGATTTGATCTCATCACTTTACTTAATGGATTTGTTGGGTTATAATTAATATTTTGGGATTGAGTTGGAGGAACCTTCTCATTAAATGACATGAACTTGGTAGTTAAATAAAATCTACTCCTTTGATGCAGGAAAAAATTGGCTTTATGAAAATATTAAACTTAGAGCCTCCACCAGGCATATATGCATGTAGTGATAGTTGTTTTTGCATCATTATCTCTATTGTGCTATCTTGCCAGCATATTCCATGTGCTGACCTACACGGCTGCAACGTATCATGTTGCAGAATTTTCAGACGAAGAGTAAGGTGCGTTAGGTCATTGTCATGCACTCAGTATTGCCGTGGAGTTGGATGGACTCAATTATCTTCGATGCTTCTGCAGTTATCTTATTTAGATGGCCTTCAGCCATGTTATTGTAATAAGTACTCTTTTTGAGACACTCGATGTAATAAGTGTGTGATTGAACTCTGCTATAAATCCTCGAGTACTGTGTGTGTCAGCAATACCGATCCAGGGATGACACTTAAGCACAGACACTTCGATCCATTCGGGTCGGGTCGCTACAAGATGGTACCAGAGCACACGTTGACTGTAGGACGCGACCTAGGAAAAGCCACGGGATACTCTTCTCTACTCATTTCTAACTCTTCTCCATTTCCACTCTATAGATGGGGGACCCAAGGAACAAGTTTACACAACCAGATGACGACACCCCTTTCGGACGACACTTGAAGGAAGTCGCTAGGTACCTGAACATCGGCATACCAAGCTTCACCAAAACCTTCACCGCCACTTTACCAGAAGAGGAGCACTGGACGATTCACGTTCGTGTTCCAGGAAGGACTTTTGCACCAATTACGGAGCCCGTCGAGTTTTCCTTTGATGCACCAACCTGGAGTTTAGGAAAGAGCATGGCCGCCCACATCGCCATTGGACGCATAGGCGAGGTGTACAACAAGGATCTTAAGGACACCATCTACCAGATATGTGGACGCCGAGATGAGCAATGGGAGATTATTTGCACCAGGAAGGATAAATCTATTGCAGCCTACCTACAGGAGTTGAATCAGCACATTCGTCGTTATGAGAACCAGATGTGCGCCAACATGATAGACATGAAGAAGGTGATGACCCGGAACATGGAGCTGGAGAAAGAACTGAAAGCTACGTGCGATGGATATGAAGAGGAAATTGCTGTACTACTGGAGAAGAATGAAGACCTGAAGAAGAAGCTAGGAATATTCATGGGTGATCCCGAACCTGAAGTGGATATTCGTTCTGAAGACTACATCGTACTAGACGACACAGACTCGGACCCCGATAGCGATGATGATTATGAAGACGAAGCTGGAGCAGATATTATGGAGTCTTCCATGGATCAAAATTTCTGGTCGACCACCATTTTGCCATTAGAAGTCCTTCCATGTATATAGTAATAGTCCGTGAGATTTTGTAACAGTAGCTTAGATCTATTGTATGCTTCTTGTTTGATATTGAGTGGTGTGGAATGATATGTTTGTCTCATGTGCATATGGGTAGTGAAATATCTCCTTAGACCCTACTCTATTCTGTTCTCACCCCTCTAAACCTATCAGATGCCTCCGAGACGTGACCCCGGATTCGTCTTCCCGCCGGAGCTCACTCAGTTGATCCAACAGCAGAATGCCTTGATGCAGTTCCTAGTCCAGAACCAAGGCAACAACAACAACAACAATAACAACAACCCACCGCCACCACCCCCAGTTGACAACTTAGCCCGCTTTCTAAGGTTGAATCCGTCGGTGTTCTCTAGTAGTACCGAGCCGATTGTTGCTGATGACTGGCTTCGCAAGATTGGAAGGGAGCTGAACACCGAAGGTTGCACAGATGCTGAGAAGGTGCGCTTTGCCGCACATCAATTGGATGGACCCGCAGCCTCATGGTGGGAGAACTACACCGCCACTTTCCCCGTGGCCAATGTCACTTGGGATCAGTTCCAACAAGCCTTCCGCACCGCACATGTCTCAGCCAGAGCCATGAGTATGAAGAAGCATGAGTTCCGCAACTTACGCCAAGGGAATCGTACCGTGGCGCAGTACGTGGATGAATTCAGCAAGTTAGCACGCTACGCCCTAGATGATGTGGCCACAGATGCTGCAAAGCAGGAGAAGTTTTTGGAGGGACTGAATGATGAGCTGAGAATGCAGTTGTTGGTGGCAACATTCACCAACTATCAGGAGCTGGTAGACAGGGCCCTCATGATTGAAAGCAAGCAGCAGCAGATAGAGAGCCGCAAACGGAAGTATGGACAAGGGAAGTACAACTCTGGAGCTCAACAGAAGCCTTGCAATACCCCGTACTCGGGAGGACACACTCATCCCCATGGGCGACATAACCATGGAGGCCATTCCCACAATGGAGGAAATTCACACAACCACAGTAGCCCTCAGAATGGTAATGGGAGTGGAGGAAACAATAGTCAGAACCGTCCCAACCCCGCTACACCCACTAAGAAGGATCTGAGTCACATTACTTGTTTCCAGTGCGGGAAGACTGGACACTACGCCACCGAGTGTCCTAAAGCAAAGAATGGTAATGGTAATGGAAGCTCAGGAAAGAAGCCAAACCCCTTTACCAGAGGTCAAGTGAACCACATCAATGTGGAGGAAGTTGAAGAGCAGCCTGACGCAGTTATTGGTAAGTTTTTGACTAAGTCATTTACAACCCTCGTTCTTTTTTACACCGGTGCATCGCATTCATACATATCAAGGGGATCTGTGGATAAGTTTGAGTTGGAAACATTAGACCTTAGGTCACCCATGTTAGTGAGCTCACCAGGAGCGGAATATATGGCTAGCCAATGGTGTTGTCAGTTGCCATTGACCATAGGTAAGCACGTTTTCCCCTCAGACCTCATTATTTTGGAATCACAATGATTGGATATAATACTAGGCATATAGTATGGAGGTGAAAGTGCGTTATATCAACTAGAGGGGGGTGAATAGGTGATTTTTATGAATTCTTCACTGAGGAATTTCAGGGTGAGGAAATTCCTAAGCGAAGAACTACTTGCAGCGGAATAAGTACTCAGATGCTAACATAACAGAACATAAGCATGGTCATCATGATGAAATGAAAACAAGCACAGAGTACAGAAAGTGTAAACATAGGATAGACAGGAAGAAGACAAACAGACTGAAGAAATTGAACTGAGGAAATTGAGAAAGTCTTCAGTCAAAGTCTTCAAATAGATATGAACAAGTGCACAACACATTAATAAGGAAATGAAAGAGTTGAGGAAATAGAACTAGTTGGCTTGGTGATGACAATGATTTGGTAGACCAGTTCCAATTGTTGTGACAGTCGTACGTCTGGTTGGAGCGGCTAGGTATTTAAACCTGAGGACACACAGTCCTCACCGTATTCTCCTTGAGCTAAGGTCACACAAGCCTCGCCCAATCACTCGTGGTAAGTCTTCAGGTGACTTCAAAACCTTCACAATCTCGGTCACTCGGCGATCCACAATTTCCTCTTGGATGCTCTAGACCATGACGCTTAACCGTCTGGAAAATGCATAGTCTTCAAAGGTAACAAGCATCGGATCCATGCAGGATCAATCTCTTCAGTAATGCTCAATCACTTTGGGTTGTAGGTGTTTGGGTTTGGGTTTTCCTCATTTGATGATTTTCGCTCAAAGTCCTCGGAGGATGGGATGCTCTCAAATGACAAGTGCCAGTTTCTCTAGGAGCAGCCAACCAGCTAGTGGTTGTATGGGGCGGCTATTTATAGCCTAGGGAGCAACCCGACATGATAAGACATAAATGCCCTTCAATGATATGACTGTTAGGTGGGTAGATATTTTGGGACAGCTGGCGCGTAGCACAGCAACGGTCGGAAATTTGACTATCAAATTCCTCAGGTCTATCATGTTCCTCACTTGTAGGCAATCCGCACTAGCGAATTCCTAACTCCTCAGTCAGAACAAATTCCTCAAAGACCAGAAGAACTTCGTCTCTGTCACTGAAGAAATTGACTGAACTGCATGAGATTTCCAATGGCTTCACTCGAAGGGATTGGTAGGTGTAGGATTTTGAGTTGAACATCACTTGGAAATTTTTCCTTAGTATTTCCTCGACCCCCTTTAACAGTACGATGTTTCCTATGAATCAAGAAAGATAAAATGAAACTACGAAAACAAAAGTCTTCAGGTTTCATGTTCCTCGCATGAAATCCAAGTATTCAGGGTCACACCGGTTTCTTCACTTTCAAAGTCTTCAGAAAGTCTTCAGAAATCCGAAGTCTTCAGTCGAAGAACTTCATTTTTAGGGGTCGACTTTCTCTGTAAATATCAAACTCCTCATAGACTTATAGACCTATGTACACTCACAAACGCATTAGTCCCTTAACCTATAAGTCTTCAATACACCCAAATCACTAAGGGGCACTAGATGCACTTACAATCTCCCCCTTTTTGGTGATTGATGACAATATAGGTTAAGTTTTCAATGGGGATAAAACATATGAAGTGTAAATACTGATATTGAGGAATTTGATTGCAAGATATAGAAGAACTCCCCCTGAAGATGTGCATAGTGAGGAATTTGCTTTTGAAGCAATGCACACTTGAAGAGTAGAATCATGGAGATCTCCCCCTATATCTTGTAATTCATACACGCATTTAACATATGATATGAAAATTTTGAAATGCATGATGAAATATGGTGACTGATGTAATTCAGCATGCGTGCATTAACATATATGAGGAATAAGCATGCAGAAGAACACAGTAAAAGTATGAGACCACCATCGGGTTTAAGTTTACAACTCGATCCAACAAATTCTTCAAAAGAACGAGAGTTGTAACTTTGCAAAAAAAGCTCATGTATAGACCCGCTTGAAGACTAACTCAAATTTCTCCCCCTTTGTCATCGAATTACCAAAAGGGTCGAAAAATGAGGACTAACGCCCCTGAAGAATATCATGTTGAGGGAGGAGCGCCAGCGTTGTTGGGGTCGGTTGTTGTAGTAGGGCCTGCCGCAGTGTCGTTCAAATCTTCATGCTCATCCGTGTCGCGCGACGAAGAATATGAGCTGGCCACCAAGGAGGGAACTTTGACTTTCTTGAATTTCTTTGCTGGTGGCCGAGACCAGTCAAAGTCCTGCTTGAGACCCATTCGCTTCAGATCTTCTTCACCATAGAGATGAGACAGAACAGCCCAGGTGCGACCGAAGACTTCATGGAGGTAGTAGTGGTTCTTCTTCACTGCATTGTGTGTAGCAGTCATGTTGTGAAGAATTGAACCAAACTGACGCTTAACCCATTTGTGGCTGCGATCGACCTTCTGGTGAAGACTGAGGAGAAGCTCACGATCAGTCATCACCCTTGGAGCTGTGCCTTGAGGATTTTGCTTTGAGGCATTGGCGACAGAGTCAAGAGTGGCAGAGTCATCATTGGTGGAGTAAGATGCAGCTTTGCGGAACTGACCATCCAATGGATGAATGCCTTCATCAATAACAGCAGTGGCCTTGCCCTTTTTGTCAGCTGAGGAAAATGTCCGTTTGAGGACTTCAATGGGGGGCAAGTAGCTGAGATGATTTTGAAAGTCAGCCTTGTAGTTGAGTGAAGACCTTGTTCTGAGGAATCTCATAATCCAAGGAGCGTAAGGCTTCAACTCAAATGGAGATAATGCAACATTGGCTAGAGTCCTCATGAAGAAATCATGGTAGTTGACAGGAACGCCATGAATGATGTTGAAAAGCAGATTCTTCATGATGCCAACGACTTCTTCATCATTCGAGTCGTGGCCTTTGATTGGACTCAATGTCTTTGACAGAATGCGATAGACAGTCTGAGGCACATACAACAATTCTTTCATAAGGAATTTGGTCCTTGGGGCTTCAGCGGCTTCATCAACACTTGCATGTAGTGATCTGTGAGCTCAGGTTCATGATATATACAATGAGCACCTTCAATGGGAGGACTGACAGGCAGGCATGAAGCAATTCAGAGGCCGGTGCTTTGAAGTGAGTATTTTCTGTCATCCAGTCCAATACCCAAGAGTTCACATCTGTAGCATCTCCTGTGATGTGCAGCGTTGCATAGAACTGAAGAATTACCTCTTCATTCCAATCAACAATATCAGTGTAGAAGTTGAGCAGTCCAGCGTCATGAAGAACACTGAGGACTGGCGTGAAGCAAGGTAGTGATTCCATGTCCATGTGAGGAATATGCTCATGGTCGAAGACTTTGTCTTTGTTGAAAAGCAGTGAAAAATAGAAGTTGGCTTGGCTGGCAGTCCTGAAACGCTTCCTTCTAAGACGAGCAGAGTCATATGGGTTGTAATCCGTGAAGAACACATGCTCGTGAAAGAAGTCATCAGCCTTGAACTTTTGCTTCTTTGAGAAAGGGTCCTTTGGCTTGGGCTGAGGAGTGTCAGTCAATTTCATCACAACCTCATGAATCGCAATCTCAGGATCCACAGGCTGAGGAATTTCAGTTCCTTCGTCAGTGGCAGCCCGGGTCTTCAATTCTTCAGCAGCAATTTCATCAGCACTAGTGGCTGGATTATCTTCATGAATAGACGGAGTGGTGCGAGGTTCTTCAGAGCCCATTTGAACTTCAGTATGTACTGGGGACTGAGGAATTTGTTGTAGAGGAGTGAACAAAGGAGAATTGGGGTGCTAACTTTCCCAAAAGTCATCATTCATCATAGGTGTTGTGCATCCAATGTCCACGTCCTCATCTTCTTCACTCATTTCTTCAACGCCGGCCTCTTCAGCTGTGAACTGAGGCACTGGCGATAAGACAACTGGGGTTGAAGGGATATCATCCGCTTCAATTTCTTCATCCAACTGCTCTGAAGAAGCAGCAGAAGGAATATCTTCATCAGATCCGCTTGGGACCGCATAGTCTTCACCAAAGGGAATGAGTTCCTTTGATGGCATGCATGAGACAGGAACATCATCAATTGGATTCTCAAGAGAGCTTGGCAATTTCTTCATCTTCTTCGGAGCTGAAGATTCTGATGAAGTTGATGCTTTCCTTTTCTTCACAGCTGCACGCTTCGCAGCCTTGGTCTTCTTCACATCCGATGTAGAAGGAAGAATTGGACTTGGTGTAGGTGCAGGAGGAGCAGAGGAAATTGGTTCAGTTTCTTCAGGCACAACTAATGCAGTTGCCCTGGCATGGTCAGTTTCTTCAGCTTCAGTTGGCCTGTCTTGCTCTTCAGGCGCAATACTAGTGGTTGCCCTGGCAGATTCATATGCGGCTGGAATGCAGTCATCAGCCCTTGTACTAGCAGTTTCATCAGCAGCCTGATTTTCATCAGCGGTGCTGGCATGTTCTTCTGTAGGCTGAGCTACAAAGAAGATGACTTTGACCAGGAGTGAGGTTCATCTTAGGCAAAGGTGTGTTGGAGTCCTTGTGCCACAAGTCGAGGATCAACTTTGGATCTAGCATCGATGGCACATTACTGCCTTTGGCTCTAGCGGCCCTGTGCTGCCCGTCTCTGATGATTTCAGTGAGTTCTTCATCATCAGCTTCGTCATCATCAGACGGTACTTGGAAGGCGACCTGCTTCTTGTGAGGACTTGGTCGAGAATCTCGTCCAGCAGTGGCCTTAGTCTTCAGCAGAGTGGGGCCAGTTGAAGAATGCGGAGGAGCTGAAGAACTTGCAGAGGCTCCTGAGGCAATAGAGATGCCTGTTGTCCTTTGGCACAAGGCAGGATGCGCAGGTGCTGAGGATTTTGAAGGAGGAGCTGAGGACTTTGGAGGAGCTGGAGCAGCTTGAGGAATTTGTCGTGAGGGCTTTGCAGAGCTTGGTCGTGAGGGCATAGAAGTTGAAGCACTGGGCTTGTGAGCAGGCTTCTTGGGCATAGCCTTTTTAGGATTGCTAGCGGAGGCCTCAGCAGTGGCAGCAGCAGAATCTTCATTAAATTTATTCACTGCCTCTTTAGCCATTTTGGCCAGTTTAGCTTGACGCTTGGCCCATTCATTGGGAAATTCCTCACCTCTTCTGATGCTAGAGGGATCAGCAACTTGGCCAGGTGCCAATGGAGGTCTTGGGCATGGAAGGTGTACAGCGAATTTCTTCATGTACTTGGGAGTAACATAGCGATATTCCCTCCATTCTCTGGCCCATCTCCTATCTATCCTCTGAATGCGCACTTTGCGCTCATTCTTCGTTTCATGAGGAGGAGTGCAGTACCCTGCATAGATGTCATCAGGAATCTCAAATGCATTGTTGACTTCCAGCTTCTTTCCTCCCTTCTGAGGTTTCTTGCCATCAGCCATTTTCTTCAGCTGAGGATTTTGAACTATTGAGTTCTCTGACGAGGTATGTAACTTTCCTTCGAGGAACGCTGCAAATGAGTTAAGTTCATGAGAACCTAGAGATTCAGCAGCGGACATGTGTACCTGTGAACAGAGTAGATGTGCGAAGAATTTGGAGAGGTCATATGCGTTCTCAGAAGTTTTTGCAAAAAGAACAAGTTTGAGGAATTTGACCAGATGAGTCTTGAGGAATTTCACTAAGAGTTCTTTGACTTAGGTTCCAGAATTGTACAGACTGAAAATCCACACAACTGAGGAATCTTGAACAAAAATGTTGCTTAGGGAAACAAATCAAGAACAGATGTTTTGTGAGGTGTTTAGTGTGTGAAGATTTGAAGAATAAACACCTTTTGAAGATTTTGTAGAAAACATCAGAATCAACAAGGGCAGTAAAAGTAACTTTTAATTACCCTTCACGAAGAACACGATGAACTGTGAAGTGTAGATTTAGAAGCATGTCAGTTCGGATCTTCCACGCCCTAACTTGGCAGAGGAAGACAGCTACGGCGGCGGCGGAGTGAAGAAATCCACGGCCGGCGCGAGTACGACGGCGATGAGGTCGAGGCAGCGAAGCTCTTCCTCACCGGCGACGATGGAAGTAGCGGCGGCGCTAGGGTTTGAGAGCTCGAGTGAGGGAGTGAGGTCGAGCAGAGTAAAATCAAAGTGAGGAGGGAAGGGAGGGTATTTATAGCCAAGGTGAAAAACCACTCGTCCGAAGAAATTGGACGAACGTGCCCCTGACCCTTCTCATTCGCGTGACATGTGTCACCCACGTACTGAGAGGTGGCGATCGTGCGAGATCATGGGTGAATAGATTAATCCATTGTGGAATGTGGAACAGTTTGAGCGGCAAAAGCCGAAAATTCAGATATGATAATTTTAATGTTTTTGTTCGCAAATTCTTCAGCTGACAAGGACAGAGTGAAGATTTTGAACGAGTTTCGAATAGAACGCACATGAAGAATTTGTGAATAGACTGGGTTGAGTTTAGCATAGAGGGGGAATGGTCCGATCACATTCACTTAGCAGAAAAGGCAACATGAAGAATTAGCAATAAGTGAATGATGTAGAGGACATAAACTCATATATATATATAGCCAATGAAGAACAACAACTGAAAGAGCGAAGACATTGAAAAGTTGAAGAATTTTGAACAACTGAGGAATCTCAAAAAAATTCAAATTGAAGATTTTCAACTTTTGGTGGCGTGACCCACCGTATAAGAATGATGATTTCAGACACCGCTTACAATTATCGTAGGGCTCTGAGAATCAAATTCTTCGTTAATTTCTTCACACTTGGAGTGTTAGTCTTCATTGATTGAAGAAAAACGTTTCTTCGTGTGTTGCACACATCTAAGTCATCAATTTTGCATAAGTGTTAGGATGTGTGTCCTTTTCAAAGGACATTCGAAGATTCTAGGATGTTTAGCTCACACCGCAACTTGCTAAATCTCTTCTCATCCAAGGGCTTTGTGAAGATATCGGCTAGCTGTTCTTCAGTCTTCACATGCTCAATAGAGATGTCGCCCTTCAACACATGATCACGAAGAAAATGATGACGAATCTGAATGTGCTTTGTCTTCGAGTGCTGAACTGGGTTATGAGCAATCTTGATAGCACTCTCATTGTCACAGTAGAGAGGCACATTCTTCATGTTGACGCCGTAGTCCTTGAGGGTTTGCTTCATCCATAGCAATTGAGCACAACAAGAACTAGCAGCAATGTACTCAGCTTCAGCAGTAGACAGTGATACGCAGTTCTGTTTCTTCGAGGACCAACAGACCAAGGATCGTCCGAGGAAATGGCATGTGCCTGATGTTGACTTGTGGTCCACACGATCACCAGCATAGTCAGAATCTGAATATCCAATGAGATCAAAAGCCGAGCCCTTGGGATACCATAGTCCAAGTGTTGGTGTGTGATCTAGATATCGAAGAATATGCTTCACAGCCTTATGGTGTGATTCCTTCGGTGTAGCTTGAAATCAGGCACACATGCAAACACTAAGCATAATATCTGGCCTAGATGCACATAAATACAATAAAGAGCCAATCATGGAGCGGTATACCTTTTGATCGAAGTCAATACCATTTTCATCAATGCATAGATGGCCATTTGTGGGCATAGGGATTTTGACGCCTTTGCAATCTTGCATGCCGAATTTTCTCAATACATCCTTGAGGTATTTCTCCTGAGATATGAAGATGCCATTGCTCTGTTGACGAATTTGAAGACCTAAGAAGAATTTCAATTCTCCCATCATAGACATTTGATATTCTTCACTCATCATATAGGCAAATTCATCACTGTAACGTTGGTCAGTACAGCCAAAGATGATATCATCAACATATATTTGGCACACAAACAATTCACCACCATAAGATTTAGTGAAAAGAGTTGGGTCAAGTGAACCGGGTTTGAAGCCTTTCTTCATGAGGAATTCCTTCAAAGTATCATACCACGCCCGAGGGGCCTGCTTGAGGCCATAGAGGGCCTTATTGAGTTTGTAGACTTGATCAGGATGCTTTGGATCTTCAGAACCTGGGGGTTGAGCAACATATACTTCTTCCTCAAGCTTACCATTGAGGGATGCACTTTTCACATCCATTTGATATAATATGATGTCATGATGGTTAGCATAAGCAAGTAATATGCGAATAGCCTCAAGTCTAGCAACAGGTGCAAAAGTTTCATCGAAATCAATTCCTTCAACCTATGTGTAGCTTGAGCTACAAGCCCTGCCTTATTCCTCACCACAAGGCCATTTTCATCTTGCGTGTTGCGGTAGATCCACTTTGTGCCAATGATATTGTGCTTGCGAGGATCTGGACGTTTGACCAGTTCCCAGACGTTGTTGAGCTCGAATTGATGTAATTCCTCTTGCATTGCTTGAATCCATTCAGGCTCCAGAAATGTTTCATCTACCAAAGTGGGCTCTGTGATAGAGACGAAAGCAAAGTGCCCACAAAAGTTAGACAAATGTGAAGCTTTTGAGCATGTGAGAGGACCTGGTGCATTGATGTCGCTGATGACTTTCACAATTTGCACTTCATTTGCAACGCGAGGATGAGCGGGTTGTCGTTGAGGAATTGGATCGGCATTTTCTTCAGCACCATTTTCCTCAGGTGCATTATCATGATGTTCTTCACGTTTTGGAATGACTTCTTCAGCAGATTCTTCGGTAGGAATGACATCCTCAGTAGCCTTGAACTTGATGGTTTCCTCAGGTGATTTTTCATCTAGCACGAGAGGTAGGTGCTCTCTTTGCGAGCCATTAGTTTCATCAAACCGCACATCTACGGTTTCAACAACTTTGTGGTGGACGTTGTTGAAGACTCTGTAGTTGTGCGAGTCCTTTCCGTAACCAAGCATAAAACCTTCATGTGCTTTTGGTGCAAATTTAGAATTGTGATGAGGATCTCTAATCCAACATTTAGCACCAAAGACTTTGAAATAACTCACATTGGGTTTCTTGTCAGTGAGGAGTTCATATGCAGTCTTTTTGAAGAATTTGTGAAGATATACCCTGCTGATGATGTGGCACGCAGTATCAATTGCCTCAATCCAGAAGTGACGAGGCATCTTGTATTCATCAAGCATAGTACGAGCCATCTCAACAAGAGTCCTGTTCTTGCGCTCCACGACGCCATTCTGCTGAGGAGTATAAGGGGCAGATAACTCATGAGTAATACCAAGTTCATCAAGATAGTCATCAAGACCAGTATTCTTGAACTCAGTTCCATTGTTACTTCTGATGTGCTTGATCTTCACACCAAAGTTGGTTGAAGCCCTCGAGGAAAATCGTTTGAAGACTTCCTGCACTTCACATTTGTAAGTGACAATATGCACCCATGTGTAACGAGAGTAATCATCAACAATAACAAAGCCATATAGAGATGCTTCATTAGTGAATGCAGAGTAATGGTTAGGACCAAAGAGATCCATGTGAAGCAATTCAAATGGTCGAGTGGTAGTCATGATAGTCTTCGCTGGATGCTTGGCCTTGGTCATCTTTCCAACTTCACAGGCTCCGCACAAGTGATCCTTGAGGAATTTGACATTCTCAATGCCAATGACATGCTTCTTCTTCGCGAGCGTGTGAAAGTTCCTCATGCCAGCATGACCTAGTCGTCGATGACATAGCCAACCTTCTGAAGGTTTTGCAAGACATATAGCTGGTTGTGGTCATGTAGAGAAATCAGCAATATACAAATCTCCTCTCATAAAGCCTTCGAAGACTTTGGAATTGTCAGCTTCCATGATCACAACACAATGATACTTGCCAACGATAACAACCATATCAAGATCACAAAGCATTGAGACTGACACGAGGTTGAATCCTCTGGACTCGACAAGCATGACTTTGTCCATGTGTCGATCCTTTGAGATCGCAACCTTACCTAGACCCAATACCTTGCTTTTTTTCCTTTGTCAGCGTAGGTGATATGATTCAGATGCGATGGAGATAAGGGAGCATCCATCAATAGATTCTTGTCACCAGTCATGTGATTCGTACATCCACTATCGAGGACCCACTCAGTGGCTTTGGGTAGATCATCCTGCAGATGAATTAGTGCAACCTACGAACTCATATACTTCATCAATGAAGAATATGACATCAATTTCATCAGATCGATTTCATCAAATCAATAGAATAGATAAAGCAGTATGAGGACGTGAGAAATAAGGATTCATTTATTCATGATTAGCCTGCGTCCTTTCAGGCATATTCAGGTCTCCAGCAAATTCTTCAGACGTTTAAGTTCGTCTGGAGACCTGACCCTGCATAAGAGATTAGTTATTTTTATTCACCACCCACATCTGAAGGGGTGGCAAATAGTTCATCATTCTGCGAGCTCCATAAGAGAACGGTGGCATAGAAGCCAGTCCACTTCGTTTCACATAAGAGGAGTTAGGATAAGCATATGAATAAGCAGAGAAATTCTTCGAGGACTTATGAACATAATGGTTAGAAGAATAATGCACATATTCATAGCCCTTAGATCTTCCCTGCGAAACAGAAGGGTTAGCCCGATGATGATCATATGAGGATTTTGATCCTTTTGAGGAATTTGATCCACGTGAGGAATTCAGTCCGTATGAGGACTTGGATCCATATGAACAATTTGATCTGGGGTTCCTATTCTTCACAGGTGGTGTCATGATGACATTCACCTGAAGACTTTCAAGGCACCTTTTGGGAACCCAGATTTTCTTCATAGCAGAACCGTTCCTGCAGTTAGTGCCAACATATCTAGCAAATACTTCACCATTCTGATTTTTGAACAGTATATAGTTGGAGTCAAATGACTCATCAGAAGAATGAGGAGATTCACATGTAAATCCAGATAAGGTAGATGGATCTACCGGAGGTCCCTTTGCAGTAACCCATGAGGTTTTGGGATACTGCTCAGGCTTCCAGTAAGTCCCATCAGCATTGAGTTTCCTCTCAAAGGCAATACCCTCTTTCCTAGGGTTCCTGTTGAGGATCTGCTTTTTAAGCACATCACAGAGAGCCTGATGCCCTTTGAGGCTTTTGTACATGTCTGTCATATACAATTCCTTTAGCCCTACATTGTCAGTGATACTAGCAATATCCTCAGATGAGGAATTAGTGATAGCAGAGACATGTGAAGAATTTGTAGCAGTAGAAGCATTTGAACATTCAGGTGAAGAATTAGCAGATTCACGTTCAATGCACTTCAAACATGGAGGAATGAATTCTTCCTGAGCAGCGCTGATTTTTTGAGCAAGTAATGAATCACGCTCCTTCTGAAGATCTTCATAACTCACCCTTAGCTTTTCAAGATCTTGCTTTCTTTGAAGAAATTCATAAGAAAGCTTCTCATGATCAGATAAGAGAGTGTTATGATGACTTTGAAGGTTGTCAAACTTGGACTGAAGTCTCTGAAGATTTTCAGTCAAGGTTTTAGTGCGATCCATTTCTTCACCCAACATATCATCACTTTTGTCTAGCATATTTTGAACCTTTTCAAAGGCCTTTTGTTGTTTCACAGCAAGTTTAGAGTAGCTAGGCTTGAGGTTTTCATCAGATTCATCCTCACTTGATTCAGAGGAGGGATATTTGAGTACCTTGGCACCCTTTGCCATGAAGCAATAGATGGGACCATAGTCATCATCGTCGTCATCAACCTTGTTGTGGTAGCCATTTTCTTCAGTGTTGAAGATGGACGTGTTGACGAACGCAGTAGCGAGGGCTAGGCTCGCCACACCAGATTCTGACTCCTCAGATGCCTCCTCTTCCTCATGTTCCTCAGATTCAGCTTCAGAGTCCATTTCCTTGCCAATGAATGCCCGAGCCTTCTTGGAGCTGCTCTTCTTGTGAGATGAAGACTTCGAGGATTTTGATGATGAAGACTTTGAAGATTTCTTCTTCTTCTTCGACTCACCCGAACTGTAATCCTTGTATTTCTTCTTCTTTGATTCCTTTTCCCATTGAGGACAGTCTTGAACGTAGTGACCAGGTTTCTTGCATTTGTGGCACAGTCTCTTCTTATAGTCACCGCATGAGGAATCATCACTTCTTGAGGATTTTCCAAAGCGACCACGCCTTGAGAACTTCTGGAATTTGTTCACGAGCATTGCTAGCTCCTGGCTCAGTTCTTCAGGATCAACAAGGCTACTACTAGAATCTTCACCTTCAGATTCAGACACTGCCTTGGCCTTTAGGGCACGTGATCTGCCATAGCTTGGACCATAGAGGCCTCTCTTCTCAGCAAGCTGGAACTCATGAGTGTTTAGCCTTTCGAGGATATCAGCGGGATCAAGTGACTTGTAGTCTCCACATTATTGTATCATCAGTGCCAGAGTATCAAATGAGGAATCAAGTTATCTCAGCAATTTCTTCAACACCTCATGGTTGGTGATGTCAGTGGCACCAAGTGTTTGAAGCTCATTTGAGATGTCAGTGAGGCGATCGAAGGTTTCCTGAACATTTTCTTTGTCGAGTCTTTTGAAGTGATTGAAGAGATTGTGAAGAACGTCAACTCGAGAGTCACGCTGAGTTGAGACTCCTTCATTTACTTTGGACAACCTATCCCAGATGAGCTTAGCAGTTTCCAAAGTACTCACTCTGCCATACTGCCCTTTACTCAGATGGCCACATATGATGTTCTTCGCTTGAGAATCGAGTTGCTTGAATCTCTTCACATCAGCAGCACTCACAGAAGGTGTGACAGAGGGAACACCATTTTCCACAACATACCAGAGATCGTTATCAATTGCCTCAAGATGCATTCGCATCTTATTCTTCCAGTAGGGGTAGTCCGTCCCATCAAAGGTAGGACACCCAGCAGAGACCTTGATCATACCTACGGTCGACATAACTAAAACTCCAGGCGGTTAAACCAAAATCACACAGAACAAGGGAGTACCTTGCTCTGATACCAATTGAAAGTGCGTTATATCGACTAGAGGGGGGTGAATAGGCGATTTTTATGAATTTTTCACTGAGGAATTTCAGGGTGAGGAAATTCCTAAGCGAAGAACTACTTGCAGCGGAATAAGTACTCAGATGCTAACATAACAGAACATAAGCATGGTCATCATGATGAAATGAAAACAAGCACACAGTACAGAAAGCGTAAACATAGGATAGACAGGAAGAAGACAAACAGACTGAAGAAATTGGACTGAGGAAATTGAGAAAGTCTTCAGTCAAAGTCTTCAAAGATATTAACAAGTGCACAACACAGTAATGAGGAAATGAAAGAGTTGAGGAAATAGAACCAGTTGGCTTGGTGAAGACAATGATTTGGTAGACCAGTTCCAACTGCTGTGACAGTCGTACATCTGGTTGGAGCGGCTAGGTATTTAAACCTAAGGGCACACAGTCCTCACCATATTCTCCTTGAGCTAAGGTCACACAAGCCTCGCCCAATCACTCGTGGTAAGTCTTCAGGTGACTTCCAAACCTTCACAAACTCGGTCACTCGGCGATCCACAATTTCCTCTTGGATGCTCTAGACCATGACGCCTAACCGTTTGGAAGATGCACAGTCTTCAAAGGTAACAAGCGTCGGATCCACGCATGATCAATCTCTTCAGTGATGCTCAATCACTTTGGTTAGTAGGTGTTTGGGTTTGGGTTTTCCTCACTTGATGATTTTTGCTCAAAGTCCTCGGAGGATGGGATGCTCTCAAATGACAGGTGTCAGTTTCTCTTGGAGCAGCCAACCAGCTAGTGGTTGTAGGGGGCGGATATTTATAGCCTAGGAAGCATCCTGACATGATAAGACATAAACGCCCTTCAATGATATGACCGTTAGGTGGGTAGATATTTTGGGACAGCTGGCACGTAGCACAACAACGGTCGGAAATTTGACTATCAAATTCCTCAGGGCTATCATGTTCCTCACTTGTAGGCAATCTGCACTGGCGAATTCCTAACTCCTCAGTCAGAACAAATTCCTCAGAGACCAGAAGAACTTCGTCTCTGTCACTTAAGAAATTGACTGAACTGCATGATATTTCCAATGGCTTCACTCGAAGGGATTGGTAGGTGTAGGATTTTGAGTTGAGCATCACTTGGAAATTTTTCCTTAGTATTTCCTCGACCCCCTTTAACAGTACGATGTTTCCTATGACTCAGGAAAGAGAAAATGAAACTACGAAAACAAAAGTCTTCATGCTTCATGTTCCTCGCATGAAATCCAAGTCTTCAAGGTCACACCAGTTTCTTCACTTTCAAAGTCTTCAGAAATCCGAAGTCTTCAGTCGAAGAACTTCATTTTTAGGGGTCGACTTTCTCTATAAATATCAAACTCCCCATATACTTATAGACCTGTGTACACTCACAAAGGCATTAGTCCCTTAACCTATAAGTCTTCAATACACCAAAATCATTAAGGGGCACTAGATGCACTTACAGGAGGAAACATCGATTGTGCCAGTAAGTCAATACTCCTCACCACCCCAGAGGGAAAAAGGATCAAGTATGTGTCTAGGCATGCGCCAAGGAGGACTCAAGTATATTCACTCTCTGGGTTCAGGAGGAAGTGCCAGTTGTGAAGGATTATCCCGATGTGTTCCAGAGGAATTATCAGGCATGCCACCAGACCGAGACATAGAGTTTTTTATCGAACTATTGCCAGGCACCGGACCAATATCTAAGAGACTGTATCAGATGCCCGCAAATGATCTGGAGGAAATTAAGAAGCGGATTAAGGAGTTATTGGAGAAACGGTATATTTGAGCAAGTTCATCACCGTGGGGAGCCCCAGTGCTCTTAGTTGAGAAGAAGGATGTATCCTTGAGAATGGTTGTTGATTATCGTGCATTGAATGAGGTGACGATCAAGAACAAATACCCACTACCGATGATCAATGATTTGTTTGACCAGCTACAGGGAGCTAAAGTATTCTCCAAGATCGATCTTCGACCAGGATATCACCAGCTGAAGATCCGAGAATAGGATATACCCAAGACAGCTTTTACCACAAGGTACGGGCTATATGAGTACACGGTCATGTCATTTGGTTTGACTAACGCCCCTACCTACTTTATGAGTATGATGAATAAGGTGTTCACGGAGTTCTTGGATAAGTTTGTTGTGGTGTTCATTGATGATATATTGGTGTACTCGAAGAATGAAGAACACAAGGAACATTTGCGCTTGGTTCTCGAGAAGCTCAGGGAACATCAGCTATATGCCAAGTTCAGCAAATGTGAGTTTTGGTTGATGGAAGTCGGATTTCTCGGACATGTTATATCCGGAGAAGGTATAGCAGTAGACCCCTCCAAAATTAAATCTATCACCGAGTGGTTGGCACCCACTTCAGTTGGAGAGATACGCAGTTTCCTTGGACTCGCAGGATATTATCAGAGATTCATTGAGAATTTTTCCAAGATTGCTAAGCCCATGACGGAGTTATTGAAGAAGGACACTAAGTTCAAATGGACTGAGGAGTGTGAAGCCAGTTTTCAGGAGTTGAAGAAACGTTTGGTTACAGCCCTAGTGCTAATTCTTCCGTATATATGCAAGGATTTCCAAGTATATTGCGACGCTTCATGCCAGGGCCTTGGAGGCATTCTTATGCAAAAAGGAAGAGTTGTTTCATATGCCTCACGTCAACTTCGATCGCATGAGTTGAATTATGCCACGCATGATTTGGAGTTAGCAGCCGTGGTGCATGCACTCAAGACCTGGGGCATTTTCTCATTGGAAACCGTTGTGATGTATACACGGATCATAAGAGTTTGAAGTACATCTTCACGCAGAAGGAGTTGAACCTCAGGCAGAGGAGATGGTTGGAGCTCATAAAGGATTATGATATGAAACTGCATTCTCATCCAGGAAAGGCCAATGTTGTAGCAGACGCGTTGAGCCGCAAGAGTTATGTTAATACTCTAATAATCGGAGGATTACCTCAGGAGTTAGCCGACGATCTCAGAGAACTTCGCTTGGAGATAGTTCTGAGAGGTTTTGTTGTAGCGTTGGAAGTACAGTCCACGTTGTTGGGAAAAATTCGATAAGCTCAGAAGACCGATAAGAAGATTGCGGAGATAAAGGAAAAGATGAGTAAAGGGAAGGCCAAAGGTTTTCGTGAGGACGAACACAAAACTTTATGGTTTGAGGATCGTATCTATGTGCCCAATAACTTAGAAATCGGGAAGTTAATTCTTCAGGAGGCTCATGATTCGCCATATTCGATTCATCCAAGAAACACCAAGATGTATGTGGATTTGAAGGAACATTTCTGGTGGACAGGTATGAAGAAGGATATTGCCGAGTATGTAGATGTATGTGACGTATGTCAGAGAGTTAAGGTGGAGCATCAGAAACCAGCAGGATTACTTCAGCCTTTGTCGATACCCGAATGGAAGTGGGATAAGCTTGGCATGGATTTCATCACCGGATTACCCAGGACACGATCAGGATATGACTCCATCTGGGTAGTAGTCGATCGTTTGACCAAAGTGGCTCACTTTATCCTGGTGAAAACCACTTATACAAGCACGAAGTTGGCCAAAATATATATGACCAGGATCGTATGTCTGCAAGGAGTTCCGAGGACCATCACATCAGATAGAGGAACACAGTTTACCTCAAAGTTTTGGAATCAGTTGCATCAGACTTTGGCTACCAGGCTAGAGTTCAGTACAGCCTTTCATCCGCAGACAGATGGACAGACCGAGAAAGTCAACCAGATTCTAGAGGACATGTTGAGAGCTTGTGCGCTAGATTATGGATCTAGTTGGGATGATAATTTGCCTTTATGCAGAGTTTTCGTACAACAACAGCTACCAAGCCAGTTTGAAGATGGCCCCTTTCGAAGCCCTGTATGGAAGGAGGTGCAGGACACCATTGATGTGGGATGAAGTTGGAGATCGACAGTTGTTCGGACCAGATTTGATCAGAGAATCTAAGGAGAAGGTCAAGTTGATATGCGATAGACTGAAGGTAGCTAAGTCCAGGTAGAAGAGTTATGCCGATACTAAATGCAAGGAGATAACATACGAAGTAGGAGACAAAGCATATCTTCATGTGTCACCACTTGGAGTCAAAGGAAAGTTAAACAATTTGGAGTCAAAGGAAAGTTAGCACCACAATTTGTAGGACCATACCGAGTTTTGGAACGTATCGGAGAAGTTGCCTACAAGTTGGAGTTACCCGAAGGATTGTTAGGAGTTCATGACGTGTTTCACGTTTCCCAGTTGAAGAAGTGCCATGCAGAGATGGCTGGTATTCTCTGAGAGATACAGTGCCCCTGGAAGCAATTCGGTTGGAGAGTGACCTGACCTATGAGGAGAAACCCGTCAAGATTCTCGAGTTTGCCAATCGAGTTACACGCAGCAAGGTCATCAAGTTTTGCAAAGTTTAGTGGAGCCACCATACCGAGGAAGAAGCCACCTGGGAGCGAGAAGAAGGCCTCCAGAAAGACCACCCACACATTTTTGCTAGCCAACCCGAATCTCGAGGGCGAGATTCATCTTAAGGGGGTAGGTTTGTAACATCCCAATTTTCAATTTGGATGTTATTCATTAGGTCATCATATGCATCCATGATCTGTGCATTTTTAAATTGGTTTACTTGGACATTTTGATCCTAGAAGCCTTAAGCAACTCAAGGACCAATTGAGAGAGTTGGAGGTTTCACAACAAATCCATTTTTGAATTTTTCAAAATTGGTAAATTGGATCAAAGTGGTTTTATTCAAATTATTTTTCCAGATATTTCAATTTAAATAAATGACATAAGATAATATGACTTCTTCAAAACAGCTAAGAAATAATGGAAATTTAATTTTGAATAAAATATATTTTTATTTGAATTTTATTTGAGATTTTATTCGGTTAAATTAGGGAAAATATGCATTTTTAAAAATTGCATTTAGTCCAGAAAAATGTTCACCTTCACATTGTCCTAGCTATTAGGAGAGGACAATGAAAAGTATTTCTGGAATTTTAGGATTTTTATTTTATTTTATTTGGAATTTCTTCGCGGTGAATTTTTTTTACTTAAAAAAAGTTCCGGACTGAACTAGGCCGAAGGCCCAGCCGGCCCGTCAGCGCCGCCGCCTCCCAGCACGTGGCCAAGCCGGACTCCGCCGGAGTCCAAGCCGCCGCCGCTTCGCCGCCCGACCCCTCCTCCAAGTCGGACCGCCCCGGCCCCCTTTATAAGCCGCAGCCCCCCGGCCTCTCCACCCAGCCCCGCCGCAGCCTGCCGCCGCCGCTCGTTGCCTCGCCGCGCTGCTCGCCGCCATCGCTGCTACCGTGCCGCTCGCCGCCACCCCGCGCCGCGTCACTTGTACTTTCTGTTTATATCTTTTATTTTGGTTTTACCTTTGCATCTTATGCTTGAGTGCTTATTTATGCTATTGTTTGTTCACGATAGAGTTTCCGGAGTGCGAAGCTTGCTACTACGAATCTCTAGGGTTTTCCGATCGTCAGCAAGGCAAGTAACACTTTGATCATATCCCTTTATTACCCAGTTTTTATGCATTAGTTTCAACCCTCAAACATTGCATGAGTAGGATTTGATAACATGTGGGTGTGGGAAGTAGTTGATGAGGTAGGAACCTATTATCTTTTATCAAACCTCGGGTATTATACGTTATGCTTATACTACTTTGCTATGCTCGTAGACGTGGTGGGGTATGAGAGATTCATGCAAGATGTGAGAGATATTTAACTAAGGGAAACTTAAGGTGGCAACTTTAATACACATCTAGGTGGATTGGTTGCGGGCACTTGGAGCAATCCAGTGATGTCCTAGGATATCCCGGAGTACCCGTGTGATCATCCTATGGAATGCCACCCAGGCTCAAAGGGATCATAAGATTATTCATGCTAGAAACTTCCGTGTGCAGCCACAAGCCATTATGGGCTCTCGCATAGTTGAGTATGTTGTGTGACCTCTTTCAGTGGTAGGCTAGCAGATGTAGGGGAAGTAGGTGGTACTGTCTACCCAGAGTAAAGAGTTAATGCTTCGGAAAGACTGTGTAACGCCCACGATGCGGCTATATCTCCCACGTGTCGAGGCACGACTTAGAGGCATAACCGCATAGAGGTTTTGTCGCAAGAAGGGTCATCTTCACACAATCCCATGTAATGAACAAGAATGGGATAAAGAGTTGGCTTACAATCGCCACTTCACACAATACATAAATATCATTCATACATCATCCAAAATACGAACATATAGACCGACTACGGTCAACATCCAGACGAAAATAAGATAACCCCAAATGCTAGATCCCCGATCGTCCCAACTGGGCACCACTACTGATCATCAGGAAAAGACACATAGTAACGACCACGTTCCTCGTCGAACTCCCACTTGAGATCGACGCCATCATCTGCACTGGCATCGTCGGCACCTGCAACTGGTTTTTGGAAGTATCTGTGAGTCACGGGGACTCAGCAATCTCACGCCCGCGAGATCAAGACTATTTAAGCTTGTAGGACAAGAGGTGTAAGGAGGTGGAGCTGCAGCGGCAAGAACATGTATGGTGGCTAACTTACGCAAATGAGAGCGAGAAGAGAAGCAAAGGAACGGACGTCATCTAGCAATGACCAAGAAGAGGTCCTGAACACCTACTTACGTCAAACATAACACAGACCGTGTTCACTTCCCGGACTCCGCCGAGAAGAGACCATCACGGCTACACACGCACTTGGTGTATTTTAATTGGGTCAAGTGACAGGTTATCTAAAACCGGACATTAACAAATTCCCATCTGCCTCATAACCGCGGGCACGGCTTTCGAAAGATATTACCCTGCAGGGGTGTCCCAACTTAGCTCATCATAAGCTCTCACGGTCAACGAAGGATAAACCTTCTCCCGGAAAGGCCCGATTAGTCTCGGAATCCCGGTTTACAAGACATCTCGACAATGGTAAAACAAGACCAGCAAAGCCACCCGAATGTGCCGACAAATCCCGATAGGAGCTGCACATATCTCGTTCTCAGGGCACACCGGATGAGACATCCTACGAGTAAAACCAGACCTCGAGTTTCCAGGAGGTGGCCCCGCAGTCTGCTCAGTTCGGACCAACACTCGAAGGAGCACTGGCCCGGGGGGGTTAAAATAAGATGACCCTCGGGCTCGCGAAAACCCGGGGGAAAAAGGCTTAGGTAGCAACTGGTAAAAACCAAGGTTGGGCCATGCTGGAGGAGTTTTATTCAAGGCGAACTGTCAAGGGGGTCCCAAAAATCACCCGACCGTGTAAGGAACGCAAACTCAAGGAACATAATCCCGGTATAACAGTAACTAGGGCGGCAAGAGTGGAACAAAACACCAGGCATAAGGCCGAGCCTTCCACCCTTTACCAAATATATAGATGCAGTAATTAAATAAGAGATATTGTGATATCCCAACTTATCCATGTTCCGACATGGAACAACCTTCAACTTCACCTGCAACTAGCAACGCTATAAGAGGGGCTGAGCAAAAGCAGTAACTTAGCCAAACAACGGTTTGCTAGGAAAGGATGGTTAGGGGCTGACATGGCTAAAATAGGAGACATGATATAGCAAGTGATAGGTAGCGGAGCATGGCAATAGAGCGAACAACTAGCATAGCAAAGATAGAAGTGATTTCGAGGGGTGGTCATCTTGCCTGCAAGGTTCTCAGAGTTGTCGAAAGCTTGATCCTCGTAAGTGTACTCGACAGGTTCCTCGTTCACGAACTCGTCTCCCGGCTCTACCCAATACAAGAATACAAACAAATGGAACCACAATCAACAACGAGGAATGCGCAAGCAACATGATGCAAGACATGTATGATATGCAGGTTATGATATGCGATGCATATGCGTGCTCCGGAAGGAAAATGATGAACATGGCAGTAACTTGGCAAACCAAGCATGCCACTGGAAAGATGAGATGATTTCGGTCGAAATCGATATAAAGATCACCGGAATCGGATGCACGGTTTGCAAATGGCAAGCAAAACAAGAATGACACTAATCTGCGATAAACAGCAAGATAGCACTTAAAATACAACAAGTAACAAGGCTACAGCACCCCAACATAGCAACAAAGCACATGGCAGTAATCTACAGGAGATGCTTGACAAAAGATGAACACTGAGATACGGCTAGTTCACAACATATCAAGCTAAAACAAGCATGGCAAAAGTGCAAAAGATTACAGGTTCACAGACTTAGTGAAAAACTGGACATGGCAGAAATCAGCATCAGGTAGCAATGTTTAGAGCACGCAATCAACATGCTACAGGAACTTAACATAGCAAGACAAGGCATGGTAGTGTTCTACTAAATGCACATGACAAAAGTCCCTTACTGACCATAAGCCAAAAAGGACCAGAAGAAATGATGGCAAGCATGTAAACATAGCAAGTTTCGTTATCAGGTTTCAGACTTAGCAGAAAACAGAGCATGGCATAAATATTAATATGTAGGCCTCTTTGTGAGCTTGATGCACTCACTACAGAGCAATTCATGACAAACCAAGCATACCTACAGCAAGATGGCATGTTTATGAAGCTATCCATGGCAAGACCAATTGCATAGCATGTATGGATCAACTACAATAAGCTTGGCAAAAATGCATGTCATGTTAAGAATCTGCCAGAAATATTTTATAGCAAAAGTAGAGCAAGATTGAGTTATGCTATAGTACTCTAAAATTGCAAAAAATTGCAGGAATGGATCAATTACAACTATAGCTACAAAACATCCTTACTGAACATCTCCAAAATATGCACGGATCTCTCTGTAGCATCAAGTTTACATGGCAACAAAATTACAGCAAACAAAGACTTAGAGAAATCACTAAGTCCCTGAAATCAGAAATATTACGGGGCCTACTTTGCATGCTTGTGCTAGTCACCAAAAAGATCACAAAAATACATGGACTATACCACTGGAAAGATGGCATGGCATACTTCAAAACACATGTAGAGCTCATGCTCAAAAGATGCACAGATTAAATGATACAAAAATGACAAATCTCCAAGTTCTGATAAGAACCAGAGATTAATAGCAACTAGCCCTCTTCCAACGAAGATTTGGGCATCAAGATGACCTCTAATGAAAATGGTGCAATTGAAAAAAATGAAGAGCATCATTAGATGAACAAATTGATATATTACACGCGCGAATCGGTGCTACATGCACAAAGTTATCGCGAAACAAACAGAGCAAGATACTGATAATATTCTCAGACTCGGAAGAAAAAAGGGGGGGCTCGGGTCAACCTTCTCCGTTGACCCAGATCGGATCGGGGCCTGCTCGGGCGCGGGCTCGCGGAGGTCGGGCGCTGCTCGCCGGCGGAGGAGGGAGCGGCGCCGGCGCGGGCTGCCGGAGGCGAGGCCGGAGGGAGGAGGCGGCGGGGCCGGCGGCGCCGGTCGCCGGAGGAGGAGAGGACGGCGGGGCCGGCGGCGTCGGCGGCGGGGACCGCGGCGCGGCGCCGGCCGGCCGGCGGCGGGGCGAAGCGGGGCCAAGCCGGCGGCGGCGGGCGGGACAGGCGCGCGGCGGCGGCGGCGGGACAGGCGCGCGGCGGCGGCGGGCCGGGAGGGCCTCCCGTGGGCCGAGCGGGCCGCGGCGGAGGGAGGAGGCGGTGGGACACGTGGCGCTACGCCACTGGCTACGGGTGGCGGCGCGGGTTGTCCGGCGGGCGCTGGACGCGTCCGCCCGCGGAGAGGGGATTTAGGGTTACGGGAGACTGCGATTTCGTTTTCGGGATGCCCACATATAAATAGGTAGAGGGAGCTAGGAGACTCCAAATGAGGTGCGGTTTTCGCCCACACGATCGTGATCGAACGACCTAGAGCATGGAAGAGAGTTTGGTGGGCTTTGGGCTGGTTTTGGAGGGGGTTTTTGCTGGATACTCAAATGGACATTGCGGAGGCCCGGTTAACTGATGGAGTACCAAACGACCTCCGAATGGAACGAAACTTGACCGGTAGTCTCCGGGTGGTATAATAAGACCACTTGACAAGCCGCGGTCCATTCCGAGAAAGTTTGACACACGCACACGAAAGAAAACTAGAAGGGTGCACCGGAGGAGATAGGAGCGCCGGATTGGAAAACGGACAACGTGGAAAATGCTCGGATGCATGAGACGAACACGTATGTGAATGCAATGCACATGATGACATGATATGAAAATGCATGACATGACAAAAATACAAAACGAAAGACAAAACCCGACAATGGAGGGAAAAACATATCACATAGCCGGAAATGGCAAGAGTCGGAGTTACAAATATGGCAATTACATGCGGGGTGTTACAGACTGTGTCTCGATCATCCGTTTATCAAACATCATGTAGTGCGATAAATTCAACGAAGGAGACCGAGTCTTGTGGGGAAAAGTGCGCAAACCTCTGCAGAGTGTATAAACTAATCATTGTTAGCCGCGTCCCCGGTTATGGACATCTTGAGTATCTGGTACTTGAATTATTGATTTGATCTCATAACTTTACTTAATGAATTTGTTGGGTTATAGTTAATATTTTGGGATTGAGTTGGAGGAACCTTCTCATTAAATGACATGAACTTGGTAGTTAAATAAAAGCTATTCCTTTGATGTAGGGAAAACTTGGCTTTATGCAAATATTATACTTAGAGCCACCACCATCCATATATGCATGTAGTGATAGTTGTTTTTGCATCATTATCTCTATAGTGCTATCTTGCCAGCATATTCCATGTGCTGACCTACACGGTTGCGACATATCATGTTGCAGAATTTTCGGACGAAGAGTAAGGTGCGCTAGGTCGTTGTCATGCACTCAGTATTGCCGTGGAGTTGGATGGACTCAATTATCTTTGATGTTTCCGTAGTTATCTTATTTAGATGGCCTTCAGCCATGTTATTGTAATAAGTACTCTTTTTGAGACACTCGATGTAATAAGTGTGTGATTGAACTCTGCTATAAATCCTCGAGTACTGTGTGTGTCAGCAATACCGATCCAGGGATGACACTTAAGCACGGAGATTTCGATCGATTCGGGTCGGGTCGCTACAAAAACCCTCAACACCCAATTCAAAAAAGAAAAAAAGAAAGCCCTCACCATCCCCACATCACAAAAACCCTCACCCTCACCCCGCCCGCCACCCCCTCCTATCCCCATTCACACCTGCACAAGCTCCTCTGCGTCTATGCATGGCACCACCTATCGCGGTGGTAACCACTTAGCTCGACGCATGCCGCCGCGGCCAGGCTGCCGGCAAAGCCCACCGCATTTCGCCACTTCTGCTTGCCGCCGCCTATCGCCATCGAGTTTCTCGACGCTGCTCGTAGTCCACCCAGCTCCGCTTAGTAGGGGAATCTGCCATACTGAGGGTTCTTTCTCATGGACAACAAGGTAACTAATTTAATGAGATATTATCTCATCTCTTATCCCAGTTCATCTGCCTCCTTTAATCACCCGGCCAAAATCGCCATGAATTCATTTTTATTCGAGCTGATTTGAGGGTTTTCTTCCATTCATAGAGTGTACAGTGCGCGGACACATCAGGACTTTGCGGCCTCCGCCAGACATTCCATCTCACTGTACCAGATGAATTGAGGATGCGCGCGGTATGTTCAATCTCACCCTAAATCGGTTGGCATGGCCTACTTTCCTGAACATATTTTAAATATTGCTACATTTGGATAAAAGGTGCCACATGCACCATATATGTCAAAGGGAATTTCCCCCTCTTCTTTTTCTATATTAGGCAAATTAATGATGTATTGTTCTTTTGATTACTCTCATATTTCCATGACATCATGTTTACCCTATCTGTTTAATTATAGATTTTTATCCTTTGATTTCAATTGTTGTACAGTTCTTTCAATTTGGGCCCATATTTGCATGTTACCATATTTTCTCTAACAATCCTACCATTTTCTACAGCGCGTCCCTTGCTATGCAACAGAATCTGTAGTGCACAATCTTTCCCTTTACATAAATCAAGACTGCAGGGATGTCATACTGAACACAAACCATTGATTTACAATCGTTTCTACTATAAGACTTGATGAACGTGGTGACTCCTATTTTGGCACTGGCCTTTGGAAAGAAATTTCTAAGTTTTATGTACTGAAAGCTGGCACTATAATTGCACTGCACATAAAAGGGCCTGGTCATGAGATATATGCTAACTTCCCCGACGATATCATCCGTCCAGACTTTGTTCGAAGTAAGTTTTCTTTTCAAGTATCTGCATGTTGACTTACCCAGCAATATCAAATGAATTGTGTAGTATTTACGCAACCAATTGTTATTCCATTTTCTTACTATATTCTTACCTAATAACTTCTAGTTACCAATACACTTTTCTATTGCCCTGTTTTAACTAAATATTCCCTATACTCCCACTTCTATCAAAAAGCGCTGCTGACAAGGAGATCCGGAGGTGGAGAACGGGGCTGCCAACAAGTGGAGGTGGGGTGAGCAAGAACCGCAAGCGACTCCAGCAGGCCTAGACTTCATCAGCAACCTCCCTGATGATATGCTGACAGTTATCATCTCCCTCCTCCCAATCAAATATGGGGCGCGGGCAACCGTCCTTTCCCGGCGGTGGCGCCCCCTATGGAACTCCACCCCTCTCGACGTCATCGACACCCACGAGCTCTGCCATGGCTATCGCAAAACCTTGGATGCGTTCTCCAAGATCCTCGGCAGCCACCTTGGCCCAACCAGAGGCCTTAGAATGGGCAAGTTCCGTTCGAACGGCAAGGACCGAGCCAAGCTTGCGACTGGTTCCAATCCCCCGCCCTCGATCAGCGCGAGGAGCTCACTTTTGATGATGGGCATATGCGCTCGCTGCCAACGTCCGCGCTCCGCCTCGCGCCCATGCTGCGTGTCGCAAAGTTTAGGAACTGCCATCCCCCCTTAATGACGCGCCTGCTCTTATTCTACCATGACTGAAGCACCTCAAGCTCGTCGCCGTCTGCCTCCCAAACGGTGACATGGAGCGCCTGCTCCGTGGTTGTACTGCACTCGAGGACCTTCGTCTTCAGGCGATCAATTGGTTGAGTATCTTCCACATCACCTCCATGACTCTCCGGACTATTTATGTGTGTTGCTGGTGCGGCAGGAAGACATCACAAGATGTGTACCACGGTATTGTCTTGAGGACACACCTGCACTTGAGAGATTACTTGTAGTTGATCAAGAAGGTCCAACAAGAATCAATGTCATTTCTGCCTGGAAATTGACAGTGGTGGGCTACTCGTCTGACAAATACTCCGAACTTGTTATTGGATCCACACCCGTTGAGGTACAATAGCCGCCTTCTACCTCTCCTCCTACAAATTAACATTATTTCTAATTTTGAAAATGTTTGTTCGTCTGTCATCCAGAAAATGATTCCGACAAGCTTGACCCTGAAACTGTGCACAGTGAAGGTCTTGGCACCACTACTGCAGGATGCTACTAACGCGACACTACGATCAGAGACCCTTCGACGAAACTATGTGCGATGTAATAATCGCAAACGGTGGTGTAAAAAACCTTCAAAAAAGGTGCAAAACGTTTGCGATGACGGATGCAAACACGGTTCAGATTTTAGTTGCGCGTGCGATGCAGGGCATACGGTTTACTTCAATTAATTGTTTGCGATGAGGAGGAACAAAAGAAACGGTCAGCCAGATCAAGGTGTGTGCGATATACGGCATGCGGTTCACTCTGATGAACTGTTTGCGTCGAGGCAAGAGAATAGAAACGGTTCAATATAACAAGATGTGTGTGATACGCGGCAAATAGGTCTGTAATCAGAAATGTGTGCGAAGACCGATAATAACACAGACGATTACTGCTAATAAGACGTGTGTGTTGTGCGATGGGATTGCATACAGAACAACAACATATATATATATATATAGGATGGGTCTATTCTAATAACACCCTTAAGACCTTATTCTTCTAACACTTAGTGTTATTATGCTTAACACCCCCGACGACCGCACCCCAATCCCCACTACCTACATCAACCCACCCCACCTTCCGCCCCCCATCCCACCTTCTTCCCCTGTAGCCCCACCACCACCACCACGCGCACCTCTTCCTTCCTGGTCGGGGCCGCTGCGCCTCCTCTTCACCACCCCGACCACAAACCTCCCCCCGCCATGCGCCCCAACTCCCCCCATCACCGAAACCCGCCACCTACCGCCGACGGATCCGGCGTGACGCGCCACCGACGGATCCGCACAGGGACTTCACCTCCCTTGCGTTAGATCCGGCTACCCGTGGATCCCCCTCCCCTGCCCCACCTTCCTCCTTCACCACCGAGCCGCGACGGCCGTGGATCCAGCTTACTGCGACGGACCTCCACTCCCCTTGGCCAACCCACCCATTCCCGAGGTGTGGGCGTTGTTCCCCCAATGCCGACGAGCTCCATCGCTCACCCCTGCTCACCGTGATGCGCACGTGGGGTCCTGGTGAGGTAGTTCGGGAGAAGGGCAGGCGCGTCGGTGCAGTTTGCCGGTGTACGCGCAGTCCGTCTGGGTACCACGTGCAGTGCCCGCACGTCAGTGTAGTCCGCCGGCGCTGCGTGCAGCTCCGCCTTGGCCCATCCCCTTCATCTACTCCACCACCTCCTTCTCGCTTCGCTCCACGAGATCGAGCACCCCCTGCCCTCTATATTGGCCTCTGCTCGGGTAGGTGTAGGATCCACGGCAAATCGAGGTTGTTGACCACGCCGTCGACATCGCCAGGCCCTCTTCCCTCCTCCCCGCGAGCGCCATCCAACGACAAAGATCCATGTCGAGTGCCATCCTCCTCCAATCCCTATGACCCCCTCCTACAGCTCCCCTCCTCCTCTATGTGCGAGCACCACCGGCGAAGCATCACCGCTGCCCCAGCTCCACTCCTCCATGCGATTAGTACTGCGCGGGCAGGGGATGAGCTCCACTTTGACTCCCTGGTCGTCGTTGACCACCTCTCCTGATGTGCATTTTGATTTTGTGGTTTCTTGTTCATGTTTGTGTAGTTCAAAACATGTTTCCTGTGATGTGGGATGTGCAGTTGTATGCAATTGTGAATAGTGGGAAAAATGCAGCTCACTCACCCGGCGGTGATTCACTTCAAGTTCGCACAACTCTAGAAAAGCATGTCGTTCGCTTCGCGGGGGAGAAAAGTTCGCTTGCTATTCCAGAAAAAATTGAACGTATAAAGGGTCGAGCAGTTCATCTCATATCACGTCGCGCTCATTTTTTTTAGTATGTGGTTCACTTCTTTTTTATCTCTCTAAGCAAATTGCCATGTTGGTTATAATCCCATGGGCGCCAGAGGTGCAGTGTTGTAGGGTTGAACATGCAGTGCGCCGGCGACCGGCTTGCTTTTCAGGGAAAATTGTGGATTTTTTAAAGTCCCCATGTCTATGTAATATGTACTCCCTCCGTTCCTAAATATAAGTCTTTTTAGAGATTCCGCTATGGACTAGATACGGATCAAAATGAGTGAATCTACACTCTAAAATATGTCCATATACATTCGTATGTAGTTTGTAGTGGAATCTCTAAAAAGACTTACATTTAGAAACGGAGGGAGTATGTGTTTGTCCCGTGGAGAGAAAAAAAGAGCATTTCAGTTCGTTATCTTTGTCGTCCAAAGACGTACGGATCGAAGCTCTCTAAAAACGCAGTTAACTATGTTGCCAAGTGCAGAAAAAAGGAAAAAGTTTGATTTTTTATGTAGCTCACTCTGTTGCTGTGTGCAGTAGAAAAACCATTAGAAGGAAAATTCATGCAGTCCACTCACCTCGTCCCCGAAGCACCTTCTCACCCGTAAAATAATGTTAGAAAAAATGTTAGAAAAAGACAAAAAAACTCGCTTCTTTTTAGATGCAGCTCACTAGCTTTTGCCCTGCGGTTCATTTTCGTCGACCGAATGACCAAAAACAGAGTGAAAAAGGAAAAAAAAATCATGCAGTGCACTTGCTAGTCTGATGTAGTGGGGTTTTTCGTCTAAAGAAGTGAAAGTTGTGAATGGCATGTAATTTCGAAGCTCGCTTTGTTCTCTCATGTAGTCCGCTATAAAACTCCTCCATGGTTCACTTGTAAACAGAAAAACAAAAACATCTCAAAAAGAAGCTCGCTTCTTATTAGATGTAGTTCACTCGCCCGGTCTACGCGCGTAAAAAAATGATAAGTATGAAAAAAGACAACAAAAACTCATGCCGTTCGCTTTTGATAGTGTCGCGGTTCACTTTCAGGAGTGTTGCGGTGCACCACCGTTCAAAAAAAAGTTGAAAAAAAGAGAACAAAAACTCATGCGAGAAAGTTTACGTCCAACAAAATGAAATCATGAAGTTCACTTGACTGCCTGCTGCAGTGCGGTTTTCCGTTTGAAGCAGTGCGTTCTTCTGTCCGATGAAAGGTCCACTCGCTTGGTCAACGCGCGTAAAAGAATTAATAAGTATGAAAAAAAGAAAACAAGAACTCATGAGGTTCACTTTGGGTAGTGTTACCGTTCACTTTCGGAAGTGTTGTGGTCCACTCGTTCGAAAAAAAAGTTGACAAAAAGATAACAAAAACTTGTGAGAGAAAGTTTATGTCCGACAAAAAGAGATCATGAAGTTCACTTGACTGTCTGCTGCAGTGCGGTTTTCATTTTGAAACAATGCGTTCTTCAGTCCGATGAAGTACACACGACGTTTTGGGTCTCGCGAAAAACAGAGTGTCCGCTTTTCGGTAAAATCAAAACCACTCTTAAACCGTAAGGAATGAGAGAGAGTGTTCTACATGAAAAAGTTGCGTCTCGTCGATATGTTTCCAACGGCGTATGATTTGAATCATTTCGACCAGCGGTTCGGAAAATGTTAGCAAAAAACCGCCGCTGCCACTCGTCGTCCGCCGCACGATTTCTAAAATTAACTTGAAACCGTAAGAAATCTCGAAAACAATACCACATATGAAAGTTGCGCCTCGTCCATTGCTTTCCAACAGCGTATCGCACGCATCTTTTCGACAAACGGTTAAAAAACTGGAGAGAAAACAATACCGAAAATTTGAAAATTTCTGAAAAACAGAATTCCGCGATTTAGTAATTTTTTAAACTGCTCTTAAACTGTAACGAATTAGAGAAAATAATAAATATGAAAAAGATGCGCCTCGACGATATCTTTCCAACGGTGTATCATTTGCTTCATTCCGACGAACGGTTTAAATAAAACGCGAAAAAACGCTCGCTGCCACTCGTCGTGGGCCGCACCATTTCTGAAACTGCTCTTAAACCGTCAGGAATCTCGAAAAGTGTTCAACATGGAGAAGTTGTGCCTAATCCATAGCTTTTAAACAGTATATTACACGCCTCATTCCGACAAACGGTTAAAAAACTAGAGCAAAAAGGTACCAAAAAACACAAGCGTGCAGTTTTTTCCGATGCGAAGTTCACTCGCCTGAGTACTGCAGCACACTTAGTTCAAACAATGACGTGCACTTGCGTTGAGCATGCAGTGCGGAAGTGTTATCAGAATAGTTATTTTGCTAATATTAGCAGAATAGACCGGCTGTAAATCTGCCCGTGCGTTGCAACGGGAGGAGAAAAACTACACTCTCCTAGACCCAATAGCTCAAAACCTCCCGCACACATTCGACGACATCAACAAACTCCTTAATTGTACAACATGACATATTGTGTTGGGCAAAACGTAAATGTGGGATGATTCCATAAGTATGTACGTGGCTATGAGTATTTCTTCATAGCCTTGCTAACGTTCCTCAGTGATGCCTAACAAATATTGCATTAGCTTGAAAACAGCAAAGTCCATTTTATTACTCAATGATAGCATATACATAACACCTAGCATCCCATAGCATGGCCACCACCACTTCTGAATTTCCGCTGACAAATATGACGGGCTTTGCATTGGAAGGAAAAAATATGCTAATATTCTCATGAAATAATGCAACATGTCAGAACTATAAATATCAAACTGAAAAATAGTTACGATGAACAAGAAACATGATTTGCTATGGAGAAATACCAGACGACATGAACGTTCTAGCATAGCATTACTTAAGGTGAGGGTCTTCCCTGAAAGGAAGGAATCAGGTGAATCCACCACCTTAAAGTGTCACTGCCATTTGCGTGAAAACATCTCCTGCCCACCATCAACATCATTGTATCCCTACGACCTGTAAAAGTCCTTTGACGCGACACAGCCTCGGCTTCGTGATCACGACCACTGTTTTTTTCTAGTTTGAAAAAAATCTTTGCAATTAGAGTATTTCCTAAACAAAGTAATTTGTAGCTTTCATCTAAAGATATATATGCACCAGATATTTGAGAAATTAATAAGCACTATTAATGTTGAGGTATGAATAAGCAAAAAGCTCTATATTGATATTGAAGGCCAAAAAGTTTTCTATGTAGTTGACATCGCACTGACATATCTGCAGTCTGCACTATTAATTATCACTGTAGGACTAAAAACAGTTATAAATTAAGTTAAGAAGGAAGATGTTGAAACAGACTCTAAAACGAAGACTCCGACATCGCAAATTGTTGTATGGACTACACCCATGAAGAGGCTATACATCATATTTTCTCCAACTAAAACACAGAAACAACGATGAGCAACAAAAAATAAAAAATCACGGGCAGACCAAGGCTGCTAATTTGCACTAAATTTTGACCTAGGTAGGCCAGAGGCAGTTGCTTAAGCGGCCAATCTATGGTGATGGTCTTCCATATACTCCGTAATTAACATTAACATTAGAAGCAGATTTAGTATCAGTTATGACATTTATTCTAAGCTAATTACAGATGTTATATCATAATGGAGTTCACCCCATCCACACCACAACCTATCCCTAGAATCCACCCGACTCGCCTCTTTGTGTCATTGAGAGAAGTTGACATACAGACGAACAGAAGGAGGCAATAAAGGCAGTTGCAGTTGTAGCTTATCTCGTCTTCCTCCTCCTGTGCCTTCTTCCTCCTCAACGTCCTTTCAGTGCGTTGCTCCTACTCCACCAGTCCTCTCCCTTCTTCCTCCTACTCTATGTCCTCCCCATCCTCCATCTCCCCACCGTGTGGCTCTCCGTCCGTCTCTTGCCTCCCTCTTAATTATACGCTCCTCACGACCGCCTCCGCTGCCGTATTCGCCACCACCAGGCACCTCACCCCCACCTCAAAGAAACACCAGTAGCGCGGATGCGTCATCGCCCTGCTTGCGAATCTTACAGCGCGCCTCCTCTCCCTCAATGACCGCCTCTTGACGGACCAAGGCGGCAAGGGCCTGGTTCTCGAGCCACTCGACTACGCCCGCGATGCGCTCCGGGGGTGCGCGACCGCAATGGCTTGCCAGGACCAAGTTAGCAACTGCACTGACATGTCGTGCCGGGAGCCACCACGCTTGATGATGTAACCAGGAGCCGCCGGCTGGGCGAAGGACCCCCTGCAAGTGGTGACTGAAGGCGGGGATTTGTTTAGTTTTATAGTGTTTTGGTGCTCCTTGTGGTTTTCTTTTTTTTGAACAAACTCCTTGTGGTTTCCTAGTTGTATAGGATATGGAATTGAACTTCGATTGAACAGACACGGATAGCCTCGTAGGTGATCTGAGGTCACCATGGTTTCAATCCATCTAAGCACAATTTTTTTCTAAAAAAAATCTTTTAAATCTTAACCGTTAATCTTTATGATTAACACAAAATCAACGGATAAAAAAGCGTGGTGTATGAAGAACTATGAAAGCCTCTTTTTTAATATTAGGTATAGGTATATATATATATATATATATAGGACAGAGCTAATTTGTTACCCGTAACAAAATATTATTCTGTTACCCTCGTGCCTTATATAGAGGCGCATCCGTTTTCTTCCTCCTGCCGCCGCCCGAACCCACCGCCACCCCGATCCCACATCCGACTAGCGCGCCGCCCCGATCACACCTCCACCCAGTGCGCCGCCGCCCGGATCCCACCGCCACCCTGCGCGCTGCTGGCCCTATCCCCCTCCTCCCAGAGCGCCTCCGCCACGGTCCCCCTCCTCCCAGCGTGCCTCCCGTCGCCGACCCCTGCCCCCAACTTGCCTCCTGCCGACGACCCGCCTCCATCCACCGGCGTGCTTCCCTCGCCGTCCGCCGCGCGCCTCCCTCCCTGTCTATCTCTCGTGCGCCGCCTCACCCGAGGACCTGCGCACCAGTGCACCGCCACCCCTACCCCGCCGTGGTCGGCCGCCGAGATCCAAGGCTGAGGAGGACCTATGAGTCTTGCTCGCCGGAGCTAGGTTGCTCGCCAGCCACCTTCCTCCCCTGCGCTCTCCCGTCGCCTTCCTCGCGGCGCTCCGTCCACCTTGCTCCCCGCGCTCCGGCCGCCTTCCTCCCCACGCTCCGGCCGCTCCCTCCCACGCACGCCGGCCGACCGCATCCCTGCTTCCATCAGCTCCACTTCGACGGAGCCGTCAGTCCACCGGAGTACAGGTAGCCGGTTCACCCAATTCCATCCAAAAATCTTCTTTTTTAGTGGATGTGCTTATGCCTGAATGAATGGCATATGTGTCTCACAAGTGGCTGTGTTTATGCCTGAATGGATCCTGTTTGTCCAACTTACTGATACTTGTATTTATTCTGGCCTAATAAATTAGTTAATATATGTGATTCATGTATCCTATGATTTTCATCATCATACATGCCTTAAAAAGATTTATGCTGAATGTATGCGGCTATATAGTTACCGTCCGCCAATTGGAATTAATTAGCATCGCAGGCTAATTAATTGTAGTTTCTTGTTGCGCAATAATAGTTTGTGTGCACCATGTGTGTAAGAATGTTGTTGCTGGATGGCCAAAAAAACAGAGCTTAATTAGTCTCTACAATACAATGGTTGGCTGGAAATTTCTTTTTACTTGTCCAGAGAAAATTATATCTACACTATGTGTATCAGTTCATGATATAATTTTTCATCAGTTCATAATTCTGTCTTCTTATGATAGATAAAAATATACTAGTTTGGATCTTCATTAGTTTCTCAGTCTTCAGTCTCATTTTCTTCTTCAGTACGTCTTGTCCCTATGTCATTCTCAGTAATTGTTTAGTATTAGCTATTCTGGTTATCATTCAGAGATAAGAGGTGAGTGTTTGGTGTTTCACTCCATCCGGCGGGGAGGCGCCTCGGCCGCTGTCCGATGGTCTGTCGGATGCTCGTGAACCCCGCCTCCATCAGCTCCACTTCACTGGAGCCGTCAGTCCGCAGGAGTAGGGGTAGCAAGTTCACCCGACGTCTGACGCCTTCTTCCATCTCCAAATATCTTGTTTTTTGAGTTCAGTTCTTCGTCACATGTTTCACTAGCTGAAATTGCATGGTGTTATGAAATTGCTTGCGGACTACTAGCTGAAATTGCTTGACAAACAGAGCAAAAGGTTGTATCTTCATCTACTGTTTTTCAGATATTCGTCATATGCACGAGCACGACTATATTTGCTTGTTATGATCTAGTGGGCACCATTAACATTTTGATAGTCCTTCTGCAGGGCCCAAACCCACTATTGTGCAAGAAAAAGAAAGCAAAGCCCCAACCATCAGCTGCTCAATCATCAGGTAATTAATCAGCACTAAACATATGTGTCTAATCCAATGTTGCGAAAGCAAGCTTGGAGTTGCCTGACTTATCTTGAGGTGTAGAACTGATAGTAACACGGAGAAGAGATAATGCAACAAAAATCTTAGATAGGGCAGTGAAGTCCATTGCGCATTCTGATTTGTTGTAGCTCCTGACATCATGGTTTATGTGTGCTGTAGGATTGATTTTTGTTTGGTTGTAATAGTAGTATTCTAATTCTGTTCATGGAGGACACTTGAGTGGGTTGTCTATTTGATGATTTCAGTTACTGCTCAACACCTGAATTCATAAACTGTCAATTTATTTTGAATTGAACTGATGTTGCTCTTGATTCAGACCTGTGGGGAGAAGACGGAACTAAAATGATTCAGTTCATCATTGGCACCCCTGTAAACCAAACAGTGAAGAACACACCCCCTGTACTTTTGCGCTTGTTCTTTCTATCTCCTAAATTCTATGCTTTCTGTGATGAGCATGCTTGGTACTATATAGATACTGCTGTAGTAGTTCTAATACAATATATTACAAGAATTCATTGACCAAAAAGGTGTCAGTTCATATATGTATGCAGCAACTGTTCTGATACTACTTCAGTAACCAAAAAAACACAAAAGTTCAACTATACTTGTACAAAATAGTTCAATATTTTATTCTATGACAGTCAAGAAAAACAGAAAAAAAGAGGTTCATTGTGTGATGAACAATAGTCCCAACAGTGTGGTAGAGATGCAAAAAATTGATAGCATAGTTGATGCTAGTTTTCAATCACTTTCTGAAGAAAACTGAAGTTGATCAGAGTACCTGAAGAATAATCTGTTAGTTCTCAAGTATGTGTAATGCTGCCATTTTACTGTGCATTTGATTCCATCGAGATGGATGTATTACAAGATATGGTTGTATTATTATGTTGAATAAAAATGCCATTTTGCTGCAACATTTTCTGTCAGCTCCTGTCAAGTTATACATGTATGTGAGGACCTTCTATGTAGTAAGTTCATTGTCGAGAAGTCAGGGACTTAGTAAAGAACGTGAACACCAAAAAACCATTAAAAACCCTAAACCTTATGTTAGGGGAGTTCAAGAAGTTCATGGCTAGCTGTCCGTGTTGTGTATTCTTATCAGTTCATAATCGAGAAGACATGTATTCTTATCAGTTTGTCTATCTAGCCGGTCGTGCTGTGTATTCTGGTCTGTTTGTGTGTGTATGTGTTGCCCTCGCGGTGTACGAGAGGCCGCCAGTGAGGAAGTCACCGATCTGGTCGAGGCATGCTGCTATTCTCTATTTCCGGTAGCACAAACATTTAAAAGTTCGAACACCAAACCCTGGTAAGTTCGTCTTGACAAAAACACATCTCTCATATTTGTTCCTTTTTCGTAGGTTGAAGTTAAAACAAGATGCACAAGTTCATCTTTTGTATGCTTTTCAGTTCATCTACTTCCCGATGGTGAGTCTGATTTCCTTTGTGTTTCCATCTTCATATAGCACAAACAAGTACTTGTCATTGTGCTTGAGAATGAGCACCATACTGTCACTTTGGTTAATGAATTTTGTAGAAAGTTCTCTGGGAATTTTAATGTAGAACTGTTGCTATCTTCACAATTATACAGATCATGCATGCTATCCAATGAGCCATCAATTGAAGCAATTTCGAATACAGAGAGGCAAATACACAGGATTCCCAACTAATAGATACTAATGTTCTTTTAGCACATTGCTAGTAGTTGTATCAGTTACCTTTCTTTTGGAGCTATGTAATTGATAAATAACAAAGAGGGAAAGCACACCGTCACAACCGCTCGCCGCCCCCACGCGTGGTTGCTTTCCTCCTCCCGTGCGCGTATGCCACCTCAGCTGCTACAAATTCTTGTGTGGGTCGCCGTTCCTCACTCCGGCGTGTGTCACCACCGCCATGACCTCCCCCGGCCAGCCCCCACGGCCTGTCTCAATGGTGCCAGGCATGCTCTCGAGCCGGTCCAGAACCACCACGACGTCCAGCACCGTTCCCATATATATGTGAGGTGCTCGCGTGTTGGGGTGTTGCATCTACGGCGAGGTCGCCATACTGCACCAGCTCCATGACACTAACCTCATCTCTGGTTTCTCTTCTATACGACCTATAATAGTTCTTCACTGGAGGTTCAACAAAATGACCAGCATCAGTTCATGCCTCCATCTTTCTTTTTCCTTTGTGCTTCTGAAGAGCTTCATTTTTTTCAGTTCAACTTTTGAATGTGTTTCAGTTCATCTACTTCCTGGTCGTCCTGTGTTAGCTAGATCGGTACTAGTGCTCAGCAGTACGACAAGTAGCAGTACTGATCAGTACGACTTACACAATACTATTACTGATCAGTAAATATTCTTAATGTTAAAAGTAACATCCATATAGGAAAAATGCTTCTATTCTAACACACATTTTTTTTGGAAAAAAGAGCACTAGTACTGATGAGTCGTACTGACAAGGATGCCGGCAACCGGTGATGCTCCTCCCGCCGCCACTCTACCTCCTTCTCGATGGGGCTACGCCACCGTCTCGATGGGGCTACGCCGCCGCTGCGTGCAGGAAGTCCATCGCCTCCACCCCAGGCCGTTCAATGCCACCCGTCGTGGATGTGCTCCGCTCTAACGCCATGGCTTGCGATTCAGCGGCAAATAACGGAGCCTGCAGAAGGAGCCGCCGGGTCGAGGACCTCCAGTTCGTCAGTCCAACAAAAGGCTATAGAAAGTTGATACTAGTTTGCATTAAGGTTAGCCCCTTTGTTTATTCATCAGTACAAGTTATTTAGTTCCACTTAGATTATGTTCAGCAAATTGCGTTCCTTCTGTGTTTGGCACAATTCGATGCTCACCCTGTATTGTGCTACTTCTTCCTGCTCACAGCAGGCATTGCGTCTTATTTGCCAGTGACAACAATCTTTACACAGCAGGCACGTTCTTGTTCATGCTGAAATTACGCCGTGAAAGAAGTCATCCCATCTACTTCTCTAGGCCTAGAAGTTCTTGCTATTTCCCTGCAACAAAAAAAAACAATTCTGTAAATTTGCTCCTGATTTCGTTTAGTTCATGCTGATTTTAATTGCAAATCTCATTTTGTGATTGATTAAATTTTCGAGCACCATACTCCCATGATGTAGGTCTACCGTATTCCATCGCTGGACTATGCCTTCTACCGGCAGCCCCTGAACAAACCTCAAGTCTCATACTTGTTCCTATTTTTTGCAGGATGCAGCAAAAAGCAAGATTCACAAGTTCATCTTCTGGATGCTTTTCAGTACATCTACTTCCCGTTGGTAAGTTAAATTTATTCTGTGCTTCCATCTTCCTATAGCACAAATGGCTTATGGGATATCAGGATAATGTGTATACAAATTATTTTTGGTTAATATTTTGTATGATCCATTTGACAGAAAAGATTCTTGTTATTTGTGAAGTTATACAACTCTTCTGTCATCATAGCTTATTCATGTTGGTAGTCCAGGTGCAAACACAAAATATCAGTTCAATGGATACGTTGTATCTGTTTATCACATATACTTGCGAAAGAGTTCAAAATGTTCTTCCCTTTCTAGAAATTACATGTGATTATTCATTTCTTTTTGGGCCATACAAACAACAATAACTCATTGGGCTTGTATGGCTGAATTTCTTTTCATTTGCTCGTATAACTGGAATGCATCTTTGCTTGTATTATCTCTTGTAACACTAAATATTTTTTTTATGTTGGCATGTCTTGAGGAGCGCTCTGGCCGATCACAGCCGCCACCGCAGGCCGTTCAACGCCACCTCCATCAGTAAATGTTCCACTGAAAATCAGGTTTGGTGACTCCTCTCCCTTTCTCTTTTCATGTAACGCATTCAAGACAAGTTCAAGTATAAGTAAGAAGATTCTCACCAGAGAAATTGATCTGGAGCTCTTTGGTTTGGCAGTTTTTCAGTTGGTGTAGAGCTTGTCAAATCGACAGTTTTTCAGTTTGTGTGGAGCTTGTCATAGTTTTATGCAGATAAAGCTTTATAAAATGCAATAAAAGTGTTCTGTTTTTTGGTATCTCACGGCTGTGTGTAGCTATTGTATGTCTTCTGAATCATGATGCTTGTTGTCCTTTTGTACATATCTTTAGTGCGCGTGTCGAAGGCCAGTAAGTTCTACTGCCGGTATACGCCAAGTTTAGAGATGTTGCCGCCGATGGCATGGAGCGAGCCGCGTCTCGCACCTCCACCAGCTGCAGTTCACGGCCTCCACCAGCTGAAGGTCCTGAGGATCATTTTTCTCTGATGTCAATGTATCGAGATATGATATCTGATCAGTTCCACAAATATTTGGAGCTAAACAGCTTAGCTAGTTCGGTCGTACTGACCCATTGGCCTGTTTTACCTCTCTAAATAAAGTTGCAAGAATGACTAACACATGAAATAGGAATTAATGTGTAAACCGGTACATGCTCCTTGTTGATAAAATCTAGCACATTCAAAGTAGTCATGATTGGACTAGGATTCTATGTTTCATCGTTATCTAACAGTGCATACATCATTATCTAAGTGCAGTACATCATTATCTTACAGTGCAGTATGTCGTTATCTTACAGTGTAGTACAGTAAATCATGATCTAACATTTTTACAGGAACTGCATGCTATATACAGAATTTCTACAGAAACTGCTGCAGATACATGACTTATGAGGCTACCAGAGGCTACTACACCTCCAGATTATTGACAGCCTGCAACTTACTTGCTTCCAACACACTAGTAACACATTCTAAGGTCCCAAATCGGCTACTTCAGAGCGCTGTTGCTATTCTGTGGGTAAAGGTCCTCATTTTGTTGATGGCGGCATCTTACAAAGAAAAGGTAACCTGCTTTTACTTATTACTCTTGTACTTTGCCCTTCAAATACGGAAGTAGAATCAATGTCAATAAGCATTCACAACTTCTCTTATTGTCGGTCACTCAGAAGGTGCTCGAATAATTCAATTAATGGCAAATGTTAAAGACCTTTATTATAACTTTTGATCCATAGTTGCCAACTTTTAGATCACAAACCGCTGTAGTATTTCTCTGAACAATGGGATCAAACCCATTTTGATCATGACATGATAAAAAATGGAATGGTGGGAAGTAGTAGGTCCAGTTTCTAGTAAATGGGATCGTGGGCAGATGCATAATAGTCCTATCCTATGATCTGCAGTTTTCAGAATAAACGGGATCAAATGGCTTCTTCCCCAGACCACGGTCGGCCTTCTGCCCGGGCAAACCCCTTCTCTTCCTCCCAGGCACAGCCGCGACATCCTTTTCCGTCCAAATTGACCGCTGACTGCGGTCTAAGTTCAGCAAATAATTTTTTAGTTCAGTCCAACCTGGCCGCCCCAAGCAGTTCACAGTCGCAGCTACTAGGCCGATTGCCTCGAGCCTCCTGCCACTGCCGGTGGGGCTCCATCGCCGTACTGCCCATACCGTTCACCGCCACCACACCGGATCGTTCAACGACACAACCTGAAGCAGTTTGACGCCGCAGCTCGGGAGGCACACACTTCGCCCCTCCATCCCAGGAGAGCAGTATATCTCCTTGTGCACGAGCAGTCCTTTGCCGATGTACACGGCTGCTCTAAGCTCTTTGGCCACTTCTGCAATATGTCCAACGCCGTCCCCAGTCCAACCCCGTGGCGTCCGGACGGTCGAATTCATGCCGAGCAGCAGTCCATGGCCGTCAGCTCCTATTTCCACTATAGTGGTTGGGTTGCCGTTTTCCTCATCCTTCCCAGTGCGCGACAACCCAGCCCACATGCTGCTGCCGTCCGCCACCCCAAAATAGCTTGTCTATGTAAATGCTACTAAATCAGTGGTTTGATTCAGCAGCCTGCTTCAGTTCAAACACATGAACAAAAGTAATCAGAGAAGAACAATATACTGAAGAACAATATACTGAGTTTTTTTGTTAATCAGCGAAGAAGAATATACTGAAATTTCCGAGGATAACACAATGCAGTGCTAGTCACTGTCATTAGTACTTAATGTGAGTCAAAGAAGAAGTGTTGGACAGTGGTTCATTGTTAATCAGTGATCAGAACTAGTGTACTTTGGATTATACTAGTGCAAATGTAGCCTCAACTTCCTAGTACGTGTGAACATGCACACATCTGACAGAAAATGGGTTCATGAGAAAATGAGGTTCTTATGATCATATTTATTGTTAAATTATTCAGAAGAAATGCTATTAATTTATATCATTAGTGGAAACACAGTTCACTTATTAAAAAATAATTGTATTAGTTCAGACTCGAGAGGGTGTAAGTGCAGAAGAAAAAATTGGTAGCTGTAAAGGGTCACGATTGAAAAGGTTATAAGTTCAACACGACATCTCAGATAAGTTCGTGAATCAAACAAAAAAGAAACCCCAAATGGGAACTCAAATGGTAAAAGTTCAAGTCACAAATTTCTACTTGGCCTAGATAGCTCATATACACTTCAATCTTGTAATTTAAAAGGTCAAGTCACAAGTTCGGAGATGATTGTTTGCAAGTAGTTTGCTTTGATGAATCTGTAATTGCATCAGGCCATTACAGAAAATGGCTCTAGCAGTTCATTATTTATTTCAATTCATGAAATTGATACAGTGCGCCACCCCGCCCGCAACGTCGTTATTGCTTGTTAGCTGCCGGTGGTCCGTGTGCCCTGGTCGCTGCTGCTGTAGGGTAAGGTGAGTGAGAAAGAGATTACTGAGATGGATTTGCTGCTGCTGTTGTTCCTTGTATTGATAGAGGATTGTCGAATCTAAAGCCAGCTGCACCTTTGCTCCTATGCACTGTCACATATGAGTTGGTGCTCCTGTAGTGTTCTAATTAGCAAAAGAACAATGAGAAGGGAAAGAAGACGGTGGTTAAATATTAAGTAAATAAGGACTGATAGAATGAGGATAACATAAAACAGTGCGTGACTGAAAGAAACTAAATATTTTGGTGCGAAACTTTGTTGCTTTTCTCTGGTGTTGTAGTTCAATTTACTACAACCTTTCCGCTTGTAATAGCATCTTCTGCAGGAAGTTCGAGATGGGAACACTTGTTTCAAATGCTCACCTCCGATTCGCGATGCTGCCAACAAGGAAAACCTCTGGGAAGCTCTGCTGGTAGTGCAATCTCCTATCCATCCCAGCTCCAACTTACTGCTGCTAACCAACTGTATGCATGTAATAAAAAAGTAGGTGTTTGTTGCACAACTTCGAGTTGTCGCTACTCGGAGATGCTACTACTATTGCTAGCTTTGGGGTTCACATGCTACAGCACATGGATCCATGGACAAATAATTAATATGAGAGATAGTTTGGTTGTGTCATGCTCTTTAGTGTTTTGTTTCTATTCCTGTTAGCACCAAATAGTGTTTGAATTTTTTTATTTTGTGCTCTCACATATTTGTTTGGGCAGTACAAACACATCAGCACAGTGAGTAAGAGCATCTCCAGCCGCGCCCCCAACATGCCCTTCCCAGGCGTTTTTGCCGCGTCGGCGCCGAAAAAACCTGCCCAGTCGTCCCCAGAAGCCCGTTTTTCGCCGGCTCGGGCCGAATATGGTGCCAGCGGACCCAGGCAGCGTAAAGGCGCGCGTGGGTCCGCCCTGTCGGCGAGTCGAGCGCCTCTTCCCGCCGTTTGTCCCCGCTTTTCCTCCAGTTCCTTCCCATTTTCTCCTTTTCTCCCGCCATTCTCTCTCCCGCTCGCCTCCTAGCTGGCCGTCATGGCACCGAAGAAGTACGTCGTCCCCTGCGCCGCGGCAACCGCGACCGCCTCCATCGCCAGCCGAAGCAGAGGAAGCCGAGGGCGCCGCCGTCCAAGCCGCCGGGCATGACATACAAGCCGGACGCGCCGGCTCCGGGCGCGTCAGAAGGGCGGCCGGACGGCAACAAAGGTGCCAAGAAGGGGAAACACGCAGACGCGGCCACTGCTCGCGTGCAGGAATCCATCCAGCACTGCCTTGCCGACGCACAGGCCCGGGCCGTCCTTCGTGAAGAGAAGACCGAGGCGCGGTGGTCGGCGTTGATGTCAACAAGCGCCGTCAAGCTCGACCTACTCCGGGCCAACGTCGCCGCGAAGAAGAGGAACACCGACCTGGCTTTCCTGCTGGGCGGGGCGGACATGCTCCAGAGCACCGATGAGGCGGTCAAGGCGTGGTACAGGGCGCATGTCGGCCTCATCCTGGACCAGCTTCCCTCGACGACGCCGCCCACGCTCACGCCCACGACGACGCCGCCCCCGCCCACGCGCACGCCGACGCCGCCAACAAGCCCGACCGATGATGCCACCGAGACTGCCCGCAGCGCAGAAGCCATGCCGCCAAGCACAGAGACCCCGTCAAGCCTGCACATGCCGACTCCGCCGACGCCGGAGGCCGACCTCGCCGTCTAATGCGCGTTTCTGTTCTGATTTTTGTACGTCGAACTTTTCATCGATCGCCGATCACCGCTTGATCGCCGTATTGCGGCGTTTATTTTTAGACGCAGGAACGAACTACGTTTGAATTTGCCAAGGCTGGGGGGGTGCCTGGGGCCGTGGCTGGGAGCTAGGCCGCCCCAGAGACCGAACTAGCGCCGGCTCGCCCCCAGGGCGCAGTTTTTCGGCGCCCTGGGGGGCCGAACGGCTGGAGATGCTCTAAGGATGCGGCACCTTGGGGAATAATGCCTACATTGCGCAAGCCCAGGATGATGACGCTGATCACTAGCACGAAGGATACCAACCAGGCTAAGGATGAAGTACACGATGCAGGCAATGAGGACAATGAAAACATGCAATCCGTAAACATAGCAGCAGCTGCAAGTTCTTCTGTGTATGATGATATGATTGCTACTTTTTAAAAGAAAGTGTATATGATAGTTTGATGTTTCTATAAGAAAGGAAAAAATGGTTTGAATTAAAAATATTGATCAGTACGAATAAAGAACAGTTATCAGTTCGAGTGCTCTCTCCTTCCTATTTTGGTTGATGTCCACGGACAGACAAAAAATTGTATGAAATGTTTGATTATTATTAGCATATATGTTTAGATAATAAATACCTGTTAGTTCTTCTATGGAATTTGAGAAAGTTCGTCTATGGACCTGAGGAATATATGCTCAAAGAAAAACAAAGAAAAAGCACATCACATTTTTATTTTAGTTCAGCTATATAAACTATGTTGGTTCGATGATGAAAGTTTGACTGCTCCACCCAAAACATTTTCGAAATGTGAAAATACCTTAGTACAAACATATAGATATATTAGTACAAGTACTTTGTTATATATTAGTATAAGTACTTTGTTTTCTGGACGGGAAAAACACACGCAATTTTTTATTTTTGAAAAAATACCATTCAGTTCAACGACATAACCTATGCAAGTCTGAAGACTATGGTACCGTAAACAGTTGAAAAAGTTACGAGAAAAATGAAAAATGAAATTAAAAAACAGAGTAAAGTCTAGTCTATAAAAACACGCTCAGTACAAACCCAAAATGGAGATCAGTTTGAGCACTCGGTTTTCAGAAGAATTCAAAATTAATCTATCAAAAATACCTCAGTACAAACACACAAATAGATCAGTACGAGTACTCTGTTTTTCGACAGAAAAACCAACGCGATGGGTCTCCACCGTGGTTGCATAACACTTATAAGGACATGGTTGCATAATCAACTTAAACATCCACTTACAAAGGTGGCTACTACAACCATGGCAGTTGCACACACCAAAGTAAACTATTACATCCATAATTACATAGGTGGCTACTACACACATGCCATTTCCACACACCAAAGTAAACTATATATTACATGCATGATTAACTAGGATAAACGATCATCTGATCATCATCTACTTCTTGTGATGCTTGCTCTGGTTGTGACTCGATCCGGCCTCATTGATCTCCATAACAAGGCACTTCCTCATGTCAACGATCCTCCTGTGCATCTCGTAGCATGTGTACACGCTCTTGTCCACGAACCTGAGGTGAGGTTCATCCAGTTGCCACATCCAGGCCCCGTGCCAGGATACGGGATGTGTTTTGTTGGCATCCTGTTTCATATTTTCGTAGTATGGGTCGATGATGGCCGAGGCGAGTTCAATCAGGGAGTCCTTCTTCGTGCTGCCCCAGACCCTGTAGTGCTCACGGATTTCGACAAGGTTCTGGCAGGCCAAGCCTGTAACCCTGAGCGCTTTTACATCGTCGGTGGTTTCCACCGTGGCGAACTTGTAGTCGGTGTTGTTGACAAACCTGGTCAAACAGTCGCAAGGCTCTGTGGCCATGCAGCAGTGGTAGATGAGGACATGACGGCGCACACACAACTGGGCGACGACAACCTTCTGATCTATGTCGGGATGACCGGCGGTGTACTGGAGGTCAATGCCAACCACCTTGTACTTGTCTCGAGCAAGCAACTGCTCAACGGTGTTGATGTAGTCGTCCACCACGCCTGGGTCGATGGTGTACACCAGTGAGAGATCCGTCTCCCTCGCGTGGGTCTCCACTTTATGCTCGCCGAACTCCATTGGAGCACCGCTAGACATCCCCTCTCTATGTGTCATCGTGCGTGTGCTTGTTGTGTTGTGGGACGCGATCGAAAGGTTTAAGAGACTAAGGTTATAATGGCCGCACGAATTAAAGGGGAAGCCGGACGGCCTGGAATATCGGCAGGCCCTGATGGCAGTTCTAATTTGCAGCGCGTAACTCCATCATGCCGCACGTAACTGCATCGCGTGGCAACACGGGCGACCGCATGCATATGGGGCCCCCGACGTGATCGTGCGCACGCTCGACCGCTGGTAGAGCATGCACGGAGGGACGCGAGCAGAGCGCTCTGCGGTCGCCTCAACGGCGAGCAACCATATATATGCATATAACAGTTGAACACGCGAGGAAAAACTATCCACAAGCTGAGCGCGGCGATGGACGCGAGTAGAGCGCGGCGCGGCGCCTAACGGCAAGCACAGTGCACTGCGGCGCCTAACAGCGAGCAAAGCTTGCCGAGGGACGCGAGCAGAGGCCGGCACAGTGATACGTGGCAAATAAGATGAACTATGCGAACGATGTCGGAGACATCAAACCCAAATCAGATTAGAGTTGCGTGAGCGATACGTGGCATACAGTTGATCCATCCGAGCTGTTTGTGATGGAATAAGCCGTGTGTGTTGCGGGCAAACTCTTGCTGGTATATAACCTTAAATTTAACCAATGCTGTCGTAGACTTTTTTTGTATTAACCATATGTGTACGTGTCCTTTCGTCCTCCTCTCGCACGTCTTGTCACCCCGCTGCCGCAGACGGCTTACAGCGCAAGCTTGCGCAGCGCACGGGGGCATTCTTTTGGCCAAACGGTGGCTCGAAGTGGCACCAATGAACCGTCGGTGAGCCTGTTCCCGCGCAACCTCGCAGGTTCCCGTGCAAGCTTCCCGCCCGACTCGGTGAAATCTGCCAAAATCCCAATGCGTATCGGCCTGCTATATAAACCCTCACGGCCAGCGAGTCCTATGTCGCATTTCCCCTCCCTCCCTGTAGCTTATCTCGTCTGCTTCACCCACAATCGCCAATGGCACCGGTTCGTCGTCGTCGCTCAGCCACTCCGCCATCATCAGAGGACAGCTCTAGCTGGGAGGCTACACCGCGGCGGCGGCGCAGTCCCCGGCGTAGTGTAGTGCGTGTGGTGTCCCTGTTGGGTGTGCGCGAAACACCCACCACACGCTCTGCTGCCGCTGCCCGTCGGCAGCTGTTGCCGGCCGCCGTTGCCGCCACACCACCGTCGAAAGCCAGCACCATCGCCCGCTCCGCCGCCGCGGCTAGAAGGCGGGAGGTGGCTGTCGTGGCTGCCACCCCACTGCCGGCCACCGTGGCCATCACCCGCTCCGCCACCGCGGGCCGAAGGTGGGAGGTGGTGGTCGTGGCCGCCACCCTATTGTCGGCCGCCGTGGCCGCCAGCCCACCGTCGACCGCCGGGATCATCACCCGTTCCGCCACCATCGCCCGAAGGAGGGAGGCGGAGGTGGAGGCCCGCACGTGCGTCAGCGACCTTGCGTGCTACATCGAGTTCCTGCGAGAGGAGGAGGAGCGCCTCGTCGAGCACACAAAGAGCCTTACCGCAGCCGTGGCCGCAGCACACGCCGACGCAGAGGCGAGGAATCAGGAGATCTACGAGTAGTCCGACTGCTTCGAGAGGGGGCGTCTGGAGTGGCAGAGGGTGTTCGAGCTGGTGAGCGTCGCTGAACGTGCAGCAGCGGCAAGCACCGTATTGCAGTTGTCCAGCTCATCGGTAGGCTCCTCCTCCTCTGCCTCTTACTGAGCGCGCTCGGCAGAGGAGAGGCTGCCGGAAGTAGTACAAAGCCCCTCCGTAGTAGTAGTATTTAGGGCTATTTTGTTCAGTTCATCTGATTATAGATGTGATGGAACTGTACAACGTACTTAAACTTAGCTAGTATATATAGTTGAACTTGCTATTTTAGTACATGGTTAGCAACAATTGGGGAAAAGTTTGGTCGGTTCAGCTGTCGAGTTGAACTATTTGTATAAATTAAGAACGACTGCTTAATCTATGAATGAAATCTATGCTTAATTACTGAATTTTAGTTGCAAAAATTAGATAGTGCTAGTGATTTTTAGCTGCATATTTTGACAAATCGCAGTGTTACAAGGATTGACAGATGGCAATGTTACTAGATCAACAAATGTCAATCTTTCCAATTTGACAAATGTCAACATACCCAATATGACAGATGCAAATCATACCAAATTTTTTGTACGTGGTTGCACACGGGTCATCCAAAATAACCGTTTGTGTTGAAGGGATGAACAAATCTTGCACTGAGAAATTTCCCTCGACTTAAGGGGGAAGACCATAGCTCTCACTTTGCAGACGAGTGTTCTATCTAAAACATTTACAATCAAGAGCTGCAGAAATCCTACCGGGAACATTTTCTCTTGGCTTCCTTTGGAAGCTGTCGGTTTGCATACGGGTGTTCTAACTAAAAGGTTTGCGATCAAGAGCTGCACAAATCCTGCTCGACACATTTTCCCCTTGCTTCCTGGGGAAGCTGTCAGTTTGCATACGGGTGTTCTAACTAAAACGTTTACGATGAGTGTTTTATATTTAAAAACCGTATTAAACCACGGCATGGGCGCCATTAATGGAGAGGATGCGAGCAAGGCGGGTGGCCATGAAAGTCAAAGGGCTCGCTTCCCGATGAGCCCGCGCGGCATATAGCTTGCACGCTCCCCGGTGAACCTTCGCATTGGAGTACAGCTCGCACGCCTCCCGTTTAGTCAAGCACTCAAGCACCTGTCCGCACGGCACCTCCTAGCCATTAAAAGAGTGAGGCGTGGCATCACGTGAATGGTTAACAGAACGCACATGATTTAAATTATACCAAACATTTGAGATGTTACAGTGGCAGCTATTTGTTTCAAATTGCCTTTGTTGGTTGTTATTCGAGTGCGCCTTCGCTCAAAATGGACACGAAAAATACCACAACATGTCGGGTGCCATTCCATGATAGCATGCCAAGTTTTATGAATTTCAGACGAGTTTTGGATTTACTAAAATTTAAAAACAAAGTATCTCAACGTTTTGCCGGCAATCTACAGTGCCCTGGTGTTTGAAATTCATTCCCATTTCATGCATGGGACTTAAGCATGCACCAAAGTACACAGATTTTATATTTCAACCAATTTATATGCACTTGAGCATGTGCATGTAGTTCAAATTTGAATTATGCACATAAAATGCCAAAAAAACCCAGTTAATGTATAAAAATGTCCAAACTACCCCAAAAATTCCAAAAATTAACACAACACTGCTTTTGTTCTATGTTGACACTATAAAATTTTCGAAAGCAATAAGAGGCAACGGATATCGTTTCGTCCCCAAAGGTGGCACGTTTCCTACCGAAACCATCACGCTTGTTATGAGAAGGTATGGTTTGTGAGAAGTTTATACCCAAACCTGCCCCAAATGGCACAAATTTTTTACCATGGCATGTTGATGCCGCTCCATGATAGCATGCCATGTTTCATGAATTTCAGACGAGTTTTGGATTTAGTAGAATTTAAAAACCAGGTATCTCAATGTTTGCGGCCGAGTGACGGTGGCAGGATGTTTGACATTCATTCCCATTTCTTGCATGGAACCTAAGCATGCAACCAAGGACACAGATTTGGTTTTTCAACCACTTTATATGCACTAGAGCATGTGCATGTAGTTCAAATTTGAATTATGCACATAGAATGCCTAGAAACCCAGTTAATGTATAAAAAATATCCAAAAGAACATCGAAAAATTCCAAAATTTAACACAACACTCCTGTTGTTCTATGTTGACACTAGAAAAATTTTGGAAGCAATAAGAGGCAACGGATATCGTTTCGTCCCCAAAGGTGGCACGTTCCCTATCGAAACCATCACGCTTGTTGTGAGAAGCTTATACCCAAACCTGCCCCAAATGGGACAAAAATTTTACCACGACATGTTGGTGCCGTTCCATGATAACATGCCAAGTTTCATGAATTTTAGACGAGTTTTGGATTTACTAGAATTTAAAAACTAGGTATCTCAATGTTTGCGGCCGAGTGACGTTGGCATGGTGTTTGACATTCATTCCCATTTATTGCATGGGACCTAAGCTTGCAACCAAGGACATAGATTTGATTTTTCAGCCGAATTATATGCACTGGAGCATGTGCATGTAGTTCAAATTTGAATTATGCACATAACCTAGTTAATGTATAAAAATGTCCAAACGAACCCCAAAAAATTACAAAATTTAACACAACACTCCTGTTGTTCTATGTTGACACTAAAAAAATATTGAAAGCAATAAGAGGCAACGGATATCGTTTCGTCCTCAAAGGTGGCACGTTCCCTACCAAAACCATCACGCTTGTTGTAGAAGCTTTGGTTTGTGAGAAGCTTATACCCAAACCTGCCCCAAATGGGACAAAAAATTCACCACGACATGTTGATGCCGCTCCGTGATAGCATGCCAAGTTTCATGAATTTCAGACGAGTTTTGGATTTACTAGAATTTAAAAACCAGGTATCTCAATGTTTGTGGCCGATTGACGGTGGCAGGGTGTTTGACATTCATTCCCATTTCTTGCATGGGACCTAAGCATGCAACCAAGGACACATATTTGTTTTTTCAACCAATTTATATGCACAGGAGCATGTGCATGTAGTTCAAATTTGAATTTTGCACATAAAATGCCTAGAAAACCCAGTTAATGTATAAAAATGTCCAAACGAACACCGAAAAAATTCCAAAATTTAACACAACACTCCTGTTGTTCTATGTTGACACTAGAAGGTTTTTGAAAGCAATAACAGGCAACGGATATTGTTTCATCCCCAAAGGTGGCACGTTCCTTACTGAAACTATCACGCTTGTTGTGAGAAGGTCTGGTTTGTGAGAAGCTTACACCCAAACCTGCCCCAAATGGGCAAAACATTTACCACGGCATGTTGCTGCCGCTCCATGATAGCATGCCAAGTTTCATGAATTTTAGACGAGTTTTGGATTTACTAGAGTTTAAAAACCAGGTATCTCAATGTTTGCGGCCGAGTGACGGTGGCAGGGTGTTTGACATTCATTCCCATTTCTTGCATGGGACCTAAGCATGCAACCAAGGACACAGATTTGTTTTTCAACCAATTTATATGCACTGGAGCATGTGCATGTAGTTCAAATTTGAATGATGCACATAAAATGCCTAGAAAACCCAGTTAATGTATAAAAATGTCCAAACGAACCCCGAAAAATTCCAAAATTTAACACAACACTCCTGTTGTTTTATGTTGACACTAGAAATTTTTTGAAAGCAATAAGAGGCAACGGATATAGTTTCGTCCCCAAAGGTGGCACATTCCCTACCGAAATCATCACGCTAGTTGTGAGAAGCTCTGGTTTATGAGAAGCGTATACCAAAACCTGCCCCAAATGGGACAAAAAATTTACCATGGCATGGTGATGCTGCTCCATGATAGCACGACAAGTTTCATGAATTTTAGATGAGTTTTGGATTTACTAGAATTTAAAAACCAGGTATCTCAATGTTTGCGGCCGAGTGACGGTGGAAGGGTGTTTGACATTCATTCCCATTTCTTGCATGGGACCTAAGCATGCAACGAAGGACACATATTTGATTTTTCAACCGAATTATATGCACTAGAGCATGTGCATGTAGTTCAAATTTGAATTATGCACATAAAATGCCTAGAAAACCCAGTTAATGTATAAAAATGTCCAAACGAACCCCCAAAAATTTCAAAATTGGACACAGCACCCCTGTTTTTCTATGTTGATACTAAAAAATATTGAAAGCAATAAGAGGCAACAGATATCGTTTTGTCCTCAAAGGTGGCACGTTCCCTACCGAAACCATTACGCTTGTTGTGATAAGCTTATACCCAAACCTGCCGCAGATGGGACAAAAATTTTACCACGGCATGTTGATGCTTCTCCATGATAGCATGCCAAGTTTCATGAATTTGAGACGAGTTTAGGATTTACTAGAGTTTAAAAACCACGTACCTCAATGTTTGCGGCCGAGTGATGGTGGCAGGGTGTTTGACATTCATTCCCATTTCTTGCATGGGACCTAAGCATGCAACCAAGGACACAGATTTGATTTTTCAACCAATTTATATGCAAAGGAGCATGTGCATGTAGTTCAAATTTGAATTCTGCACATAAAATGCCTAGAAAACCCAGTTAACGTATAAAAATGTCGAAACGAACACCGAAAAAATTCCAAAATTTAACACAACACTCCTGTTGTTCTATGTTGACACTAGAAGGTTTTTGAAAGCAATAACAGGCAACGGATATTGTTTCATCCCCAAAGGTGGCACGTTCCTTACTGAAACCATCACGCTTGTTGTGAGAAGGTCTGGTTTGTGAGAAGGTTACACCCAAACCTGCCCCAAATGGGGCAAAAAATTTACCACGGCATGTTGCTGTCGTTCCATGATAGCATGCCAAGTTTCATGAATTTTAGACGAGTTTTGGATTTACTAGAATTTAAAAACCAGGTATCTCAATGTTTGCGGCCGAGTGACGGTGGCAGGGTGTTTGACATTCATTCCCATTTCATGCATGGGACCTAAGCATGCAACCAAGGACACATATTTGTTTTTCAACCAATTTATATGCACCGGAGCATGTGCATGTAGTTCAAATTTGAATGATGCACATAAAATGCCTAGAAAACCTAGTTAATGTATAAAAATGTCCAAACGAACCTCGAAAAATTCCAAAATTTAACACAACACTCCTGTTGTTCTATGTTGACACTAGAAATTTTTTGAAAGCAATAAGAGGCAACGGATATAGTTTCGTCCCCAAAGGTGGCACATTCCCTACCGAAATCATCACGCTAGTTGTGAGAAGCTCTGGTTTATGAGAAGCGTATACCAAAACCTGCCCCAAATGGCACAAAAAATTTACCATGGCATGGTGATGCTGCTCCATGATAGCATGCCAAGTTTCATGAATTTTAGACGAGTTTTGGATTTACTAGAATTAAAAAACCAGGTATCTCAATGTTTGCGGCCGAGTGACGGTGGCAGGGTGTTTGACATTCATTCCCATTTCTTGCATGGGACCTAAGCATGCAACCAAGGACACAGATTTGTTTTTCAACCAATTTATATGCACTAGAGCATGTGCATGTATTTCAAATTTGAATGATGCACATAAAATGCCTAGAAAACCCAGTTAATGTATAAAAATGTCCAAACGAACCCCAAAAAATTCCAAAATTTAACACAACACTCCTGTTGTTCTATGTTGACACTAGAATTTTTTTGAAAGCAATAAGAGGCAACGGATATTGTTTCGTCCCCAAAGGTTGCACATTCCCTACCGAAATCATCACGCTAGTTGTGAGAAGCTCTGGTTTGTGAGAAGCGTATACCAAAACCTGCCCCTAATGGGACAAAAAATTTACCATGGCATGGTGATGCCGCTCCATGATAGCATGCCAAGTTTCATGAATTTTAGACGAGTTTTGGATTTACTAGAATTTAAAAACCAGGTATCTCAATGTTTGCGGCCGAGTGACGGTGGAAGGGTGTTTGACATTCATTCCCAATTCTTGCATGGGACCTAAGCATGCAACCAAGGACACATATTTGATTTTTCAACCGAATTAGCATGTGCATGTAGTTCAAATTTGAATTATGCACATAAAATGCCTAGAAAACCCAGTTAATGTATAAAAATTTCCAAACGAACCCCCAAAAATTTCAAAATTTAACACAACACTCCTGTTGTTCTATGTTGACACTAAAAAAATATTCAAAGCAATAAGAGGCAACATATATCGTTTCGTCCTCAAAGGTGGCACGTTCCCTACCGAAACCATTACGCTTGTTGTGAGAAGCTTATACCCAAACTTGCCCCAGATGGGACAAAAAATTTACCACGACACGTTGATGCCGCTCCATGATAGCATGCCAAGTTTCATGAATTTGAGACGAGTTTTAGATTTACTAGAGTTTAAAAACCACGTACCTCAATGTTTGCGGCCGAGTGACGGTGGCAGGGTGTTTGACATTCATTCCCATTTCTTGCATGGGACCTAAGCATGCAACCAATGACACAAATTTGATTTTTCAACCAATTTATATGCACTGGAGCATGTGCATGTAGTTCAAATTTGAATTATGCACATAAAATGCCTAGAAAACCCAGTTAATGTATAAAAATGTCCCAACGAACCCCCAAAAATTACAAAACTTAACACAACACTCCTTTTGTTCTATGTTGACACTAATTTTTTTTGAAAGCAATAAGAGGCAATGGATATTATTTCATCCTCAAAGGTTGCACATTCCCTACCGAAACCATCACGCTTGTTGTGAGAAGCTTATACCCAAACCTGCCCCAAATGGGACAAAAAAATTTACCACGGCGTGTTGATGCTGCTCCATGATAGCATGCTAGCATGGCCGTTGTCGAGTCTAGAAGAAAACTTTTTCGGAGTCTAGTTATATCAGAGAGTAAGAATTCTTTTTACTCCTTTGTCCCTTAGTCGCTCTAGTGAGAAATCTTGACGTACGTGTTTTGATATACTCCTCTTCCCCTTCACATTTTTTTAGGATCACACAGTTAGTTTCTGATCGTTGTGATGTCAGCTCTTTTGATCCGGTGCACTTCTCTTTGAGTCATTCAATCCTCGTCGTCTTTTTGCGAGATCATTCCTCAGTTTGTTCTCAACGACATTGTTTCTTTGTCCGAAGATAAACAATGTCGTCTGTAGTTGTCTTTCTTTTTCCCAACCGCCCACCCTTTTTCTTCTCGGAGCCGGAGTTCGTAATCGAGTATCCATCCTACGCGTGCCAAGCCTTTGCATCTTTCCTCAATTATTTCAATCGGTGCTTTTCTCTTCAAGTTATTCGTCGGTTCACCGTTCCAAGTTTCCTTTGTTTTTTCCGCCCTCCCACCCCTTTTCTTCCAGGAGTCTGAGCCTCTATTCGAGCATCAATTTCATTCGTACGGAGCCTCTTCAGTCTTTCCTCAATTGTCTCAACCGGTGAATTCTCGTCTAGTTTATCATTGTTCATCTCGTTTTCCTTTCGGTGGATTCAAGTCAAGTTTTCAGGTTATTCATATTCCTTTCCTTGGTTCAAATGTTTCCCCTTGCTCGTTCGCCTCTTGCCATTTAATTGTTCCGGAGTGATGAAGACATCTTAGAAGATTCGTGTTTGCATTCAATTATTTTGAGGTTGTCACCTCATCCAAGTCTTTCAGTTGTTCTGGTGCGTCATCTCTTCTTCAATCCCTCACAACGGTGTTTCTTTTGAGTGGGCCCTAACCCACAGGTCTTTTCCCAGGATCTTACCCGGCTCTTCTAATTTTCCGGAGTTATTCTCGAATTCTTTCGAAGTTTGACATAAGAATGAATTTCATCAGCCAGATGCTTTTTCAAGATCGATTTCAAATTATTTTCATTGTCGGCTCAACCTCTTCGTTTTTCATTTCCCGGAGTATCTCAACAATTTTTGTGGTGTTCCTCGTCTTCATTATCAGCATTGAAGACCGAATCTTGCTCCGTTCTCTTGAAGATTCGTGGTGCTAGCTCGCTGTTATCCTCTCAAATTGTTTCCAATCGTGCGATTCGTTTCTTACCCATCTAGAGTATTTCAGGAGTTGTTTTCCGTTTTGATTATCCGGAGACCTTCATTTCGGAATATTTCTTCGCTCCAAGTTTTCAGGTTCGTCTCCAATTATTCTAAACTGATGCCACTTCGTTCGTCTCCATATTCGTACCGGTGCATTGTTCAAGAATTCTTTAGTCAGCTTGTGATATCTTCATTCTTTTGCATCTAAATCCCCTCAAACATATTTGTTCTTCTAATTCTTCCCGGTGATTCATTCTCTTTTCTTCGTTCGTTTCATTTCTTATGGTGGTTCATGAATACCTTCCCAATTTTTTCCCTATATCTCCACTTAATCTTTTCCAACGCAAATAAGTAGTATGCAAATCCATTGCTTCTCATCAATTTAATTGGTAAAGGATAAGCATAACATAATTCTTATTCTTCTTTCGTCAAGTTGATTAATCTCTTCTTTTCGGAGTTTGTTCGTCATATCACATTCTTAGTTCGAAGTTTTTTCACCTTTTCTTTCCCCAAGTTCAAAGTTTCCTCGGTCGTCTCGTCGGAACCTCCATCTAAATCACTACAAAGCTTTAATCTTATTCTTTTCATCCTTCAATTCTATCTCATCATCCTTCTGTTACTGGAGTTCTTCACGGTGGTTCGCAAGGATTTAATTCATCCTTCAAGTGTTCATCAAGGTTCTTGTTGGAGGAGCTCAAGTATCTTTTCCTCTTTGTGATCGAAGTCCAATTAATTCTCCATATTCTTTTGAAGTGGAGTTTTGCATTTCTTCGTTCTTCTCAGCCATTCAATCATTTAGTAGTGGCAGAAATTCACCTCAAGTTTTGAGATGTTTACATAAGCCCACGCAAAGCAATTCTTTTGTTGTTGATTTTCTCAACAACTCCGTTCAACCCTTCCTTCTAAGGATGCTTTCGATTTCATTCGTGGTAGAAGTTGTCATCTTTTTCTCCGTTCTTTTCATTCCACTTTTTCAATTCTTCCGGAGGCATTGTGTTGTTCCTCTCGTCAAGCATCGTCCCATCTTGTCAAGATCATGTTCTATTCTTTCCATGTTCAGCCGGAGTGCTGCCTAAATTCTTTCATTCTTGTTCCTTTTCTATCTTGTTCTAACCGGAGTGGCTTTGATTCTCATCATAATTGTGATTCCTCTTTCTACCCGAGTGCTCTCAACCTTGTTCATCTCTTGCGCTTTTGTTTTACCTCATCCTCGTTTCCCCTTCCGTCTCGTTCCTAAGATCTCTGGAAGAGATCTTCAATTAGTGGAGGAGAGTTGTAACGCCCCGAGACCGATGCGCCAAGTGTCTTCTGTTTATTCGCCGTCATTGCCATGTCATTTTCTTGTGTGTTGCACTTGGCCATGTCATCATCTGCATTTCATCAGCATGTTGTCAAAACTTGCATCCGTTCGGGTCTCTCAGTTCTCTCCGTTGTCCGTTCTGAGCCCAGACGCTCTCACATGCACCCGTCGCACCTCCCAGATCTTGTTTCGTGAGTGGGAGAAAAAAGTTCTCGTAATGGGCAAGAGTTGACGAGCGGTTTTGGTACATCACCGGTAGACCGCCTGTCAAATTTCGTTCCATTTGGAGATCGTTTGATGCCCCAACGGTTAACCGCATTAACCGCCGGATCCCTCTCTCTTTGCAGCCCAACACCCCTCCACAACAGCCCACTAGCCCATCTAAACCCACTCCATGCTCTTCGCCATTGGATCACGATCGTGTGGGTGAAAACCGCACCTCCATAGCCCTCTCCTAGCTCCCTCTACCTATAAGTAAGCACCTCCCCCTCCATTTTCGGGCAAAACTCTAGCCATCCCCTCCCCGCGCCGCCGGACACGTCCACCGCGCAGCCGGATGCTGAAGGAAATATGCCCTAGAGGCAATAATAAAGTATTATTTATTTCCTTATATCATGATAAATGTTTATTATTCATGCAAGAATTGTATTAACCGGAAACATAATACATGTGTGAATACATAGACAAACAGAGTGTCACTAGTATGCCTCTACTTGACTAGCTCGTTAATCAAAGATGGTTATGTTTCCTAGCCATAGACATGAGTTGTCATTTGATTAATGGGATCACCTCATTAGGAGAATGACGTGATTGACTTGACCCATTCCGTTAGCTTAGCACCCGATCGTTTAGTATGTTGCTATTGCTTTCTTCATGACTCATACATGTTCCTATGACTATGAGATTATGCAACTCCCGTTTACCGGAGGAACACTTTGTGTGCTACCAAACGTCACAACGTAAATGGGTGATCATAAAGGTGCTCTACAGGTGTCTCCAAAGGTACTTGTTGGGTTGGCGTATTTCGAGATTAGGATTTGTCACTCCGATTGTCGGAGAGGTATCTCTGGGCCCACTCGGTAATGCACATCACTATAAGCCTTGCAAGCATTGTGACTAATGAGTTAGTTGCGGGATGATGTATTACGGAACGAGTAAAGAGACTTGCCGGTAACGAGATTGAACTAGGTATCAAGATACCGACGATCGAATCTCGGGCAAGTAACATACCAATGACAAAGGGAACAACGTATATTGTTATGCGGTCTGACCGATAAAGATCTTCGTAGAATATGTGGGAGCCAATATGGGCATCCAGGTCCCGCTATTGGTTATTGACCGAAGAGGTGTCTCGGTCATGTCTACATAGTTCTCGAACCCAAAGGGTCCGCACGCTTAAAGTTATGATGACAGTTATATTATGAGTTTATATGTTTTGATGTACCGAAGGTTGTTCGGAGTCCCGGATGTGATCACGGACATGACGAGGAGTCTCGAAATGGTCGAGACATAAAGATTGATATATTGGACGACTATATTCGGACACCAGAAGTGTTCCGGAGAAGTTTCGGATTAAACCGGAGTGCCGGAGGGTTACCGGAACCCCCCGGGGAAGTATTGGGCCTTAGTGGGCCTTGAGGGGAGAGAGAGGGCAGCAGCCAGGAGGTGGCGCGCCCCCTCCCAGGAGGAGTCCTAGTTGGACTAGGAGAGGGGGGCGCAGCCCCCTTTCCCTCTCCCTCTCCCTCTCTTTCCTTCCCCCCTTCTTTTCCTAGTAGGACTAGGAAAGGGGAGTCCTACTCCTACTAGGAGGAGGACTCCCCCTCTCTCCTTGGCGCGCCTAGGGCAGCCAGCCTCCCCCTTGCTCCTTTATATACGGGGGCAGGGGGGCACCTCTATACACACTTGATATACGATATTTTATCCGTGTGCGGTGCCCCTCTCCACCATATTACACCTCGATAATACCGTTGCGGAGCTTAGGCGAAGCCCTGCGTTGGTGGAACATCATCATCGTCACCACGCCGTCGTGCTGACGAAACTCTCCCTCAACACTCGGCTGGATCGAAGTTCGAGGGACGTCATCGAGCTGAACGTGTGTAGAACTTGGAGGTGCCGTACGTTCGGTACTTGATCGGTCGGATCGTGAAGACGTACGACTACATCAACCGCGTTGTGATAACGCTTCCGCTGTCGGTCTACGAGGGTACGTGGACAACACTCTCCCCTCTCGTTGCTATGCATCACCATGATCTTGCGTGTGCGTAGGAATTTTTTTGAAATTACTACGTTCCCCAACAGTGGTATCAGAGCCTGGTTTTATGCGTTGATGCTATGCATGAGTAGAACACAAGTGAGTTGTGGGCGATATAAGTCATACTGCTTACCAGCATGTCATACTTTGGTTCAGCGGTATTGTGAGATTAAGCGGCCCGGACCGACATTACGCGTACGCTTACGCGAGACTGGTTTCACCGTTCGGAGCACTCGTTGCTTAAAGGTGACTGGCGGGTGTCTGTCTCTCTCGATTTAGTTGAACCGAGTGTGGCTACGCCCGGTCCTTGCGAAGGTTAAAACAGCACCAACTTGACAAACTATCGTTGTGGTTTTGATGCGTAGGTAAGAACGGTTCTTGCTAGCCCGTAGCAGCCACGTAAAACTTGCAACAACAAACTAGAGGACGTCTAACTTGTTTTTGCAGGGCATGTTGTGATGTGATATGGTCAAGACATGATGTGATATAATTTGTTGTATGAGATGATCATGTTTTGTAACCGAGTTATCGGCAACTGGCAGGAGCCATATGGTTGTCGCTTTATTGTATGAGATGCAATCACCATGTAATAGTTTTACTTTATCACTAAGCAGTAGCGATAGTCGTAAAAGCAATTAGTTGGCGAGACGACAACGATACTACGATGGAGATCAAGGTGTCGCGCCGGTGACGATGGTGATCATGACGGTGCTTCGGAGATGGAGATCACAAGCACGGTGCTTCGGAGATGGAGATCACAGGCACAAGATGATGATGGCCATATCATATCACTTATATTGATTGCATGTGATGTTAATCCTTTATGCATCTTATCTTGCTTTGATTGACGGTAGCATTATAAGATGATCTCTCACTAAAATTTCAAGATAAAAGTGTTCTCCCTGAGTATGCACCGTTGCGAAAGTTCTTCGTGCTGAGACACCACGTGATGATCGGGTGTGATAGGCTCTACGTTCAAATACAACGGGTGCAAAACAGTTGCACACGCGGAATACACAGGTTAAACTTGACGAGCCTAGCATATGCAGATATGGCCTCGGAACACGGAGACCGAAAGGTCGAGCGTGAATCATATAGTAGATATGATCAACATACTGATGTTCACCATTGAAACTACTCCATCTCACGTGATGATCGGACATGGTTTAGTTGATTTGGATCACGTAATCACCTAGATGATTAGAGGGATGTCTATCTAAGTGGGAGTTCTTAAGTAATATGATTAATTGAACTTGAATTTATCATGAACTTAGTCCTGATAGTATTTTGCAAATTATGTTGTAGATCAATGGCTCGCGTTGTTGCTTCCCTGTGTTTATTTTTGATATGTTCCTAGAGAAAAATTATGTTGAAAGATGTTAGTAGCAAAGATGCGGATTGGATCCGTGATCTGAGGATTATCCTCATTGCTGCACAGAAGAATTATGTCCTTGATGCACCGCTAGGTGACAGACCTATTGCAGGAGCAGATGCAGACGTTATGAACGTTTGGCTAGCTCAATATGATGACTACTTGATAGTTTAGTGCACCATGCTTAACGGCTTAGAATCGGGACTTCAAAGACGTTTTGAACGTCATGGACCATATGAGATGTTCCAGGAGTTGAAGTTAATATTTCAAGCAAATACCCGAGTTGAGAGATATGAAGTCTCCAACAAGTTCTATAGCTAAAAGATGGAGGAGAATCGCTCAACTAGTGAGCATGTGCTCAGATTGTCTGGGTACTACAATCGCTTGAATCAAGTGGGAGTTTATCTTCCAGATAAAATAGTGATTGACAGAATTCTCTAGTCACCATCACCAAGTTAGTAGAACTTCGTGATGAACTATAGTATGCAAGGGATGACGAAAGTAATTCCCGAGCTCTTCGTGATGCTGAAATCGACGAAGGTAGAAATCAAGAAAAACATCAAGTGTTGATGGTTGACGAGACCACTAGTTTCAAGAAAAGGGCAAAGGGAAGAAGGGGAACTTCAAAAAGAACGGCAAGCAAGTTGCTACTCAAGTGAAGAAGCCCAAGTCTGTACCTAAGCCTGAGACTAAGTGCTTCTACTACAAAGGGACTGGTCACTGGAGGCGGAACTGCCCCAAGTATTTGGTGGATAAGAAGGATGGCAAAGTGAACAAAGGTATATTGGATATACATGTTATTGATGTGTACTTACTAGTGTTTATAGCAACCCCTCAGTATTTGATACTGGTTCAGTTGCTAAAGAGTAGTAACTCAAAAACGGGAGTTGCAGAATAAACAGAGACTAGTAAAAGGCGAGGTGACGATGTGTGTTGGAAGTAGTTCCAAGATTGATATGATCATCATCGCACACTCCCTATACTTTCGGGATTAGTGTTGAAACTAAATAAGTGTTATTTGGTGTTTGCGTTGAGCATGAATATGATTTGATCATGTTTATTGCAATACGGTTATTCATTTAAGTTAGAGAACAATTGTTGTTCTGTTTACATGAATAAAAACCTTCTATGGTCATACACACCAACAAAAATGGTTTGTTGGATCTCGATCGTAGTGATATACATATTCATAATAATGAAGCCAAAAGATGCAAAGTTAATAATGATAGTGCAACTTATTTGTGGCACTGCCGTTTAGGTCATATTGGTGTAAAGCGCATGAAGAAACTCCATACTGATGGGATTTTGGAATCACTTGATGCTTGCGAACCGTGCCTCATGGGCAAGATGACTAAAAACGTCGTTCTCCGGAACTATGGAAAGAGCAACAGATTTGTTGGAAATCATACATACAGATGTATGTGGTCCGATGAATATTGAGGCTCGTAGCAGGTATCATTATTTTCTGACCTTCACAGATGATTTGAGCAGATATGGGTATATCTACTTGATGAAACATAAGTCTGAAGCATTTGAAAAGTTCAAAGAATTTTAGAGTGAAGTAGAAAATCATCGTGACGAGAAAATGAGGTTTCTATGATTTGATCACGGAGACAAATATTTGAGTTACGAGTTTGGTCTTCAATTAAAACAATGTCGAATAGTTTCACAAATTCACGCCACCTGGAACACCACGGTGTAATGGTGTGTCCGAACATCGTAACCGTACTTTATTAGATATGGTGCGATATATGATGTCTCTTACCGATCTACCACTATCGTTTTGGGGTTATGCATTAGAGACAGCTGCATTCACGTTAAATAGGGCACCATCAAAATCCGTTAAGACGACGCCTTATGAACTGTGGTTTAGCAAGAAACCAAAGTTGTCGTTTCTTAAAAGTTTGGGGTTGCGATGCTTATGTGAAAAGGTTTCATCCTGATAAGCTCAAACCCAAATCGGAGAAATGTGTCTTCATAGGATACCCAAAGGAGACAGTTGGGTACACCTTCTATCACAGATCCGAAGGCAAGACATTCGTTGCTAAGAATGGATCCTTTCTAGAGAAGGAGTTTCTCTCGAAAGAAGTGAGTGGGAGGAAAGTAGAACTTGATGAGGTAACTATACCTGCTCCCTTATTGGAAAGTAGTTCATCACAGAAATCTGTTCCTGTGACTCCTACACCAATTAGTGAGGAAGTTAATGATGATGATCATGTAACTTCAGATCAAGTTACTACCAAACCTCGTAGGAAAACCAGAGTAAGATCTGCACCAGAGTGGTACAGTAATCCTGTTCTGGAGGTTATGTTACTAGACCATGATGAACCTACGAACTATGAAGAAGCGATGGTGAGCCCAGATTCCGCAAAATGGCTTGAGGCCATGAAATCTGAGATGAGATCCATGTATGAGAACAAAGTGTGGACTTTGGTTGACTTGCCCGATGATCGGCAAGCAATTGAGAATAAATGGATCTTCAAGAGGAAGACGGGCGCTAATAGTAGTGTTACTATCTACAAAGCTAGAATTGTCGCAAAAAGGTTTTCGACAAGTTCAAAGTGTTGACTACGATGAGAGTTTCTCACTCGTATCTATGCTTAAGTCTGTCTGAATCATGTCAGCAATTGCCGCATTTTATGAAATATGGCAAATGGATAAACAAAACTGCATTCCTTAATGGATTTATTAAAGAAGAGTTGTATATGATGCAACCAGGAAGTTTTGTCAATCCTAAAAGTGCTAACAAAATATGCAAGCTCCAGGGATCCATCTATGGACTGGTGCAAGCATCTCGGAGTTGGAATATACGCTTTGATAAGTTGATCAAAGGATATAGTTTTATACAGACTTGCGGTGAAGCCTGTATTTACAAGAAAGTGAGTGGGAGCACTACAACATTTCTGATAAGTATATGTGAATGACATATTGTTGATCGGAAATAATGTAGAATTATTCTGCAAAGCATAAAGGAGTGTTTGAAAGGAGTTTTTCAAAGAAAGACCTCAGTGAAGCTGCTTATATATTGAGCATCAAGATCTATAGAGATAGATCAAGACGCTTGATAAGTTTTTTTTTCAATAAGTACATACCTTAACAAGATTTTGAAGTAGTTCAAAATAGAACAGTCAAAGAAAGAGTTCTTGCCTGTGTTACAAGGTGTGAAATTGAGTAAGACTCAAAACCCGACCACGGCAGAAGATAGAAAGAGAATGAAAGTCATTCCCTATGCCTTGGCCATAGGTTCTATAAAGTATGCCATGCTGTGTACCAGATCTATTGTATACCCTACACTGATTTTGGCAAGGGAGTACAATAGTGATCTAGGAGTAGATCACTGGACAGTGGTCAAAATTATCCTTAGTGGAATAAGGATATGTTTCTCGATTATGGAAGTGACAAAAGGTTCGTCGTAAAGGGTTACGTCGATGCAAGTTTTGACACTAATCTAGATGACTCTAAGTCTCGGTCTAGATACATATTGAAAGTAGGAGCAATTAGCTAGAGTAGCTCCGTGCAGAGCATTGTAGACATAGAAATTTGCAAAATACTTACGGATCTGAATGTGACAGACCCGTTGAACTAAAATTATCTCACAATCAAAAGATGATCACACCTTAGTACTCTTTGGGTGTTAATCACATAGCGATGTGAACTAGATTATTGACTCTAGTAAACCCTTTGAGTGTTGGTCACATAGAGATGTGAACTATGGGTGTTAATCACATGGTGATGTGAATTATTGATGTTAAATCACATGGCGATGTGAACTAGATTATTGACTCTAGTGCAAGTGGGAGACTGAAGGAAATATGCCCTAGAGGCAATAATAAAGTATTATTTATTTCCTTATATCATGATAAATGTTTATTATTCATGCTAGAATTGTATTAACCGGAAACATAATACATGTGTGAATACATAGACAAACAGAGTGTCACTAGTATGCCTCTACTTGACTAGCTCGTTAATCAAAGATGGTTATGTTTCCTAGCCATAGACATGAGTTGTCATTTGATTAACGGGATCACCTCATTAGGAGAATGACGTGATTGACTTGACCCATTCCGTTAGCTTAGCACCCGATCGTTTAGTATGTTGCTATTGCTTTCTTCATGACTCATACATGTTCCTATGACTATGAGATTATGCAACTCCCGTTTACCGGAGGAACACTTTGTGTGCTACTAAACGTCACAACGTAAATGGGTGATCATAAAGGTGCTCTACAGGTGTCTCCAAAGGTACTTGTTGGGTTGGCGTATTCCAAGATTAGGATTTGTCACTCTGATTGTCGGAGAGGTATCTCTGGGCCCACTCGGTAATGCACATCACTTTAAGCCTTGCAAGCATTGTGACTAATGAGTTAGTTGCGGGATGATGTATTACGGAACGAGTAAAGAGACTTGCCGGTAACGAGATTGAACTAGGTATCGAGATACCGACGATCGAATCTCGGGCAAGTAACATACCAATGACAAAGGGAACAACGTATGTTGTTATGCGGTCTGACCGATAAAGATCTTCGTAGAATATGTGGGAGCCAATATGGGCATCCAGGTCCCACTATTGGTTATTGACCGGAGAGGTGTCTCGGTCATGTCTACATAGTTCTCGAACCCAAAGGGTCCGCACGCTTAAAGTTACGATGACAGTTATATTATGAGTTTATATGTTTTGATGTACCGAAGGTTGTTCGGAGTCCCGGATGTGATCACGGACATGACGAGGAGTCTCGAAATGGTCGAGACATAAAGACTGATATATTGGACGACTACATTCTGACACCGGAAGTGTTTCGGAGAAGTTTCGGATTAAACCGGAGTGCCGGAGGGTTACCGGAACCCCCCGGAGAAGTATTGGGCCTTAGTGGGCCTTGAGGGGAGAGAGAGGGCAGCAGCCAGGAGGTGGCGCGCCCCCTCCCAAGAGGAGTCCTAGTTGGACTAGGAGAGGGGGGCGCAGCCCCCTTTCCCTCTCCCTCTCTTTCCTTCCCCCCTTCTTTTCCTAGTAGGACTAGGAAAGGGGAGTCCTACTCCTACTAGGAGGAGGACTCCCCCTCTCTCCTTGGCACGCCTAGGGCAGCCAGCCTCCCCCTTGCTCCTTTATATACGGGGGCAGGGGGGCACCTCTATACACACTTGATATACGATATTTTATCCGTGTGCGGTGCCCCTCTCCACCATATTACACCTCGATAATACCGTTGCGGAGCTTAGGCGAAGCCCTGCGTCGGTGGAACATCATCATCGTCACCACGCCGTCGTGCTGACGAAACTCTCCCTCAACACTCGGCTGGATCGGAGTTCGAGGGACGTCATCGAGCTGAACGTGTGTAGAACTTGGAGGTGCCGTACGTTCGGTACTTGATCGGTCGGATCGTGAAGACGTACGACTACATCAACCGCGTTGTGATAACGCTTCCGCTGTCGGTCTACGAGGGTACGTGGACAACACTCTTCCCTCTCGTTGCTATGCATCACCATGATCTTGCGTGTGCGTAGGAATTTTTTTGAAATTACTACGTTCCCCAACAGATGCGTCCGCCGTCGCCCGCCGCCACGTGTCCCACCACCGCACGCCGCCCCGCGGCAGCCGCCGCCGGCCCGCGAGCCTAGGGCAGGCCCGCCCGGGCCCGCGCGCCTCGCCCTTCACCACCGCCGCCGTCCGCTCGCCCCGCGCCCCAGTGCTGCTGCGCCGCCGCCCGCGCCGCACCGGGATCCCGCCGCCGTTGTGCCGCGCCGCCGCCTCGCCTTCGCCGCCCGGAGCCTCCTCATCCATCTCAAGGATCCGCGCCGCTCGCCGCCGCCGACTCCTGCCGGAACCGAGCCGACACCGCCCGGATCCGCCCTCCCCCGCTCCTCGGGCATCCTCCGCGCTGCCCATCGCAGGCGTCGAGCTCGCCTCGGTTTGCGCGCCGCCGAAACCCTAGATCCGAAGATTCCATCATATGTGCGCATGTTTGACCTAGCATAACTCCGTGCTTGTTGCTCTGTTTTGCATGCATGATATGTTAAAATGTTCATCTCTGAATGCACAACACGATGGTTGCATTTGCATTCACGTCATTGTTCATCTGGATGCTATTATCATCGTCGCAAAAGTGCTATGTGTCGTTAAGTGCTGAAAACTGATACAACTTGCTCTTTTGTCATTTTCGTGTGATTTAACGCATGCATCATATGGGCATCTTGTCAACATGAATTTGTTGCATTTTTTAGTCCTATTGCTTGCGGTATTTATCTCATGCTATGAGATGCCCTGCGGTGACTAGCAAAAACTTGCAAAGTAGGGTACTTGCTGTTACTACCATCCATTCTATGCATAATCTGGAGAGGTTCTGATAGAGGCTAAGGTGTCCCATCTTTCGATGAGATGGTGGCTATCATTTTGGAGGAAGTCAACTTTGACGATCCGACTACGAACGTGCGAGGATGTTGCGCCTTAGCAATCGCTAAACCAACTCCGAGAGGTTATTGACCATGCCGGAGCAAGATCTACCTGACCACAAAGGTCTGTTTCCTGCAGGCAAACGAAGAACAAGCAAGAAACTAAGATTGCAATCTGGATATTGCGAATATAAGAGGAAAGCTTTATTGATCAAGGTGGGGTTCTGTGACGCCTTTGTCTGGTCGTTGAACACAAACGAAGTACGCGAAGTTGCAGCTATGGCGAACTTTAATCTAAACAAAACCCGAAGTCCAAACGGTGCCCTAAGGGCTTTATATATGGAGGAAGAGGGGGGGGGGGATTTCGTGGCCCTTGGGGAAGGGGTCCGAAACCAACCCTATCTCTTGTTTCCCCACACATACGGACTCTAAAAACAGCCTATACTTATGTATTTCGAAATTACATGGGCCTGGCCCAATAATAAGGTGACGCAGCACCTAGAATAGCCTCTGGACGAAATTTATGAAGTGGCATCTTGTATATTTCGTCCAAGGCTTCATGCACTCCTTATGGTGGCTTCAAAGTCCTGAAATCATCACTTGTAACTCCGTTCTTGTTCCCCTTGCGTATGCCATCAACTCCATGCTTGTTCTTGCTCCAATGTTCATCCTCCAAGCTAGGCCCTTCATTTGTAAGCAAAACAAATGTATCCAATTTAGGCAGCATCATATTCTCATGAACATTAGAATCATTACCAAGAAACAAAAGTACCTGATAATTTAATTGGCATGCACGAGCTCTAGTAATTGGTCCAGTATGTATAGCAGCAGGGGCCATGGGTGTAACAATGTTATTGATGTCCTCATCATCCTCCCCTTCTTGAAATGAGTCGTCCTCGACAGAAGCTCATCTTCCTCACCCAAATAAGGCTTCAAATCTGGAATGTTAAAAGTGGGACTAACCCTAAAATCTGCAGGTAGCTCAAGTTTATATGCATTATCATTTATTTTCTCTAACACCTTAAAAGGACCAGCAGCACGTGGCATTAGCTTTGATTTGCGCAAATTGGGAAATCTATCCTTACGCAAATGTAACCAAACAAGATCTCCAGGTGCAAACACAACATGTTTTCTACCCTTATCTCCAGCAAGTTTATATCTAGCATTCATACGCTCAATGTTTTCCTTAGTTAACTCATGCATTTTTAAAATCAATTCAACACGTTGTTTAGCATCAAAATTAACCTTCTCCGAAGATGGAAGAGGCAACAAATCAATAGGTGCACGAGGTAGGAAACCATACACAATTTCAAAAGGGCACATCTTAGTAGTAGAATGCAACGAACGATTATAAGCAAATTCAATATGAGACAAGCATTCTTCCCACATTTTCTTATTATTCTTCAAAACAGCCCTTAGCATAGTAGACAATGTTCTATTGACTACTTCAGTTTGTCCATCAGTTTGGGGGTGACATGTAGTACTAAAAAGCAGTTTAGTCCCCAACTTAGCCCATAAACATCTCCAAAAGTGGCTAAGAAATTTAGCATCACGATCTGAAACGATAGTATTTGGCACACCATGCAAGCGAATAATTTCACGAAAGAACAAATCAGCAACATTAACAACATCATCGCTTTTATGACATGGTATAAAGTGTGCCATTTTCGAGAATCTATCCACGACAACAAATATGCTATCCCTCCCCTTCTTTGTTCGAGGTAAACCTAAAACAAAGTCCATAGATATATCCTCCCAAGGAACACTAGGTACAGGCAAAGGCATATATAAACCATGAGGTTTGAGTCGTGACTTAGCTTTTTGACATGTAGTGCAGCGAGCAACAAAACGCTCAACATCCCGTCTCATCTTTGGCCAAAAGAAATGTGTAGCAAGTATATCCTCTGTCTTCTTCACGCCAAAGTGTCCCATTAGTCCTCCTCCATGCGCCTCCTGCAACAACAAAAGATGAACGGAGCTAGCTGGAATGCATAGCTTGTTAGCACGAAACACAAATCCATCGTTAACGACGAACTTGTTCCATGTTCCCCCTTCTTTAAAATTCTGCAATACATCTTTAAATTCAGCATCATGCACATATTGATCTTTGATGGTCTCCAAACCAAATATTTTAAAGTCAAGTTGTGAAAGCATAGTATAACAACGAGACAATGCATCGGCAATAACATTTTATTTACCCTTCTTGTGTTTAATGACATAAGGGAAAGTCTCAATGAATTCAACCCATTTAGCATGTCTACGGTTCAGTTTTGCTTGACTTTTAATGTGTTTCAAAGATTCATGATCAGAATGTATAACAAATTCTTTGGGCCATAAATAATGTTGCCATGTTTCTAAGGTCCGAACAAGAGCATATAATTCTTTATCATAAGTAGAATAGTTCAGACTAGGCCCACTCAATTTTTTCAGAAAAGTATGCAACAGGTTTGCCATCTTGTAATAACACACCTCCTAATCCAATTCCACTAGCATCACATTCAAGCTCAAAAGTCTTATTAAAATAAGGAAGTTGGAGTAAAGGAGCATGTGTCAACTTATCTTTCAATACCATGAAGGCTTCTTCCTGTGCGGTACCCCAAACAAAAGGCACATCCTTCTTTGTAAGCTCATTGAGAGGTGCAGCAATGGTGCTAAAATCTCTCACAAAACGCCCATAGAAACCAGCGAGTCCAAGAAAACTCCTCACTTGTGTGACCGTTTTGGGCTGCGGCCAACTCTCAATAGCTTCAATCTTGCCTTTATTAACTTCAATTTCCTGTGGAGTAACAACATAGCCAAGAAAAGACACTCGGTCGGTGCAAAAGGTGCACTTCCCAAGGTTACCAAACAAACGTGCATCATGTAGAGCAATAAAAACAGCACGTAAATGTTCCAAATGTTCTTCCAAAGATTTGCCATAAATAATTATATCATCAAAATAGACTAACACAAATCGTCTAATGAAAGCACGTAAAACTTCGTTCATTAGTCTCATGAAAGTACTAGGTGCATTAGTTAACCCAAAAGGCATGACTAACCACTCATATAAACCAAACTTGGTTTTAAATGCAGTTTTCCATTCATCTCCCAATTTCATACGAATTTGATGGTATCCACTACGCAAATCAACTTTGGAGAATATTGTAGAGCCACTCAATTCATCAAGCATATCATCTAGCCTAGGAATAGGATGACGATAACGAATAGTAATATTATTAATGCCTCTACAATCAACACACATACGCGACGTACCATCCTTTTTAGGCACTAGTATAATAGGAACAACACAAGGACTAAGAGATTCGCGTATATAACCTTTGTCGAGCAGCTCTTGTACTTGATGCATAATCTCCTTCGTCTCCTCTGGATTGGTACGGTATGGTGCACGGTTGGGTAGCGATGCATCGGGAATTAAGTCAATCTGATGCTCAATCCCTTGGATAGGTGGTAATCCTGGTGGCACGTCTTGTGGAAAGACGTCAGCGAACTCCTGCAAAGTTAGTAACAGCAGGAGGCAACGAGGAAGGTACGTCCTCGAATGAAAATAATGCCTCTTTGCACACAAAAGCATAGCAAACAGATTTTCTGAAATCTAGATCATCAATATCAGATTTGGTGGCAAGTAAACATGCACTTCTCAATTTAATTTCAGAAGCAACACTAGATGGTTTATTATCAGGCTTCATTTGTTGCTCACATTCTTTTGCCACAATCTGATTTTCACTCTTATTTTTCTCCTGTTTTGCTTTATTAGCTCTATTAATATCATCTTCAAAAATGGAATCAGGAGACATAGGAAGTAAAGTGATATGTTTATCCTTATGAACAAGAGTATACTAATTGTTTCTACCATGGTGTACAGAATTTTTATCAAATTGCCATGGTCTACCAAGTAATAAGGAACATGCTTGCATAGGTACCACATCACAATCAACATAATCAGCATATGTAGAGATACTAAAATGCACACGAACAGTACGTGTTACCTTAACCTTGTCGCTGTTGTTGAACCATTGGATGTAGTAAGGATGTGGATGTGGTCGTGTGGTGAGAGATAGCTTCTCCACCATCTCCATGCTAGCCAAGTTGTTGTAGCTCCCTCCATCTACGATGACGCGAACAGAACGTTCCTTCACTACTCCCTTTGTATGGAACAAATTATGCCTCTGATTTTGCTCAGCTTGTGTGACCCGCACACTCAAAACACGTTGAGCAACTAAACATTCATACCTGTCAGCGTCTTCAAGAGCCATATATTGCGTCTCATGATCAGAATCATCTCCACCGTGTTCTTCACGTGTAATAAGAGCCAAAGTGTCCTCATCATAGTCACTAGCGGACTCATACCCACCATCCTCAGTAGCAATCATCACATGCTGAGATTTGCATTCTCTCGCGTAATAACCTCGTCCCTTACAACATCGACAAATAATATCACTTGTGTGCCCTGTTGATGCCATGGAAGAAGAATAACTATGTGCAGCCCCAATAGGTGTGCTCTTGGTAGATATTGGTGGTTGTGCCTACTTCCTTGTATCACAGCAGGAGGTGGCAGCTGATGGAGGTGTCGGTGCAGTAGAATGTGTGGAAGTAGAGGATGCACGCGGTGTCCATGATGAAGGTCGACCTGCAGAAAAGTTAGTCCGCGCCAATGCCTGTCGATCCTGCACTTCACGTTTAGCTTTACAAGCAAGATGGAATAAATGAGTGATATTATTATACTCCTTATACTCTAGAATGGTCTGAATCTCTCTATTTAATCCACCCATAAAACGTGCAAGCATAGCTTCATTCTCCTCAACAATACCACATCGAATCATGCCAGTTTGTAATTCATGATAATATTCTTCTACATAATTTTTTCCTTGTCTTAAGCGTTGCAATTTTTGAAGTAATTCGCGTTGAAAATAAGGTGGAACCCAACGAGTACGCATAGCAGTTTTCAAAGCAGCCCAAGTAGCTGGAATGGGATATAATCTACAATGTTCAGACCACCAAACACATGCAAAGCTAGTGAAAGCACAAACAGCAGCAGGAACACGTCTCTCCTCAGGATATTGTAAACATGTAAACCGTTGTTCAGTTTCTAACTCCCAAGTAAGATATATATCAGGAACATATCTACCCTCAAATGGTGGAATATTCAATTTTAGTTTAGGAAGATGGTCATGAGCTTGTACCTCAGGTGGTGGTGCAGCCCTACTGTTGCGATGATATGCATGAGGACGACCTGGTGGTGGTGGTGCTGGTGGTTGCACGTAGTTCTGATTTTGATCAACCTCATCCTCGTAATGGTCCTCCACCTCTGCAGTAGTAGCAGGAGCTACAGAAGCATCAACAGTAGGTACACCGGCACCAGAAGTTTGACCAGGCTCAAGGGGAATGCGCTGTGCTCGTCCCACTTGATTTGGAAGGCGATGTTGTTGTAGAGGTGCGACAGGTGCAGCAGGCGGTGGAAGACGTGCAAGAAGTTCATTAAATCTGTTATCGAGCTTTGTTTCAAAAGTCTTCTCAAGGCCAGTGATCTTCTCCACGGCCTCTTCAAAATTGTTCAGCACATCTTGCACCTGTTCAGTCATCATTTGCTGAAACTTATCATGAAGCTCCTTGTTCGTTATGTTCTCCCAGTCAATCTCGTCGGCTTGTGATCCTGGCATGGTTAGCAGCAATAGAAACACACAAGAATATGATCCTACAGACTACTAACAAGTGGTGGTGGTGGTGGGTGTCACAAATCCGTCAAGCAGATCTCAAATTCTTACCAGTTCTTACCCAGTAGCAGGCGGTGATCGGCAACCGATGTAGTCAAAACTCTCAAAGCTTGGATAAAGCGATTACCAGGGAGAGTCAAACGCACGACGTAGATGTATGTGGAGCTGGGAAGGCTTATAATATGGTAGCAAAAAGGGTCAGCAATAATCAATTCAGAGATGCAAAGTTGAATAAACGCTCAACGACGGTACTGTGCTGGTCCTAGGCTAGACCGTGCTAGAGACGCGAGCCTAGAACACTAACAAAATCACGGCGTTGCACGTAAGCAAGGGAAAAGCACACTCTGAATTTTTTTTGCTCTTTTTTTTTCTTTTTTGTGCTCCTCTTTTGTTTTTCGCTCCTCTTTTTTTTGCGAAAAATCACTATAATGGCGAGTGTCTCAAAACTCTTCCCAAGTCAAACTAACAGGATAGGCACGAAATATTTTTGGATTTTTTTTCGGAAATCAGGGCTGCGACGATGAAAAAGTGCGACAAAAAATCACTATGATGGCGAGTGTCTAAAAACACTCTGTGGGACCTAAAAATAGGATAGGGAAAAAATACTTTTGTTCGCCGAAATTTAGGCCTAAAAACTGCCCGGGGGTCTATTTTTCGTCTATTTTTTTGTCTATTTTTTTTCTGAGACCTACTCAGGCAAGGAAACACGAAACGGAAAATAGATGGATCTCGAAAACAAACCTAATATGAAAAGACTCGGATTGGTGGTGGATATAGCAGCGGTGATGGTATATGGCAGCGCTGGTGGTATATGGATACAGATTGGTGGTGGTATATGGATACAGATTGGTGGTGGTATATGGATACGGATTGGTGATGGTATATGGATACGAATTGGTGGCGGATAAGCGGTGGTGGTAGATGGCAGGAGCGATGACGATGGTGCGGCGGCGGCGTAACAACTTGTGAACAGAACTCGAAACTCTAAGGGTAACTAGACGCTAAGACCAGCAACTTGACACGACGATGCAACCGCAAATTCAACAAAGCAAAATACTGAAAAGACTATGCAAAGGCTCAGACTGGTTCGGATATGATGAACTAACCCTAATTTTTTTTGGCTTTTTCGTGGACTGTAGGTATAAAAAACAGAGTCGATCTAAACTATGAAAAACTGTAAAATCTCACCGAGCAACCTGGAAATCTGATACCACTTGATAGAGGCTAAGGTGTCCCGTCTTTCGATGAGATGGTGGCTATCGTTTTGGAGGAAGTCAACTTTGACGATCCGACTACGAACGTGCGAGGACGTCGCGCCTTAGCAATCGCTAAACCAACTCCGAGAGGTTATTGACCACGCCGGAGCACGATCAACCTGACCACGAAGGTCTGTTTCCTGTAGGCAAACGAAGAACAAGCAAGAAACTAAGATTGCAATCTGGATATTGCGAATATAAGAGGAAAGCTTTATTGATCAAGGTGGGGTTCTGTGACGCCTTTGTCTGGTCGTTGAACACAAACGAAGTATGCAAAGTTGCAGCTATGGCGAACTTTAATCTAAACAAAACCCAAAGTCTAAACGACGCCCTAAGGGCTGTATATATATGGAGGAAGAGGGGGGGGGGGAATTTCGTGGCCCTTGGGGAAGGGGTCCAAAACCAACCCTATCTCTTGTTTCCCCACACATACGGACTCTAAAAACAGCCTATACTTATGTATTTCGAAATTACATGGGCCTGGCCCAATAATAAGGTGACGCGGCACCTAGAATAGCCTCTGGATGAAATTTATGAAGTGGAATCTTGTATATTTCGTCCAAGGCTTCATGCACTCCTTATGGTGGCTTCAAAGTCCTGAAATCATCACTTGTAACTCCGTTCTTGTTCCCCTTGCGCATGCCATCAACTCCATGCTTGTTCTTGCTCCAATGTTCATCCTTCTCGAAGCTATGCCCTTCATTTGTAAGCAAAACAAATGTATCCAATTTAGGCAGCATCATATTCTCATGAACATTAGAATCATTACCAAGAAACGAAAGTACCTGATAATTTAATTGGCATGCGCGAGCTCTAGTAATTGGTCCAGTATGTATAGCAGCAGGGGCTGTGGGTGTAACAATGTTATTGATGTCCTCATCAGGTTCAGTAATCATGTTTTGAAAATCATGTTATGCTCTATCCGTCTATGCCCTTGTTTGCAATTATGGCCTACCGTAGCTTGTTGTTACCATGCTCTAAAGTTGCTAAATAATGTTTCTGTCAGCCTGTTAATAGTAAGTTTGTTTTTGCCATGTGAATAGCTAGTGTTCTATGCAACCTATGACCATGTTCTTGCCATTAGTATTCCACAAACATGTCTTTTTGCTGTTGGTTATATTCGCATGTCATGATATGCTTTGTAATGTGTTGCACAAGGTTGCACACATGCCTATCTGTCGATGTTTCTTCCATGATCAGTTTATTTCACAAAGTCTGAGAATCTGTTATGACTTGCTTACTTGTCTTGATGAATTCCATTGAACTAGAGGTTATATGGAGATACTTAGTAATCATGTTGTCGGATTACGGGTTCCGCAGACCCTTGAGAGGTTCGAACTCTGGCGTGCGCATGAAGAACACTCTCTCCCCTGCTCGCCCGCTCGACGATCCCACGGCCTAGCTCGACGAACCCAAAGAACGAGAGACATAAATATTTATCCTGGTTCGGGTCACCTTGCGGTGTAATACCCTACTCCATCTTTGTGGTGGATTGCCTCAAGGGGCTGAAGATGAACTAGTACAGTGGATGAATAGTCTCAGGAGGTGAGGTTTATTGAGCTCGATGAACTGGTGGGTGTGAGGATGATCTGAATGATCCGTCCCCCCGCTACGGTGGTGGCTAGGTCCTACTTATACTGGCCTTGGTCCTCTGCCCAAAGTTAGGAGGGAAGGGATCCCCAACAGTGAAATTTGAATGGAGACAACTAGTACAAGCTATCCTGACAAAAGTAGTCTTCGCCTTCAAAGGCTCTGGTGGTGACGCTGCGGTGGGCTCCGCGGTCTTGGTCTTGTTGCACCGATAAGGAAACCTTTGCTTCATTCCTCGGGACTCCGCACTTGCACTTGCCTCCTTAGCACCAAAGAGGAAATGGTACACTGCGCCCGCTGGCGCCCGCCTGGCCTTGGTCGCCATGGCTCACGTCACGTGAACGTCACGAGGTGCACCTTGCATAGATATCTCCGCTCCTTGGGAGCCAGCCTAGTGAGGCTGCCCCCAGGAGGTCTTGGTGTCGTCCGCCTTGCGAGGCTTGGCCCCTTGCGAGGGTCTTGAGCTGTTGCTGCTGAAGCTGGATCGTACCGGGCCAGTGATGGAGCCACGCTGCAGGCCGCAGGCAGGCAAGTATGGGTTCCCCCGTTCCCAGGACGCCGACAGTAGCCCCCGGGCCAAAGGCGCTCGAACTTGGCTTCGAGGCGAAGCCAAAGGCAAGTAAGGAGCACCGCGGGCCCCAACCGCCTGCGGCCTCGGGTGACGCGTGGCGATTGATGGGACATGCGCACCTCCGCTTCCCCACGCTGCCTTAGTAACCATTCGACTTGACGAGACACTGCTGCATGCAGAAGAACATCATTACTTGCGATCATGGAGGCCGGCGTTGGCCTCCTTCTGGCTATAAATGAGGGGAGGGGCAGAGCCCCCCTCGCTCATCTCTGTCTTCTCGCCGCCCGCCCCTTCTGCTTCCTCCTAGCCTTGCCGTCTTGCCGCGATACTCATGGCGCCGATTAGGAGGTTCTCCGCCGCGGAGAAGGGAAAGATCCCCCTTGAGGAGCCTGAGCTGCTCCCACCGAAGAAGAGGTCCAGGCGTCCTCACGACATCGGGGAGTGGGGGGAGGTGACGTGGCCTTGGTACGAGCGGCCACCGCCTGGCTACCCGCTCCCTCTATACGCCCAAGCGCGGTGCTTCGGAGGAGGCGGGAGCGACCCGCGCTGCGCGAGCCGCAGCTGCAGTTGTCAGGCTGTGGTAGCACGAGCTGCCGGCTCGCAAACCCATGCCGAGGGCTCCTCATGCGAGTTCGTGGTGTGGGCGGCAATGCCTCCGCGCACGTGGATCAAGCTCCCATGGTTCTTTGCTGGAGAGATGCCGCCGAGAGGGCCGCTCGAGCTGTGGTTGCAGCACGCCAAGTGTAGCACTCTGGCCACGGGAGCCGAGGTTGAGGTCGTCTTCCCGGGCAAGATCTTCATGACCCGCGGATGGGGCGAGGTCGCCCGCGCTAGCCGCGCGGAGGGTGCCCTCGCCATCCACTTCGAGTACGATGGCGCCTCCACGCTGTTCTTCAAGGTCTTCGACGAGGAAGGTCTTCGCACGGAGTGCTGCCCTGGAGGAAGCAGCCGAGGGGGCGCGGCAGCAGGCGCCGAGCCTGCCCCCGGTACTGCCGGTAGCTCCTCCAGGAGCGGTGATGACTCCTGGGGGTCCAGCAACTCTCACGAGCCGAGCGAGTCTCCGGAGACGAGCGACGATAGCTACGCGCCACCAAGCTCCCGCCGTGCCCGGAGCGCGGCAGCGGCGTCCGCCCGTCGTCGCCGATGACCTGGATGGGGTTGGCTTCGGCCTCTTGTGGCCCACCGTTGATGATGGCGTCGGCGGCGACGTCCGTACTTAGGACTTCTTGGGGTTTTCCTTCTTTTGTTCCCTACGATGAATCGAGACGAACCCCGCGGAGGTGTGTAAAGAAACTGTAATGCTTTTGCTCCAGCGCTTATTATTCCGACTATAAGATTGTGGTTGCGTATCTTCTTTGGCATTGTCCCCCCTTTTCATCCTTGTGGTAGCTTAGCGCTCTACGCCGGCAGGTCCCAGTCCCCAGGCAAGCTTCAGCCGTCGCTGGTATGCCAGGTCACGATGCCGTGGTCAAGGCCAGGAGGTGAGCGGCCCAAGGTCCGGTAAGAGCTCCTGAGGCGCGATGCTCAAGAGGTCCCCTTAGTGTGCAAGCAGCGTCCCGAAGGCAGAAAAGAAAGGCAACATTGCCAGAGCAAGGCAGCGAGAATCGAAAATTCCAACTGCGACATCATGCTAACACGAATATGAGACTTATCTTATCGAGCCCGAGGTGATTCCCCGCACAGCGTCCGATTCGCGCTTCAGCGGCGGTGTTACTAGGTAAGGCTCACGCTGGCTTCCCCCTTCCTCGCTCATCTAAATTCTTTGCGTCCTCGGGTCCCGACCCTCGAGCGAAGCTCAGCCGCCGCTGGTATGCCAGGTCGCGATGCCGTGGTCAAGGCCAGGGGGTGAGGGATGGAGGGTCAGTAGGAGCTCCTGAGGCGCGATGCTCAGGATCCCCCCTTTAATGCCCAAGCAAATCATGTAGAAAAAAGGGGGCAGCCAGTGAGGCCACCCATAGCTAAGCTCCAGAGATTCCTGCGGGTTAGTTCGAGGGGAGAACATAACTCATAATGGCGTTTGCTGTTCTTTCCTGAAGAAGATTAAAGCACTGAGGATCTGGTGAGGTGACATGCGCCGGGCGGGCCACGAGCCAGAGCTCAATCTCTCAGAGTTGTCAGTGTTGCAGGGACGAACCCGAGCACAAGTACCGTGCTAGCATGTGTAGCCCCCATTGCGGGATGAGTAAGAGGTTGGTCAGCAACGCGGGAGGCCGCGAAGGGCAACAGGAAAGCATGTGATAATTGTAAGGTAACTCATGGGAGGAGGCAAGCTAGTTCAGGTAAATGCAAGAATGATACATGCCGCAGGGACGGACCCAGGCGGCCTGGGGTTGATGCAGCTCGAGGAGCGCCCCCAATAGTGTAAGTTAAAGATGCAAAAGGATACATGTCGCAGGGACAGGCCTGTGCGACTTGGGGATAATGCAGCCCGATGGGCACCCCCAACTAAATAAATGGAAAAGAGTCACCTGGCACCGTTGCTGGAGAGAGGTTGGAGCAGCCGAAGACGCGTCCTTACAAGCCGCCTGGGTCCTGAGCATCGGGAGGCTCTAGGGGCTCGGGAGGCTCATGAAGAACCGTCGCCATCTCCGCCAGGACCGCGTGATGCCTCGCCTCCTGAGCCGCCAGAACGCTCCGCATGTGACGCTGGAATGTAACAACCACGTTGGGCAAGCCGAATGGTATGCGAACATAGCTGTGAGGTGGACCCTCGCACCGGCCAATGTGCGAAGGCCAGAAGCACTCCTGGGATGCAACCCTGTTGAGCCCTAGGATGTTGACACAGACGCGCAGCTCGTCGTCCTTGCCAGGACAAGGAGCTGCGCCAGGTGGTGGGCAGCGGTCGCCGCGCATGGCTCTTGCCTCTTGAAGCTCCTCTGTCGCCTTGGTGATGAATTCCTGAGCACCAGGCACTCCATGCCTTGTTCCCTCATGAGGGAAGCACGCGATGAAGCATGCCTCCATGTGGTGCCCGAGCGCCTCCCTCGTGACATTGGCTAAGTTAGAGGCCCTCCAGAAGAGAGCCCGCGAGCCCAGCCTGAGGAGGGTGCCGGGTGCGCCTTCCTATGCGAGAGAGGGAGGCGCCCCATTCGTGGGCGCTGGTCCTGAGGTTGTGCCGCTTGAGACACCGCTCTCCTGAGGCTCTTGGTGGAGCAGCTGCTTCTTCTTGGGGACTACCTCAGGAGATTAGATGGCACCTTCGTTGTCTGTGTCTTCAATTGCTGCATCTTGGTAGGCGCGTTTGTGGGAGCGCACCGCATCCTTCTCCTCGCAGGCAACCGTGATGATGCCGCAACTTCCTGGCATCTTGAGGACGTTGTAGCCGTGGTGGGTCACCGCCATGAACTTGGCCAGGGCCGGATACCCAAGGATGGCATTGTAGGGCAGGTGGATGTTGGCGACATCGAAGTCGATGAGCTCGATGCGGTAGTTGTCGCGCTGGCCAAAAGTGACAGGGAGGCGAATCTGCCCTATCGGGGTGGTGGAGCCGTCGGTCACTCCTGAGAAGGGCTTGGTGGGCTGCAGCTGATCATATGGCACTTGGAGGCGGTCGAACGTCTCAATGGATAGAACATTGAGTCCCGCACCGCCATCGATGCGCATCTTGGTGACAAGGACATTGCTGATGACGGGTGAGCAGAGCATCGGGAGGGCACCGGCGGTTGCCGCGCACTTGAGCTGGTCGGATGAGATGAAGGTGATGGTGCACTTGGACCACCTGAGCGGGCGCGTGGCCTCGAGCCTGGTGAGGGCCGCGTTCACCTCGCGAGCAAACTGTTTGAAGATGCGCTAGGAGGCGGGGGCCTGAGCGCCGCCCGAAATGCAGGCGATGGCGCGAGGTTCCTGGAAGCCCCCAGCCCCCTCTTCCTGGTGATGGTCATTGTTCCTTCTTGGTGGTGGCGGCAGCCCTGAGAACGGTCCTCATGAGGCTGGTCCCTCCAGGAGCCCTCGCTAGGCTGGTCCTGCCAGCGGTCCTCACGAGGCTGGTCGCGCCACTCCTGGCGAGGGCCGCGGTCGTCCCACCGTCCTCCACTCCTACCTCCTCCGCGACCGTAGCATCGGTCGTTGCGGTCGGAGCCTCGACCGAAGCGCCCGTCGTGGATGGCCCTGAGCTCCTAACAGCCGTTGGTGTTATGGTTGTGTACATTGTGGAAGGCGCAGAACGGGCGGCTGGCCTCGGACGACTCTGGGTGGTCACAGCCGCGTTTCATCTCTGGTTCCGCCACCGTCGGCGTTCTGGGAAAGGGGGTCCCTAGACCTGCCTGCCTACGGCCCAAGGCGTGGTTCCTCTAGCGGCCTGGTATGGCCCATCATCACCAGCAAACACTCAAGACCCTCGCGAGGCGGACGACACAATACCTCCTCAGGGGCGGCCTCACTAGGCTGGCTCGCGAGGAGCAGAGAGATCAAGGAGAGGGGCACTTTGTGAGGTTCCCGTGACATGAGCCATGATGACCAAGGCCAGGCGGGCGCCAGCGGGCGCATAGTACCCGTTGCCTCTTTTGTGCTAAAGGGGAAAGCGTAGGCGAGGAGTCCCGAGGCATCAGGCAAAGGTTTCCATATCGTTGCAACGAGACCAAGACCAGTAGGACGGCAGGACAGAGGTCATCGCGGAGCCCACGACGGCATCACCACCAGAGCCTTTAGCAGGCGAAGACAACCTTTTGTCTGGATAGCTTGTACTAGCTATCCCCCTTCAAATTGGCCGTCGTGGGATCCCTTCCTGCCTAACATTTGGGAAGAGGACCGGGCCTCTATAAATAGGACTAGCCACCACCTTAGCAAGGGGACGGATCATTCAGATCACCCTCGACCACACAAGCTAACCGAGCTCAAGAACACCTCTCCTCAGGAGGCTGTTCTTCCCTTGTACTTGTTCATCCTCAGCCTACAAGGCAATCCACCACACCACACTGGAGTAGGGTATTACACCACATCGGTGGCCCGAACCAGTATAAACTCTTGTGTCCCTTGTTCTTCGAGTTCGACGTGCTGAGCTTTGAGATCGTGGTGAGTGAGCGAGCTAGGGGGAGGGAGAGATCTTCGTGTGCACCCAGAGTTCGAACCTTAAGGGTTTTGCCAGAACCCACAATCCGACATTTGGCGCACCCACGACGCTTTCCTTTCATCGATCCATGCTCCACCACCTCCACGCTTTGTCCCCATGGCCGGCGTTGCTTCTCCAGCTGGGACGACGGACGCCCATGACGGCTCCAGGGGCCTTAGAGCTTTTGCCCCCGCCTTGCGGCGGGTACAGTGGCCGCCCAGGATCAAGGCGGAGATGCCACCGCGTTACGACAGCGCGGCGGACCTGTCGGCCTTCCTGCTGGCATACGAAGAGGCCGTCCTGGAGGCTGGGGGCGATGACAAGGTCATGGTCGACTGGTTTCCCATGGCCCTCGCTGGCACACCGCGCGCCTGGCTGCTCACCCTCCTGAGATCCTCAGTGGCATCTTGGGAGGAGCTGCGCGGCCTCTTCATCGCGCGCTTCGCAGCACCGGTGCCCATCGCCGTCGCAACTCTCCTCGGCGGCTCACAAGCACCGCCCTCGGACCGTCACACCAAGCAATTCTTCCGCCAGATCGGCGCCGCTTCCATGCAGCAAGGAGCTCCCCCAGGTTGGTCGGCGCCCAAGGCCAACCTCACCTTCGACTCGGGGGACCACCCCGTCACCACCACCAGCTCGGGCATGCTCCCAAGCTTTGCACGCCCACCATCTGCAACGTAGCCATCACCAAGACCCTCGTCGATGGCGGGGCGGGCCTTAATGTTCTCTCCCTGGAAGCTTTCTGCTTGCTTCATGTGCCACACAAACGGCTTCGTCCCACCAAGCCCTTCTCCGGGGTCGGCGGCGGCTCCGCCAGCCCCCTGGGGCAGATCCGCCTTCCTGTGATCTTTGGCACTCGCGACAACTACCGCACCGAGCTGATCGACTTCGACATCGCCCGCATTGGCCTCCCATACAACGCCATCCTCGGGTACCTGGCCCTGGCTCAGTTTATGGCGGCAACTCATCCGGCCTACAACCTCATGAAGATGCCGGGGAGCAAGGGCGTCCTCACAGTAGCTGGAGACACCAAGGAGGCTCTGGCAGCGCTCAAGCTTGCCCTCAAAGCCGCCGCGGCAGCCCACCCAGCCGACGAGGCCACCACCAGAGCTAAGGAGGCCGCACCGGCGAATAAGAAGCAGTTGTTCACTCAAGATCGGGCCGAAACTAAGCAAGTGCTGGTCGAGGAAGGTGGACCCTCAGGAGCCACCTTCACCCGGATCAAGAGGAGGCATTGGTGAGGTTCCTGCGTGCGAACAAGGAGGTATTCACCTGGGAACCAAAGCAGCTGGTAGGGGTCCCAAGGGGGGTGATCGAGCATCACCTAAGGGTGTGCCCCAATGTGCACCCTATGAAGCAGAAGGCGCGGCGGCAATCCACGGAGAAGCAGTCCTTCATCATCCAGGAAACGCGCAAGCTGGAAGCGGCATGTGTCACCCGCGAGGTCCGGTACCCGGAGTGGCTGGCGAACCCCGTTGTCGTGCCAAAGAAAGGCGGGAAGGAGCGCATGTGTGTCGACTACACCAACCTGAACAAGGCCTGCCCCCAAGACCCGTTCCCGCTTCCGTGCATCGACCAGATTGTCGACTCCACCACCGAGTGCGACCTGCTGTCCTTCCTGGACGCGTTCTCGGGCTTTCCTGACCCCATGTGGGGTGTACTGCTACACTTGCATGCCGTTCGGGCTGCACAACGCAGGTGCGACCTTCCAACGGCTGATGCACATCTCCCTGGGTCAGCAACTCGGGAGAAACGCTGAAGCCTATGTCGATGACATCGTTGTAAAATCTAGGGAGGTGAGAACCTTGATTCCGGACCTGGAGGAGACCTTCGCAAGCCTGGGCCAGGTGGACCCGCGGCTCAACCCAGAGAAGTGCGTGTTCGGTGTCCCCTCCAGAAAGCTGCTGGGCTTCCTCGTGTCCCACAGGGGGATTGAGGCTAACCCAGAGAAGGTGAAGGCGATAGAATACATGAGCCCACCGTAAACTCTCAAGGAAATGCAGAAGCTTGCGGGTTGCGTGACCTCGGTAGGGTGCTTCATCTCCAAGCTGGGGGAGCGCACATTGCCGTTCTTCAAGCTGATGAGGAAGAAGAGCCCGTTCGAGTGGACCTCGGAGGCCGACCTGGCGTTTCAAGACCTCAAGAGATACCTGACTAGCCCCCCAGTGATGGTGGCGCCTCGTCCCCTCGAGCCCCTGGTGCTTTACCTTGCCGCCACTCCCTACTCCGCCAGCGCGGCGCTAGTGGCGGTATGGGAGGAGCGCCAGGCCAAGAGTCCGCTGCGCCCCCAACAAAAGCGTGGCGACAGCAAGAGGATGCCGCAAGGTCCGCCACAACGCCAACGAAAGATCGGGTCCAGCCAGACGGCGTTCTCGGGCCTGCAGAGACCCCAATGGATGGCCAAGCTCCGGGGGTCCCATCACCTCAGGGAGCGCCCCAACCTCCGGCAGACGCAGGCTCCATCGGCGCTCCCACCCTCGTCGAGCACCCAGTGTACTTCGTCAGCACAGTGCTAAGGGACGCGAGGGCACGATACCCAATGCCTCAGAAGCTCTTGCTCGCGTTCTTGGTGGCCTCGTGTGAACTGCGCCACTACTTCCAAGGTCACCCAATCAAGGTCGTCTCGGCCTACCTGTTGGAGAGGGTACTCCGGAGCCCCAACTCCGCGGGAAGAGTTGCTGAAGGGAACATCGAGCTGCAAGCATTCCAGCTGGAGTTCAGCACAACCAGGGTCATCAAGGGAGCCGCGCTCGCCAACTTCGTGGCGGAATGGACTGACACCCCGGGGCTTGAAGCAGGCGAGGACCGATCCGTCTCGCCAGGAAGTGAAGCGCCAGATGGCTGGGTCATGTATTTCGATGGCACGTTCGCATGCCAGGGCGCGGGGGCTGGAGCAGTGCTCATCTCGCCCACTCAGGACAAGCTCTACTACGCTGTGCAGCTCTGCTTCCAGCAGGGCGAGAAGGTCTCCAACAACATCGCGGAGTACGAAGGCCTCATCGCCGGCCTTAAGGCTGCGGTGGCCCTGGGGGTGAAGCGCCTCACCATCAGGGGCGACTCGCAGCTCCTCATCAACTTCTCCAACAAGGTATATGAGCCGAGGGATGAGCACATGGAGGCATACCTCGCGGAGGTACGCCAAATGGAAAAGCAGTTCTTGGGCCTAGAGTTGCAGCACGTGCGCCGTGGCACCAACAAGGAGGCTGATGACATCGCCAAAAGGGCATCCAAGCGCCAGCCCCAAGAGCCTGGCGTCTTCGAAGAACGGCTCTTCAAGCCTTCGGTAGCACCTCCGCCTTCGGGGCCGGTGCCGCCTCGGGAGGAACTCCCCCAGCCACCTACCTCGGGAGCCGCGGCCTGCGGCCCGACCTCAGGAGCGCGCCTGCTCCTGGTGCTCGAGCCTCAGGAGTGGTGCTGGACCAAGGAGTTCAAGGAATACCTGACGCAAGGGACGCTGCCGGAGAAAGAGGAGGACGTGGAGCGCGTGGCCCGACACACTACGACATACTGCATCCAGGACAGTGAGCTATATAGGAAGCGGCCAAATGATGTTTCCTTGCGATGCATCTCCAGGAAGCAGGGGAACGAGTTGCTAGATGACATACACGGTGGAGGCTACGGGCACCACTCGTCGTCACGTACCCTGGTCGGTAAGGCATTCCGCAGCGGGTTCTACTGGCCTACGGCACTCAACGATGCGACCGAGCTGGTGAGGTCCTGCGAGGCCTGCCAATTCCACGCCAAGCAGATCCATCAGCCAGCTCAGGGCCTCCAGACCATCCTGCTCTCATGGCCATTCGCGGTCTGGGGGCTGGATATCCTAGGCCCGTTCCCTCGAGCGCCTGGGGGCTATCGCTACCTCTACGTCGCCATCGACAAGTTCACCAAGTGGGCAGAGGTGGAGGCCGTCCGCACCATCCCGGCCGGGTCCGCAGTTAAGTTCATCAAGGGCCTCGTGAGCCGGTTCGGGGTCCCTAACCGCATCATCACCGACAACGGCTCGCAGTTCAGTACCAATTTCTTCAAGACATACTGTGCTAACCTTGGAACGCAGATCTGCTACGCTTCGGTGGCACACCCCAGGAGTAATGGCCAAGCCGAACGCACCAACGCGGAAGTCCTGAGAGGCCTCAAGACCAGGACCTTCAAGAAGAAGCTCGAGGCCTGCGGCAGGGGCTGGCACGACGAGCTCCAGTCTGTGTTGTGGTCCATCCGCACCACCGCCACCAAGCCAACAGGCGAGACCCCGTTCTTCCTCGTCTACGGAGCAGAAGCGATTCTCCCTCACGAGGTCAAGCATCGCTCCGCGCGGGTCCTGGCGTTTGATGACACGCAGCAGGACGCCATGTGGGGGATGGACCTTGTGCTGGGGGAGGAACGCCGCCGTGAAACCACGCTCCGAGCGGCAAGATACCAGCAGGCACTGCGACGGTATCACTGCCGCAGCGTCCGCTCCAGGACGCTCGAGGTGGGCGACCTCGTCCTAAGGCGGGTGCTCTCCAGGGAAGGGCTGCATAAGCTCTCGCCCATGTGGGAGGGCCCATTTAGGGTTGCCCATGTCTCCAGGCCTGGCGCCGTGCGCCTGGAGACGTGGGACGGGGTCCCCATCCAGAACGCCTGGAACATCCAGCACCTCCGGAAGTTCTACCCATGAAGCAAGGCCCAGCGCCTGTGAAGCAAGGCCCAGTGCCTGTGAAGGTCTCCGCTCGTGACACTCTCACATAATAATGAGTGGGGCTTTACATGCCCCGGAGTCTCAGAAGTGCCGCCCTCGGGCCTCGGGGGCTCCCGCCCACGTCCTAGTGGCAGCACTTAGCTCCGCACTGGTGAGAAGACTAGACTAGGTGCCGAATGCGGCTGTTCATTTGCTTTCTGTAGTTGGTTTGCCCCTTTTTATGGAATTTGGAGTTCTGGTGTTCTCTATCGATTGCTCGGCTGGGTTTTCCTTTCCTTTTGTTGCCTATTCGCTCGTTCCTTGTTTTACGCCTGGGAGGGCGGCAGTTGCCCAACGCTCTCCCTCGCGCGCCTCACGCGAGGGCTCTGCAGGTGTGTGCGCGCATTGGGCTAGCCCAACCGCGAACACACCTCGCCGAAGCTCTGTCGCTCGAGAGCTTCGGCTCTCCTAATCTTTGCAAGGCGCCCTCGATCGAGCTCGTGCTTGGCGCTCCCTCCTAATTCCGTGCCCCACGGGTACCGCGACATGGTGCACCAAGCCATGACTAGCCCAAGGTTGAGGCCTCGCACAGAGAAGGATAAGCACCCAACGGATGAGCTAACAAAATTCTGCAGCCTTACGATGACTCCCGAGGTCAACAACTCCCGAGCCAGCGGCTGGGAGGTGTCAGTAGGTCCTAGAAGCCGCACCACGAGACGTGAAACTACCCCGGGCGCACCAAGTTAAGTTATCCCCCTGCACCTACATGAAGCACGAATGCCACAACACGACACAGGAATAATAAACATAACATAGCGACCTGGAAATCACGGTTCGTTACATGCCCTTGTAGGGCCCCATACTTGTTTCTTTTTGAAATGCAGGAAGAAAGGAAAGAACAAAACAAAAGCGGCGCGCGCCCCCGCAGCGGCTCGCGAGGGTAGGCCTTCGGCACCCTCCTGGACTTAGCCAGACCCCTCCTCACGCTTCACTTGGGCACGACGCTGAGACGACCCGCTACCGCCCTCGAGGCGGGCACGACGACGTGGCGGCTGATCATAGCCGCCGCTGCTGGAGCTGTCGCTGGAGGAGGGGCTACCGTAGCTGGACGAACCGCGGCCGGCGCCGAGGGCGAGTTCACCTTCACCCTCGTCACGGCCGTCGCCAAGGCCGAGCACCTCGCCGCCAACGTTGTCCTCAGGGCAGCATCCGATGCGACGACCATCTTCCCCGAATACCCTCACGTAGAGGGTCGCGTCTGTAACGCCCCGAGACCGACGCTCCGTCTGCCTTCCTTGTTTTGCGAGTCAGCTGTGTTTTATTTGTTTGTTGCATTCGTCATCGCATCATTTGCATTGCATCAGCACTTTGTTGCCACCATGTTTTAAAACTTGCATCCCCTCGTAGTGGCCGCGCCCCCCTTGCTTCCGCTGACCCTTCCGAGACCAATCTCGTTCTTCGTTTTCCCTCTTGCTTAAACCGGAGTCCCACTTTGCACAGTGCATCGCCCCCTCGCGCGCGTCCGAAATTTGTCCCGAACCCGAACCGGACTTTCGTTACCGTTGGGTCCGGAACATCCCCTAACATCTACAAAACATCTCCGTTTTCTTAATTGGGCTCCCTAACCTAATTTTCCCGGACTGTCCGATGATGAATGGAGGGACCGGATACCCCTAAGCTATCCCCTACCTATACAAATAATGGGAAACCCTAGATACTAGGGATCCTGTCCCATCCATCCATTTCGTGCCGCCGCCACCCACTCACCAAATCCCCATCGGGATCCCCTCCCGATCCAGCCAACCACCTCCCTCCTGTTTTCAGCCACCACCCAATTCCTTCGATCCAACCACCGGGCACCTCGGCCATCTCCTTCCACGGCCCCTGCCCGACGCTCCACCCCCAAGAAGCAGAAGCGCCCGAGCGCTCCTCTCCTCGCCGGAGCACAGGACCCCCCTGCCGCCGGTGAGATGCCCTGCTGCTGCTCCTCCGTTTTCCCCTGCACCTCCCGTGCCTCACATCTCCCTCTCGACCTCCTAATGCAGCGCCATGGATGGCTGCAGCCCAAGCCGCGTCCTCGCCCGGCCTCTCGCGCGCCCGAGCTCCACCTTGCGTGCCCGCCTCCCCGCCCTCGTGGCCGAAGCAGCCGAACAGGAACCGAGCGCCCCCGAGCCCAGTCCCCGTGCTGCCTCTCCAGTCGCCGCCGACCTCCTTCGCCTCGTCCGCGGCGCCCGAGCACCGCCTGGAGCCGCGACTCCTGTCGGACCTCCTCACTGCCCGAGGCTGCTGCCTCCCCGTCGTCTTCCTCGAGCAGGAGCTCACGCTCGAGCTCCATCGCCACCCGTTGCCCCTCCTCGGAGCAACACCAGCAGGACCCTGCGGTCTCCTCTGCCCTCTCCTCGAGCCGGCCGCAAGCTGCTCCATCACCAGACTGGCTCCATCGCGCCTTCTCCTTGGGGCCCTCCTCCTCGCTCTCTCTCTCTCACATCTCTCTCTCTCTGTACTTGCCGCAGCAAGGAACCGCCGCCGCCAAGTACTTGCCGGGAGCGACGCCATGGCCTCGGATCTAGCCGGTTCCCGCGGTCCCTCGCCCCGCCAAGTCCCTCGCCTCGCCGCCCCTTCACCCGCTCGTCGGAGCTCTGCTCCAGGCGCTGCCCGCAGTTCCCTGCTTCGAACAGGGGAACGAGCGCACGAGCAGCGTTCGCGTTGACCGCGGCCCCGCGCCTCCTCGTTCGATCCAGCCTCCTGGGCCGCAAGCAAGCGCCAAGGCCCAACGCCCCTTCCAGCCTCCCTCTCCACCGAGTGGGCCTTGACCCATGGTGAGGCCCCCCCAACGCCCCTTTGTTATTCTTCTTTTGGGCTTGCTCCGGTTTTAGATTCGGCCCAGTGTAGTTTTTTTTCCATGTCTGCGATTTAGCTATTATCCAGAGTATTGCAGTTTTACAGAAAAGTCCTTCATGTTCATGCATTAATAACTCACGAATCATGCATCATATTAAAATAATTTATATATGAAAAATACTTAGAATTTTGTGTAGATTAATAATATGCCACTTTCATCCCATGATAAAATGTTTAACATGCTGTTTGATTAAATTTGCTCAAATAACATGTTAAAATGATTTATTTCATAACTAAATAACCGTAGCTCGGATTTTAATAAATTATATATGTAAATGGGGTAGAAAAATGCATAGATTAACATGGTGCACTTCATTTTGCTGTTTAACAACATTAAAATTGCGTTTATGGCAGAAAAGTACCAATCCCAAAATATGGACATGAGGATTTTCCGGAATTGTTGTTCGTTGTTCCGGCCTCATTTAAACTTGCCTAAATAGTTAGTTTTGTTATGCTTCACCTTTTGCCATGTTTAACAACATTTAATATTGTTGGGTTTATAACTGAGAGAGAACTAAATAAGTAAAGGTGGTGTTTCGTCAATATGCAACTCGTTGCATATTGAGCTCCACTTAACTTGTAGTTTCGTTTATGCACTTTGCCATGCCATGCCTCATTAAACCGGACATGCATCATACTTGTTTGTGCATCATGCCATGTGTATGTGGTGGTTGTTTACTATGTTGTTTGTTTCTTTCCGGGTTGCTTCTCTCGTTAGCTTCGGTTTCGTTCCGGAGTTGTGAGGATTCGTTCGACTCCGTCCGCTTGTCTTCTTCATGGACTCGTTCTTCTTCCTTGCGGGATCTCAGGCAAGATGACCACCCCTCGAAATCACTTCTATCTTTGCTTGCTAGTTGTTCGCTCTATTGCTATGCTGCGCTACCTACCACTTGCTATATCATGCCTCCCATACTGCCACGTCAGCCCCTAACCTTTTCACCCTTCCTAGCAAACCGTTGTTTGGCTATGTTACCGCTTTGCTCAGCCCCTTCTTATAGCATTGTTAGGTGCAGGTGAAGATGAAGATTACTCCATGTTGGATTATGTTTATGTTGGGATATCACAATATCTCTTATCTTAATTAATGCATCTATATATTTGGTAAAGGGTGGAAGGCTCGGCCTTATGCCTGGTGTTTTGTTCCACTCGTGCCGCCCTAGTTTCCGTCATACCGGTGTTATGTTCCTTGATTTTGCGTTCCTTACGCGGTCGGGTGATTTATGGGACCCCCTCGACAGTTCGCTTTGAATAAAACTCCTCCAGCAAGGCCCAACCTTGGTTTTACCATTCGCCTACCTAAGCCTTTTTCCCTTGGGTTCTGCAGACTCAAGGGTCATCTTTATTTTAACCCCCCGGGCCAGTTCTCCTTCGAGTGCTGGTCCAAACCGAGCGATGTCTGGCGCCCCCTGGGCAACCAGGGTCTATGCCAACCCGACGTCTGGCTCATCCGGTGTGCCCTGAGAACGAGATATGTGCAGCTCCTATCGGGATTTGTCGGCACAGCGGGCGGCTTTGCTGGTCTTGTTTTACCATTGTCGAAATGTCTTGTAAACCGGGATTCCGAGACTGATCGGGTCTTTCCGGGAGAAGGTTTATCCTTCGTTGACCGTGAGAGCTTATAATGGGCTAAGTTGGGACACCCCTGCAGGGTTATATCTTTCGAAAGCCGTGCCCGCGGTTATGAGGCAGATGGGAATTTGTTAATGTCCGGTTGTAGAGAACTTGACACTTGACCTTATTTAAAACGCATCAACCGCGTGTGTAGCCGTGATGGTCTCTTCTCGGCGGAGTCCGGGAAGTGAACACGGTTCTTGTGTTATGTTTGACGTAAGTAGGAGTTCAGGATCACTTCTTGATCATTGCTAGTTCACGACCGTTCCGTTGCTTCTCTTCTCGCTCTTTGCGTATGTTAGCCACCATATATGCTTAGTCGCTGCTGCAACCTCACCACCTTACCCTTGCCTCCCCTTAAGCTTAAATAGTCTTGATCTCGCGGGTGTGAGATTGCTGAGTCCTCGTGACTCACAGATACTTCCAAAACAGTTGCAGGTGCCGATGATACCAGTGCAGGTGACGCAACTGAGCTCAAGTGGGAGCCCGATGAAGATCTTGTCCGTTGTGTTGCTTCTTTTCATGTTGATCAGTAGTGGTGCCCAGTTGGGGACGATCAGGGATCTAGCAGTTGGGTTGTCTTCTTTTATTTTGGTTCCGTAGTCGGACCTATGTGTGTATCTCTGAATGATGTATGTTTTATTCATGTATTGTGTGAAGTGGTGATTGTAAGCCAACTCTTTATCCCATTCTTGTTCATTACATGGGATTGTGTGAAGATGACCCTTCTTGCGGCAAAACCACAATGCGGTTATGCCTCTAAGTCATGCCTCGACACGTGGGAGATATAGCCGCATCGTGGGCATTACAAGTTGGTAATCAGAGCCATCCTCGACTTAGGAGCCCCCCCTGCTTGATCGAATCGCTGACGTTGTTGAGTCTAGAACAAAAATGTTTTGAGACTTAGGATTATATATATCGGAGAGTAGGATTCTTTTTACTCCTCAGTCCCTTCGTCGCTCTGGTGAGGTCTCCTGACGTAGAAGTTTTGACTCTTCTCTCCTCAAATTTCACTAAATTTTTTTTTAGGATCACGCGGGTATCTTGGAATCGTTCTGATGGTTTTGTGACGAGAACATTGTTCTTGGTGCCTCCTGACATTTAGGGGTTGTGGCAGTGTCCCGGGGAGTTGAGCTCCGAGGTGTTGTCGTCACAATTTTATCGTTGCAGTTCTGGAATACCTGAGTTTCGCCGACATCGAAATCTCTTTTATGCAGTTGTTGGTGAGATCACCTCGACGCCACCCAGTACTGGGGCGGGAGTTCGGGAGTATTGCCATAACTCGTATAACGGATGCTTTTCGAAGGTTGAGGTAAACGATTTCCGAAGGTTTCTTGGTTATGTGTTGACGGATGGATACAGCTGGATCTAGGTATTGTTAGTTTGGGTGATATATTTTGTGTCCCCTGTATCCCCAACACCAGATTGCATAACCAGAAAGTTTCGGGAGTTTATAAGTGGGAATTCAAGTAGCTCTTAGGATATCTTTCCGACAGACGCATGATATGAGATTGGGGTTCGACGTCTAGTGGTCCGCCTGTACACGGTTGATTTTACAGTGGTCTCGTAGTGTCTTAAAGAGTCCTTGGCTATGCCGACTCGGGGACGCTTCGTATGTCATGTGCACTGCCTTGTACATGATGGTGCTTTACGATCGATCCCGTGTGGGCCCCACCATGAAATCTTCGGACGAAATATCTATCATATGTTTGTTCCGGCTTATTCTGCAAGCCAAATCCTTTGTTTTGTTTTAAGTTGTGGTATTTGAGTTGCTTCGAAGTCAAATGTTGAATCCATACCTTTCCTAAACGGTGTTCTCATATTTCTATGTGGATACTAATCCTTCTTGTTCATCGAGGTCGTCATGTTAATTCTCTTCCAACCGGCGTGCTTCTCTTCAAGTGGATCCGATATTTTCAACATCCGCAAGATCAACTCTAAGTTTTCTCAACGGTGTTTGTTTCATCCGTCCCAAGGTGCCTTTGTTTTTTCCGCCCTCCCACCCTCTTTCTTCAAGGACTCAGATTTCTTAATCATGTATCCATCTTATGGATGTGAAGTCTCTTCATTCTTTTCAATCAATGTTCTTATCCGGTGATTTCTCATGAAGATACTAACGAAACTTCAAGTTCATCATTCTTCATTCTTGTATTCTTCTCCGGTGGATTAAATTGAAGCTTTTTCGATCATATCTTTTCCTCGTTTCAAATGTTTTCTCATGCCGGTGCAACTCTTAATCATTCCCCGCTTGCTATTCAATTGTTCCGGAGTGTACAAGATATCTCGGAAGATTTGTGTCTCCATTATCAATCTGTTCAAGCTATTTTAAGGTTGTTATCTCATTAAAGCCATTTAATTCAACCGGTGCTATCTCCTTTTCAAGTAATCATTCAACGGTGTATCTTTTGAGTGGGCCCTAACCCACAGGTCTTTTTCCAGGATTTTACCTGACTCTTCTAATTCTTTCCGGAGTTATTCTCAAATTCTTTGCAAGTTTGACGTAAGAATGATTTATCATCAGTCATATTTCTTTCTCCAAGATCTTTCAAATTCTTTTCATTGTTGATTCAACCTTTCTATTCTTCATGGTTCTGGAGTGCTTCATAAATAAAGGGTGGTGTTTCTCGTCATCATTCTCAACATTTGAAGACCAAAGAGTTTTTCCTCCAAATCTTATCCGTTCTCTTGAAGATTCATAGTTCTAGCTTATGCCATCCTCTCATAATTGTTTTCGATTGTGAGAATTCTTTTCTTACCCATCCGGAGCATTTCATGAGTTGTTTTCATTTCTTGATCATCCAATGGCCATCATTTCAGAAGATTTCTTCGTTCTAAGTTTTCAGCTCTCGTTCTCCAAATCTTACCGGTGCATCATTCAAGTACTCTCTAGTCAGCTCGTGATCTCTTCATTCTCTTGTATCTAAATTTCCCCAAGTATCTTTATTCATTTTTCTAAATCTTCTCGGTGAATTGTGCCTTTGCTACTTTCATTTTCAATTCTTACGGTGGTTCGTTCAAGAGTTCTCTTCCTTTGTTATCATATCAATTTATTCGTTGTTTCAATCCTACCGTTGGTCCGTTGAAGAGTTTTCTCAAGTTTGCGCTATATCTATCTTAATCCTTTCTATGAGAATAAGTAGTATGCAAAAATCCGTTACTTGTCATCAATCTAAATTGGGGAAGGATACGTGTAATGTAATTCTTATTCTTGTTTCCTCCAAGTGATTAATTCCTTCTTCCGGAGTTCGTTCATGATATCAAATTTTCGGCTCCAAGTTGTTCATCTTTTCTTTCCGAGCTTCAAGTTATTTCAATTATATCATTTCAAAGCTTCATCTAATCATTGCAAGGCTTCTCCCGGAGTTCTTTTCAACTTTCCATTTCGTTTGATCATTCTTATATTACCGGAGTTCTTCATGGAGGCTCTACATGGTGGTTCGTCAAGGATTCTTTTCATTCTTCAATTGTTCTTCAAGATTTCTCTTGGAGTCAAGATCCGCCAAGGTATACTAAAAAAAAATAAACATGGTGCTCAACACATGTGTTGTTTTGAGGAGTTCAAACATTCTTCATCTTGCATTCCGAAGTGCAATTCTCTCTACCTTATCTTTTGGGATGGTGTTATGTCATTTTGACAATTTCCTTCATGTTTCATGATTCACAAGTTGTCAGGAATGAGATAATTAAATCCATCATTTTTTGTTTCGTTCAAGAGATCTTTTCAACCAATCAATCTTTTTGTTGGAGTTATAATTCACCTAAAGCCTTCCCTAAGGAATGTAGCTATTTGTGGTGGTTATCAATGATCCAAATTTTCTCCTTCTCATCTCGGTGTAGAAGTGTTCATCTCCTTGTTGATATCAATCCAATCATTTGTTTCCGTTAGTGGCGGGTTGTCACCTCATAATTTTGAGAAGTTTTCCATAAGCCCACTACAAGCTTATTCTTTTCGTTGTTGGTTTTCCAACAATTCCGTTCTAACCTTCTTGGAAGGATGCTTCCCAAATTCAATTGTGGTGGAAGTTATCATTTCCTTCTCCGTTCTCTTATTCCGACGATCCATTTCCTATTCGTTCGTCCCGGAGGCATTGTGATGTTTCTCTCTTCGACCAATCATCTTGTTTTGTCAAGATCATGTAATTTTTCCTTTCTTATCCGTTTAACCGGAGTGCTGTCTGAAATCTTTCTTACCCCTTGTGCCATTCTTGCTTTAGTTCCGGAGGTAATGTGTTGTCGATTTCATCGAGTATCCTCTCATCTTGTCAAGATCACGTTCAGCACCTTCCATTTACAGTCGGAGTGCTGTCCATATTATATCATTCTTATTCCTTCTCTATCTTGTTTTAACCGGAGTGGTATAAATATCTATCGTGTCATTTAACCTCAAGGTTCACATGGTGTTACTTGTCTCTCTTTTCTACCGGTGTGTTTTCATATTCCTTTTGATTCGTTAAGATCTCGTTTCATATTCTCCAACCTACAAGGTTCTTGTAATGGTCCTTGTTCCTCTTGCTGAACGGAATGTTGTAAATTTTGTTCACCTCCTTCGTGTCATTTCTTCAAGCTTTCCGACCTCTCAAGGTTCTTTGGTTTCACTCGTTTGTCAAAGAAGCAATTAGTTTTACCTCTTCTCTTCCTCTTCCGTTTTCGCTCCGGTGCCATCCTAGATCTCGGGACGAGATCCTCTTGTAGTGGTGGAGTGTTGTAACGCCCGGAGACCGACGCTCCGTCTGCCTTCCTTGTTTTGCGAGTCAGCTGTGTTTTATTTGTTTGTTGCATTCGTCATCGCATCATTTGCATTGCATCGGCACTTCATTGCCGCCATGTTTTAAAACTTGCATCCCCTCGTAGTGGCCGCGCCGCCCTTGCTTCCGCTGACCCTTCCGAGACCAACCTCGTTCTTCGTTTTCCCTCTTGCTTAAACCGGAGTCCCTCTTTGCACAGTGCATCGCCCCCTCGCGCGCATCCGAAATTTGTCCCGAACCCGAACTGGACTTTCGTTACCGTTGGGTTCGGAACATCCCCTAACATCTACAAAACATCTCCGTTTTCTTAATTGGGCTCCCTAACCTAATTTTCCTGGACCGTCCGATGATGAACGGAGGGACCGGATACCCCTAAGCTATCCCCTACCTATACAAATAATGGGAAACCCTAGATACTAGGGATCCTGTCCCATCCATCCATTTCGTGCCGCCGCCACCCACTCACCAAATCCCCATCGGGATCCCCTCCCGATCCAGCCAACCACCTCCCTCCTGTTTTCAGCCACCACCCAATTCCTTCGATCCAACCACCGGGCACCTCGGCCACCTCCTTCCTCGGCCCCTGCCCGCCGCTCCACCCCCAAGAAGCAGAAGCGCCCGAGCGCTCCTCTCCTCGCCGGAGCACAGGACCCCCCTGCCGCCGGTGAGATGCCCTGCTGCTGCTCCTCCGTTTTCCCCTGCACCTCCCGTGCCTCACATCTCCCTCTCGACCTCCTAATGCAGCGCCATGGATGGCTGCAGCCCAAGCCGCGTCCTCGCCCGGCCTCTCGCGCGCCCGAGCTCCACCTTGCGTGCCTACCTCCTCGCCCTCGTGGCCGAAGCAGCCGAACAGGAACCGAGCGCCCCCGAGCCTAGTCCCCGTGCTGCCTCTCCAGCCGCCGCCGACCTCCTTCGCCTCGTCCGCGGCGCCCGAGCACCGCCTGGAGCCGCGACTCCCGTCGGACCTCCTCACTGCCCGAGGCTGCTGCCTCCCCGTCGTCTTCCTCGAGCAGGAGCTCACGCCCGAGCTCCATCGCCACCCGTTGCCCCTCGCCGGAGCAACACCAGCAGGACCCTGCGGTCTCCTCTGCCCTCTCCTCGAGCCGGCCGCAAGCTGCTCCATCACCAGACTGGCTCCATCGCGCCTTCTCCTTGGGGCCCTCCTCCTCACTCTCTCTCTCTCACATCTCTCTCTCTCTGTACTTGCCGCAGCAAGGAACCGCCGCCGCCAAGTACTTGCCGGGAGCGACGCCATGGCCTCGGATCTAGCCGGTTCCCGCGGTCCCTCGCCCCGCCAAGTCCCTCGCCTCGCCGCCCCTTCGCCCGCTCGTCGGAGCTCTGCTCCAGGCGCCGCCCGCGGTTCCCTGCTTCGAATAGGGGAACGAGCGCACGAGCAGCGTTCGCGTTGACCGCGGCCCCGCGCCTCCTCGTTCGATCCAGCCTCCTGGGCCGCAAGCAAGCGCCAAGGCCCAGCGCCCCTTCCAGCCTCCCTCTCCACCGAGTGGGCCTTGACCCATGGTGAGGCCCCCCCAGTGCCCCTTTGTTATTCTTCTTTTGGGCTTGCTCCGGTTTTAGATTCGGCCCAGTGTAGTTTTTTTTCCATGTCTGCGATTTAGCTATTATCCAGAGTATTGCAGTTTTACAGAAAAGTCCTTCATGTTCATGCATTAATAACTCACGAATCATGCATCATATTAAAATAATTTATATATGAAAAATACTTAGAATTTTGTGTAGATTAATAATATGCCACTTTCATCCCATGATAAAATGTTTAACATGCTGTTTGATTAAATTTGCTCAAATAACATGTTAAAATGATTTATTTCATAACTAAATAACCGTAGCTCGGATTTTAATAAATTATATATGTAAATGGGGTAGAAAAATGCATAGATTAACATGGTGCACTTCATTTTGCTGTTTAACAACATTAAAATTGCGTTTATGGCAGAAAAGTACCAATCCCAAAATATGGACATGAGGATTTTCCGGAATTGTTGTTCGTTGTTCCGGCCTCATTTAAACTTGCCTAAATAGTTAGTTTTGTTATGCTTCACCTTTTGCCATGTTTAACAACATTTAATATTGTTGGGTTTATAACTGAGAGAGAACTAAATAAGTAAAGGTGGTGTTTCGTCAATATGCAACTCGTTGCATATTGAGCTCCACTTAACTTGTAGTTTCGTTTATGCACTTTGCCATGCCATGCCTCATTAAACCGGACATGCATCATACTTGTTTGTGCATCATGCCATGTGTATGTGGTGGTTGTTTACTATGTTGTTTGTTTCTTTCCGGGTTGCTTCTCTCGTTAGCTTCGGTTTCGTTCCGGAGTTGTGAGGATTCGTTCGACTCCGTCCGCTTGTCTTCTTCATGGACTCGTTCTTCTTCCTTGCGGGATCTCAGGCAAGATGACCACCCCTCGAAATCACTTCTATCTTTGCTTGCTAGTTGTTCGCTCTATTGCTATGCTGCGCTACCTACCACTTGCTATATCATGCCTCCCATACTGCCACGTCAGCCCCTAACCTTTTCACCCTTCCTAGCAAACCGTTGTTTGGCTATGTTACCGCTTTGCTCAGCCCCTTCTTATAGCATTGTTAGGTGCAGGTGAAGATGAAGATTACTCCATGTTGGATTATGTTTATGTTGGGATATCACAATATCTCTTATCTTAATTAATGCATCTATATATTTGGTAAAGGGTGGAAGGCTCGGCCTTATGCCTGGTGTTTTGTTCCACTCGTGCCGCCCTAGTTTCTGTCATACCGGTGTTATGTTCCTTGATTTTGCGTTCCTTACGCGGTCGGGTGATTTATGGGACCCCCTCGACAGTTTGCTTTGAATAAAACTCCTCCAGCAAGGCCCAACCTTGGTTTTACCATTCGCCTACCTAAGCCTTTTTCCCTTGGGTTCTGCAGACTCAAGGGTCATCTTTATTTTAACCCCCCGGGCCAGTTCTCCTTCGAGTGCTGGTCCAAACCGAGCGATGTCCGGCGCCCCCTGGGCAACCAGGGTCTATGCCAACCCGACGCCTGGCTCATCCGGTGTGCCCTGAGAACGAGATATGTGCAGCTCCTATCGGGATTTGTCGGCACAGCGGGCGGCTTTGCTGGTCTTGTTTTACCATTGTCGAAATGTCTTGTAAACCGGGATTCCGAGACTGATCGGGTCTTTCCGGGAGAAGGTTTATCCTTCGTTGACCGTGAGAGCTTATAATGGGCTAAGTTGGGACACCCCTGCAGGGTTATATCTTTCGAAAGCCATGCCCGCGGTTATGAGGCAGATGGGAATTTGTTAATGTCCGGTTGTAGAGAACTTGACACTTGACCTTATTTAAAACGCATCAACCGCGTGTGTAGCCGTGATGGTCTCTTCTCGGCAGAGTCCGGGAAGTGAACACGGTTCTTGTGTTATGTTTGACGTAAGTAGGAGTTCAGGATCACTTCTTGATCATTGCTAGTTCACGACCGTTCCGTTGCTTCTCTTCTCGCTCTTATTTGCGTATGTTAGCCACCATATATGCTTAGTCGCTGCTGCAACCTCACCACCTTACCCTTGCCTCCCCTTAAGCTTAAATAGTCTTGATCTCGCGGGTGTGAGATTACTGAGTCCTTGTGACTCACAGATACTTCCAAAACAGTTGCAGGTGCCGATGATACCAGTGCAGGTGACGCAACTGAGCTCAAGTGGGAGCCCGATGAAGATCTTGTCCGTTGTGTTGCTTCTTTTCATGTTGATCAGTAGTGGTGCCCAGTTGGGGACGATCAGGGATCTAGCAGTTGGGTTGTCTTCTTTTATTTTGGTTCCGTAGTCGGACCTATGTGTGTATCTCTGAATGATGTATGTTTTATTCATGTATTGTGTGAAGTGGCGATTGTAAGCCAACTCTTTATCCCATTCTTGTTCATTACATGGGATTGTGTGAAGATGACCCTTCTTGCGACAAAACCACAATGCGGTTATGCCTCTAAGTCGTGCCTCGACACGTGGGAGATATAGCCGCATCGTGGGCGTTATAGCGTCGCCGTCATACTTGAAGTGGAGGGTGCACCGGCTGCCAAGGCCGTGCGCGCGGGCGAACGTCTGCCAACCACGGGCCAGGGCTATGTTGCCCGCAACGGAGACCTCCACCGTGACCCATGAAGCCTTGCTGCAGCAGCCGTCCGCCTGCAGCCAGAGACCGCCTAGACCCGTGGCCGGCAGTTTGCCGGCAAAGGAGCGCGGGAGTTGAAGCTAGGTGCCGGCCGGGTTCTCCGACCACACGACGAACTCCGGCAGCACCTCCGCCGAGTGGAAGAGCGGTCGGGGAGGCCGCGCAACCATGGCACGCCTCCCTCCATCGATGGGGCTGCCACGACCTAGGCGGCTCCCACCGTGCGAAGAGGCGCCGCCGCCGCCGCGAGGGGCCACGGCGGGGGTCGCGACGTGCTTGCGTGGGTGACTGCGTCCCCTCTTGGGCGTTGGCGAGCCGGGCTCCTCCTGGCGGGGCTTCCCTTTCTCTGCGGCCGAGAACCTCTTCACCGGTGCCATGGATGTCACTGTTAGTAGTGAAGCAAGGAAGAAGAAGTGAGCAGAATGGGAAGATATGGGCGACGGGGGCTCCGCCCCCCTCCTCATTTATAGCAGGAGAAGGCCAACCGGCGGCCACCACGATCACAGGTAATGATGGTTTTCTCTGCATGCACTAGGGACTCGTCAAGTCGGGCAGTTGCCGAGGTAGCGTGGGGAAGCGGAGACGCCCACGTCCCGCCAGTCGCCACACGTCAATCAAGGCTATAGGCGGTTGGGGCCCGCGGCGCTCCGCACTTGCCCTTTGGCTTCACCTCGAAGCCAAGTCCGAGCATGCCTTGGGCCCGGGGGCTACTGTCGGCGTTCTGGGAACGGGGGTCCCCAGACCTTCCTGCCTGTGGCCCACGGCATGGCTCCTCCAGTGGCCTGGTACAGCCCATCTTCACCAGCAAACACTCAAGACCCTCGTGAGGGGCCGAGCCTCGCGAGGCGGATGACACAAGACCTCCTCAGGGGCGGCCTCACTAGGCTGGCTCGCGAGGAGCGGAGAGATCAAGGCGAGGGGCACCTCGTGAGGTTCCCATGACATGAACCGTGACGACCAAGGCCAGGCGGGCGCCAGCGGGTGCAGAGTACCCGTTGCCTCCTTGGTGCTAAAGGGGCAAGCGTAGGCGAGGAGTCCCGAGGCATCAGGCAAAGGTTTCCATATCGGTGCAACAAGACCAGGACCAGTAGGACGGCAGGACGGCAGGACGGAGGTCATCACGGAGCCCACGATGGCGTCACCACCAGAGCCTTTAGCAGGCGAAGACCACCTTTTGCCAGGATAGCTTGTACTAGCTGCCCCCTTCAAATTGGCCGTCGTGGGATCCCTTCCCGCCAAACATTTGGGAAGAGGACCGGGGCCTCTAGCCACCACCTTAGCAAGGGGACGGATCATTCAGATCACGCTCGACCACACAAGCTCACCGAGCTCAAGAACACCTCTCCTCATGAGGCTGTTCTTCCCTTGTAATTGTTCATCCTCAGCCTACAAGGCAATCCACCACACCACACTGGAGTAGGGTATTACACCACATCGGTGGCCCGAACCAGTATAAACTCTTGTGTCCCTTGTTCTTCGAGTTCGACGTGCTGAGCTTTGAGATCATGGTGAGTGAGCGAGCTAGGGGGAGGGAGAGATCTTCGTGCGCACCCCAGAGTTCGAACCTTAAGGGCTTTGCTGGAACCCACAATCCAACAGCCGTGAGGATGGCAGCCCCCTTGCGCTTCACGTCCTTAATCTTGGCCTTCTTGTCTTCTGGGTCGGCAGTTGGAAGCTCGAGGAGGGAGAGGCACCCTTCCTCAGCTCTCGCGCACTTGGTCGTGATGTTGAACATCTCCAGAGCCGTGCATAGGTCCTCGTGTATGGCGAGCTCCTCCTTCATCTTGGCATCACGGACGCCATCAGAGAATGCTGAGATGATGGCCTCGTCCGTCACCTTGGGAATCTTGAGGCGAACGCTATTGAAGTGTTGGATGTACTTCCGCAGGGTTTCCCCTGGCTGCTGCTTGATGCGCCGCAGGTCACCCGCGGCAGGCGGGCGGTCACGCGTGCCCTGGAGGAGATTGTTCCCGCGGGCAGGTTCAGGAGCCATGAGCACGCGCCGTCCTTGAGGGCCATGGGAAACCAATTCGCCATGACCTTCTCGTCGCCGTTCGTAGCCTCGATGCTCAGCTCATAGAGCCGCAGGAACTTAGCAGGGTCAGTGGTGCCGTCATAGCGCGAAGGCAGTTCAGGCTTGAACTTGCCGGGCCAGACCACGCTGCGATGTTCGGGGGTGAAGGCGCGGCAGCCCGCGGTGGTCACCGGAGCTCGTCGTGGAGGTGGAGCCTGGTCTTGGTACCCATGCACCGCCGCCGCAGGCGGCATGCGGTCCTGGCGTGGTGGTGCAGGGAGCACGGGAGCACCTTCTCACAGCCGCTGGATCTCTTGGCAGCTTTCTTCTTCGCGTGCGGGTGCCCTGCATGGTGGGTCGCGCTGTGGGGCCGCGCGCCTTGGTCCTAGGATGACATCTTGATGGGGAGGTGGCGAAGGCGCTCCATGGGCTACGTCGCCCGCAGCGGGAGGCGGGCGAGGCAGCGAAAGGGTCGGTGCAGGAGAGCCCCAGCGGCACTGACAAGCTCGGCGATGCGGTCCAGCCAGTCCTCATGGAGGTCGTCGACGGGGCGGTAGCGTAAGAGCTTGAGTGCCATGAGCATCACAGCCTACGCGTCCGCGGGCCCACAACGAGCGTGAGACGACGAGCTGACCGGAGTCAGCGACGGGGTGGCGGTGCGTCCGTCCCTCCACACAGAGGGGTGCAGCGACGAAGCTTGCTGTTCGTTCCCCGCCGGGCCGGTGGCGGCGTTGGCAGCGGGTGATGGAGAGCGGCGGGGAGGACCGCTGACGGCCGCCGTCTGAGCAACACGAGCGTTGAGAGTGGCTCGGCGCTCAGCACGGTCCCGACGAGCATCAGCCATGGAAGCGGTGCAGCGGCGATGCGTCGGTCAACGGAAGAGAGGTTTCAACGCACCCCTACCTGGCGCGCCAAATGTCGGATTACGGGTTCTGCAGACCCTTGAGAGGTTCGAACTCTGGGGTGCGCACGAAGAACACTCTCTCCCTGCTCGGCCGCTCGATGATCCCACGGCCTAGCTCGACGAACCCAAAGAACGAGAGATTTATCCTGGTTTGGGCCACCTTGCGGTGTAATACCCTACTCCAGCTTTGTGGTGGATTGCCTCAAGGGGCTGAAGATGAACTAGTGCAGTGGATGAAAAGCCTCAGGAGGTGAGGTGATCTTGATCTTGATGAACTTGTGGGTGTGAGGATGATCTGAATGATCCGTCCCCCCGCTACGGTGGTTGCTAGGTCCTACTTAAAGGGAGACAACTAGTACAAGCTATCCTGACAAAAGTAGTCTTCGCTTGCAAAGGCTCTGGTGGTGACGCCGCGGTGGGCTCCGTGATGACCTCCGTCCTGCTGTCCTAGCAGTCTTGGTCTTGTTGCACCGATAAGGAAATCTTTGCTTGATTCCTCGGGACTCTGCGCCTGCGCTTGCCTCCTTAGAACCAAAGAGGAAACTGGTACACTGCGCCCGCTGGCGCCCGCCTGGCCTGGGTCGCCATGGCTCACATCACGTGAACCTTACAAGGTGCACCTTGCATAGATATCTCCGTTCCTTAGCAGCCAACCTACTGAGGCTGCCCCCAGGGAGGTCTTGGTGTCGTCCACCTCGCGAGGCTTGGCCCCTCGCGAGGGTCTAGAGCTGTTGCTGCTGAAGCTGGGCCGTACCGGGCCGTTGAGGGAGCCATGCTGCGGGCCGCAGGCAGGCAAGTCTGGGTACCCCCGTTCCCAGGACGCCGACACAGGTTTTTTGATGTTTAACCTGTACTTTAATGCCATGCTTTTGTTTGCCATGATCTTGCACTGTAGCATGCTTGTTTCACGCCTCCAACATGTCAACATGTTATTCCTGCTCACATGCATGCCTTGTTTTTCACCAAGTCATAATCTGTGTTATAAAGTTGCCTTTTGCTTTGCTCATGTTGGATTAATCTTGATGCCTATGAATCTGAACCTTGATGATATTTGAAGTATGTAATCTGGACCTTAAGTGCATATCATGTTTGTGCCTATCTTATTTCTGTAGCATGTTGTTATGATGCTTGTAAGATGCCTAGTTGCTGTTTTGGACAGCTTGTCCTTTAACCTTGTTTCGTGTTTATGTGTTGAACCGTGGCTCCGTTTGGAGCATGCTCTATATGAAACTTGCTTGGTTTTGCATGGAGTTTCATCTTGCCATGTTCCATCCATGTTTTGGAGTGTTTGTGATTGTCTTTTGCTTGCATTTGCATTAATGCCATGTTTAACTTGTTTTGCTCATATCTTCTAGGCCGTAGCTCCGAATTAAATGAACCTTATATGTAACTTGACTAGAAAGACGCGTAGATCATCATGGTGCACTTTAACTTGTGTTTAACAACTTCAACATAATGTGCTATTCAGATCTGAACCAATTTCGAAAATTGCATATTGGGAGTTTCCGGAATTGATGTATGTTGATTCCGGCCTCATTTAAACTTGCTTTGATGTGATGTTCTTGTATGCATCCCCTCTTGCCATGAGTAGCATCATGTAGCCTTGTCATGCATCATACTTGGATGAGCATCATGCCATGTTGTGCGTTGTGTGTTTACCGTGTTGTTTGCTTCTTTCCAGTTGTGCTCCTTCTCGATAATTCCTGTTTCGTTGTGATTGTGAGGATTCGTTTGACTACGTGCGATCGTCTTCTTCCTGGACTTCTTCTTCTTCCTAGCGGGATTGCAAGATCACCGTCACCTTGAATCTCACTACTATCTTTTCTATGCTAGTTGTCTCGATGATATTGCTATGTCGCGCTACCTACCACTTGTTTATCAAGCCTCCCAATATGCCATGAAACAGCCTCTAACCGTTTCCACAATCCTAGCAAACCGTTGTTTGGCTATGTTACCGCTTTGCTTAGGCCCTCTTATAGTGTTGCTAGTTGTAGGTTGTTCCATGTTGGGACTTGGATACCATGGATATGTTGGGATATCACAATATCTCTTATTTAATTAATGCATCTATATACTTGTTTAAGGGTGGAAGGCTCGGCCTTTTGCCTGGTGTTTTGTCCCACTCTTGCCACCCTAGTTTCCGTCATATCGATGTTATGTTCCTTGATTTTGCGTCCCTAACATGATGAGGGTTTATGGGCCCCTCTTGACTGTTCGCTTTAAATAAAACTCTTCCAGCAAGGCAAACATTGGTTTTACCATTTGCCTAATAACAAGTAAAACTTGCGTAGGGACTTTCCGGACCCCGAGGATTCTTAATCAACCCCTGGACCAATGCTCCTCATGAGTGTTGGTCCGAACTAGAGCACTGTGCGGGGCCGCCCCGGGGCAACCTGGGTTATTTTGTCACCTGTACGCGTAGCTCATCCGTCGTGGCCTGAGATGAGATATGTGCGGCAACTATCAGGGTGTCGGCACGCCGGGAGGTCTTGCTGGACATGTTTTACCATTGTCGAAATGTCTTCTGCACCGGGATTCCGAGTCTAATCGGAGGGTCTTGAGATGGAGGATTGTCTTCGCGGATCGTGATCTTGTCATGGGCTAAGTTGGGACACCCCTGCAAGGTTTAAACTTTTGAGAGCTATAGGAGTTTGACAATCAGACTATTCGGTTTTATTGCTCTCACTTAGCTATAGGAGTTTGACAATGGGTCTATATGAAGGAAATATGCCCTAGAGGCAATAATAAAGTTATTATTTATTTCCTTATATCATGATAAATGTTTATTATTCATGCTAGAATTGTATTAACCGAAAACATAATACATGTGTGAATACATAGACAAACAGAGTGTCACTAGTATGCCTCTACTTGACTAGCTCGTTAATCAAAGATGGTTATGTTTCCTAGCCATAGACATAAGTTGTCATTTGATTAACGAGATCACCTCATTAGGAGAATGACGTGATTGACTTGACCCATTCCGTTAGCTTAGCACCCGATCGTTTAGTATGTTGCTATTGCTTTCTTCATGACTTATACATGTTCCTCTGACTATGAGATTATGCAACTCCCGTTTACCGGAGGAACACTTTGTGTGCTACCAAACGTCACAACGTAAATGGGTGATTATAAAGGTGCTCTACAGGTGTCTCCAAGGGTACTTGTTGGGTTGGCGTATTTCGAGATTAGGATTTGTCACTCCGATTGTCGGAGAGGTATCTCTGGGCCCACTCGGTAATGCACATCACTATAAGCCTTGCAAGCATTGTGACCAATGAGTTAGTTGCGGGATGATGTGTTACGGAACGAGTAAAGAGACTTGCCGGTAACGAGATTGAACTAGGTATCGAGATACCGACGATCAAATCTCGGGCAAGTAACATACCGATGACAAAGGGAACAACGTATGTTGTTATGCGGTCTGACCGATAAAGATCTTCGTAGAATATGTGGGAGCCAATATGGGCATCCAGGTCCCGCTATTGGTTATTGACCGGAGACGTGTCTCGGTCATGTCTACATAGTTCTCGAACCCGTAGGGTCCGCACGCTTAAAGTTACGATGGTAGTTTTATTATGAGTTTATGTATGTTGATGTACCGAAGGAGTTCGGAGTCCCGGATGAGATCGGGGACATGACGAGGAGTCTCGAAATGGTCGAGACGTAAAGATCGATATATTGGACGACTATATTCGGACTTCGGAAAGGTTCCGAGTGATTCGGGTATTTTTCGGAGTACCGGAGAGTTACGGGAATACGTATTGGGCCTTATTGGGCCATACGGGAAAGAAGGAAAAGGGCCTCAAGGGTGGCCGCAGCCCTTCCCCTGGTCTGGTCCGAATTGGACTAGGGAAGGGGGGCGCCCCCTTCCTTCCTTCTCTTTTTCCCTTCCTCTTTTCCTATTCCATATGGGAGGTGGAATCCTACTAGGAATAGGGAGTCCTAGTAGGACTCCACACTTGGTGCGCCCCCTCCTAGGGCCGGCCTCCTCCTCCCTTGCTCCTTTATATACGGGGGCAGGGGGGCACCCCAGAGACACACAATTGATCCTTGAGATCTCTTAGCCGTGTGCGGTGCCCCCCTCCACCATATTACACCTCGATAATACCGTTGCGGAGCTTAGGCGAAGCCCTGCGTCGGTGGAACATCATCATCGTCACCACGCCGTCGTGCTGACGAAACTCTCCCTCAACACTCGGCCGGATCGGAGTTCGAGGGACGTCATCGAGCTGAACGTGTGTAGAACTCGGAGGTGCCGTACATTCGGTACTTGATCGGTCGGATCGTCAAGACGTACGACTACATCAACCGCGTTGTGATAACGCTTCTGCTGTCGGTCTACGAGGGTACGTAGACAACACTCTCCCCTCTCGTTGCTATGCATCACCATGATCTTGCGTGTGCGTAGGATTTTTTTTGAAATTACTACGTTCCCCAACAGTGGCATCCGAGCCTGGTTTTATGCGTTGATGCTATGCACGAGTAGAACACAAGTGAGTTGTGGGCGATATAAGTCATACTGCTTACCAGCATGTCATACTTTGGTTCAGCGGTATTGTGAGATGAAGCGGCCCGGACCGACATTACGTGTACGCTTACGCGAGACTGGTTTCACCGTTCGGAGCACTCGTTGCTTAAAGGTGACTGGCGGGTGTCTGTCTCTCTCACTTTAGTTGAACCGAGTGTGGCTACGCCCGGTCCTTGCGAAGGTTAGAACAGCACCAACTTGACAAACTATCGTTGTGGTTTTGATGCGTAGGTAAGAACGGTTCTTGCTAAGCCCGTAGCAGCCACGTAAAATATGCAACAACAAAGTAGAGGACGTCTAACTTGTTTTTGCAGGGCATGTTGTGATGTGATATGGTCAAGACATGATGTGATATAATGTGTTGTATGAGATGATCATGTTTTGTAACCGAGTTATCGGCAACTGGCAGGAGCCATATGGTTGTCGCTTTATTGTATGAGATGCAATCGCCATGTAGTAGTTTTACTTTATCACTAAGCGGTAGCGATAGTCGTAAAAGCAATAAGTTGGCGAGACGACAACGATGCTACGATGGAGATCAAGGTGTCGCGCCGGTGACGATGGTGATCATGACGGTGCTTCGGAGATGGAGATCACAAGCACGGTGCTTCGGAGATGGAGATCACAAGCACAAGATGATGATGGCCATATCATATCACTTATATTGATTGCATGTGATGTTTTTCCTTTATGCATCTTATCTTGCTTTGTTTGACGGTAGCATTATAAGATGATCCTTCACTAAATTATCAAAGTATAAGTGTTCTCCCTGAGTATGCACCGTTGCAAAAGTTCTTCGTGCTGAGACACCACGTGATGATCGGGTGTGATAAGCTCTACGTTGAAATACAACGGGTGCAAAACAGTTGCGCACGCGGAATACTCAAGTTAAACTTGACGAGCCTAGCATATAACAGATATGGCCTCGGAACACGGAGACCGAAAGGTCGAGCATGAATCATATAGTAGATATGATCAACATAGTGATGTTCACCATTGAAACTACTCCATCTCACGTGATGATCGGACATGGTTTAGTTGATATGGATCACGTGATCACTTAGAGGATTAGAGGGATGTCTATCTAAGTGGGAGTTCTTAAGTAATATGATTAATTGAACTTGAATTTATCATGAACTTAGTCCTGATAGTATTTTGCAAATTATGTTGTAGATCAATAGCTCGCGTTGTTGCTTCCCTATGATTATTTTGATATGTTCCTAGAGAAAATTATGTTGAAAGATGTTAGTAGCAAAGATGCGGATTGGATCCGTGATCTGAGGATTATCCTCATTGCTGCACAGAAAAATTATGTCCTTGATGCACCGCTAGGTGACAGACCTATTGCAGGAGCAGATGCAGACGTTATGAACGTTTGGCTAGCTCAATATGATGACTACTTGATAGTTTAGTGCACCATGCTTAACGGCTTAGAATCAGGACTTCAAAGACGTTTTGAACGTCATGGACCTTATAAGATGTTCCAGGAGTTGAAGTTAATATTTCAAGCAAATACCCGAGTTGAGAGATATGAAGTCTCCAACAAGTTCTATAGCTAAAAGATGGAGGAGAATCTTTCAACTAGTGAGCATGTGCTTAGATTGTCTGGGTACTACAATCGCTTGAATCAAGTGGGAGTTAATCTTCCAGATAAAATAGTGATTGACAGAATTCTTTAGTCACCATCACCAAGTTAGTAGAACTTCGTGATGAACTATAGTATGCAAGGGATGACGAAAGTAATTCCCAAGCTCTTCGTGATGCTAAAATCGACGAAGGTAGAAATCAAGAAAAACATCAAGTGTTGATGGTTGACGAGACCACTTCAAGTGTTGATGGTTGACAAGACCACTAGTTTCAAGAAAAGGGCAAAGGGAAGAAGGGGAACTTCAAAAGAACGGCAAGAAAGTTGCTACTCAAGTGAAGAAGCCCAAGTCTGTACCTAAGCCTGAGACTAAGTGCTTCTACTGCAAAGGGACTGGTCACTGGAAGCGGAACTACCCCAAGTATTTGGTGGACAAGGAAGATGGCAAAGTGAACAAAGGTATATTGGATATACATGTTATTGATGTGTACTTACTAGTGTTTATAGCAACCCCTCAGTATTTGATACTGGTTCAGTTGCTAAAGAGTAGTAACTCGAAAACGGGAGTAGCAGAATAAACAGAGACTAGTAAAAGGCGAGGTGACGATGTGTGTTGGAAGTAGTTCCAAGATTGATAGGATCATCATCGCACACTCCCTATTCTTTCGGGATTAGTGTTGAAACTAAATAACTGTTATTTGGTGTTTGCGTTGAGCATGAATATGATTTGATCATGTTTATTGCAATACGGTTATTCATTTAAGTTAGAGAACAATTGTTGTTCTGTTTACATGAATAAAAACCTTCTATGGTCATACACACCAACGAAAATGGTTTGTTTGATCTCGATCGTAGTGATACACATATTCATAATATTGAAGCTAAAAGATGCAAAGTTAATAATGATAGTGCAACTTATTTGTGGCACTGCCGTTTAGGTCATATTGGTGTAAAGCGTATGAAGAAACTCCATACTGATGGGATTTTGGAATCACTTGATTATGAATCACTTGATGCTTGCGAACCGTGCCTCATGGGCAAGATGACTAAAACGCCGTTCTCCGGAACTATGGAGAGAGCAACAGATTTGTTGGAAATCATACATACAGATGTATGTGGCCCGATGAATATTGAGGCTCGTAACAGGTATCATTATTTTCTGACCTTCACAGATGATTTGAGCAGATATAGGTATATCTACTTGATGAAACACAAGTCTGAAACATTTGAAAAGTTCAAAGAATTTCAGAGTGAAGTGGAGAATCATCGTAACAACAAAATAGAAGTTTCTACGATATGATCAAACACAGGAGCCGGGCAACCCAACTATTGACCAAAGACATGATTCGGGGCTGATGCATATAGTGCCGAGCTCGGGACGCCGAATTGTGCTATAAAGCTGTTCGGACTTTTGTTGGGCAACATATGTTTCCCTATAGAGCCCCTAACAATTTTGTGCCGAGGTGTGTGTGTCAGACAACTGAACAGATGGAATAGAGTCTATAAGTAAAGCCGATACCGAATAAGAATTTGGTTCACTGGAATCTGATTGATACGTCAAAACGTAATCTTACAGAAGGTACCATAATCACCAAGGCCATTTTACATGCCGGGGGTCTAGGGCTAAGGGGAAAAGCTCTATAGAGGTTCTTGAGTGAAGTTGTGGTTTGCAAAATCCTTTGCACCTTCCCGCCGCACGTTTGCGCCGCTTTTGCCCAAGTAAGAAAGATTCCTTGAGAGGAATGGTCTTCGGCTGTTTAGACGGAACCAGGCTCGGAGAGAGTCCTTGTGAGTTGATAACCCACAAGTATAGGGGATCAATTGTAGCCTCTTTCGATAAGTAAAGAGTGTCGAACCCAACGAGGAGCTAAAGGTAGAACAAATATTCCCTCAAGTTCTATCGACCACCGATACAACTCTACGCACGCTTGACGTTCGCTTTACCTAGAACAAGTATGAAACTAGAAGTACCTTGTAGGTGTTTTTGGATAGGTTTGCAAGAATATAAAGAGCACGTAAATAAAGGCTAGGGGCTGTTTAGATAAAAACACAATAAAGTAAATATAGCGAGTGTGGAAAAGTGGTGGTAGGAGTAGCGAAATTGTCCCTAAGCAATTGACTACTTTACTAGACCGATAGCAAGTATTATGTGGGAGAGGCCACTGCTAGCATGTCATCCCTGACTTGGAATTCTATGCACTTATGATTGGAACTATTAGCAAGCATCCGCAACTACTAACGTTCATTAAGGTAAAACCCAACCATAGCATTAAGTTATATTGGTCCCCCTTCAATCCCGTATGCATCAATTTCTATGCTAGGCTGAAGCTTCTGTCACCCTTGCCCTCCAATACATAGTCCTATCAACATACAACTAACCCTATGGTGTGATCCACGCGCACACTAATATGATGGGCACCAAAGGATAGCAACATAACCACAAGCAAATTAAATCAATCATAGCAATTCATCAACCACCGATAGGACAACGAAAATCTACTCAGACATCATAGGATGGCAACACATCATTGGATAATAATATGAAGCATAAAGCACCATGTTCAAGTAGAGGGTACAGCGGGTTGCGGGAGAGTGGACCGCTGTAGATAGAGGGGAGAAGGTGATGGAGATGTTGGTGAAGATGGCGGAGGTGTTGGTGTAGATCGCGGTGATGATGATGGCCCCCGGCGGCACTCCGGCACCACCGGAAGCGAGGGGGAGAGATCCCCCCTCCTTCTTCTTCTTACTTGACCTTCTCCCTAGATGGGAGAAGGGTTTCCCCTCTGGTCCATGGTCTCCATGGCATGGGAGGGGCGAGAGCCCCTCCGAGATTGGATCTGTCTCTCTGTCTCTCTCTATTTCTGCGTTCTCCTCTGCTGCCCTTTCACCGTTTCATATATATATGGAGATCCGTAACTCCGATTGGATTGAAACCTTTGCCGTGATTTTTTTATACCAAAAAATAGCTTTCTTGTGGCCGAAGAAGGGCATCAACCGCCTTACGGGTGGCCCACGAGGGTCAGGGGCGCGCCCAGGGGGGGCAGGCGCGCCCCCTGCCTCGTGGCCACCTCGGGCACCGTCTCGCATTGATTTTTCTTCTGGAATTCTCCAAATATTTCAAAAATATTCTCCGTCCGTTTTTATCCCATTTGGATTCCGTTTGATATGGATATTCTGCGAAACCAAAAACATGCAACAAACAGGAACTGGCACTGGGCACTGGATCAATATGTTAGTCCCAAAAATAGTATAAAAAGTTGCCAAAAAGTATATGAAAGTTGTATAATATTGGCATGGAACAATCAAAAATTATAGATACAACGGAGACGTATCATGAGTCCGTAGGATGAGTAGGTTTTGATTCACCTGTGGTAAAAAGCAGATGATTTAAAGAAGGGGGAAAGCCGTATAAGGTTGAACGGTGCTATAGGCCTGTCCATATATTGCTCCGCTGATGCCCAAGGTATTTTGAGTGCATAATTGTGCACGCGTGGTATGAATTTCGCTGATGTACGTGGCGATCGACGGAGCAGAAACTGCTAATCCAGCCCTAGAATTGCCGGGCTGCCGGCATGCAGAACTGACCGGCCTTGCGCAATGAAGTCCAGTGGCTTAATAGCCGATGAGGTGTGCGGCTTGACAGGGCCGCTTTGTACTTCGGCCGCTATGGCCGCGGTATGCTCCTCAGTATGGAGGGAGCGCTCCATGTTTCCATTGATTGTAATGAGGCCACGTGGACCCGGCATCTTGAGCTTTAAATAGGCGTAGTGCGGGACTGCATTAAAGCGGGCAAAAGCGGTTCGCCCGAGCAGTGCGTGATAGCCGCTGCGGAAGGGGATGATATCAAAGATCAAGTCTTCGCTTCGGAAGGTTTCCGGCGAACCGAAGACGACTTCCAACGTGATTGAGCCCGTGCAGCGGGCCTCTACACCAGGTATTACTCCTTTGAAGGTAGTTTTAGTGGGCTTGATTCTTGATGGATCGGCGCCCATTTGCGGACAGTGTCTTGGTAAAGTAGATTGAGACTACTATCGCCGTCCATGAGGACTCGCGTGAGGTGGAATCCGTCGATGATTGGATTGAGGACCAGAGCTGCCGCACCTCCGTGATGGATACTGGTTGGGTGGTCCTTTCGATCGAAGGTGATCGGACAAGCCAACCATGGGTTGAATTTTGGGGCGACCGGCTCTATGGCGCAGACGTCCTGTAGTGTGCGCTTGCGCTCCCTCTTAGGGATATGTGTGACATATATCATATTCACTGTTTTTACCTGGGGGAAATTGCTTCTGTCCCCCTGTGTTCGGTTGACGAGGCTCTTGGTCATCATCGCCGCTGGGCGACCCTTTTCCCTTGTGTTTGGCGTTAAGTTTGCCGGCCTGTTTAAAGACCCAACAATTTCTGTTGGTATGATTGGCGGGTTTATCGGGGGTACCATGAATCTGGCAAGGCCGATCAAGTATTCTGTCTAAACTGGACGGCCATATTTGCTTGCCTTGAATGGCTTCTTCCGTTGACCGGATTTTGAGCCGCTGAATCCGGCGTTGACCGCCGTGTCTTGGGTTCTTTCGTTATTGTTTTGACTCTTGTGCTTGTTGCGTCGTGGCTTGCCGTTGCCGTCCTTGGCTTCGGAGGTTCTAGGGTCGCTGGTGCTATTGCTTCTATGAGCAAGCCAGCTATCCTCTCTCGCGCAGAAGCAGATCATAAGTGCGGTAAGGGCTGCCATGGACTTCGGCTTTTCTTGGCTGAGGTGTCAGGCGAGCCACTCGTCTCGGACGCTATGCTTGAAGGTCGCAAGGGCTTCGGCGTCCGGACAATCCACAATCTGGTTCTTTTTTATTCAGAACCTGGTCCAGAGCTGCCAGGCCGATTCTCTGGGTTGCTGGATGATGTGACTAAGAACATCGGCATCTAGGGGCCGAACATAGGTACCTTGGAGGTTGTCTCTGAATGCGTCCTCCAAGTCTTCCCAGCTACCGATAGAATTTTCCGGTAGGATGTTCAGCCAGTGCCGTGCTGGCCCCTTGCGTTTTAGAGGGAGGTACTTGATGGCATGTAGATCATCACCGCATGCCATGTGAATGTGGAGGAGAAAATCTTCGATCCATACTGCGGGATCTATTGTGCCATCGTATGATTCGATGTTCACGGGTTTAAACCCTTCTAGGAACTAGTGCTCCATTACCTCATCGGTAAAGCATATGAGGTGTGCGGTGCCTCTATATCGGGCCATGTCATGACGCAGTTCGGATGAAGTCTGTATGCGGTTTTTGGCCCGGGCGTGGTTGTGCTTGTCGCGCTAGGATTGATAACCGTCCTCTCACACCGGAGCACGCCCCCGCGATCCATAGATTGATCCGGTCTGACCTGCTCTATTTTCCAGGTCTTGTCGTAGGTCATATGTGTATCCCGAGCTGTTTTTTCTCTGCTTTTATGGCAAGGTGGTGCGGGCTGGTGTTCGGCTTGAGTTGTCGTTCTGTCCCGGCCACGTGGTGGTCGGTCGGGTCCGCCAACCGCGTTACGCGCGGGTGGTATGGGCTCCAATGCCTCGCCGTCGAATTGGGGTAGTAGCTTACGCTTCTGGTAACTCTTTGTTGGGCGTTCGAGCCGTATTCTTCGGCTGCCAGGACATTAGTCCATCTGTCGTGGAGATCTTGGTCAGCTTGAAGCTGTTGCTGCTTCTTTTTTAGGCTTCTTGCCATGGCTATTAGCTGGCGCTTGAAGCGCTCTTGTTCGAGGGGTTCCTCTGGCACGATGAAATCTTCGTCGCCGAGGCTCACGTCATCCTCGGAGAGTGGTAGATAGTTGCTATCCTCCGAGTCTTCGTTCCCTGCTTGCTCGTCAGGGTTAACTTGCCCGTCCTCCCGATCATCCTGTTCGGATGTTGGTTCGATGGGGCCTTCTTGGTCTTCGGCGTTATCCGGAGTATCATTGTCTCCGGTGCCGGTATTGCTATCTTTTCCGCGACATGATTTAGAGCGGCGTCGCTGACGTCAACGCTTTGGTGGTATGTCAGGAGGTTCGTCCTCGACTAGGTCCTTCTCATCATCGCCGTCGCCTTCTTTAGGTGTGTCCACCATGTACACGTCATATGAGGAAGTGGCTGTCCAGCGTCCGGTGAATGGCGGGTTTTGGCTCTGTTCCTCTCCGGCATCGTCGTCCATACCGTCGATGTCTTCGGAGGCGTAGTCGAGCATGTCGATTCCTCGACAGTGGCTATAAAGTGGGTGCTCGATGGGAAGTAAAATTCCCTATTTTTAGCCCCTAATCCGGGCTGGGTGCAATTCGGAAGCGGTTCCTCTGTAATGGCGAGGGATCGCATTAAGTCCAGAGCCTCGTTTAAGAGCGAGGTTTGGACGGGGACAGAAGTTTCCTGGCCGAGCTTGCATGACGCGGACTTCAAGGGTTCGGAGCTAGTGTCCAGAGAAGAGTCCGACTTTGTGATGACTGCCAGAGACGCTGTTCTCTCCGGTTCTCCAGTGTTGAGCTCTATAGACGCAGGGAGTGCGGTGGGCTCTAGACTCCCGTCTTCGGACCTGGTGACGAGATCCGGATCTAAGGCCGGAGTGGTGGTTGGGGCCGCGAAACCTTGGAAGATCAAGTCTCCTCGGATATCAGCGACATAGTTCAGATTTCCAAAACTGATCTGGTGACCAGGGGCGTAGCTGTCGATCTGCTCTAGCTGGCCAACTGAGTTGGCATGCAGTGCGAAGCCGCCGAATACAAAGATCTGGCTGGGGAGAAAAATCTCCTTCGTGGCACCATTGTTGTAGACGATTGATGGAGCCATCGAGCCTTTTGACGACGGCACAATGGAACTCTCAATGAAAGCACCAATGTCGGTGTCAAAACCGGCAGTTCTCGGGTAGGGGGTCCCGAATCGTGCGTCTAAGGATCGAGGGAAACAGGAGGCAGGGGACACAATGTTTACCCAGGTTCATTCCCTCTTAATGGAGGTATTACCCTACTTCCTGCTTGATTGACTTTGATAAGTATAGGGGTTACAAGAGTTGATCTACCTCGAGATCGTAATGGCTAAACCCTAGATGTCTAGCCTGTATGATTATGATTGCCTCTACGAACTAAGCCCTCCGGTTTATATAGACACTGGAGGGGGCTAGGGTTGTACAAAGTCGGTTTACAGAGAAAGGAATCTTCATATCCGCACGCCAAGTTTGCCTTCCACGCCAAGGAGAGTCCCATCCGGACATGGGGGAAAGTCTTCTGTCTTGTATCTTCACGGCCCATTAGTCTGGCCCACGTCACATAGCCCGGACGCCCGAGGACCCCGTAATCCAGGACTCCCTCATAGGGACTAGCACGGTGAGCATAGAGACATCGAATCTTATCAGGTTCGGGTCATTACGTATTATTAATAATCCATTTATTAATCTAATTGGCCATTCATATTAAGAACACAATATATTGCATTTTCGTATAAAGGAAGCAAGATTTCATAATTGAAATACATCAGAGTACAACATCATATAGCTTCAGAACTCAGCTACACCATTACACAACTGCACCAGCACCAAGTTCCACATGCAACATCTATAACCTCTGGAAACTAGCATCATAAATAGTACATAGACAGATGAATCTCATCTGGAAAACTGTTGAAGCGGAAGGTGAATATTGCGTCTTCATTGATGTTGAAGGTCTTTGCAACTTTAGGCCAGTGCCTATGGATGATTGACCGTCCATCCTTCGTCCTCTTTAGGAAGACTTCAATATTGAACCATGGGTGTTGTATGAATACCTTCCTCGCCTCCTGACCATACACATGGTTTGAGAGGTAATCATCAGTGAACTGCTTTGGAAAGGCTGAAAACAAGGATATGCATAAATATCGTCTCTAGATTTTAAATGGCGCAAAAGAATTAAAAAGACAAGGTATAACAGTTGGTACCATGTTGTAGTGAACTGATGTCTTGTTCATTGTGCAGACAAAGATCTTGTTGTTTTTTGTCGCTAATTTCTTTATCTTAACAATCTTTCTGAGTTTCTTGACACTTGACTGATATCCATGGACAACTCATTTCCCCATATGCAAAAAGGGTCGAACAGTGGGTCAAAACCTCTGACAGCAGGACCTACATGTGCAAGACCAAATTGTTAAAAACCTAATATTGAAAAACAAGAAGTGAAAGGTGTGTTATTAACTGCTACATATCCAAACATGAGGGCTAGTTTGAGCTAGTTGCGTCTAACCCACCCAAATTATCTATCCCGCCCAAGAGGTGCTAATCGGGACTAGTTCTCCTAGTGCATTTATTGTCAATCTAACCCTATCATCCAAACACCTCTTTGGCTAGAGTTAGTTTAGGGTTAGTCATTGTTGAGTATCACTGTTATTTAGGAAACGTAGGATAGCATAGGATTTATTCTACCTTGACTTGTACCCCAAGATGACCATGTACTCCTATATATATGCCCACGAGGCTCAAGCAATACAATCAACTATTCCACCAATCTCTCTCTCTCTCTCCCTTTTAACTATCATGAGCTAGAAACTAACTCTAACCTCTAGCTAAGTTAGAGTATCCAAACAGTGCCATTGTTAATCAAATGGAAAGGCGTTTTAAATACTCCCTCCAGTCCTTTTACTCTGCATGTAAGAATTGTCTGAAGTCAAACTTCATAAAGTTTGACCTTATTTATATGAAAAAATATCAACATCTACCATGCTAAAGTTATACAATATGAAAATTTAAGTCATGCCACATCTACTGATATTGATTTCAAATTGTGAATGTTGGTATTTTTCTATAAAGTTGGCGAAAATTTACGAGGCTTGACTTTAGACAAATCTTATATGTGAACTAAAAAGATTCGAAGGGAGTACAACATTCTTAACAATAACAAAATATAGCCATCCATAGAGCTATTCTTAAAATTGGTATTGATGAAATTGAACTGCACAGCTCATAATAGCACATATAGAACATCACACTATGAATAGCTGAAATAAACAAGGCATACTACGAACAACCAAAGAGGGCAATTGAAACTGGACATATGCTAACTACAAACAACAGAACAACCAAAAACTGTAGAAATAAACAAGGCGTAATGGAAACAACCAAATGTAGCAATAAATACTGGACAGGTTCTCACTACAAAAGGGGTTCGATAAAACAAATCATGGGATTCCCCTGGTGAAGAGGCACGGCAAAACAAATCATGGGTTTCCTCACTTGTCATAGATTGGCTCCTCCTCGTGGTCGCCGTCGATGAGGTCTGACTTGCCAGCTGAGAATCCCAAGCTAGCGTCACGGAATGTGGGTCCTTCATAAATGACAAAAGGGGATCCATGGCGATGAAGGGTGGCAAATTGTTCATAACTAGCCGAGGAGATCAGCGGCAGGGCCATTGATGAGATCGACGGCTGTCTAACCCGAAGGGTCGGGGGTGGGCAACTTAACCTATGACATAGCCCGCATCAAGACGTCGCCGTCGACGACCTCTATGTCATAGCCGGCGTCTGTGACATGCTAGAATACTCTAGCACACTGATTGAAAGACTCCATCCAGGTCCAGTCATCCCCGTCAGATTCCTCGGCGGCCACCTCGCCGACGTCGGGCGAAGAGGCCGTGGTAAAGCTCTTTTGGTCCATTCGCTCCTCGAGCTCCCCGGGAAGCGTAGCCTGGCTTAGGCTATGATGCTCTGGAGTGGGGGATGGGTGGGGATGGGGATCGATGGGAAAAGGGGTGTTTCGCATGCGTCATTGATGTCTACTACGCAACCTTCTTCTTGTAGACGTTGTTGGGCCTCCAAGTGCAGAGGTTTGTAGGACAGTAGCAAATTTCCCTCAAGTGGATGACCTAAGGTTTATCAATCCGTGGGAGGCGTAGGATGAAGATGGTCTCTCTCAAACAACCCTGCAACCAAATAACAAAGAGTCTCTTGTGTCCCCAACACACCCAATACAATGGTAAATTGTATAGGTGCACTAGTTCGGCGAAGAGATGGTGATACAAGTGCAATATGGATGGTAGATATAGGTTTTTGTAATCTGAAAATATAAAAACTGCAAGGTAACTAATGATAAAAGTGAGCGTAAACAGTATTGCAATGCTAGGAAATAAGGCCTAGGGTTCATACTTTCACTAGTGCAAGTTCTCTCAACAATAATAACATAATTGGATCATATAACTATCCCTCAACATGCAACAAAGAGTCACTCCAAAGTCACTAATAGCGGAGAACAAACGAAGAGATTATGGTAGGGTGCGAAACCACATCAAAGTTATTCTTTTCGATCAATCCATTGGGCTATACCTATAAGTGTCACAAACAACCCTAGAGTTCGTAGTAAAATAACACCTTAAGACACACATCAACCAAAACCCTACTGTCACCTAGATACTCCAATGTCACCTCAAGTATCCGTGGGAATGATTATACGATATGCATCACACAATCTCAGATTCATCTATTCAACCAACACATAGAACCTCAAAGAGTGTCCCAAAGTTTCTACTGGAGAATCAAGACGAAAACGTGTGCCAGCCCCTATGCATAGGTTCATGGGCGGAACCCGCAAGTTGATCACCAAAACATACATCAAGTGAATCAATAGAATAACCCATTGTCACCACGGTTATCCCACGCAAGACATACATCAAGTGTTCTCAAATCATTAAAGACTCGATCCGATAAGAGAACTTCAAAGGGAAAACTCAATCCATTACAAGAGAGTAGAGGGGGAGAAACATCATAAGATCCAACTACAATAGCAAAGCTCGCGATACATCAAGATCGTACCAACTCAAGAACACGAGAGAGAGAGATCAAACACATAGCTACTAGTACATACCCTCAGCACCGAGGGTGAACTACTCCCTCCTCGTCATGGAGAGCGCTGGGATGATGAAGATGGCCACGTGTGATGGATCCCCCTCCGGTAGGGTGCCGGAACAGGGTCCCGATTGGTTTTTGGTGGCTACAGAGGCTTGCGGCGGCGGAACTCCCGATCTATTCTGTTCCCCGAAGGTTTTACGGTATATGGGAATATATAGGCGAAAAAGTCGGTAAGGGGAGCCACGAGGGGCCCACGAGGGTGGAGGGCGCGCCCAGGGGGGTGGGCGCGCCCCCTGCCTCATGCTCTCCTCGTTGGTCCCCTGACATGCAATCCAAGTCTCCCGTATTGCTTTCTTTCCAAAAATAACTTTTCCGAAGGTTTCATTCCGTTTGGACTCCGTTTGATATTCCTTTTTCTGCGAAACACTGAAACAAGGAGAAAAATAGAAACTGACACTGGGCTCTGGGTTAATAGGTTAGTCCCAAAAATAATATAAAAGTGTTTAATAAAGCCCATAAACATCCAAAACAGATAATATAATAGCATGGAACAATCAAAAATTATAGATACGTCGGAGACGTATCAGTCATCTAAGAAACTCAGGGCGGCGAGGTTATGTATATCGGTGGGTAAACTGCACGGGCAGACCGGCAGAAGTTGATGATGGAGGTGGCGTGGCGGCGACGACCTAGCTAGGATTTGGAGTGTGTGTGTGAAGGGAGTCCAAGGTGGTGTTTGAGGAAATGCCGCGGGTACTGAAAATTTTACTAGGCGGGAGTAAAATGGCGGGGCTACCAAAAATTTGGATCAAGGGATTGAAGCAGAGCAGGGCGGGAGTAACGAACAACACGCACAGTTAAAACATAATAGCCGCGTGCTATGTTCCTTGATTTTGCGTCCCTAACACGATGAGGGTTTATGGGCCCCTCTTGACAGTTCGCTTTGAATAAAACTCTTCCAGCAAGGCCCAACATTGGTTTTACCATTTGCCTAATAACAACTAAAACTTGCATAGGGACTTTCCGGACCCCGAGGATTCTTAATCAACCTGCGGGCCAATGATCCTCATGAGTGTTGGTCCAAACTAGAGCACTGTGCGGGGCGCCGCGGGGCAACCTGGGTTATTTTGGCACCTGTACGTGTAGCTCATCTGTCGTGCCCTGAGACGAGATACGTGCGGCTACTATCAGGGTGTCGGCATGCTGGGAGGTCTTGCTGGACTTGTTTTACCATTGTTGTAATGTCTTGTGCACCGGGATTCCGTGTCTGATTGGAGGGTCCCGAGATGGAGGATTGTCTCCGCGGATCATGAGCTTATCATGGGCTAAGTTGGGACACCCCTTCAGGGTTTAAACTTTCGAGGGCCGTGCCCGCGGTTATGTGGCAGATGGGAATTTTTAATATCCGGTGTAGTGGACTTGAACTAAACTCAATTAAAATACACCAACCGCGTGCATAACCATGATCGTCTCTTTTCGAGTAAGGTCGAGAAGAGAACACGGTGGGGTTATGTTTGAACATAAGTAGTTGAGGATCACTTCTTGATCATTACTAGTTTGCGACCATTTGCGTAGTTTCTCATCTTACTCCTGTATACGTAAGTTAGCCACCATTCAATGCTCAGTCAGTTGCTGCAACCTCACCACTTATCCTTTCCATACCCTTTAAGCTTTGCTAGTCTTGATACCCATGGTAATGGGATTGCTGAGTCCTCATGGCTCACAGATTACTACAACCATAGTTGCAGGCACAGCTAATGCGATGATCATGACGTGAGAGCGATGTTTACTTGTTTTGGAGTTCTTCTTCTACTTCTTCTTCGTTCAGGGTATAGGGTCCTGGTCGGCAGCCTGGGCTAGCAGGGTAGATGTCGTTTGAGTTTCTGTTTGTGTTTCATCCGTAGTCGGATGTTGCTCTCATGTATGATGTTTGATGTATTCTTGCAGCATTTGTATGCCCTTTGTATGTATCCCCATCTATTATGTAATGGAACGATGTAATGATATCCACCTTGCAAAGCGTTTCAATATGCGGCTCTATCCTTGGTGGGACCTTCGAGTTCCTCTCGGATAGGATCGCGTATTGGGCGTGACAACTTGGTATCAGAGCCTCGACCGACAATAGGAGCCCCCTTGATGGATCGTAGCATGGTTGTCGTCGAGTCTAGAAGAAAACTTTTTCGGAGTCTAGTTATATCGGAGAGTAAGAATTCTTTTTACTCCTATGTCCCTTCGTCGCTCTAGTGAGAAATGTTGACGTATGTGTTTTGATATACTCCTCTTCCCGTTCATTTTTTTTAGGATCACGCAGTTAGTTTCCGATCGATGTGATGTCAGCTCTTTTCATCCGGCGCACTTCTCTTTGAGTCATTCGATCCTCTTCTTTTTGCGAGATTAGTCCTCAGTTCGTTTTGAACGACGTTGTTTTCCCATCTGAAGATAAACAATGTCGTCTGAAGTTGTCTTTATTTTTCCCAACCGCCCACCATTTTTCTTCTCGGAGCCGGAGTTCGTAATCGAGTATACATCCTACTCGTGCCAAGCCTTTGCATTCTTTCCTCAATTATTTCAATCGGTGCTTTTCTCTTCAAGTTTTTCGTTGGTTCCCCATTCCAAGTTGCATTTGTTTTTCCCGCCCTCCCACCCCTTTTCTTCCCGGAGTCTTAGCCTCTATTCGAGCATCAATTTCATTTGTACGGAGCCTCTTCAGTCTTTCCTCAATTCTCTCAACCGGTGAATTCTCGTCTAGTTTATCATTGTTCGTCTCGTTTTCCTTTCGGTGGATTCAATTCAAGTTTTCAGGTTATTCATATTCCTTTCCTTGGTTCAAATGTTTCCCCTTGCTTGTTCGCCTCTCACCATTTAGTCGTTCCGGAGTGATGAAGACATCTCAGAAGATTCGTGTTTGCATTCAATTATTTTGAGGTTGTCACCTCATCCAAGTCTTTCAGTTGTTCCGGTGCGTCATCGCTTCTTCAATCCCTCTCAATGGTGTTTCTTTTGAGTGGGCCCTAACCCATCGGTCTTTTCTCAGGATCTTACCTGGCTCTTATAATTTTCCGGAGTTATTCTCGAATTCTTTTTTAAATTTGATGTAAGAATGGATTTCATCAGCCAGATGCCTTTTCAAGATCGATTTCAAATTATTTTCATTGTCGGCTCAACCTCTTCGTTTTTCATTTTCCCGGAGTATCTCAACAATTTTTGTGGTGTTCCTCATCTTCATTATCAGCATTGAAGACCGAAGTAGAATTTCTCTTAAATCTTGCTCTGTTCCCTTGAAGATTCGTCATGCTAGCTCGATGTTGTCCTCTCAAATTGTTTCCAATCGTGCGATTCTTTTCTTACCCATCCGAAGTATTTCAGGAGTTGTTTTCCATTTTGATTATCCGGAAGCCTTCATTTCGGAATATTTATTCGCTCCAAGTTTTCAGCTTTGTTCTCTAATTATTCTAAACTGATGCCACTTCGTTCATCTCCATATTCGTATTGGTGCATTGTTCAAGAATTCTTTAGTCAGCTTGTGATCTCTTCATTCTTTTGCATCTAAATCCCCTCGAACATATTTGTTCTTCTAATTCTTCTTGGTGATTCATTCTCTTTTCTTCGTTCGTTTCATTTCTTACGGTGGTTCATGAAGACCTTCCCAAATTTTGCCCTATATCTCCCCTTAATCTTTTCCAACGCGAATAAGTAGTATGCAAATCCATTGCTTCTCATCAATTTAATTGGTGAAGGATAAGCATAACATAATTCTTATTCTTGTTTCATCAAGTTGATTAATCTCTTCTTTTCGGAGTTTCTTCATCATATCACATTCTCGGTTCGAAGTTTTTTCACCTTTTCTATCCCGGAGTTCAAAGTTTCCTCGGTCGTCTCGTCGGAACCTCCATCTAAATCACTACAACACTTTAATCTTATTCTTTTCATCCTTCAATTCTATCTCATCATCCTTTTGTTACCGGAGTTCTTCACGGTTGTCGGGTGGTAGGTGCGACATATGCCAACGGGTGGCTTATCATTGTGGGAGCCAGTAAGACGTCGCCGGTGCCTGGAAACGGGATGAGGCGAAGACATGCACGCCGACGAATCTTACCCAGGTTCGGGGCTCTCCGTGGAGATAACACCCCTAGTCCTGCTCTGCGGGGTCTCCACATGATCACTAGATCAATACAAGTAGCTACAAGTGCTCCTTGAGCTGTCTGGCTAGAGGAAGAAGAAGGGCAAGGCTAGCTCTCCTCTTCTCTCTATGTGGTGTGTGAAACTCTATGAGATCAACCGTTTGCATGGGTGTCCCGGGGGGTTTATATAGGCCTACCCCCCAGGGGTACAATGGTAATCCGGCTGGGCGCGGGTCCCAGCCGTCAGTGTCTATGCTCGCCGGCTTCTCCGCCGGTCATTGGGGCCCGCCGACTGGTGGGTCCCGCCGGCTGCCGGCTTCTTGGCCGGCACGCCGGCCCCACCGCTTGGGGGCTTTGTCGGCGGCTGGTTACTGTTGCCTCGCCTCTGATGACGAGGGCTTTGTCGAGGTAAGCGTGGCTACAGTGTCGCCGCCTTGCGAGCTCTCACTGTAGCCTTACCTCGTCTTGTCTCCTTAATGGGGCGCATGCTTTGAGGGAGGGAGGTAGCCGACTATTGGGAGCCGGCCATATCCCTGGCTGACTAGAGGAGGCCGGGCCGTCTTCAGATGTCTCTCTGGCAAAGGGGTCCGCCGCCCACGGGCCGTACTGGCACCTGTTGTGGGTGACATCGAGGCCAACATGGCTACAGTGCCGCGCTGGACGGGGGATGGCTGGCCCGTACGGCTTCCTGTGGCCATACCTGTTCCGGGATTCGGGGGTAGTGGGCTGTATTGCGAACACGCCCCATCCTATCACCGTTATGTGGGTACAGTCTTTGTGGGTGCAGTCTTGGCCGGCTTCTGGGAGTCGACTTTCTTCATGGCCGGCTTCCGGGAGTCGGTCCTCTTGGGGCCGGCTCCCTGGAGTCGGCTATCTCGTATCTTTCTTGGGGGAGGTTTCTGAGACTGGGTCGCCTTCTGGGAGTCGGCCCAGGGCATAGCCGGCCGGGGGAAGGCGGGCCCATGCTTTGTATGCTTGAAGACTTGAATGGCCTGGTAATTTTTCAAAGAACCAGGGGGAGTCGGTTAGGCTACCCGTGGCCATTTACTCCGACATTAGTCCCTGAAGCTGGTTGGGCTTCATGGCTGAGTGGAGGTCGAGAAGCTCGGTCAGCTTCTTATCTTGACGAGCCAGCAGCTAGGAGCCAGCTTCGGTTGGGCGCGCTGTCTTGGCGAAATTTTTGAAGTCGGAAGTGTTGGGGATCGTTGCAGAAATTAAAATTTTCTACGCATCACCAAGAACAATCTATGGAGTCTTCTAGCAACGAGAGGGAAAAGAGTGCATCTACATACCCTTGTAGATTGCGAGCGGAAGCGTTCAAGAGAACGGGGTTGATGGAGTCGTACTCGTCGTTATCCAAATCACCGATGATCCTAGCGCCGAACGGACGGCACCTCCGCGTTCAACACACATACGGAGCAGCGACGTCTCCTCCTTCTTGATCCAGCAAGGGGGGAGGAGAGGTTGATGGAGATCCAGCAGCACGACGGCGTGGTGGTGGAAGTAGCGGGATTCTGACAGGGCTTCGCCAAGCGCTGCGGGAGGAGGGAGATGTGTCACGGGAGGGAGAGGGAGGCGCCAGGGCTTGGGTGCAGCTGCCCTCCCTCCCCCTCACTATATATAGGGCCCCTGGGGGGCACCGAACCTAGGAGATGCAATCTCCAAGGGGGGGCGGCGGCCAAGGGGGAGGCTTGCCCCCCAAGCCAAGTGGGGCGCCCCCCACCCCTAGGGTTTCCAACCCTAGGCGCAGGGGGAGGCCCAAGGGGGGCGCCCCAGCCCACCAGGGGCTGGTTCCCCTCCCACCTCAGCCCATGGGGCCCTTCGGGATAGGTGGCCCCACCCGGTGGACTCCCGGGACCCTTCCGGTGGTCCCGGTACAATACCGGTGACCCCGAAACCTTCCCGGTGGCCGAAACTGGACTTCCTATATATAATTCTTCACCTCCGGACCATTCCGGAACTCCTCGTGACGTCCGGGACTCTGAACAACTTTCGGGTTACCGCATACTAGTATCTCTACAACCCTAGCGTCACCGAACCTTAAGTGTGTAGACCCTACGGGTTCGGGAGACATGCAGACATGACCGAGACGACTCTCCGGTCAATAACCAACAGCGGGATCTGGATACCCATGTTGGCTCCCACATGTTCCACGATGATCTCATCGGATGAACCACGATGTCGAGGATTCAATCAATCCCGTATACAAGTCCCTTTGTCAATCGGTACGTTACTTGCCCGAGATTCGATCGTCGGTATCCCAATACCTTGTTCAATCTCGTTACCGGAAAGTCACTTTACTCGTACCGTAATGCATGATCCCGTGACCAAACACTTGGTCACATTGAGCTCATTATGATGATGCATTACCGAGTGGGCCCAGAGATACCTCTCCGTCATACGGAGTGACAAATCCCAGTCTCGATTCGTGCCAACCCAACAGACACTTTCGGAGATACCCGTAGTGCACCTTTATAGCCACCCAGTTACGTTGTGACGTTTGGCACACACAAAGCACTCCTATGGTATCCGGGAGTTGCACAATCTCATGGTCTAAGGAAATGATACTTGACATTTGGAAAAGCTCTAGCAAACGAACTACACGATCTTGTGCTATGCTTAGGATTGGGTCTTGTCCATCACATCATTCTCCTAATGATGTGATCCCGTTATCAATGACATCCAATGTCCATAGTCAGGAAACCATGACTATCTGTTGATCAACGAGCTAGTCAACTAGAGGCTCACTAGGGACATGTTGTGGTCTATATATTCACACATGTATTACGATTTCCGGATAACACAATTATAGCATGAACAATAGACAATTATCATGAACAAGGAAATATAATAATAACCATTTTATTATTGCCTCTAGGGCATATTTGCAACAGTCTCCCACTTGCACTAGAGTCAATAATCTAGTTACATTGTGATGAATCGAACACCCATAGAGTTCTGGTGTTGATCATGTTTTGCTCTAGGGAGAGGTTTAGTCAACGGATCTGCTACATTCAGGTCCGTATGTACTTTACAAATATCTATGCCTCCATTTTGAACACTTTCACGAATGGAGTTGAACCGACGCTTGATATGCCTGGTCTTCCTGTGAAACCTGGGCTCCTTTGCAAGGGCAATAGCTCCAGTGTTGTCACAGAAGAGAGTCATCGGGCCCGACGCATTGGGAATAACTCCTAGGTCGGTAATGAACTCCTTCAACCAGATTGCTTCTTGTGCTGCCTCTGAGGCTGCCATGTATTCCGCTTCACATGTAGATCCGGCACAACATTTTGCTTGCAACTGCACCAGCTTACTGCCCCACCATTCAAAATATACACGTATCCAGTTTGTGACTTAGAGTCATCCAGATCTGTGTCGAAGCTAGCATCGACGTAACCCTTTACGACGAGCTCTTCGTCACCTCCATAAACGAGAAACATATCCTTAGTCCTCTTCAGGTACTTTAGGATATTCTTGACCGCTGTCCAGTGTTCCATGCCGGGATTACTTTGGTACCTTCCTACCAAACTTACGGCAAGGTTTACATCAGGTCTGGTACACAGCATGGCATACATAATAGACCCTATGGCCGAGGCATAGGGGACGGCACTCATCTTTTCTCTATCTTCTGCCGTGGTCGGGCATTGAGCCGTGCTCAATTGCACACCTTGCAATACAGGCAAGAACCCCTTCTTGGACTGATCCATATTGAACTTCTTCAATATCTTGTCAAGGTACGTACTTTGTGAAAGACCAATGAGGTGTCTTGATCTATCTCTATAGATCTTGATGCCTAATATATAAGCAGCTTCTCCAAGGTCCTTCATTGAAAAACACTTGTTCAAGTAGGCCTTTATACTTTCCAAGAATTCTATATCATTTCCCATCAACAGTATGTCATCCACATACAATATGAGAAATGCTACAGAGCTCCCACTCACTTTCTTGTAAACACAGCTTCTCCATAAGTCTGTGTAAACCCAAACGCTTTGATCATCTCATCAAATCGAATGTTCCAACTCCGAGATGCTTGCACCAGCCCATAGATGGAGCGCTGGAGCTTGCATACCTTGTTAGCATTCTTAGGATCGACAAAACCTTCCGGTTGCATCATATACAATTCTTCCTTAAGAAAGCCGTTAAGGAATGCCGTTTTGACGTCCATCTGCCATATCTCATAATCATAGTATGCGGCAATTGCTAACATGATTCGGACGGACTTCAGCTTCGCTACGGGTGAGAAAGTCTCATCGTAGTCAACCCCTTGAACTTGTCGATAACCCTTAGCAACAAGTCGAGCTTTATAGATGGTAACATTACCATCCGCGTCCGTCTTCTTCTTAAAGATCCATTTGTTTTCTATCGCTCGCCGATCATCGGGCAAGTCTGTCAAAGTCCACACTTTGTTTTCATACATGGATCCTATCTCGGATTGCATGGCTTCAAGCCATTTGTTGGAATCTGGGCCCGCCATTGCTTCTTCATAGTTCGAAGGTTCACCGTTGTCTAACAACATGATTTCCAGGACAGGGTTGCCGTACCACTCTGGTGCGGAACGTGTCCTTGTGGACCTACGAAGTTCAGCAGTAACTTGAGCTGAGGCTTCATGATCATCATCATTAACTTCCTCCCCAGTCGGTGCAGGCACCACAGGAACATCTTCCCATGCTGCGCTACTTTCCGGTTCGGAAGGGGTGACTATCACCTCATCAAGTTCCACTTTCCTCCCACTCACTTCTTTCGAGAGAAACTCTTTCTCCAGAAAGGACCCGTTCTTGGCAACAAAGATCTTGCCTTCGGATCTGAGGTAGAAGGTATACCCAATGGTTTCCTTACGGTATCCTATGAAGACGCATTTTTCCGACTTGGGTTCGAGCTTTTCAGGTTGAAGTTTCTTGACATAAGCATCGCATCCCCAAACTTTTAGAAACGACAGCTTAGGTTTCTTCCCAAACCATAATTCATACAGTGTCGTCTCAATGGATTTCGACGGAGCCCAATTTAAAGTGAATGCGGCAGTCTCTAAAGCATAGCCCCAAAATGAGAGCGGTAGATCGGTAAGAGACATCATAGATCGCACCATATCCAATAGAGTGCGATTACGACGTTCGGACACACCATTTCACTGAGGTGTTCCAGGCGGCGTGAGTTGTGAAACTATTCCACATTTCCTTAAGTGTGTGCCAAATTCGTGACTCAAATATTCCCCTCCACGATCTGATCGTAGGAACTTTATTTTCCTATCACGTTGATTCTCAACCTCACTCTGAAATTCCTTGAACTTTTCAAAGGTCTCAGACTTGTGTTTCATTAGGTAGACATACCCATATCTACTCAAGTCATCAGTGAGAGTGAGAACATAATGATAGCCTCCGCGAGCCTCAACACTCATTGGACCGCACACATCAGTATGTATGATTTCTAATAAGTTGGTTGCTCGCTCCATTGTTCCGGAGAACGGAGTCTTGGTCATTTTGCCCATGAGGCATGGTTCGCATGTGTCAAATGATTCATAATCGAGAGACTCTAAAAGTCCATCAGCATGGAGCTTCTTCATGCGCTTGACACCAATGTGACCAAGGCGGCAGTGCCACAAGTATGTGGGACTATCGTTATCAACTTTACATCTTTTGGTATTCACACTATGAATATGTGTAACATCACGTTTGAGATTCATTAAGAATAAACCATTGACCAGCGGGGCATGACCATAAAACATATCTCTCATATAAATAGAACAACCATTATTCTCGAATTTAAATGAGTAGCCATCTCACATTAAATGAGATCCAGATACAATGTTCATGCTCAAAGCTGGCACTAAATAGCAATTATTGAGGTTTAAAACTAATCCCGTAGGTAAATGTAGAGGTAGCGTGCCGACGGCGATCACATCGACCTTGGAACCATTCCCGACGCGCATCGTCACCTCGTCCTTTGCCAGTCTCCGTTTATTCCGCAGCTCCTGCTTTGAGTTACAAATATGAGCAACCGCACCGGTATCAAATACCCAGGTGCTACTACGAGTGCTGGTAAGGTACACATCAATAACATGTATATCACATATACCTTTGGTGTTGCCGGCCTTCTTGTCCGCTAAGTACTTGGGGCAGTTCTGCTTCTAGTGACCACTTCCCTTGCAATAAAAGCACTCAGTCTCAGGCTTGGGTCCATTCTTTGGCTTCTTCCCGGCAACTGGCTTACCGGACGCGGCAACTCCCTTGCCGTCCTTCTTACCCTTGCCTTTCTTGAACTTAGTGGTTTTATTCACCATCAACACGTGATGTTCCTTTTTGATCTCCACCTCCACTGATTTCAGCATCGAATATACCTCAGAATGGTCTTTTCCATCCCCTGCATATTGAAGTTCATCACAAAGCTCTTGTAGCTCGGTGGAAGCGACTGAAGGATTCTGTCAATGACCGCGTCATCCGGGAGATTAACTCCTAGCTGAGACAAGCGGTTGTGTAACCCAGACATTTTGAGTATGTGCTCACTGACAGAACTATTTTCCTCCATCTTACAACTGAAGAACTTGTCGGAGACTTCATATCTCTCGACCCGGGCATGAGCTTGGAAAACCATTTTCGGCTCTTCGAACATCTCATATGTTCCGTGTTGCTCAAAACGCTTTTGGAGCCCCGGTTCTAAGCTGTAAAGCATGCCGCACTGAACGAGGGAGTAATCATCAGCACGCTGCTGCCAAGCGTTCATAACGTCTTGGTTCTCTGGGATGGGTGCTTCACCTAGCGGTGCTTCTAGGACATAATCTTTCTTGGCAGCTATGAGGATGATCCTCAGGTTCCGGACCCAGTCCGTATAGTTGCTGCCATCATCTTTCAGCTTGGTTTTCTCTAGGAATGCGTTGAAGTTGAGGGCAACATTAGCGTGGGCCATTTGATCTACAAGACATATTGTAAAGATTTTAGACTAAGTTCATGATAATTAAGTTCATCTAATCAAATTATTCAATGAACTCCCACTTAGATAGACATCCCTCTAGTCATCTAAGTGAAACATGATCCGAGTCAACTAGGCCGTGTCCGATCATCACGTGAGACGGACTAGTCAACATCGGAACATCTTCATGTTGATCGTATCTTCTATACGACTCATGCTCGACCTTTCGGTCTTCCATGTTCCGAGGCCATGTCTGTACATGCTAGGCTCGTCAAGTCAACCTAAGTGTATTGCGTGTGTAAATCTGGCTTACACCCGTTGTATTCGAACGTTAGAATCTATCACACCCGATCATCACGTGGTGCTTCGAAACAACGAACCTTCGCAACGGTGCACAGTTAGGGGGAACACTTTCTTGAAATTATTGCGAGGGATCATCTTATTTAAGCTACCGTCGTTCTAAGCAAATAAGATGTAAAACATGATAAACATCACATGCAATCAAATAGTGACATGATATGGCCAATATCATTTTGCTACTTTTGATCTCCATCTTCGGGGCTCCATGATCATCTTCGTCACCGGCATGACACCATGATCTCCATCATCATGATCTCCATCATCGTGTCTTCATGAAGTTGTCACGCCAACGATTACTTCTACTTCTATGGCTAACATGTTTAGCAATAAAGTAAAGTAATTTACATGGCGTTATTCAATGACACGCAGGTCATACAAAAAAAAATAAAGACAACTCCTATGGCTCCTGCCGGTTGTCATACTCATCGACATGCAAGTCGTGATTCCTATTACAAGAACATGATCAATCTCATACATCAGATATATCTCATTCATCACATCCTTTTGGCCATATCACATCACACGGCATATGCTGCAAAAACAAGTTAGACGTCCTCTAATTGTTGTTGCAAGTTTTTACGTTGCTGCTATAGGTTTCTTAGCAAGAACGTTTCTTACCTACACCAAAACCACAACGTGATATGCCAATTTCTATTTACCCTTCATAAGAACCCTTTTCATCGAATCCGTTCCGACTAAAGTGGGAGAGACAGACACCCGCTAGCCACCTTATGCAACTAGTGCATGTTAGTCGGTGGAACCTGTCTCACGTAAGCGCACGTGTAAGGTCGGTCCGGGCCGCTTCATCCCACGATGCCGCCGAAACAAGATAAGACTAGTAGTGGCAAGAAAATTGACAACATCTACGCCCACAACAAGTTTGTGTTCTACTCGTGCATAGAAACTACGCATAGACCTAGCTCATGATGCCACTGTTGGGGATCGTTGCAGAAATTAAAATTTTCTACGCATCACCAAGAACAATCTATGGAGTCTTCTAGCAACGAGAGGGAAAAGAGTGCATCTACATACCCTTGTAGATCGCGAGCGGAAGCGTTCAGGAGAACGGGGTTGATGGAGTCGTACTCGTCGTGATCCGAATCACCAATGATCCTAGCGCCGAACGAACGGCACCTCCGCGTTCAACACACGTACGGAGCAGCGACGTCTCCTCCTTGTTGATCCAGCAAGGGGGGAGGAGAGGTTGATGGAGATCTAGCAGCACGACGGCGTGGTGGTGGAAGTAGCGGGATTCTGACAGGGCTTCGCCAAGCACTGCGCGAGGAGGGAGATGTGTCACGGGAGGGAGAGGGAGGCGCCAGGGCTTGGCTGCTGCTGCCCTCCCTCCCCCCTCACTATATATAGGGCCCCTGGGGGGGGGGGGCGCCGGCCCTAGGAGATACAATCTCCAAGGGGGGGCGGCGGCCAAGGGGGTGGGTTGCCCCCACCCCTAGGGTTTCCAACCCTAGGCGCAGGGGGAGGCCCAAGGGGGGCGCCCCAGCCCACCAGGGGCTGGTTCCCCTCGCACCTCAGCCCATGGGGCCCTCCGGGATAGGTGGCCCCACCCAATGGACCCCCGGGACCCTTCCGGTGGTCCCGGTACAATACCGGTGACCCCCGAAACCTTCCCGGTGGCCGAAACTGGACTTCCTATATATAACTCTTCACCTCCGGACCATTCCAGAACTCCTCGTGACGTCCGGTATCTCATCCGGGACTCCGAACAACTTTCGGGTTACCGCATACTAGTATCTCTACAACCCTAGCGTCACCGAACCTTAAGTGTGTAGACCCTACGGGTTCGGGAGACATGCAGACATGACCGAGATGACTCTCCGGTCAATAACCAACAGCGGGATCTGGATACCCATGTTGGCTCCCACATGTTCCACGATGATCTCATCGGATGAACCACGATGTCGAGGATTCAATCAATCCCGTATACAAGTCCCTTTGTCAATCGGTACGTTACTTGCCCGAGATTCGATCGTCGGTATCCCAATACCTTGTTCAATCTCGTTACCGGCAAGTCACTTTACTCGTACCGTAATGCATGATCCCGTGACCAAACACTTGGTCACATTGAGCTCATTATGATGATGCATTACCGAGTGGGCCCAGAGATACCTCTCCGTCATACGGAGTGACAAATCCCAGTCTCGATTCGTGCCAACCCAACAGACACTTTCGGAGATACCCGTAGTGCACCTTTATAGCCACCCAGTTACGTTGTGACGTTTGGCACACCCAAAGCACTCCTATGGTATCCGGGAGTTGCACAATCTCATGGTCTAAGGAAATGATACTTGACATTTGGAAAAGCTCTAGCAAAAGAACTACACGATCTTGTGCTATGCTTAGGATTGGGTCTTGTCCATCACATCATTCTCCTAATGATGTGATCCCGTTATCAATGACATCCAATGTCCATAGTCAGGAAACCATGACTATCTATTGATCAACGAGCTAGTCAACTAGAGGCTCACTAGGGACATGTTGTGGTCTATATATTCACACATGTATTACGATTTCCGGATAACACAATTATAGCATGAACAATAGACAATTATCATGAACAAGGAAATATAATAATAACCATTTTATTATTGCCTCTAGGGCATATTTCCAACAGGAAGGCGGGAGTTTGTTGGCCCGTGCGCCGGGCTGCAGGCCAGCTGTTCGCCGCCTGCGAACCACGTGGCGTCGCTTGGCGGAAGAGAGCCTGCCAACCCATGCGCGCGACAAGACGTCGCCGCAGGCTGTGGGCCCAGCACTCCTACGCCTAGGCCCAGGCGCGGATTCTTTGCGGCCCAAAGCCGTCCGCACGTCTTCTGGCGGCGGTTTCCGCACGCCGTTAGGGCGCAATAATCACGGGACGTGGGCTAGTGGGCGCAGTTAATCGCACGTTCCTCCCCACGCCTCGTCTCCTCGGCTTCGCCGCACGAGGCTATAAGTAGGGGGAGGAGGGGGAAGTGGCAGACGCTCGCACGCTCCTCCCCTCTCCGCCATCTTCTTCCTCCGGCTTTCCCTTGCAGCAGTGCCTCGTCGCCGCGCCGTCCCACCATTCTTCACTCCGCCCCGGAGCTCTGCCGCCGGAGGGCCGTGCTTTCTCCGCCGCCGCACTCTTCCTCGCTAGCTTCTCGCCATCATGCAGTACGGCGGGGACTGGGACGGCTCCAACGTCAACATGGACCACATCGAGTTCCTCCGCAAGACGCGGCGGTTGCCCGACGCGGACCAGGTGCGGGTCCGCCTCGCGCCTGCGAGGGAGAGCACGCCGGAGCCGGAGGAAGGCGAGCGGGTAGTCTTCCGCTCGCATTTCCTGCGCGGCATCGGCTTGCCGGCGAGCGCTTTCTTCCGCTCCTTCCTCGACTTCTATCAACTCCAGCCGCACCACCTCACTCCAAACACGGTGGTGCTGCTGTCCGCCTTCGTCACCTTGTGCGAAGGCTTCCTTGGCGTTCTCCCCACCCTCGAGCTCTGGGGGGAGTTCTTCCAATCTAAGCTGGGCACCCGCATGCAGGGCGTGCCAGCCCAGAGCGGCGCCTTCATCGCGATGCGGAGGCCGGCGGCCGACAACCCCTTCCCCGTCATCATGTTAATCCAGTCGATGAAGCTCTGGAGAAGTCCTATTTCTACGTGAAGAACGTCGCCCCGCAAGGCGACTACGTCAACTTGCCGGCTTATGTAGCCGGCCCGCCGGCTGGGAGGCGGCCCCACTGGTCCTATCAGGCCGCGTCGCTGATGCCGGCTGGAGCCGCGGCCGTCGCCCGACTGCGGGTGATGATCCAGTCGGAGGGCCTGACTGGGCCCGACTTGCTGGCCGCCTTCGTCATGCGCCGGGTGCTTCCGCTTCAGAGCCGCCCTCACCTGATCTGTCAGATGAGCGGCCAGCTCGATCCGAGCCGGATGTGAACCAAGGACATGCCGCACGACGAGGTGGCCCACATGGTGAATTACCTTGCGAACTGCAAGCTCTCCGCAGAGTGGCGGATTGGCAAGGAGCCATATTCCCGTGCTCATCCTCCGCCCACGGTATGTTTTTTCCTTCCTTTTCTTTCCTTAGTTTTGTTGCCGAATTCCTTCTGGCCGTCTCTGACCAGTCGGGGTGCCTTGGCAGAGCTCTCTCCTTCGACCTGCACCCGGGTCGAAGACGGAGCGCCGATTCCTCCCCGACCGGGCGGAACATGACCTGGAGGACTACGACTTGGGGGTGGCGGGCATGGAGGACAACACCGAGATGGGTGGCGGCGAAGCCGGCGGCGAAGCAGGCGGCTCCGGTCTTGGAGCCAGCTTCGACGACTGGCCGGATGACGACGAGGCGGAAGTCGTCCCATGCCGCCAGCCGGCGCCTGGCCACGGCGCGGGTTCCTCCGCCGCGTCGCCTGCTCGGGGCGGCGGGCAGAAGCGTTGTGCTGCGTCGGGCTTGTTCGGCAGTCGGCCGAAGAAGCCCAAGGGCGGGGCGGCGGCGACCAGGCGGGATGAGGCGGCCGCGAAGGCGGCCCGCTTCCGCAAGGTGGTGAAGCAGCCGCAGACGGTGTCGGCATAAGTGTATACTCCTTTGTGCATTCTTTCTTCTTTTCTTTGTGAATCTTTGTCCTTTCTCCAAAAATCAGGGCTCTGCTGTCGCTCGAGCGGGTTGCTGCCGCCTCCGTCGTTGGATCGCCAGGAGGATCCGGGAGCACCCGCCGCATGGACCCCCGCGCCGAGCTTCAGGCGGCGACGGAGCGAAACGCGCGGGAGGCGCGGGAGGAGCGGGAGGCGGAGGAGTTGAGGGCGGCTGCCGCCAGGGCGGCTGCCGCCAAGGCGGCACAGGAGGAGGAGGCGGCGAAGGCGCACGCCGACGCAGCGGCCAAGGCCCAAGCGGAGGCTGCGACCGCGGTGATGGCGGAGGGGGCCTTGCTCGTCACCCCTCTGTGCGTCGTGGCACCTGAGGCCCTAGAGCCCCCGCCAGAGGAAGCTGGCGGCGATCAGCCGGGATTGGAGAGGGAGGACGACGTCGTCGTCCTGGAGAGGGAGGCGGCACCGGCCCTGCCGACTGGGGTGACCCAAGTCGGCCGGCCTAACTTGCCGCCTGCGCAATTGGCCGGGGGCGAGCAGGCCGCAAGGACGGATCTGGTGGTCCAGTCGCCCTTGCGCCAGCGCACGGGGAAGGCCGCGTCGGAGCCGCAGAAGGCCGCGGGCTCCAGCTCGTCGGCCCAGGACATGGAGGCGGCCAGCGCCAGCTCGGGGTGGACGCCGGGTGGAGGGACGGCTGTGGTGAACATGGCAGCGCAGGACGTCCGAAACCGGCTTCAGGCCCAGGCTGCGGCGCTGAGGAAATATAATGACGAGTTCCTTGCGACGCGGGCGGCCATTCCGGTTAGTCTTCTTATTTTTGCCTTTTTTGATCTTGGTTTCTTCCGTGGGGGCGCGTCAGCGCACCCACTGGGTGTAGTCCCCGAGTCCCGAGTCGGCTGCTGAGCAGGCGGCTTGGAACTTCTTAGCGGGCCTTGTTTTGCTATTCTTGTTCTCATTCGCTCCTCTGCCTGACTTGCAGGACTACCACAACCTCCGCGCAGCTGCCTTCAACTCCCAGGCTCGGGACTGACCCAGAAGACTGCTGACCTATCTGAGAGCCAGGGTAAGTGCTTCGTCTTTTATCTCACGTGGGGGCGCGTCAGCGCACCCACTGGGTGTAGTCCCCGAGATTCGGGCCGACTGCTGAGCAGTCGGGTCGGATCTTCCTTGACGACTTCTCCTTTATTGCTTCTTTCTTTTCTGCCATCCCTGCAGTGGCCAATGCCAGTCTGAGGGAACAGCTGGGCGGGGCTCAGGCCGCCCTCCGTGCTAAGGACGCCGAGTTTGCCGCCTTGGCACAGGAGCGTGACCGCCTGGCCAAGAGGTTGGCCGACCAGGAGAAGAGCCACAAGGCGGCCCTGAAGGCGGTGCAGGACAGCGAGGCCACCCTCCAAGCTGAGTATGAGACAGAGGCGGCCAGCTGGGCCGAAGCGAAGCAGACGCTGATCAACGGCTATGGCCAGATCGAAGACTTGGTTGACGGTAGGCCGCCTTCCTCTTCGTCCTTGCTTGCCGCTTGCCGTTTAGCTCACTTTCTGACTTGGTGTTTTTCTCTTCTTTCTCTTTCTTCTTTGCGCAGAGTACTTCCCTGGCTACTCTACCGCCGCCAACTAGGTCGTCGAGGCCCACCGTGAGGCACGAAGGCAGGCTGGCGCCGAGATCGCGCCAAACGCTCGCCGGTCATTGGAGGAGCAGCTCTTGGCGATTCAGGCCCGCCTCCAGCCGGCTCATCGCATGCTCCGCCGGCTTCAGCGGGTTGGGGCGCAGGTGTTGGCCGCTCTCTGGCCTGATGAGGTGATTCCCCGCACCCCCAGTCGGACTGATGACTGGCTGGAGGTGGCGGTCGGCCGCTTCGAGGCCTGGAAGGCTTCTGCGGCTCAATCCGGTGCCAGGCGGGTGCTGGAGTTCGCCAAGGCCTGGTATGCCGAGCTGAGTCTGGACCAGCTGGCCACCTGGCGGCAGGAGGCCGACACAGAGCTGGAGCCGGCGCAGCCGGCTATCATCCAGCGGGCTTCAGCGATTGCCGACTACACCGACACCAGCGCCTTCGCTCCTGAGGTGGACAAAAGCGGCGTTGCCCAGCCGGAGGAGTGGTTCGGGCTGAACCCGGCAGACGGCAAGGACTCGGCGGAGGAGATCGACTCCAGCGACGAGGGCGAGGAGGAGGAGGAGGAGGGTGAAGACGCCGCGCCAGATGGTGGAGCGGCCGGTCAGCCTTAGCTTTTCCGTGCCTCCAGCAACAAGGCACGCGTGGGTGCGCCGTCTGCAGCCGGCGATGATCAAGCCGAGACCCGCCGGCCGACCACTCCTCCAGCCGGCAGCGCCGTCTCGTCCGACCAGCCCGGCTCCCCTGCGGCGCCCTTAGTCTAGTCTGCTGCCTCTACTTTCTGCTTTATCATTCTCGGAACAGTGTTTTGTTAAGTTTGCACAATTCCACCCACTGGGGGTGTATTCAAACTATATTGACTGCCGTCCTGTTTGGGGCCTTATGTGTAAATATAATTATGCCTGCTTTTGGCTTTCCCTTGTTCTTTGCTTTTCATCCTTCTGCTGTTTCCTTTGCCGCCCTCCCTTGGTTGCCGCCTTCCCAGCCGGACAGCTGCTCTGCAATCTGTGGCTGGGAAAGTGCTTGGGAGGGCAAGTACTCTAGCTTTGTTAGATTATAGCGAAGTGATTGGGAGGCCGGCCAGCCGGCTGTTTTGACAGCTGGCAAGCGTGGATGGAGGCCGTCTTTGCGTTATACAAGTTCGTTAGTCCTTAGCCGTTTTTCGTGTGGTCATCCTTTCTGCCTTTGGCTCTTGCCAGTTGGACAGTCGGCTCTTCGAGCTGCGACTCTCAACAAGAGAGGGCTCAGGTGCCGGCACACTACTTGTCTGACTTCAGGTAGAACTTTTAATATAACTTAAGGCGGCCAGTCCCCGGGCCGACTAGTCGAACCCGGTGCCAGATAGAAAATCAAATGTAATAATACATTCATGAGTATGACACTCGTCATTCATAGATAAAGGAGGGCAGTCCCCGAGTGCTCCTCGGGGGGCCCGTTGTTTCGTACTTAATACAAAAGGATAGCATGATACATACTGCTTTCAACTGTAAAATCTTCTCAGGAGGTTCACGTTCCATGGTCGCTCCGACTCCTTGCCGGAATCATCCCTCTTGCGTGCTCTTGGTTTTTGTGCGCCGATCAGGTAGTAGGAGTCGTTGCCTAGTGCTTTGCTGATGACCAAAGGGCCTTCCCAAGGGGCCGAGAGCTTGTGCTGGCCAGCTGTTCGCTGGATCAGCCGAAGCACAAGGTCGCCCTCTTGGAAAGATCTTAGCTTGACCTTTCGGTTGTGGTAACGGTGCAAACCCTGCTGGTAGATGGCGGACCGGCTGAGTGCGAACAGCCGGCCTTCTTCCAGCAGGTCGACGCCGTCTTCTCGCGCTTCCTTGGCCTCCGCCTCCGTGTACATGGTGACCCGAGGTGAGTCGAACTCGATGTCAGTTGGGATGACAGCCTCGGCACCATATACAAGGAAGAACAGAGTGAAGCCGGTTGACTTGTTTGGGGTAGTACGCAGACTCCAGAGGACAGCCGGCAGCTCATCGAGCCAGCAGCCGGCCGATCGCTCCAGTGGTACGACCAGTCGGGGCTTGATGCCGGAGAGGATGAGTCCATTTGCTCGCTCGACCTGGCCGTTTGACTGCGGGTGGGCAACAGACGCTAAGTCCAGTCGGATGCCCTGCGTCGCGCAGAAACGTGGCAGTGCTCCTTTGGCAAAGTTTGTGCCATTGTCGGTGATGATGTTGTGCGGCACGCCGTACCGAGTAGTGATGTCGGCAATGGATGTCACGGCAGTCGGCCCGTTCAGCTTCTTGATCGGCTTCACTTCGATCCACTTGGTAAATTTGTCCACGGCGACAAGCAGATGTGTCAAGCCGCCGCGGGCTGTCTTGAATGGGCCCACCTTGTCCAGCCCCCAGACGGCAAAGGGCCAGGTGAGGGGGATGGTCTTGAGTGCAGAAGCCGGCAGGTGTTGCTTGGAACTAAAGACTTGGCATCCTTTGCAGCTTTTGACTATCTCTTTGGCATCTTCCAAAGCAGTCGGCCAAAAGAAACCATGGTGGAAAGCTTTGGCCACAAGTGATCTTGAGGCTGTGTGGTGGCCGCATTCGCCTTGGTGGATATCCTTGAGGATTGCTACACCTTTCTCTGGCTCGACGCAGCGCTGGAAGACTCCAGTGACGCTGCACTTGACGAGTTCTCTGTTTATTATTGCATATGCTCCGGCTCGGCGTTGCACTAGTCTTGCCGAGATCTCGTCAGTCGGCAGCTCTCTGTTGACTAGGAAGTTGAGGATGGGCTGGGCCCGTGATGGAGCTGTGACTTCTTCTACTGTCAGTACGGCCACTGTGACTCGGGTGGGTGGGTTGGGTGGCGGGGAACTGGAGTCGGCCACCGCTTCTTGTGTCGCTGCAGTCCCCGGGCCGACTGCTGCAGTCCCCGGGCCGGGTTCTGAAGTCCCCGAGCCGGGTGCGACTACGGCAGTCCCCAGGCCACTTGTCGAAGTCCCCGAGCCGCCTGCTGGGTTCCTCCAGTCGGATCCGGCTGCATCGGGGGCAGACGGTACGAAGATAGAGTCCAACTCTGGAGACGGCTTGATAGACGGTTTGAGGAGGCGCTGGAGAGAGACACCGGTTGGTATAGCCTGTCGGGTGGAGCCGATCCGTGCCAGGGCATCTACTTGGTCGTTGTCGGCCCGTGGCACGTGAAGGAACTCGCACCCTTCGAAGTACCCACTGATCTGCTGGACGAGGAATCGATAGCTTGCCATGTTTGCATCCTTGGCATCCCAGTCGCCAGATGACTGCTGGACCACCAAGTCTGAGTCGCCATAACATAGGATCCGGCATATGCCGAGCTCTTTGGCTAGCCGGAGCCCATCTATGAGCGCCTCGTATTCAGCCACATTGTTAGAGGCGGCGAAGTGGATTTGCAGCGTGTATCTGAGCTTGTCGCCTTTGGGAGAGGTGAGGACTGTCACATCCCTAGTCTGGTATGCACTTAGGCTAGCTAGATATGCTTGCATCATGTCTAAATTTATTGAAATTTGAAATGGGGATGAACAAACCCTAGCACCAAATGAACTCAACTAGGGTCAAATTCAAATGTTTTCAATGAACCCAAAATGCCTTCAACAATGTTTGATAATTTTGGCAAGGCTTTGAGTCCAAACCAAAAATAGTGAACATTTTTGTAGAATATTTTGGATCATTGGATTAAATCATAAAGTATTTGAATTTGGGCATTTAAATGCTATAATTATTCTAAATGCTCAGATTATTCTGAAATGATTTGAGGGCTGTTGGAAATAATTCAAAAGGTGCCCACAAATATTTTCAGGAGTTTTGGAAGTGATTTAGTATTTTTACTAAATCAAAACATAATAGCAGAAATAGAAAAACAGAAACAAATGAGAGAGAGAGAGAAGTGCTTACCTGTGCAGCCCACCAGAGCCGGCCCAGCTCCTGTGCTGGTCCAGCACTGTGCGGCCCAGCCCACCGCAGCCGCCACCGTCTTCAACCTCCTGCCAGTAGGCAGAAGGGCGTGTGCCCGACGCGCGCGTGCATGCGCCGGCCACCTCCTGCTTGCCGCTTCCTCCTCGACGCGCCTGGAGACGCCACGCGCCACTCCGGTCCCTCTCTCCCACTCCCTCGCCCTTCCCGCCTCTGCCGCTCTCTCTCCCGAAACCGAAAGTAGCCATCGCCGCCGACGAGCTCCACCACGGCCACAGCTATCTCCGAGCCTCTCCGACGCGCCCCCGAGCTCCGCCGTGACGTCCCCGTCCTCTTCGCCGAGCCACATGACGCCGAAGCGCCCCGCAGCACCGCTATCGCTGTTGTCTTCTTCCTCTGCTCCGAGCGCCGCCCCGTTCGATTCGCCACCGTCCGGGCTTCCCCAACCTCTCCGACGACGCCTTAGAGTTCACTGTGAGCTCCTGTTGCTTCCCCCTCGCTCTCCCCCTCTGTTCTCGTCCCCTAGCCCCGTCTTCCGACCGAGCCCGAGAGCTCACCGCCGCCGGCCATGGCACCGCCGTAGCTAGAGCGCATCCACGACGCATTCGAGCCCACCCCCGTGCTCAGCGAGTCCGCAGGGCTCCGTAGCAACCCGCAGCTCGTCCTCCTGTGCACCAAAACGCTGTGTCCGAGCGTGCCCGTACTCCGGCGCCGCGGAAGTGCTCGCCGCTGTCACCTCCGGCCATCCCAGCTGCTGCTGCTACCACCACTAGATGCGCGGGAGCGCCAGCAATCCGTAGGAGCAAACCCCGCCTCAAACCGTGGGCTGTAGCGAGATCCCGACGATCTCCGCCGCGCGAAATGGTCGTCGCCGGCGAAACTCCGGCGACTGATGACGTGGCTCGTCATTAGCCACTAATGACCCAGCTAAACCACCCCTAGAGCCACTGCCATGTGGGCCCAGGCCCTAATTAACTTAGATTAGCACTAACAAATCTGGTTAGTTAGCTGAGTCACTGACCAGTGGGCTCCACTGGTCAGGTTTGACCTGGACGGCGCCCGTTGACCTGCTGAGGTCAGCATGATGCAACGCTGACGCAGTAATAGATTTTCTGGACTTATTCTTATACAGGAAATTCCAGAAAATGCCCAAAACTTCAAAAAATCATAGAAAATAATCTATAGCTCAGAATGAAAAGATTTATATATGAAAAATGATCAGAAAAATCCAATCTATCCATCTGTACCATTTTCATGCATGTTAGAACAACTTATGGCTGCTGTTTAGACCAAATCATATAAAGGCATTTAAACCCTCACATATGAAGTTTGAATTTGAACCTAAGGTTCAAACCAACTCCATTTAATATGTTGCTAGTTGCATTAGCTCAAAACACATTCATATTGCCATGTCATAGCATGCATCATATTGTGCATTGCATTGATCGTGTTTCTTCTCTGTTTGCCGGTGTTGTCCCCTCTCAGTAGACGTTGCTTCGACGATGCGATCGATGACACCGATGAAGAGCTATACTATCTTCGGAAGTGTCAGGCAAGCAAAAACCCCTTGCTCATTCCGATACAATCCCACTCTCTCGCGCCTGCTCTATTTTACCGCATTAGGACAACAACGATTCATCTGTTACTTGCTGCGGTAGCTGAACCCCTTTATCCTCTGCATGACCTGTCATTGCCACAGTAAATAGATGAAACCCACTAGCATGAGTAGGAGTTGTTTGAGCCCTGATGTGCCTACTCATTCATACTTGTTGTCGTGCCTGCTATTGCTTAGAGTTGTGTCAGGTCTGATTCATCGGGAATGAATTGGAAAGTTGTGAACATGTCCTACTGTGGGAGAGCTAAGTGTGTGAACACGATTTGGTAAAGGTAGCGGTGAGAGGCCATGTAGGAGTACATGGTGGGTTGTCTCATTGAAGCCGTCCTCAGGAACTGAGTTCTGTGTTTGTGATCCATGAACAGTTACTACCACACATTGGAACGCTTAAGTGCCCCTCTCGACTTATTAATCAACATGATCTCTGTCCAGGAGTTGCAACTAGTTTCTGGTGTTTGTAGGTAGTGTTAGTAGTCTACCAAGTGGCACCCGGTACAGGTGGGCTTGGGACAGACTAGGCACCGTGGCCGAGTATGCCAAGCGTCGCCCGTTTGGTGGGCTTGGAACCCTGTACACATCGTTTGGGGCCGTGAGCGACACCCCGGCTGGATCTCCTTGTGGATGGAACCCGAATAGGCGATAAACCTGGACGAGAGACTTGTGTGGTTAGTCAGGTCGTGGCCGACTCCCTCGCTAGGCTTCCACTTGAAGGTTGCCGAGGTACACGACGTGTACATGGATGTGTGAAGAAGTACACCCCTGCAGGGTTAATATGATCTATTCGAATAGCCGTGTCCGCGGTAAAGGACTTCTGGGTTGCCTATAATAGTTCATAGACAAGTGAAAGTGGATACTCTAAAATGTGCAAGATAAGCGTGAGTGCTATGGATGGCGTTCTCGTAGGGAGACGGGAGCAGATCCATAGTGGTGTATTGATATGGTGAATATGTGGACTCGTGTGCGCCACCTCAAAAGAGTTACTTGCAGTCGTAGTTCAGGATAGCCACCGAGTCAAAGCTGGCTTGCTGCAGTTAAACTCCACCACCCCCTTTGTTGATACCGATGCATATGTAGATAGTTCTGATGTAAGTCTTGCTGGGTACATTTGTACTCACGTTTGCTTATTTTATGTTTTGCAGAGGGACGTCAGTCTCGCTAGTAGTTCCGTGTGGACTTCGACGTTTAGCTTGTTACCTCAGCTACGATCTTGTGCCCTCGGCAGGATCTGGTAGATAGTCAGGCTTCTCAGCCCTGTTCATTTGTAGTTGTCTGTACTCAGACAAGTTAAGCTTCCGCGTGTGCTTGTTGCTTGTATGCTCTGAATGTTGGGTCATGAGACCCATGTTTGTAATATCTGGCTCTTCGGGGCCTAATGAATAAATACTCTGAGTCGTAGAGTCTTGTTGTGATGCCATGTTGTATTTGCACATATCGAGCATATTGTGTGTATGATTGAAATGCTTGGTATGTGTGGGATCCGACAACCTAGTTGTTTATCCTTGGTAGCCTCTCTTATGGGGAAATGTAGTCTTGTGCTTCCATGAGCCATAGTAGCCCGCTACAGCCCGGTTCACCGGAGTCCTGTTAGCACAGCACTACTGCCCGGAACACTTGACTGGCCGGCATGTGATTCACTTCGTTCCTGTGTCTGTCCCTTCGGGGAAATGTCACGCGGTGACATCCGGAGTCCTGCCTAGCCTGCTACAGCCCGGGTTCCCAGAGTCCTGTTAGCCCAGAGCTACAGCCCGGATTCGCACGCTGCTGACCGACATGCTCGATGTTGATTCATGTATGCCTGTCCCCGTAAGTTAGTGCCACTTTGGGTTCACGACTAGTCATGTCGGCCCGGGTTCTCTATCATATGGATGCTAGCGACACTATCATATACGTGAGCCAAAAGGCGCAAACGGTCCCGGGCCATGGTAAGGCGACACCCGTGGGAATACCGTGCGTGAGGCCACAAAGTGATATGAGGTGTTACCGGCTAGATCGATGTGACTTGGAATCGGGGTCCTGACAAGGACGATGCCGGCTCCCAAGCCGGTGCGCATCTTGGACCCGTCGAAGTGCATCCCCCAATGAGTAGAGTCGGGAGCCGGCGGTAGGTACTGGGTCTCGGCCCAGTCGACGAGGAAGTCGGCCAACGCTTGGGACTTGATGGTGGTGCGGGGCTGATAGAAGATTGTGTAAGGTGCAAGCGCAATGGCCCATTTAGCCACCCGGCTGGATGCATCCCGGCTGCCTATGATCTCGGCAAGCGGGGCGGTGCACACGACTGTGATGGGATGCTCTTGAAAGTAGGGCTTCAGTTTCTTGGCGGCGAAGTATACTCCATAGCACATCTTCTGGTAGTGCGGGTAGTTTTGCTTTGAGCTGGATAGTACTTCGCTTAGATAATATACCGGCCTCTGGACTAGCTGGGCTCGGCCTTCTTCCGGGCGCTGGACCACGACGACTGTACTGACCACTCGGCTAGTTGCGGCAATGTAGAGGAGCATGGGCTCCTTCTCAGTCGGCGCCGCCAGGACAGGTGGAGTGGTCAGCATCTTCTTCAACTCATGGAAGGCTTGGTCTACTTGGTCATTCCACTCGAAATGAGTGGATTTCATCATGAGTCGGTACAGGGGGAGAGCCTTCTCTCCTAGCCGGCTGATAAAACAGTTTAGGGAGGCCAGGCACCCGGTGAACTTCTGAACGTCTTGCAACTTGGTGGGAATCTCCATTCTCTCAATGGCCTTGATCTTTACAGGGTTGCACTCAATGCGTGTTCGGAGACCAGGAAGCCTAGAAGCTGGCCGGCTGGTACTCCGAACACGCATTTCTCGGGGTTGAGCTTGATCTGGAATCGGCGCAAGTTGGCAAATGTTTCTTTGAGGTCTTCCAGCAGGGTGCCGCGCTTTTCTGTCTTCACCACAATATCATCTACGTAGACGTGGGCATTTCTGCCGAGTTGCTTGAGGAGGCATTTCTGCATGCAACGCTGAAAAGTGGCACCGGCATTCCTCAGGCCGAATGTCATAGTCAGGTAACAGAAAGCTCCGAATGGTGTGATGAAGGCGCTCTTCAGGCGGTCTGCTGGGTCCAACTTAATTTGGTGATATCCTGAGTAGGCATCCAAAAAACTCAACATCTCGCATCCGGCTGTGGAGTCTATTACTTGATCAATCCGTGGCAGAGCAAACGGATCTTTGGGGCAGGCATCGTTGAGGCTAGTGTAGTCTATACGCATACGCCATTTGTTATTCTTCTTCAACACCAAGACTGGGTTGGCAAGCCACTCTAGAAAAAACACTTCCATGATAAAGCCGGCGGCAAGGAGCCGCGCTATCTCTTCTCCTATGATTCTTCTCTTCTCTTCTGACAGTCGGCGGAGAGGCTGCTTGACCGGCTTCGCGTCGGCTCGGACGTGTAACTTGTGCTCGGCGAAATCCTTCGGAACACCCGGCATGTCCTTTGGGGACCATGCAAAGATATCCCGATTCTCACGGAGGAAGTCGACGAGCTCGCCTTCCTATTTACTGTCCAGGTTTGCACCGATGACTGCAAACCTCTCCGGGTTCTCCGGGTCCAGAGGTATCTTCTTCGTCTCCTTGGCCGGCTGGAAGGAGACCTGCGCATCATTCTCCTTGGGGTTGGGGGACAAGGCCGGCTGCTTGCCGGCCATGGCCACAACTCGATCCAGCATCTTCTTCTCTTCTGCCACTACGAGGGACTCGGCCAGTCGGCTGTTGGCTGCAGTGCATTCGATGGACTTCTTGCAGTCGTCGGCCACAGTGATGATCCCCTTCGAGCTCGGCATCTTCATCTTCAGGTAGGCATAGTGGGGCACAGCCATGAACTTGGCCAGAGCAGGTCGGCCAAGCAAGGCATGGTAAGGGCTTTCCAGATCCACTACCTCGAACTAGATTGCTTCTCGCCGAAAGTGATCCTTGTCTTCGAAGAGGACATCCATCTTGATCTTGCCGATTGGGGAACAGGACAGGCCGGGTATGATGCCATGGAAAACGGTCCGGCTTGGCATGAGCTGCTTCGCCTTGAGGTTCAATTTCTCCATGGTGTCGCGGTACAGTATGTTGATACTGCTTCCGCCATCAATCAGAACACGGGAGAATCGGGCAGCCTGCCTCTCTGTTGCGAGGGTGACATCCAGCACCAATGCGTAGGAGCCGGGGGACGGCATCACCTCTGGGTGATCGGCCCGGCTCCAGCTGATAGGCCTTTTGGACCAATGCATGAACTCGGGGTTGCTGGAGGCAACTGCGTTGACCTCTTGGTGCTGTCGGCGCCGGCTGCACTTGTCTTCAACCTGGCTTGTGAAGACGACGTAGGCGGCGTGCTCATCAGGGAACTCATCTTGAATGGCCCTGACTGCTAGTCGAGCAGCCGGCTGCTGGGGGGCTGGAGGCGGCGGGCCGGGAGGCGGAGGCGGCACCAGCCCCTCGCCCTTGGAGATCCGGGTGAGCCAGTGGCACTTTCGGGTCATGTGGTTGGACGGCTTCGCGCCGCTGTGGAACTTGCAGGGGGCATCAAGAGTCTGCTCGTAGGAGAAGGCCAGCTGCCAAGCCGGCCTACCGCCCTTCTTCTTGGGAGCAGGCCGCTCTTCGGGCTGCTCGTCATCGACCGTGGCCACCTGTCGACTGGTGGAAGGCGGCATTGGGGCCTTGCGCTTGTGGTCGTTCTGGTAGGGGCGCCGATTGGAGTCGCCCGCCGGCGTCTTAGGAGCCGGAGCGAGCACCTTCCCAGAGGCGCCTACTCGGAGTTTGGTCTTCATCGAGGAGTCAGCTGTGGCGTACTTGTCTGCAATGACCAGCAGCTCGTCGAGGCTAGCCGGCTCATCGCAGAGGAGTCGGTGCTTGAGGAGGGTGCCCTCTCGGCACCCGGCGGTGAAGTATTCCATGGCCTGCACCTCGTGCACCCCCTCGCAGGAGTTGCGGAGCTTGGCCCACCGCGTGAGGTAGTCGCGGGTCGACTCGTCGGGCCCTTGGACGCATAGGGAGAGCTGGCGGGGCTTGGGAGGCCGCTTGCACGTGCTGGTGAAGTTGCGGACGAAGACTTCTGTGAAGTCCAGCCAGCTGTTGACGCTGTAGGGCTTGAGGCTGTTGAGCCAGGTGCATGCTGTGCCTTGGAGCATCAGAGGGACGTACTTCACATCTACGCGCCTGTTGCCGTTCGCTATGCTAACAGCGGTGGAGTAGTCGATGAGCCAATCTTCCGGCTTCACAGAGCCGTTGTACTTGGGCGTGTCTCTGGGGAGCGAGAACCCTTTGGGGAAGGGCTCGTCACGGATGCGGGGGCCAAAGCATGGCGGGCCGACATTGTCTTCTTCTTCTAGCGCCAGGGATCGAGCTAGGCGCTCGATCCGGTGGCGGGCGTCGTTCTCGCCGACTCCTTCGCGATGGCCTAGTCGGCCACCAAGAGTCGGATGCGTGACAGGCGGCGGGGTGGGATATCTCTCCCCTCGAGGCGGGGGAGGAGGCGGATTGCCTTGGCGTTCCACTGCTCGAGGGCGGCCTTCCGCGTCGCGCTCGATGGTGATCCGAGTCCGGCTGCGGCTAGCAGCCGGCTCCTTGTCTTTTCTTGCGTGGGCGGCGCTCGCAGTCGGCGACCGGGATGTCGCGGCGTGCTCTCGGCGTGGGGGAGGACTCTCAGCGCGGGCGCCGGCTTCATGCCGTTCTGCGGCCGCGTCGATCAGCTGCTGGATGCGCCTTGTCATGTAGGGGATCTCATCAGCCCCCAGCCCATTTAGCTCTTCTGGGGCCGCCTGAGCGGCTCGCAGATTCTCGAGCGGGGTGGCGTAGATGGGGCGGTCTGCCCCCAGCATGCTGGCGATGGCCGCGCCGCGCTTTTTGATGAAGCCGGCTCGGCTCGGCCCGCCATGAGGCAGCGTACCGAAGGTGGCGCGGTCGACTTCACGCTGGTGGGCCTCGGTGAGGCGTCTCATGCAGGCTATCTTCTGTCCCTCCGCGATGAGGGCCAGGCGGCATGCCTCCAGGGTCTCGGCGTCGGCGTCGGCCGGGATGGGGACGGACAAGTCATGCATCGCCGTTTGCAGGGCGTCGTGGGCGTTCTCGCCCGAGTCGGCGACGTGGCTGATGACCAGCACCTCAGTGACAGCGCTGCTGCCGCTGTCAGCTCAAGGGAGAGGGTCGTTGAAGACTACCACGTCGGAGGGGTAGGCGTCGAGCGATGCCGTGTCGGAGTCGACAAGCATCGGGTCGGTGGAGCTGACCGACTCCAAGTCTACAGCAAGCTCGCTGGAGACGTGAAGTTGGTCGAGGAGGCTGACGAGGCGACTGTCGGGGTAGTCCGTGCCCGCGTCCGACGCGGGCTCGTCGAAGATGCGAGTCTCGCCAAGAAGATCGGCGAGGCAGCTCGCAGCGCAGGCGTCGTCAACGCCCTGCAGCGCGTCGGGGCAAGCGCCATCGGGTGCAGCAGGCTGGCTGCGCTCGCGGGGGAGAAAAAGGGTTCCCGTCCAGAACAGGTCTCCGGACGACGGTGCACCTGGCCCCACGGTGGGCGCCAAATGTCGGGTGGTAGGTGCGACATATGCCAACGGGTGGCTTATCATTGTGGGAGCCAGTAAGACGTCGCCGGTGCCTGGAAACGGAATGAGGCAAAGACATGCACGCCGGCGAATCATACCCAGGTTCAGGGCTCTCCGTGGAGATAACACCCCTAGTCCTACTCTGCGGGGTCTCCGCATGATCACTAGATCAATACAAGTAGCTACAAGTGCTCCTTGAGCTGTCTGGCTAGAGGAAGAAGAAGGGCAAGGCTAGCTCTCCTCTTCTCTCTATGTGGTGTGTGAAACTCTATGAGATCAACCCTTTGCATGGGTGTCCCGGGGGGTTTATATAGGCCTACCCCCAGGGGTACAATGGTAATCCGGCTGGGCGCGGGTCCCAGCCGTTAGTGTCTATGCTCGCCGGCTTCTCCGCCGGTCATTGGGGCCCGCCGACTGGTGGGTCCCGCCGGCTGCCGGCTTCTTGGCCGACACGCCGGCCCCACCGCTTGGGGGCTTTGTTGGCGGCTGGTTACTGTTGCCTCGCCTCTGATGACGAGGGCTTTGTCGAGGTAAGCGTGGCTACAGTGTCGCCGCCTTGCGAGCTCTCACTGTAGCCTTACCTCTGTTGTCTCCTTAATGGGGCGCATGCTTCGAGGGAGGGAGGTAGCCGGCTATTGGGAGCCGGCCACATCCTTGGCCGACTAGAGGAGGCCGGGCCGTCTTCAGATGTCTCTCTGGCAAAGGGGTCCGCCGCCCACGGGCTGTATTGGCACCTGTCGTGGGTGACATCGAGGCCAACATGGCTACAGTGCTGTGCCGGAGGGGGGATGGCTGGCCCGTACGGCGTCCTGTGGCCATACCTGTTCCGGGATTCGGGGGTAGTAGGCTGTATTGCGGCCACGCCCCATCCTATCACCGTTATGTGGGTACAGTCTTTGTGGGTGCAGTCTTGGCCGGCTTCTGGGAGCCGACTTTCTTCATGGCCGGCTTCCGGGAGTCGGTCCTCTTGGGGCCGGCTCCCTGGATTCGGCTATCTCGTATCTTTCTTGGGGGAGGTTTCTGAGACTGGGTCGCCTTCTGGGAGTCGGCCCAGGGGATAGCCGGCCGGGGGAAGGCGGCCCCATGCTTTGTGTGCCTGAAGAGTTGAATGGCCTGGTAATTTTTCGAAGAACCAGGGGGAGTCGGTTAGGCTACCCGTGGCCATTTACTTCGACAATGGTGGTTCGTAAGGATTTAATTCATCCTTCAAGTGTTCATCAAGGTTCTTGTTGGAGGAGCTCAAGTGTCTTTTCCTCTTTGCGTATCGAAGTGCAATTAATTCTCCGTGTTCTTTTGAAGTGGAGTTTTGCATTTCTTCGTTCTTCTCAGCTATTCAATCACTTAGTAGTGGCAGAAATTCACCTCAAGTTTTGAGATGTTTACATAAGCCCACGCAAATCAATTCTTTTGTTGTTGATTTTCTCAACAACTCCGTTCAACCCTTTCTTCTAAGGATGCTTTTAATTTCATTCGTGGTAGAAGTTGTCATCTTCTTCTCCGTTCTTTTCATTCCACTTTTTCAATTCTTCCGGAGGCATTGTGTTGTTCCTCTCGTCAAGCATCGTCCCATCTTGTCAAGATCATGTTCTATTCTTTCCATGTTCTGCCGGAGTGCTGCCTAAATTCTTTTGTTCTTGTTCTTTTTCTATCTTGTTCTAACTAGAGTGGCCTTTGATTCTCATCATAATCGTCGTTTCTCTTTCTACCCGAGTGCTCTCGACCTTGTTCATCTCTTGCGCTCTTGTTTTACCTCATCCTCTTTTCCCCTTCCATCTCGTTCCTAAGATCTTGGGACGAGATCTTCTGTTAGTGGAGGAGAGTTGTAACGCCCCGAGATCGATGCGCCAGGTGTCTTTCATTTATTCGCCGTTGTTGCCATGTCATTTGCTTGTGTGTTGCACTTGGCCATGTCATCATCTGCATGTTTTCAAAACTTGCATCCGTTCGGGTCTCCCAGTTCTCTCCGTTGTCCGTTCTGAGCCCAGACACTCTCACATGCACCCGTCGCACCCCCCTAGATCTTGTTTCTTGAGCGGGAGAAAGACGTTCTCGGAATGGGCCGAGAGTTGGCGAGCGGTCTTGGTATCTCATCGGTAGACCGCCTGTCAAATTTCGTTCCATTTGGAGGTCGTTTGATGCCCCAACGGTTAACCGCGTTAACCGCCGGATCCCTCTCTCTTTGCAGCCCAACACCCCTCCACAACAGCCCACTAGCCCATCTAAACCCCCTCCATGCTCATCGCAATTGGATCACGATCGTGTGAGCGAAAACCGCACCTCCATAGCCCTCTCGTAGCTCCCTCTACCTATAAGTAAGCACCTCCCCCTCCATTTTCGGGCAAAACCCTAGCCACCCCCTCCCCGGGTCGCCGGACACGTCAACCGCGCAGCCGGACGCGTCCGCCATCGCCTGCACCAATCGCCCGCCGCCACATGTCCCACCACCGCGCGGTGCCCTGTGCCAGCCACCGCTGGCCCGCGAGCCCAGGGCAGGCCCGCCCGGGCCCGCGCGCCTCGCCCCATACAACCAGCCCCGTCTGCTCGCCCCACGCCCCAGCGCTGCTTTGCCGCCCCCCGCGCCGCGCCGGGATCCCGCCGCCGTTGCGCCGTGCTGCCGTTGTCGGTTCAATATCCGGCGTATCTCATAGTAGGGGTCCTAAGCTAGGCGTCTGGGAGCGATGGTAACATGGACACGGGGTTTTACCCAGCTTCGGGCTCTCTTGATGAGATAATACCCTACATGCTGCTTTTGATTGTATTCATATGGGTGTAGTACAGAGTACATGTATCTACCACGAGATTGTAGTGATGAATATGAGATATCGTCTATTGACTAGCTTGGCCTCGGTTTATATATGCACCGTAGGCCTAGGGTTTAGAGGAGTCCTTGTCTTGGGCGCCAAGTCTTGTAGAATCCTCCTTGTATGCGGCATGGGCTGTCTGAACTGGCCCAATAGTGAACCGCCATGGGGGTCCTCGGCCCGATCCAGCTGGTCGGGAGATGACGTGGTGAGTACCCCCTAGTCCAGGACACCGTCAGCCGCCTCGCCTTCGCCGCCCCGAGGTGCCCCGCGCCTCCTCCACCTCGACGTCCGCGGCGCTTGCCACCGGCCGAAACCGGGCCGACACCGCACGAATCCGCCCTCCCCCGCTCCTCTGGCATCCTCCCCGAGCTCCTCTGCGCCGCCCATCGCCGGTGTTGAGCTTGCCTCGGTTCGCGCACCGCCGAAGCCCTAGATCCGGAGGTTGATTTTCTCTCCAAGTCCCTAAGATTCCATCATATGTGTGCATGTTTAACCTAGCATAACTCCGTGCTTGTTGCTCCGTTTTGTGTGCATGATATGTCAAAATGTTCATATCTGAATGCTTTACACGATGGTTGCATTTGCATTCATGTTATGAATCTTCTTGATGCCATTATCATCGTTGCAATAGTGCTATGTGCTGTTAAGTGTTGAAAACTGATACAACTTGCTCTTTTGTCATTTTCGTGTGATTTAACGCATGCATCATATGGGCATCTTGTGGTATTTATCTCATGCCATGATATGCCCTGTGGTGACTAGCACAAGCTTGCAAAGTAGGGTACTTGTTGTTACTGTCTTGCTAAGTCTGAGACTGTTATATTGTGATGCCATGTTTGCTTGATACTACCATCCATTCTGTGCATAATCTGGAGAGGTTCAGTAATTATGTTTTGAAAATCATGTTATGCTCTATTCGACCATTCCCTTGTTTACAATTATGGCCTACTGTAGCTTGTTGTTACCATGCTCTAAATAGCTAAATAATGTTTATGTCAGCCTGTTAACAGTAAGTTCATTTTTTCCATGTGAATAGCTTGTGTTATATGCATCCTATGACGATGTTCTTGCCATGAGTAGTTGCACAGACATGTCTTTTTGCTGTTGGTTATATTCACATGTCATGATATGCTTTTAAATGAGTTGCACAAGCAATCAAACATGCCTACTTGTCGCTATTTCTACCATGATCAGTTTATTTCACCAAGTCTGAGAATCTGTTATGACTTGCTTAATTGTCTTGATGAATTCCATTGCACTAGAGGTTATATGGAGATGCTTAGTAATCATTTTGTCGGATTACGGCTTCCGCAGACCCTTGAGAGGTTTGTACTCTAGGGTGCGCACGAAGAACACTCTCTCCCCAGCTCGCCCACTCGATGATTCCACGGCCTAGCTCGACGAACCCAAAAAACGAGAGACACAAAGATTTATCCTGGTTCGGGCCACCTTGCGGTGTAATACCCTACTACAACTTTGTGGTGGATTGCCTCAAGGGGCTGAAGATGAACTAGTACAGTGGATGAACAGCCTCAGGAGGTGAGGTGTTCTTGATCTCGGTGAACTGGTAGGTGTGAGGATGATCTGAATGATCTGTCCCCCCGCTACGATGGTGGCTAGGACCTAATTATTGTGGCCTTGTTCCTCTTTCCAAATGTAGGCGGGAAGGGATCCCACAACGGCCAAATTTGAAGGGAGACAACTACTACAAGCTATCCTGACAAAAGTAGTCTTCGCCTGCAAAGGCCCTGGTGGTGACGCCGCGGTGGGCTCTGCGATGACCTCCGTCCTGCCGTCCTAGCGGTCTTGGTCTTGTTGCACTGATAAGGAAACATTTGCTTGATTCCTCGGGACCGCGGGCCTATACTTGCCTCCTTAGCACCAAAGAGGAAATTGGTACACTGCGCCCGCTGGCGCCCGCCTGGCCTTGGTCGCCATGGCTCACGTCACGTGAACCTCACGAGGTGCACCTTGCATAGATATCTCCGCTCCTCGGGAGCCAGCCAAGTGAGGCTGCCCCAGGGAGTTCTTGGTGGAGTACGCCTCGCAAGGCTTGGCCCCTCGCGAGGGTCTTGAGCTATTGCTGCTGAAGCTGGGCCGTACCCGGCCGTTGATGGAGCCACGCTGCAGGCCGCAGGCAGGCAAGTCTGGGTACCCCCGTTCCCAGGACGCCGATAGTAGCCCCTGGGCCCAAGGTGTGCTCGAACTTAGCTTTGAGGCGAAGCCAAAGGGCAAGTGTGGAGCACCACATGTCCCAACTGCCTACGGCCTCAGTTGACGCATGGCGATTGATGGGACGTGGGCGCCTCCGCTTCCCCAAGCTGCCTCGGCAACCGTATGACTTGACGAGATCCTGCTGCATGCAGAAGAAAACCATCATTACCTGTGATCGTGGAGGCCGGCGGTTGGCCTCCTTCTAGCTATAAATGAGGGGAGGGGCAGAGCCCCCCTCGCTCATCTCTGTCTTCTTGCCGCCTGCCCCTTCTTCCTCCTAGCCTTGCTGTCTTGCCGCGATACTCATTGCACCGATTAGGAGGTTCTCTGCCGTGAAGAAGGGAAAGATCCCCCTTGAGGATCCTGAGCTGCTCCCACCGAAGAAGAGGTCCAGGCGTCCTCACGACATCGGGGAGGGGGGGGAGGTGACGCGGCCTTGGTACGAGCGGTCGCCGCCTGGCTACCCGGTCCCTCCGTACTCCCAAGCGCGGGGCTCCGAAGGAGGCGGGAGCGCCTCGCGCTGCACGGGCCGCAGCCGTAGTGGTTAGGCTGTGGTAGCACGAGCTACCGGCTCGTGAACCCATGCCGAGGGCTCCTCAAGCGAGTTTGTGGTGTGGACGGCGATGCCTCCGCGCACGTGGATCAAGCTCCCGTGGTTGTTTGCCGGAGAGATGCCGCCGAGAGGGCCGCTCTAGCTGTGGTTGCAGCACGCCGAGTGCAGCACTCTGACCATGGGAGCGGAGGTCGAGGTCGTCTTCCCAGGCAGGATCTTCATGACCCGTGGATGGGGCGAGGTCGGCCGCGCTTTCCGCGCGGAGGGGGCCCTCGCCATCCACTTCGAGTACGACGGCGCCTCCATGCTGTTCTTTAAGGACTTCGACGAGGAAGGCCGTCGCCTGGAGTGCTGCCCTGGAGGAAGCAACTAAGGGGGCATGGCAGCAGGTGCCAAGCCTGCTCCCGGTCCTCCTGGTAGCTCCTCCAGCAGCGGCGACGACTCTCCCGAGCCGAGCGAGTCTCCGAAGACGAGCGACAATAGCTACGTGCCACCAAGCTCCCGCCGTGCCCGGAGTGCGGCAGCGGCGTCCGCCCGTCATCGCCGAAGACCTAGATGCGGTTGGCATCGGCCTCTTGTGGCCCACCGTTGATGATGGCGGCGGCGGCGATGTCCATAGTCAGGACTTCTTGGGGTTTTCCTTCTTTTGTTCCCTGCGAGGAATCGAGACGAACCCCGTGGGGGTGTGTAAAGAAATTGTAATGCTTTTGCTCCAGCGCTTATTATTCCGACTATAAGATTGTGGTTGCGTATCTTGCTTTGGCATTGTCCCCCCTTTTCATCCTTGTGGTAGCTTAGCGCTCTACGCCGGCAGGTCCCAGTCCCCAGGCAAGCTTCAGCCATCGCTGGTATGCCAGGTCGCGATGCCGTGGTCAAGGCAGGAGGTGAGCGGCACAACGTCCGGCAAGAGCTCCTAAGGCGCGATACTCAAGAGGTCCCGTTTGGCATGCAAGCAGCGTCCGGAAGGCAGAAAAGAAAGGCAGCATTGCCAGATCAAGGCTGCGAGAATCGACAATTCCAACTGCGACGTCGTGCTAACATGAATATGAGACTTATCTTATCGAGCCCGAGGTGATTCCCTGCATAGCGTCTGATTCGTGCTTTAGCGGCAGTGTTACTAGGTAAGGCTCACGTTGGCTTCCCCCTTCCTCGCTCATCTAAATGCTCCGCGTCCTCGGGTCCCGACCATCGAACGAAGCTCAGCCACCGCTGGTATGCCAGGTCGCAATGCCGTGGTCAAGGCCAGGGGGTGAGGGTTGGAGAGTCAGTAGGAGCTCCTGGGGTGCGATGCTCAGGAGCCCACCTTTAACGCGCAAGCGAATCGCGTAGAAAAAAGCGGGCAGCCAGCGAGGCCACCCGTAGCTAAGCTCCGGAGATTCCTGCGGGTTAGTTCAAGAGGAGAATACAGCTCATAATCGTGTTTGCAGTCCTGCCGCTGATCTTTCTGCAAGAAGATGAAGGCACTGAGGATCTGGTGAGGTGACGTGCGCGGGGCGAGCCAGGAGCTAGAGCTCGATCTCTTAGATTTGTCAGCATTGCAGGGACGGACCCGAGCACAAGCGTCGTGCCAGCATGTGTAGCCCCCATTGCGGGATGAGCAAGAGGCCGGTCAGCAACGCCGGAGGCCGCGAAGGGCAACATGAAAGCAGGTGATAATTGTAAGATAACTCATGGGAGGAGGCAAGCTAGTTCAGGTAAATGCAAGAACGATGCATGCCGCAGGGACAGACCCATGCGGCCTGGGGATGATGCAGCTCGAGGAGCGCCCCCAACAGAGTAAGTTAAAAATGCAAAAGGATACATGTCGTAGGGACACGCCTGTGCGACCTGGGGATAATGCAGCCCGAGGGGCGCCCCCAACTGAATAAACGGACAAGAGTCACTGGCACCGTTGCTGGAGAGAGGTTGGAGCAGCTGAATAGGCGTGTTGAAGAAGCCGCTCCTTACGAGCCGCCTGGGTCCTGAGCCTCGAGAGGCTCTGGGGGCTCGGGAGGCTCATGAAGAACCATCGCCATCTCTGCCAGGACCGCGTGATGCCTAGACTCCTGAGCCGCCAGAACGCTCCGCAGGTGACGCTGGAAGGTAACAGCCGCGTTCGGCAAGCCGAGTGGCATACGAACATAGCTGTGAGGTGGACCTTCGCACCGGCCAACGCGTGAAGGCCAGAAGTGCTACTGGGATGCGGCCCTGTTGAGCCCTGGGATGTTGCCGTCGACACGCAGCTCGTCGTCCTCGCCAGGACAAGGAGCTGCACTAGGTGGTGGGCGGCGGTCGCCGCGCATGGCTCTTGCCTCTTGAAGCTCCTCGGTCGCCTTGGTGACGAATTCATGAGCTCTAGGCCCTCCATGCCTTGTGCCCTCATGAGGGAAGCGCGCGATGAAGCATGCCTCCATGTGGTGCCCGAGCACCTCCCTCGTGACATTGGCTAAGTCAAAGGCCCTCCGGAAGAGAGCCCCCGAGCCCAGCCTGAGGAGGGCGCCAGGTGCGCCTTCCTATGCGAGAGAGGGAGGCGCCCCATCCGTGGGTGCTAGTCCTGTTGTGGTGTCGCAGGAGACACTACTCTCCTCACACTACAAAAAAAGACACATCCGTGACATTTTGGGCCGAACGAAAATCTTTTCTGTCATACTTATGACACTTCTATGACAATAATTGTGACAAAACACGGTATCATCATAGATGTGGTGGGATCCTACTTCTATGACAAAAAATCATGACAGAAAATGGGCTTTTCGTCATTGGCGGGCCGGAGACGCAGCTGCATGACATTCTTTGGGCCGTCCATGACGGAAAAACCATGGTAGAAGCGAGGGCGAGGAAAATATCGGGGTGTTCCCGGTTACGGTGGGTGGTCGGGGCCGAGCGATGCGCGTTTCTCTCGTACACGCACGCGCATGGGTGCGAGGCGTTGTGCTCTAACTGAACCCGAGCGAGGCGTTGGGCTCTAACTGAACCCGAGCGATTGCACTGCAGACTACGCGTTACTGAACCCGAGCGATCGATCGATGGCTGTTAACTGAACCCGATCGAGCGATTCTTCGCTACTGCTGCTAACTAAAGCCGATCGATGCTGCCTCTGGATGAACAATGAGCGTTGCTGGGGGGGGGGGGTGGATGAACAGTTCCCGGTGGGGCTGGATGAACAGGACCCCGTGGCGTTGCCTCTGGATGAACAGGACCCCGATCGTTCGAGCCGGTTGGGGCTGGATGAACAGGACCCCGTGGAGGGCAGGATGAACAGGACCACCCCGTGGAGGGCAGGATGAACAGTAGATGGTGGAGGGCTGGATGAACAGTAGCCCATGCAGGGGTGGTTGAACAGGAGCCCGTGGAGAGGGCTGGTTGAACAATAGTCGGTGGAGTAGCGCGCGGTGGAGGCTGGATGAACAGGAGCCCGTGGATGAACAGTCGCAGGTGGAGGCTGGAGGAGGTCGACGGTGGATGAACAGTAGCCCGTGGAGGCTGGAGGGGGTCGACGGTGGAGATGAAGAGTATCCCGTGGAGTCCCGTTTTGCGGTACGCCACACCCCTCCCGATGAACAGGACCCCTGTTTCGATCGTAGCGCTCCAACACAAGTCTGTTTCCTCCGTTTTGCGGTATGCCACACCCCTCCCGATCAACATGACCCCCGTTTCAACCGTAGGAGGTCCGTTTCCTCCGTTTTGCGGCACACCAGACCCCTCCCGATGAACAGGATCCTGTTTCGAACGTGGCCGGTCGAACACAAGGCTGTTTCCTCCGTTCTGCGGTACGCCAGGCCTCGTTTCCATCAGCTGTTCCGTCCAAGCCCTCCCGATGAACACGACGACGCATTCCGTTCCGACCCAGCCGGTTGGCTCCCCATGAACACGACGACGATGCTGTTTCTCCGTTCTGACCCAGCCATGTACATGAGCCCTGGCCGTATGTATGCGTGAGTAGGCGTTCGAGACCCTGCCCGTATGTACGTACGTGGCCGTATTTTTTTTCTTGCACACAGGTCGCTGTATACGTGTACATGCTACGTGCGCGCCTCTACTACGACACGTGCGCACCTCTACATCGACCAGTATGTACGTACACGTTCGTGACCAGAATGACAACGCTACGTAGGCTTTGACTAGGTGGGTCCTGACTGTCAGGCACTTCCTTGCATGCGAAGATGTAGCTGGTGGGTCCCAGCAGTCAGGGGGCGAATCTTTTTTTGCCCGGACACACTTCCTTGCGTGCGAAGATGTAGCTGGTGGGTCCCAGCAGTCAGGGGAAAACGTTTTTTCGCGAAATACGGTGGCCTGTCTGGTGGGTCCCTGCTGTCAGGTGGAGGAATAATTATTTTGCGCGTAATAAGGAGGCACTTCCTTGCTGCGGCCGTGGACCCAGCTGTCAGCCTCTCCACGTACAATCCACGTCCGATGGAAGCCGTTCCTTGACCACGTTGACCATGCCACGCCGAGAGCACCAGGGCGGTGGACAACGACGAGGCCTGGGAAGGGGACGACGCGGAGCCGGGGAAGACGCAGCAGTGGAAGCCCACGCGGAGAGGAGTACGAGGGTTCACTAGTTCGGCTGCGGTGTGAGGCTGCCGTCGCCGCAGGGCCTGGCCTGCGGTGGGAATAGCAGGGGCGGTGAGGCCTACGCGGCAGCACAGCCGGCCACGGGAGGCAGGAGCGTGCGGCACGACCGGCGCTGGTTTGGGCGGCTGGAGCAAGAAGACCATAGGTTGAAGAAGCACTACGGGCGTTGGATGGACATCGTACGGTCACTGGAGCTAGAATCGTTCATATGGACTAAGTTGACAAAGCACTCTGTCCCCGTCAACTTAGTAGGCCCACAAGTCAGCCTCCCACCAAGGTGGGTCCCAACTAGCAAGGGGAGTATTCATTTTTTGGTGCGTAATAAGGAGGCACCTCCGGTGGGTCCGAGCTAACAGCGGGGGGAACGTTTTTTTCACGAAATATGTTGGCCCGTCCGGTGGGTCCCAGCAGTCAGGGGGAAACGTTTTTTTTGCCAAATACGGTGGCCCGTCCGGTGGGTCCCTGCTGTCAGGTGGAGGAATAATTATTTTCCGCGTAATAAGGAGGCACTTCCTTGCGGCTGCCGTGGACCCAGCTGTCAGTATCTCCACGTACAGTACTCTTCCGATGGAAGTCGTTCCTTGACCACGTTGACCACGCCGCGCCGAGAGCACCAGGGCGGTGGACGACGGTGAGGCCTAGGAAGGGAACGACACGGAGGCAGGGAAGACTCGGCAGTAGTTTCCCACGCGGAGGGGAGTACGACTGTACGAGGGTTTACTGGTTCTTCTGCCATCGCCGGACAATAACAGCAGGTGTGGGTGAGTAGAGGGATGGCTAGGCCAGCGATGGGAGTACGGTGGGGTGGTGAGGCCTGCACGGTAGCATAGCCGACCGCGGGGAGGAGGGAGCAGGCAGTCCCGCCGGCGCTTGTTTGAGCGGCTGGAGCAGGAAGAGCAGAGATTGAAGAAGCACGACGACCGTTCGATGGACATCCAACAGTCACTGCTTGTGCGTCAACCTTTTTTTAGGAAAGCCTCAAATTTGTGGAAAACATCATACAACCCATCTGCCATTATTTCTAATAATTTACAGCCCATTTGATAATTCTTAAGGTTTTTTTGGAGCCCATATTCTTTTTGTTAGCATTATAGCCCATATTGTGGCCACGGTTAAAAAATTATACGAAAATTTGCATATTTCGGTGCGGTCCGAACTGTTTTTAATCCCGAAATTTCGAGTCACATTCAAACTGATTTTAAAAATAAATGTATATCAATATAAAATCCAACAAATTGTCCACGCATAAAAATTAATGCAATTTAAAATCTAGAAATGAAAAAAAGAAATTTGAAACTAATTGCCGGTTTGACGTGTTTTAAAAATGTACAGCCCATTTCTCATTACTGATAGGCATTTTCTCGGCCAGCCGAATGAAGCTCTCCTCGTCTGGAAAGATTTGCAGCCCAACAGGCCTGACAAAGCGACTTACTTGGCAAATCACAAAAAAACTGGGCTGTGGCCGTGGACCCAGCTGCGGCCATGGACCCAGCTGTCAGCCTCTCCACGTACAGTACTCTTCCGATAGAAGTCGGTCGTTGAACACATTGACCATGCCGCGCCGAGAGCACCAAGGCGGTGGACGAGGACGAGGCCTAGGAAGGGAACGATGCGGAGCCGGGGAGACGCGGCAGTGGATGCCCACGCGGAGAGGAGTACGAGGGTTCACTGGTTTGGCTGCGGTCTGAGGCTGCCGTCGCCGCAGAATAACAAGGGGTGTGGGTGAGTAGAGGGATGGCCTGGCGAGCGATGGGAGTAGTAGGGGGCGGTGATGCTTCTGCGGCATCACAACCGGCCACGAGAGGCAGGAGCACGTGGCACGACTGGCGCTGGTTTGGGCGGCTGGAGCAAGAAGACCAGAGGTTGAAGAAGCACTACTGCCGTTGGATGAACATCGTACGGTAACTGGAGCTAGAATCGTTCATATTGACTAATTTGACAAAGCCTTCCGTCCCCGTCAACTTGGTAGGCCCACAAGTCAGCCTCCCACGATGCTGGGTTCTAGCTGGCAGGGGGAGTATTCATTTTTTTGTGCGTAATAAGGAGGCACTTCCTTGCGTGCGAAGATAGAAGGTGGGTCTGACCTGTCAGCGGGGGCATGTTTTTTTTTGCGGAATACAGAGACCCTTCTGGTGGGTCCCAGATGTCAGGTGGAGGAATCAAAGACTTGAGAAGGCGTACAGAACAAGCTAGTGTACCAGTAAAGGGACGTTGCTGAGTTTTAGAAAAAAGAGAGACGTGCTCCTGTAGCTGGTTCGAATCGAAACCTAGACTATGACTATATATGGTGATATGCTACTCTGCAAGTAATGAAACTGACATATCCAACATTCACTTCTCCTCTTCTCTACTTACTCTGCCTAGCATCAGAAGCTCTGGCCGCAGCAACCATGTCCGCTGGCTGCTCGTCCACCTGCTCTTCAGCAGGCAACCACCAAATATACGCCAAGTCGCCACCCATACCATCGCCTGTGGGTCTCATCACACCCTCGCCGGCACGCGCACCGCAGCCGGTTGCTCATTGCAACCCGCTGCCGTTGGTGTGGTGCCACTGTTGCAAATCACGCAGAGTCATCCGTCGCGTCTCAACCAAATCCTCAACCCGGGCCGAGACTTCTACAAATGCCCGAATCATGGGGTAATAATATGTTTAAGTGTTGTTCTGCTTCTTTCAGTTGCTAATTTTTTTAATACTTTGGTTGATGATCTTCCAATTTGATTCGTGCAGAAAAGGGAAGATTCGTGTGATTTGTATTTCTGGGAAGTTGCTGATGTGGGGCAGTGAAACTACGCTGATTATTTGGTTAGCCGAGGAATCCCAATACCAACAGGTTGGGGTGTTGGACAAGTAACTCAAGGAACGGCAGAAGAGGAAGATGCAGAGCAGAAGGTTAAAGATGCAGTTCCTCTGATCATGGCCAAGCAACAGCTGCTGAACGGCCTTGACAACAATGAGGAGATGAAAGAGCTTGTGAAGATAATGGGCAAAATCGATGTGCTCTATAGGATGATTGTCTCTTTATTTGCAGTGTATGTAGCACTTGTGATGTATTTAGTGGCTATGACATGAGCACTTTGCTGAAACTAGTAATGAATGAAACCTGTGTAGCAGGCTGGGTGTAGTGTTGTGAACATCTAATGATTTCTATTAACGGAAATCAGGGGGTATCCCCTTTTGCTCATAAATAAATAAATAGCAGAGGCCCTTCTGGTAATAAATAAATAAATTAGCAGAGGACCTGTCGAGTCAGCTTTGTTCTCATTCGAAGACGTCGAGCAAATTGCAGTCCAACAGCAAACTATGTCATCAAATTCAAGTTTCACAGCCAAATATGAGTACAACTAAACAACAATGTCATCATGTTTTAGTCATCATACAATCACCAAACACAAATCAGCATACATAACAAGTGATGTTCTCACAGGAAAATACTAAACAACATGTTCATCAGGTTTCAGTTGTCATAGCAAACACAATTTCACATAGTAGATAAAAAAACGTCTTCTGACAGGCAAATACGACAAAAGCAATGTAATCATCATCCGCAGCAGCAGCGTCAACATCTTCGCCATGTGTATCAGTCTGAATCGTAATTCCCCATGGTGTCATCTTCTTCTTCGTCCTCAACATCCTCGAACGTTGGCTTCTTCTTGATCAACTCTTGTATGTCCACAGCACGACAGGAAATCTTTTTCGCTGGCGTCATTGACGTGATGGTTCTCAAAGATATTAGGAACATCTGTGTTATCTTGTACATCAGGAGCAGTGTAAGGATCATCTTGTTGTGCAACTTCATTAAACGAATTCCTCTGCTCAAACCTTTGCACTACTCTCTAGTCATCGCTACGTACAAATGTGTCTTCCAAGAAAAATATCTGTGTTGCTTGATTTGCCAAAATAAAAGGCTCGTTGGTCTGGTACGCCGCCTTGACATTGATGGATTTGAAATAATCATCAGCTCTGGGTTTTGCGATCCTGGAAAACAGGTTATACCAACGACAACACAACAGAACCACACACCGATGATCCTTGAAACTGGAGATATACTGCAACTGAATAATGTCTGTTATGTTAGCATACATTTTAGTTATCTGTTTGTCATACGTATCCGTGCTCATGATGGCACTGTTTTGTGTCTTCCTGCCTTCGTCTCGTGCAAGGGTGCTGTAGCGCACATCTCCAACAATGCAAGATTCATAATGTCTTACCCAAGTATCAGGACCCATTGCTAGTGAGTAAAGGGCATCATCAACTGCCTGCCCATCCTCCCGCATCTTCTTAACCTATGGTTAGAAAATAGACAACCTGATCATCTTATGTACTCAATATATTAAAAAAACTTACAGTGCAATTCAAAAGCTTACATGGCTCTTGAACCATTTCACAAATCCTGCCATAACCAGTTTGTCAATGTTTCTTGGATTTTGCGGCAGTAACTCCTTTTTGTAGATGCTGCACAACATAGTGATCGCGTCAAACTTCTAAATATATAAGAATGTGCTGCAAGTTTAGTAGATTACGATGTATAAGCTGCAGTACTTAGCACTTACTTGATATCAGGTAGTATCTCAGGACAGTTATTCAACACATACCAAACCATTTTGTCCAAATCTTTAGGTTTGTCCTCTTGTCGACTCTTCCCTGTAACTCGAACAAAATAAGCGAAAACATTGAGCTCGGGATTGCCTTCATCCACGTCTTTGCTAAGCTGATCAGCTGTTTCAATGTATTTTGAGCAGAATGGCAACGCTTTTGTAGCAATGTAGGCCTATGCAATGGAACCCTCGGGTCTAGCTCTGTTCCTAACATGGCCCTTGAAGGTGCCTAGCCGCCTTTCAAAAGGGTACATCCAGCCATACTGTACTGGACCTCTAAGTAGTGCCTCATCAGGTAGATGAACAGCCAAATGCACCATCACATCAAAGAAGGCTAGAGGATATATCTTCTCAAGGTCGCATAGGATAGTTGGTATCTTGTCTCTAAGACACTCCAAAGCATCTATCCTGATATTTCTACTGCAGAGTTCCCTGAAGAATTGTCCCAACTCTGCAACTGCTTTGTATAAGTCAGGGCGGCCCAATCCTCTAAGGGATAACAGGTAAAACCCTTTGAAGTAGGACGTGGCAGTCATGAGTTTTCAACCCTTGTACCTTGTCTCCATCTGCACTGACTCTCCTTTCAGGGTTGGAAGCAAATCCATGTGGGAATCTCACACGTGACATGACCTTGCAGAATTCTTTTCTTTTTACCTTGTCCAAGATGTACACAGCTGGTGCCATATCCCGTGGTTTACCTTCATCTTGCACGTGCAAATCCTTTCTGATACCCAGGTGTGTCAAATCAATCCTAGATTTTAAGGTATCTTTCGTCTTGCCTTCAAAATTAAGAAGTGTGCCGATAATGCTGTCACATATATTTTTCTCGATGTGCATCACATCAAGATTATGCCGCAGATCCAAATCTTTCCAATACTCCAAGCCCCACAAAGTGGACCTGCGGGTAGACAATAATCTCTCTTCTGCCCTGCCACGCTTCCTTTTCCCGCTACCATTATCAGGATAGTTTCCTGGTGTAATATGCCTGACCTTCTCTAATTTCACTTGCAACTCATCGGCGGTGAGCCTCTTTGGCGCATCACAGTTTTCATGCTTTGCATTGAACGCATGTCTTCGGTATTTTCTAGGATGTGGCTTGTCCTTGGCAAGGAAACGACGGTGTCCAATGTAACAGATCTTGCGAAGTATTGCGTATGACAGCGGATTCCTGTCACAGCGAACACATGCATTGTAACCATGTGTCGTTCGCCCTGACATAGTGCCCAAAGCCGGATAATCAAGGATGCACCAAATTATAACAGCACGCAGAAAGAAATCAGCTGGTGGGCTGCTATATAGGTCTCGAGTGAGAACACCCCTCCATAGCTGTTGAAGTTCCTCCACAAGAGGCTCCATGAACAAATCAAAATCCTTTCCAGGACTTTTTGGACCTGGGATGAGCAAGGCCATCATGTAGTTTGATTCTTTGGTGCAGACATTTGGAGGCATGTTGTAAGGGATAACAAGCACTGGCCACATGCTATATGTGGCGCTCTGGTGGGCAAATGGGTTAAATCCATCTGAAGCTAAGCCAAGTCTAATGTTTCTCGGGTAAGCAGCAAACATTTCGTGCTTCTGATTGATGCTTTTCCACTCACTACCATGTGATGGATGGCTCATTACATTCTGATCTCTGAAATCCTGGTTCCTAGAATGCCACAGTACATCCTCTCTTGTTTCAGCATCATGAAACAACCTCTACAATCTTGGTGTAATTGGAAAATGTCTCAGAACATTATGAGGAATCCACTTCACAGCATCGCCATCTTTCCATCTTGATGATTTGCATTTCGGGCATTCACTTAAGTTGGCATAATCCTTCCGGAACAGAACACAATTATTCGTACAAACATGGATCATATCATATCCAATTCCAACTGCACGAAGGAAATTCTTCATTTTACTGTAGGTGTGTGGCAGCTCAGACGCATCTGGGAAAGCTTTGCGGAAAGCAGCCAAATTGCATCAAATGATTTGTTGGTCATCCGCTCAGATGTCTTCACCTGAAGAAAGGTGACCATAGCTGAGAATACTGACAGCTTATTTCCTGGGGTGACAGCCACGTTGCATTGTTCCAACATGCGGGCCCACCGTTTTTCTTCTGCAGGTGAAAGTTCACGGAATGCACGAGCATTTCGTAGCATTGTTTCAATGTTGGTCAAACTCACTGGCTCCGCCACCACCACCTCCTCCTCCTCTTCCACCTGAGCATCAGGCAGATCAAGATGGTGATCTGCTACTTCCACGTAGTCAATAACATTGACGTTCATAGCTTCACCATAATGAACCCACCTAGTATATGTGACCGACATTCCATACAAGTGTAGATGATTTTGCATAGTTGACTGGGGTCTTGTAACTGAATTCATACAACTGCTACACATGCAGAGCACATCTGATTTCGGACCACCGTACTCAGCTCTGATAAAGTTCATGAAGTTTTCAACCCCCTCGACATATGCAGCGGAGAATCTTCGAGCAGAAGTTATCCAAGTCCTGTCCATCTGTTAGACATACAAATTAGTTCTTCTACTAGATATTACAGGAAAAACATATATGCTTTTTTATGAAGTCTAGAAGAAAATACCTAGGTCGATGTCTAAAGCTATGGCAAGATATTTGGACGAGCAGATCTAAGTAACGAAATATATGTAAAGCTAATTCAGCAAACATATTTGAGTGCTAAATTATGGCAGGCTGTTTCAACAGTCAATGAAGCCGAGCACACAGCCATCAAACTATCGAAGGCCATCGCAGCAACAAAGATCGAGTATAAAACGGTGTAGAGCTATTTCACCTAACAGATTGGCTACTAGACCATGGCAATCTACGTCACAATAAATATATGGCAGGATATTTTAGCAACTAATCGGCCTTGGCATGCCATCTCAGCTAAGCAGATTGAGTGCAGAACAGGGCAAGGAAGCTTCTTAAGAAGAGCATATTGACTGTAAACTACTTCGGCAAACAGTGAGATTAATAGCGTCTATCAGCTAACATTCAGCGCTACACCAACATGCACAGGGCCTCAGTCTAGAATGCACGTACTGTGGGAGAAGCTGACCGCCGTGCGTCTCCACACGAACGTCGCCAGCGGTGGCGGCGCTAACCGCCGTGCGCCTCCACAAGAACGTCGGCAGCAGTGGCGGCGCGGCTAGAGGACGGCAGTCTATGAGAGCGTACTGTGGGAGCGAGAGGATCGCCGTGCGTCCCCTCGATGAACCGCGGCACCGACGTATCGGCGTGGCAGGGAGGGCGGCTTTGGCGGAGTGAATGGAGTGGAGGGGGACGGGGGGAGGGGGGTTTGGGGAATATTATTGGCTAGTTGGCCGAAGGGCGGTTGAATCTAGGATTTGGGGGGAATTTTTGGGTGGGGGGGGGGAGGATTTTCGCGCGGTGGGCGGGGGGAGTTTGGCGCATGGTCGGTTCCTCCAAGTGCAGTCCCACGTGTCAGTGAAGAGGCAAGCCGAAGCGCGTTCCGTTTGCGTGAGCCGTGTGCAGGACCGAATGTGTGTGGGGTGCAATGCGACCGTGACAGGGGTGCTGTGAGTGTACCGCCTTTTTTCCTTTTAAACTAGGTGCTTCGCCCCCTCAAAAAAAAACTTGTTGCTTTGTGCGATCCATCGATACTACTACTAGTAATCCGGTAATCCCGACTAAAACGGCGCGGCCAGGTCTTTTCCCACGCGATATGCTGGGAGGTTGGCTTAGTTGGGTTTTTTAGGACGAGTAATGCTACACCTACATAGTCCTAGTTACATAATTAACATAATGTGAAACGTGTGAGCTGTTGATTGTAGATTGGGGGGAGGGAGGGGCCCACCACCATGAAAATCAGGAGAGGAGAGAGAGAGGCAATTTACGTTAACCCTTTCGTAGGTTCCCGTAGATGTAAAAATGTGAAATGCGTGAATGTGCATTTGCAGATAAGGCCTTCCCTCGTTCATCCTTTTCTCCCACAAGATCTTGATCTTCCATGCAACGCACGGGCATCTTCCTAGTACTCCTACAATATACTATATTATTGTGAAAGTTCATATACACCGACCAAGATTAATGCAAACACGACATATTTTCATTACATTTCGAACTTTTATAGGACATAAAAATAAAAGAAACCCGACCCTAAACCTATTCTACGGCGGCGACCGACATCCTCCATCTGCGATCTCCATGTACGGGGGCGGGGTTCAAGACCCGTGAAGTGAAGGTGCGGTCTCCGGCGAGGAAAAGTAGAACACGGGAGATGGACCGGCCAGTTGGCACACCATGCCCTGCCACCTCCCATGCCCTACTCATCCTCGGAGGAGTCCCTGACCTCGGCGGTGCCGGACGTTGGACGGCGGCAAGTAGGACATGTGTCTGACGGTGCTCCCGTCATCGGCCGCCAGCGTGGCCACCGCTTGTGCGGCGACTTCAGCGAGGGCGACGACCTCGAGCTCCATCCCTGAAGACAAGCTCTCCCACAGAGCGTTCGCGCTTGCGGTCATGGCGGATGTGGTGCCAGGTAGGAGGACGATGCACTATGGTGTGGAGGTTAGCTGGGCGTTGCCGCTTTAAGTAGCGCATTCCGGTGAGGCCAAGCGTCTTGGTGCGTCATTAAGTCACCGGAGTTGGTTCCTCGGGCACCGAGCCTCTTAACAACGGCATATGGACGGACGGCATGAATGTGGGTAGCTGGCGCCTGCTGGGAATGCACCGCGTGACGGCGCGAGGGACGAGGGTTTTTGGTTTGCCAGGGTAGTCAGCTGCGGCCATGGCAACATTGGAGATGCCCTTTACTCACATGTGATCGACGCATGTCATTGAAAAAGCAAGACGACCCGGCATGGTCTCAGGTCCTGAGGATGCAGTTGGCCGTGCTACACCACTCCGCGGACGCGTCCTGGCACCCCGTGCATCCTCGACGAGCCGGGTGTTGGGGTGTGTTTGGATTGTGGCCAAAGTGCACCTTACCAAAATTTTGGTCATGACCCAAAGACTAGTCTTTGTTTGGATGGTTGCAATTTTTTTGAGGTTTTGGTCATGACCCAAGAATGGATGGTTGCCATTTTTTTGGCATGCCAATGAACTCTAGACAACTCTAGTTCATTTTTCTTGCCGATGTCGGCCAAATCATGGGCAACCAAAACCTCAACCAAAATTTTGGCTACCCAATGCTTTGATGGGGCAACCTTGGGCACAAACCAAACATACTAGCTGTTGGTCGTGCCACAGCACTAACGCCACCCTCGGCACACTGAAACCGACCGTGTCTAGCGACGATGAGCGTGTCGCTCATCGCGGTCGCCGTGTCCAGAGGCGGTGCTGGAGCTGCGCCACGTTGTTGGCCCCCACGACCCACATGAACAGTTGCTGGTGGCGAGCTAGGAGGTCATGGGCCAGCTCCTCCATTGGACTAGTTTGTGCTACGTCGTCCCGACAGGTGTGCCCCACATGTCGGTTTCCCTGTTTTCCCGGCCATATTCGAGCGTCAGTGCTCCGCGTTGCGCATTAGGCCTTTCACTATGTAGGCCAAGCGAGACAACTTATTGTTTATTTGAGCCAGTCAAGTATAATCATGTGGCGTTTGCTTATTTCTCATTCATCTCCAACCCTTTTCTCCATCGATCATGTCGCCCTTCGGTCGAGTCCATCCTCCCGCATGCCACATTTGAACATTCTGCCGAGTATCATTCGCATGTGGGCCTAGACCATGCTTGTATTTCCAATGTTTATTTGTAATTTGTCTGACATGCATACAAACAAATGGTTCGTTTGAATTTCACTTTGCCTCCACTACGTGTCGCTTCGCGTCTTAGTTTTGGCATCCCATTCGGTTCATGCATGCCCCGACACATGTTGACGAGATCGATTGATGTTCAGAGATCAATTGCGTGTCGTGCAAGGAGATAAAGGTTTGGTCTGTTTCTATGATAGAAATGACCCACGGGGGGGGGGGGGGGGGGGGTCTGTGTGGATCAGAGGGAGTATATTGTACGTTCATAAGCGAAACAAACGTTTTGTACCCACCCTAGTCCTCGTTCAATCGATCTCCGGACTCCGAGATGAAATCGAGAGAGAACGAGTGGGGGCATGTGTGATACCTAAGGCGCATTCAAAATTTTGAACCGGTGATCATAGGATCCGCAAATCATATATAAAGGGTATTCAATGTTCGTTTCGGTTTTGAACGTACCCAATATACTCCCTCCTATCCTTTCTAGTTTACATATAATTTTTATGTGTAGTCAAAGTATCTCTACTTTGATAAAAAATTATCAACATTCAACAACACCCAATCAATATTGTTAGATTCGTACGTACTCCTAGATTTGTACTCGAGATGGTTTCCAATTTGTTTTCAACCACGTGAATGTGCTTGTTCTCGCGCATGCTCTTCCTACTAGGATTTCGCCACGTATAGCCAGTCCAATAGTAACTTTTTTTAAGCTCCCTGTCCAATAGTACTAGTGGAGTACTGACAACATCTGTACTAGAGTATGCAGTGCTCATAGTTGTACTCCCTCCTTCCATTTATATAGGGCCTATGTGGAGGAGAGAGATGTGAAAAAGTAAGGGGAGTGAGCTCTCATGCAAGAGCCTAGCTATATACGCATTCCTAGTTAAATACATACAATAAATATGAAGAAAGAGATGGAGAGGCGATGGAAAAAAGTACTAATACAATAGCCAACCTTATAATTTTTTTTGCGGGAAATAGCCAACCTTATAGCCCACACTACTGTATGAGTGCATATAATAGATGATGGCTATAGATGACATGGCAGTTTTTCAAAACCGCATTTGACTATTGACAAGATTAATAGTACATGAGATGTATAATGTGAAAATTATATCATTGGAAGCTCCTTTCACATACGTATCCCTGCCTTACCCTCCCTTTCGGTCACTTACTGGCGGACCCCATGCTTGCTAGGCCCTGCATGTCAGTTACTCAATGGGTTCGGCCACGTCAGGGGATCCTCATCCGTAGTATACTCCCTCTGTTTTTATTTACTCCACATAAAATGACGCGGGCGGGGGAGGGGGAGGGACGTCGGTTTGCTCTCAACTGCGGTCCCACAAGCGAGCGAAAACGCAAGACGAAGCGTGTTCCATTCGGTGAGCGACGTGGAGGGTCTAGCGTGCCGGGCTGCAACGCGAAGGCGACAAGAGCGATGTACAGTCGAAACTGATTGACCAGTCGTCACCGGAACCACTATTCACACCAGAACCTTCGCTGCTCGGCCTACGCCAGCCACTGCCCTAAAACCACACCTAATCTCCAGCCCCTTCCCCCACCTTTCGATCCCCTAGCCCGCATCAAGCGTCCCCTAGTTTACCGGAAAACCATGGTGAGCCGCAAGATCACGTACTACAAGATGCTGACGCCGGAGCGCCGTGCAGAAATCGCGGCGGTGGTCGGCACCAGAGACCTCCGTTCCCAAGCTCGCTTTGCGGCGGGCCAATCCCCGAGTTCTCTGGAGCCAAGCTACGAGGAGGAGGAATTCGATCCAATGTTCATGGCGGAGGTCGCGGTGCAGAAGGCCCCCAATGGGTATGAGACGATGGACGTCGACTTTGTGCCTACGTCCGAGTCCCCCATGGTGCAGGCGGACCAGCGGTTCAACCTGGCGATACTAAAGGAGGACCGGGACGCAGAGGCTCAACTCGGCGCGGAGCGCGCGCATGCCGCTGCCATCGAGGCTCTCCTGCAGGCGGAACCGGATGTCGTGGATGTGAACCGGGTGGCGGAGGCTCAACTTGAGGTGGAGAGCGCGGATGCCGCTGCCATCGAGGCCCTCCTGCAGGCGGAACCGGACGTCCTGGACTTGAACCGGGCGGCAGAGGCTCAACTCGACGCAGAGCGCGCGGATGCCGCTCTCATCGAGGCCCTCCTGCAGGCGGAACCGGACATCCTGGACTTGAACCGGGCGGCGGAGGCTCGACTCGATGCGGAGCGCGCGGATGCCGCTGCCATCGAGGCCCTCCTGCAGGCGGAACCGGACGTCCTCGACTTGAACCGGGCGGTGCTCTCGTCCGTGCAGAGCGCTCGCACGCTCCGCATGAACGAGTAGCTGGAGGCCGAGGACAACCACGGTGCGGAGACACACGTCGGCAGCTACAGCTGGTTCGCGCCGGCAGCCAAAGACGACGAGGATGTCTCGTTCCGCGAGCAGTGGTAGTTTTTCTTTATGTTGTTGTTTTTATGGATCTTTTGCTGTGTAAAAACATATATTGTTATGCAAGTCGCCTGACTTGGGTCAGTCTACTATTTCAGGCTGTTGAATGAATATCCTACGTCTCCTAACCCTTCTTCCTCACCTCTTCTTCTTCCCAACAGACCACCGCACGGGCCGTACGGATACTCCCCAACATGCGGTTGGATAAACATACTCTATGAACGAAAATTATGTGTCAGCAGTAGGATGGCTGAGTTTGGTTTGTTCACATGCGATAGCACGTGTCAGTGAGGGTGTGTTCCCTTGGTTGGGTTTGCGGCGTGCAGGAGCGACTGTGCATGTGAGGGTGCGGTGCGACCGCAGCGTGCAGGAGCGACCATGTGAGGGTGCGGTGCGACCGCGACAGCCGTGCGCAACTGTACCTCCTTTTCATTTTGATAACTTTAGGCAAGCTTGGCAAAAATATGTGGCGATGTATGGCAATGCAAGGCCTAGACCCAAACAGGGTAAGTACGTAGTACTACGTACTAGGAGTACTAGTGTTAAAAAAGAAAGGCGGGGTTTTCCTTCGCGGGATTAATCGATACAAATCCTTGTTTCACGTGTCAATTAATGCGTATTTTTTTCTCCAAAGCCCAAAGAGCTAATCATCTCACTCCTCATCGCTTGATTAATGCAGCGCCATGCAAACCAACCTTCTCACTTCCGCATGCATGCAGGGGATATTAATGTCCTTGGTTGCTAGTAGGAGGCAAACCCCATCAATTTTGCCTCATTAGTGTTAGTGGCCTTTTGCAAATTGTAATTTTGATATACTGGCCTTGTGTATAAAAAAATGGAGGTAGTAACTATATTTGACTTCCTTCCCCATTGCGGTGACGTCGATGATATCTCGAACGTTGAGGTTTGGCGAAGTGCGTTTGACGAAGAACACCATTGAGGGAGACCACGGTAAGTTGTTCGCAAGTGCCGCCTGCAAGCCGAGACAACCGCCTTATTTGCATCTAGGAAGTCCGTGGAACCAAAGGACGCGTAAATGTACTAGTACTACTCATACACAATAGCGTCGTCCATCCAGCTTAGTGCAGTGAGATGGTTTCTCGAAGAAGACGATGGAGAAGCGGAGTCAGCGAAGAGTGAATGATGGTTGCTTCATCCGTGCTTTGTGATTTGACGCCTCACTGCTTTGTGATTTGTGATAGAAGGGACAGGGGAGTAGACTCTGTCCTCTATACTGTACATGCGTCCAAGCACGGGAGAAAGAGGAGAGACGTTGCATTTTTCTATTCCTTCAATCAATCAATCAGGGAGCTTCGGTTCCATCCTTTTGGCTTTGGAACACCGTCCACAATGGTTCCCATGATGCCAAAAGCTATTTTCACATTTGGCTACACATTGTGGATGCCCTTAATCGTACCACTTGGTTTTGCTCCTGTGTGCTATCTATACAAATCTCAATTATATTGATCTAAAAAATTATAGAATCAAGATTAGTAAAAAGGAGGTGATTTTGCCGCGTGGATGGCGGGGGAGGTTTCTTATTTTTAGAGGACATTGTCCTGGCGGTTTGCTAACATGCGGTCCCGCGTGTCACTGCTTTACCAAGCCGACCCGCTTCCCACATGAGGCAGAACAACGGCAGAAGCAACACGTGGTTAACTTGAAGAAGATGAGGGAGAAGCGGATTCAGCAACGAGTGAAATGATGGTTGCTTCGTCCCTCCAACTTCTTTTTTTAGAATTATTACTTCGTCCCTCCAACTTAACTGCGGAAAGGTGCAGCTTTGTGATTTGACGCCTCATTGCTCATTACTACGCCGGCGCCATGACTGGGTGCTTCACCCCGGCTGCTCTGCACTGTATTCCGGTATGGCACGTGGACCCGGTAGCTTGATGCCCACATGTCGGCGAAAGGGACTAGAAGATTTATGAAAGCGAGCGCTCCACTCTTACGACGGAGGAGTACACGACACGACGGCCCAGTGAACTGTCACTTGTACTGTATATAGTACTATAGTTTTGCTGTTTTGCACGATCCATCGATACAAACCCGATTCAACAAGAAAGGGCGGGATTTTTCCCGCGCGGTATATGATACTGGCCATACATTTCAAAGGCAATTTTAATGTATGCAAACTGAATAATTAAGTAACAATATGATATCTAGTAAAACTGAAAACACATATGATTTATTGTGTTAGAGTGTAGTAGTAGTGCTGTATTGCATAGTTGTTAGATGTAACATGCGAGAACGTGTAGAGATGTAGTTTTGGAGGGCCTACAGAGAGAAAAGTGTAATACGTTCACCGAACTTCAGAATAAGCTGATTACGGTCACTATATATGTTTTGCGGTGATTATACGGTCACTTGCTCACGGTTCAGCATCGGATTGCACTCTGTTGACCGGCCAAATAGTCTGCGTGGCACCATGTTGACTAGTTAAATTGACCACGTTCCTTGTGGGTCCCACCTGTCAGTTCGCATAGGGAAAAGGTCAGATAAACACAAATTTACGCAGGCGCGACAAGACTCCACCCCGTGCGCAGGAATCACCTGGTTGTGTATGTGTCTGTCAGGGCCTGATGTGTGTGCATGCACGTGTAGGTTGAGCACTTGAGCGTGAGAGTGTGTGTTGGTCGTGTAGTGTACTGGTGTGTGCATGCATGCGTGCGTGTGTGCGTGTGAGTGTTGCATGCGTGCGTGGCTGCATGTGTATGTGTGAGTGTTGCGTGCGTGCGTGGGTGCATGTGTTCGTGTGAGTGTTGCATGCATGCAGTTCGTGTGCATGCGTGCGTGTGTGTATAATCACCACACCAGCTCCTGTGTGTTAAAACAGACGGCTCAACATACCAATACAAGGCCACCTTGTCCACTGTGCCCGCGGTCATGACTTCGAACAACCGTCCAATATTTTGTTGTTGTTTGTTTTCATTCTTACTAGCAAGATGCCCGTGCGTTGCACGTAACATCAAGATGCATTTGTATGACTAGTTTATCTTGTGAGAGAAAAGGATGAACGAGGGAAGGCCTTATTTGCAAAGGTGGAGAGGTGTGTGGGTACATCTTAGGCAAAATTGTCATAGTTTCTTTCCTATCCGTCAGATATAAATCGGACGGCTTATATTGCAGGATGGCAGGCACACCATCATCACCAACTCTGTTTTTTATAAGAGTGTATTTTATCCCTACTCTTATAAAAAGCATAGTCGGTGATGATCGTGTGCCTGCCATCCTGCAATATAGGCCGTCTGATCTATATCTGACGGATAGGAAGGAAATTATGGCAATTTTGCAAAAAGATACCCACACCCCTCTCCACACTTGCAAATAAGGCCTTCCCTTGTTCATCCTTTTCTCCCACAAGATAAACTACTCATACAAATGCATCTTGATGTTCCGTGCAACGCATGGGCATCTTGCTAGTATTTTATAAGAGTGTAGATGTAGAGTAGATACAAGCCGACAGGTGGGCCCGATGGTAGTGAGATAATGTGATGCAACACTAGAGGCGCCACGTGGAGCGTTTAACTGGTCAACTAGTCGTGTCTTGAGCAAATACAAAGTTGTACGGTGAGCCCGCGACTGTATAATAACCACAAAACGTAAATGGTGACCGTAATGAGTGGATTCTGAAGTCCAATGTACGTATCGTGCTTTCGGTTCAAATACAATGACCGTCACTGTATATATCGCCAGAGAAAGATGAAACATGTGTGAATGTGCTGGGGGCTTACTTTTAGAGGACCTGGAGATAGTTTGTGTGCGTACGTGAAAGGGGCGTAGAGGGGGGGGGGGGTATATGCGATGGAGAGAGAGATGCTCTTCGTTTCTCTTTATTATGACTAACTTTATATATAGTATAAAAATATACAAATTCACAGTGCGGAATAAATATCATTGTGGGCACCATGCAATGCAAGCGTTCATACTCCTCCATATAACTTTGTAATGTTGTATATATGTAGAAATTCTAAAATATTTTTTGGCCACACTTTATTCAAAAGGAATGTTGTATGCGAAATAAACGTGAAGAGAGGGCTTTTTAGATCAATGGGGTACGTGATGTAACATGTGTGAATGTGTAGTTGATGCATTTGGCAGGGCCTAAAGAGGTATGTGTGTGTATTACGTATTCGAGAGAGGCATGGATAGAGGGGCCGACAGGGGGGGCGTGGGAGAGATAGCACGAGAAATGAGAGTGATCTAGAGAGACAGACGAATATGAAGTCACGGCGAGAGATTACCTTGAGTGTGTATATGCAAGGGGGGAGTGGATAGAGGCACCAGGAGAATATATTTTTGTGTGTGTGGTGTCTGTGTTGGTATGTGTGGGTGTGAGAAGATAACGAGACATGGGGGCAGAGGGTGTGTCACCGCGTGAGGTCTGGTGGGTCGAGGTGAGGCCCTTCGTTCGGTTCCGTCCTGCGTCACATTGGTTGGCCCGTGACGCATTTAGGGAGACCCATGGATGACTAGTCGTACAAGACAAAGATAGCATAATTGTGAAGGACTCTATGTCCACTGACAAAGCCGGCTAGGATTTGTAACCCTAGGTTCTCGGACTAAGGTAACCCCTTTATCTCTGATATTACTATTCATCCAACATAACTTTAAGGGGCATCCTACAGAATGCTCTGCTAGAATCATACTCGTCGATTAGGAAGAGAGGTGTGAGACAATGCGTGAGAGACAGGCCTAAAGATAATGTGCGTACAGGAGACAGGTAGGCAGGTCTATGTATATAGAAAGGGTCGATGGGGATTGTGCGTGTGTATGCTTGCGAGATGAAGAGTGCTTGTGATAAAGGTTAGTGAAAACAGTCGTAAATGGTTACGAGAGGGAGGGAGGGTTATATCAAGAGCATGTGTGCGAGGAGGACACCTCGGGAGAGAGTGTGTGAGCATGTGTGAGAGACCACCGATGGAGACTGAAACTACACGTACAAGACTGCTGTACACATTGATTAAAGATATAAATTGTATCCAAATATTAGGATGGGATCATGATATTTGCAATTCGCGTAAGGAACGGTCATTGATCCATCAGACATCTAGATTCTATCGAATTTGAGCATGTCTATGTTATTATTCGACACAATTGATCCACATAGTTAGTATTTTGAACTCCAGACAATGCATCGCTTTAGCAATCGAATATAAACGTGAGTATAGTTCATGTTGTGTGTGTAAAGCACATTATACATACGAAAGTTACACAATGAACATTATAAATAGCTACCTATGAACTAGCATACATTTGAATTCAACTTAAGGTGGTTTTAAAAAATCGAATTCAACATGAAGTCCATTCAATTATTTGAATTTGATATCATGGCATTTGTAAATCATACCTAAATTATGGGGGCACCAATCTTTGCTCTGATTTTGTACATAATAGCATATGTAGTCGTGTACAAAATATATTCTAATTTAGGTCCTCCATTCCAAAATAATCGTAGTTATAGGATTTTCAAGTGTCAAAATTTCAAAAAGAAGCCGATAATTTAATGAGGTTTTCAAACATACAAGGTCAAATTTAACGTTGTCTATTTAGGTCAATCCTCAAAGTTCAAGAGTACTCTAAACGTGAATGCTTGTGTTTCAAAATTTCGAACGAAGCCAAAAGAGCCTCTACTCGCCCGAAACCGGGTGAGACCAATGTTTGGTAGTACAAGGAAATTACTTTTCTAATAACTCCGACCCGTGAAACCTACCGGCCCGACGTCCAAAGGTCTAAACCGGGGTAGGTTGTAGCTTCATCTAGACGCCACGCAACCGCCTACAAAAAACATTCATACACAATGGCCGCCTAAGCACACATGCGCGCGGCCGAAATCGCTCCCGCCCACTATTTGGGACACCTGGGATTACCATCCTACCCCCGACCCGCAGTAGGTCCGAAATTTAAGAGGGGGGCAAAGTTTGTACTTTCCCCAAATTTCAAACAAGCGCGTCCCATCTTCTGTTAAAAAAAGCCAAAAACAAGCGCGTCCCAGACCGAAACATGGTTCTCCCCCCTCCACCCCCACCCACCCGTCCGATTCCCCATTCGTACTCCATGGGCGCAAAAACTACCTCTCCACCAGCCGCGAAACCCCGGCGTCGTCCGTCCGCCACCCCATTCCACCCATCAACCGCCGTCCTCCTCCATCACGCCGGAGCCGATACCCCGACGTCGTCGTCCACCGCAACCTCAACCGCAACGCCCTCCACGGCTAGTAGTTGAAGCCGAGGCCGAGCCATCCGTACCCGAGCCAGTTCAACCACGCCGTCCTGCGCCTCACCGCTGCCGCTCGAACTTGCCACCCTCGACCGCACCGGAGCTGTTCCTGCTACGCCGTCCTTCGCCGCCTCGGATCTGCTTTCCCTCCGCCGACATACGGCCACGGCAACACAGCCAACAATTTGGCCATGGGTTCGTCCAAGCATGCACCCTCCAGAACATCGGTTTCCCCGGTAAAAAGAAGAAGATCGGCGCGACATGTGGAGGGGACCACACCGGCAACCGAAAATGGTACTCCTCTTCCCGTATTCGTGCAAATCTTACGTGTCTGCTTGCACGATATTCATCCCACAAAAGACACTAGTTGACCGCTTCTTCTTGATACTAGATGTTCCTAGTAACTCGCGAAGCAAAAGGTTTCTCCTCATATACTATTTCACCTTAGCTAGAGGTCCGTCGCCCCCCTGAATTTTAATTCCTGGTCAGTTGATTCCCAATTAACGAAAGCATTGCCCAGCGTAACAGGCGCTAGTCCGCCTCTTACGCCGGGGAAGCAGCGCCTCGGTGTTTATCTTCGGGGTGTGTGGGGCCTAGAGCTACTGGCGCCCGATCTGGAGGTCGGCCGGGATTAAAGGGATGGCCTGGGGGCGCTGCCAAGCACGGCGGTGGTGTGAGGTCGAGGGGAGGGCGGGGCGGCGGAGGCAGGGGTCTGGGCCGGTAGTCGCTGGCGGTTCGAGAAAGATCGTCAAAAGTGACTGGCGGGAGGTAGACGAAGGCCATCTGCCCGTTCCTTATAGATCGAACGGTTCATTAAAAAAATCGACTGACCTATTTATTTTCAGTCGACTGTTATCTTGACATGACCACATGTAGTGGTGTGCTGGAGGAGTACCTGCATTTCCCAGCCATCCCTGTGCTCATATATTACAAAATCATACGGAGTAGAATCTAACTTTTTTGCCAGGCAATGTTGTAGAGCTATCATATGTCTCTTGTCATTTATTTTTCAGCCACCTGCTATCTGCTACTTTTACAGTGCTTTAGTTCTGCACACACTTCACCCATACTCTCACTATTGTTTTTTATGCATGGGTATTTCAGACTCTGCCAATCAGTTGATAGAAGGACGAAATAAAATAGAGAAGCAGCTCCAGATTTCTTTGGGCTTAGGCAAGACACGTTTCGGCGTTATAAAGGGTGCAGTGTCACTAGATGGAGACGGTAAACGTATCTCTGGAGTTGATGACCATCCCAGGTGCTTTCTTTAACTTCGCGGTGTCATATGTGGTTGCATGTTGCATATGGTGTCTAGCTTGTATTCAAAAGGCCGAAGTCGGTCTTTATTAAGATAAGGAAAGATATTTTTTACATGAACCACCATCCCGTGAGCACCAGAACACAAATAGCTAGTCAAGGCACTGGCTGAGCTAGTGAGAAGCCCAGCAAAGAGAGGCATCACCTGGAAGCCAACTAAAAAGCCGCGATGGTGGCGAAGCAGCCCGCCTCCCACTAGGCTCTCTGGTCCTAGATGATCATGCTCACCACTCCAGCCGGATGTCTAGCTTGTATTGCTTCCAATTTGGTTAAATTGCATCTGCTTAGCTTACACATTATACCTTTGAATATGACATGCCTTTCTGTTTTTGGTACATACTAGTACATCTGTGTATTAACCATGTTCTTACATCAAACTAATATTCTTGTGTATCACTCATCAATCACTTATGATGAGGCAGTCAGGCAAGTGGATTACTCCCCATTTAAAGAATGCAGCGTCAGCCTCCCGACATGATTCTCAAGAAACAACAAGGCTAGATGAAGATAGTGAACGTAGCTCTGTAGTTGATTACCGCATTTCCCCTACACTAGCATCGCAGGTGCTTGCTCTAACTTGGCAGCGTGATATGTGGTTTCATGTTGCATATGGTGTCTAGATTGTAATTATTCCAATCTGGTTAAACTGCATGTGCTATTCTTCTTAGCTTATACATTATACCTGTTAATGTGACATGCCTTCTTGTATTTAGTACATAGTACATCTGTCTATTAACCATGTCCTCACATAAAACTATTGGCTTTTTGTATCCCGCATAAATCAATATGACGAGACACCTTCAGTATATGCAGTGTGATATTAGTTGCCTCTTTGATATGATTTATAGCATGCGCTGCTTCTAATTTGTTGAAATGCCATTTATGATGGGACACTTTTAACTTGGCAGAGTCATATTGGTTGCATCTTTCACGTGGTGTCTAGCTTGCATTGCTTCTTATTTGGTGAAATGGTTTTTGCTTAGTTTACACAAACAGTTGTGAATATGCCATGCCGTCCTGTTTTTCGTATTATTCCATCCTGGAATCATGTGTTTGCCTTACATCAAAGTAGTGATTGTCAGTATCATGCACAAATGAGTTCTGAAGAGTGAATTTTATTGCTTTTTCTTGTCGGTTTTACTTGACAATTCAAAATCAATAAAGCGGAAGGAAGTTAGCAAGGCAGCGGATGAAGGTGCTCCTTCCAAATGGAGGGCCTCTACAGATTCTACTCCTCCATCCCCCAAGATGATTTCCAAGACAACAGATGCATATACACTCAATGTAGCTATGTTGGTGATGAGCACGTCTCCCCTAGTGCACCATCAAAGGTGCTCCCTCTAACTTAGCACTGTTATATGTGGTTGCATGTTATGTATGATGTCTAGCTTGTATTGCTTCTAATTTTGTTGAATTGCATCTGCTTACTTTACACATTATACTTATGACTAAGACATGTGTTCCTGTTTCTAGAACATACAATATCTGTCTATCACACCATGTTCTTACATCAAAGTATATTTGTTCTGAAGAACTAAATTATTATTCGTCTTTCTTGTTGGCTTGACTTAACATGGCACAGAGAAAGAGGAAGCAAGAGAGAACGACAGGGAAAGGGAAGCGCAACAATCCTACAGATTCTGCTGGTACTGATGGTGCAATAGAAGGTCAAAGTCCAGCGGAAAATTGTACCAACAGGGTATCCCATGCTACACGAGCTGCAGAACAAGCCAAACAGAAACAAATAGCTGCCACCAAAACAAGCAGAGACAACCCTAGTTGTTGCAACACCTTCCACAGTACCACCAGCTGCACGATTTACTCGTTCGTCAACTCAGCTAGCAGCACGTTCCCAAGCTCCCTTGCCACTTGACACTACTTCCGAAGCACTCTTCACACAAGATGAGTTGGCAAGATCAGATGAACTTTGTGAGCTTCAACAGCAAGAAGGTAGTTGCTGGAGTCAAGTTACAGTTAAATGCTTCTTTATATGTAGTCTCACAGTTTGATGTACACTAACACTTTATATGTTTGCTGTTGGACTAGCACCTAGGCGCAAGAGGAAACAAACATCAGGGATAATGCTCGATAGGTTAACTAAATCTAGAGGAGGAAGAATGGAGATCCGTTTTGAGGTAGGTTTAAAAAGGCCACGTGATGCTATAGAGTCAGCCAAGTTAGTATCAGAGGCAGCGGTTGCTGTTAGGTGTCATGTATGTATCCTCCCAACATGGATTCAGTACAGGAATGATAAAGACGAAACCCAGTTCAACACCTTCCTTGACCATTTATCTGTAAGTATGGTTATGTACGGAAACTAGTAATATCGTCTTGCTCTATCCAATAGTTTCTAGGTTGCTGATAATGAGACTCCCATAATTTTCAACAGATGAGGTTCAAGTTGGATAGCCAAGATGATGCAACCAGACAAGCTTGCACCCATGTTTTCAAGTCTGCTCTGCGACAGTATTCGTATAACTTGAGGAAAACTCACTTTGAAGGCAAGGCTAACGGTGAACTTGCCCAAACATCTCCAGTGGAAAATATATCTGATGAAGACTGGAGAGGCCCTGTTAAACACTGGTCCGATCCAAAGTATCAGGTACATTATATATATGTCATCAGATCACATGTTGAAGTCCTATTTACGCATGTGCCACACAAATCTATCTTCTTGTAGGTGAACTGTTCAAAGAACAAGGCCAATCGTACGAAAGTGAAATTCCAACAGACGACAGGATCTCGTAGCTATATTGCACACTGCGAGGCTATTGTAATTAGCTGCTGTTTCACTCTTTTCGATGTACCATATTATCATATCTATATTGACTTGTTCCAAATGCAGAGGAAAGCCCGCAAGGACCAAAAAGTACCCGAACCAAATGCTGTGGAAATCTTCAAGGACTATCACACCAACAAGGAGGGCATGACTACACCAGTCAAAGCCGCTGTTGTAAGTCCTTAATCCTCATGCCTTTTAACTACTACTTACTCTGACTTGTGCCTTGAACTACATGGTTTGCAGCCAATGTCTATTACTCTTTTCAATTTTATACACAATTGTCTTAGCGTATCATTGCACCTTACAAGGTTTAAAAGAGAGGAGTGATGTTCCTTTGATCTTGACCTGTAATCTAGTTCCGTGCTGGACTTGCCCACACAATGTTACAATTTCCTGTTTGTCTGTTCTCAGTTGTTTTGTGATATGAATGATGTCATAGTATGCTTACCGTATTATAAACTTCGTCTCTTTATCCATAGCCCTCAATACAATGTGAAGAAATAGACAATACATTAGCGATGGTACATGGTCATATGTTTGGAACCTGGTTTTATTATGTACTTTGCAATAAAATACAACTATTATTTTACATGGGTTCACCAGAATAAGTTCTGTATATAGACCAAAGCTATTTTGTTTGGTTTTGCTGCCTCCTTGATATCTTTTGTTCTGGTACTACTGATGTAAAACCACAACTTTTGAGCGAGCTATGGAAAAAATGGTGGAACCGCCACCTTCTGAAGGTGGCGAGGCAACTATAACTGCAATGTCAGCTCTTGTTGCAGTGGGTCTGTACCTGTCCACTAACAGTGCCAAAAGCATGTTCCTGCGTAATACTGGGTTGGTTGTTAAGGCAATCTCGTCCAAACTACCTCATGATCAAGATATGCAAGCTCAAAACAATGTTGTACCTGCGCTCCAGACACAAGTCCATTCCCTAACAGAGACCCTTTGTGAAACAAGGAGAGACATTGTTCGATGTTGTCAAGATATGCATGGTTTTGAAACCAGCCTATCAGACATTTGCTATGTTGTTCAGGAGTCTAGGAGAACTGAAGGCGAAGGTTATGGTGCTCCATCGGACAATACAGCATGAAAACATAATAGTCAGGTCAAATGAACTGAGCTTCTGAACTTCTGGTGGTGCATTTATTTGCTAGATGGTTAACTTTTATGCCAACCTTCCTTTTGTTTTATAGTTGTAATTTGTTTTGGTGCGATACAAAATTTGTTCTTAACGTGCAGCCACCAGCTGAAGAAAACAGCAAGCCATTTTTGTATAGTGTAGGGTGTTCCCTATATTTGCACTGGTGGCGAACTTTGATGCCCACCGGCTGTAGTTAACATGGGCCTCCTACGAGCCGTAGAAACAATGGGCCTTCTAAGGGCCGTAGAAACAATGGGCCTTCTACGTGGCGTAGAAACAATGGGCCTTATACGGGCCGTAGACACAATGGGCCTTCTATGGGCCGTATCATCAATGGGCCTTCTACGGGCTTATGATCGGTTGGCCAGACATGGGCCAATAACAGCCCACATTATGGCCGTAAATGGGCTAGAGTTGAAATCGTCCGTTCATGGGCCGACCATAATGGGCCGTCGTTAATCGGCCGTATTTTGATGACGCTATGAAAACGGCCCAACGTATTAACGGGCCACAAACGGGCCGACTGTAACCACGGGCTGAATTTGGCCCACAAGCAGAAAATGACAGTAACGGGCCGTAAGTAAACGAATGTGGAAATGAGCCCAAAAATAAATGGGCCCCGAGAAGGCCGAAAGATAACATGGGCTGGAAATGGCCCAACGGAATAATGGGCCGTTAATGGGTATAAAGTGATACACTGTTCATTACGGGCCAGTTTTACCACGGGCCGTTAATGGGCCGAGAGTAATAAGGGCCTCTTATGGGCCGAAAGACGTCATGGGCCATACATGGGCCGGAAGTTAAAACGGGCTGGAATTATATTGGACGGCCCAGATGACGCTACTGGACCTAATTCGGTTAGGCCGTAAACGGGCCCTGGGTTAGCGGGCTGTAAATGGGCTATATGCGAACAGGCCGTTAACAGGCTTGCCGTTGGCCGGCCCGCCACCTTTTGACCAAGTCAAACGGGCCGGCCTTTTCACAGGAATGGGCCTCTGTTGGGCCGTGCCACGTGTCGACGTATCATAGGCGCTTTGTGTCCAATGAGTGGATGACATCTGTCCCAACGGTGAGCCGACACGTGTTTCCTCCAGCCAATGATGATTTTACACGTGGAAAATCCCCATTGGTCGGGGCTGTTAACGGGTTATCGGATCCAAAACCGGACCCGATAGCTTAACGGCGTTCCGTTATGGTGGATGCCACGTGTCGGTCACCCTTGACGAAAGCACTTCTGTGACGCGCGATTTATCGTCATGGAAGTGGACGCTTCCGTGATGATAATTTTGGTAATGTCATGGAATACTTCTACGACAACACATGTATGACTATCTTGATTCTGTCATAAATTTGTCATGGATGTACATGCATGACAAAAAACGCGACCTACTGTGACAAACACGTATCATCATGGAAGTGTATTTTTTTGTAGTGTCAGGCTCTTGGCGGAGCAGCTGCTTCTTCTTCTTGGGGACTGCTTCAGGAGAGTAGATGGCGCATTGGTTGTCTGGGTCTTCAATTGCTGCAGCTTGGTAGGCACGCTCGAGGGAGCACACCACGTCCTTCTCCTCGCAGGCAACTATGATGACGCTGCAACTTCCTGGCATCTCGAGGACGTTGTAGCCGTGGTGGGTCACCGCCATGAACTTGGCCAGGGCCGGATACCCAAGGATGGCACTGTACGACAGGCGGATGTGGGCGGCGTCGAAGTCGATGAGCTCGGTGCAGTAGTTGTCGTGCTGGCCGAAAGCACGGCAGCCCCCTGAGCTCCTGACAGTCGTTGGTGTTATGGTTGTGTACGTTGTGGAAGGCGCAGAATGGGCGGTTGGCCTTGGACAACTCTGGGTGGTCGCAGCCACGCATCATCTCCGGTTCCGCCGCGAGCATGACAGCCCCCTTGGGTTTCACGTCCTTGATCTTGGCCTTCTTGTCTTCTGGGTCCGCAGTTGGAAGCTCGAGGAGGGAGAGGCGCCAATCCTCAACTCTCGCGCACTTGGTCGCCATGTTGAACATCTCCAGAGCCATGCAAGGTCCTCGTGTATGGCGAGCTCCTCCTTCATATTGACATCACGGATGGCATCAGAGAATGCTGAGATGATGGCCTCGTCCGTCACCTTGGGAATCTTGAGGCGAATGTTGTTGAAGCGTTGGATGTACTTCTGCAGGGTTTCCCCTGGCTGCTGCTTGATGCGCCGCAAGTCACCCGCGGTAGGCGGGCGATCACGCATGCCCTGGAAGTTGGCGATGAAGCGCTCGCGCATCTCACCCCAGGAGGAGATTGATCCTGCGGGCAGGTTCAGGAGCCATGAGCACGCGCCATCCTTGAGGGCCATGGGAAACCAATTCGCCATGAACTTCTCATCGCTGTTGACTACCTCGATGCTCAGCTCATAGAGCTACAGGAACTCGGCAGGGTCGGGGGTGCCGTCGTAGCGCGGAGGCAGGTCAGGCTCGAACTTGCCGGGCCAGACCATGCTGCGCAGCTCGGGGCTGAAGGTGCGGCGGCCCTTGGTGGTCACCGCAGCTCGTCATGGAGGTGGAGCCTGGTCTTGGTACCCACGCACCGCTGCCGCAGGCGGCCCTTGGTCCTGCTGTGGTGGTGCAGGGAGCACGGGAGCACCTTCTCACAGCCGTTGGATATCTTGGCAGCTTCCTTCTTCGCGTGCGGGCGCCTTGCATGGTGGGTCGCGCTGCGGGGCCGCACGCCTTCGTCCTAGGAGGTGGCGAATGCGCTCCATGGGCTACGTCACCCGTAGCGGGAGGCGAGCGAGGCAGCGAAAGGGTCGGTGCAGGAGAGACCCTAGCGGTGCTGATGAGCTCGGCGATGCGGTCCAGCCAGTCCTTGTAGAGGTCGTCAACGGGGCGGTAGCGCAAGAGCTCGCGTGCCATGAGCAGTGCAGCCTGCGCATCTGTGACGAGTGTGAGATGAGGAGCCGTCCGTCCCTCCACATAGAGGGGTGCAGCGACGAAGCTTGCTATTCGTTCCCCGCTGGTCCGGTGGCGGCGTTGGCGGGAGAGCGGTGGGGAGGCCCGCCGACAGGCGCCGTCTGAGCGACGCGAGCGTTCAGAGCGGCTTGGTGCTCAGCACAGGCCCGACGAGCATCAGCCATGGAAGCGGTGGAGCGGCGATGCGTCAGTCGACGGAAGAGAGGTTTTAGCGCACCCCTACCTGGCGCGCCAAATGTCGAATTACGGGTTCCGCAGACCATTGATAGGTTCGAACTCTGGGGTGCGCACGAAGAACACTCTCTCCCCTGCTCGCCCGCTAGACGATCCCACGGCCTAGCTCGACGAACCCAAAGAATGAGAGACATAGAGATTTATCCTGGTTCGGGCCACCTTGCGGTGTAATACCCTACTCCAGCTTTGTGGTGGATTGCCTCAAGGGGCTGAAGATGAACTAGTACAATGGATGAATAGCCTCAGGAGGTGAGGTGTTCTTGAGCTCGATGAACTGGTAGGTGTGAGGATGATCTGAATGATCCATCCCCCCGCTACGGTGGTAGCTAGGTCCTACTTATAGTGGCATTGGTCCTCTTCCCAAATGTAGGCGGGAAGGGATCCCACAACGGCCAAATTTGAAGGGAGACAACTAGTACAAGCTATCCTGACAAAACTAGTCTTCGCCTGCAAAGGCTCTAGTGGTGACGCCGCGGTGGGCTCTGCGATGACCTCCATCTTGCCGTCCTGGCGGTCTTGGTCTTGTTGCACCGATAAGGAAACCTTTGCTTGATTCCTCGGGACTCTGCGCCCGCGCTTGCCTCCTTAGCACCAAAGAGGAAACTGGTACACTACGCCCGCTGGCGCCCGATTGGCCTTGGTCGCCATGGCTCACGTCACGTGAACCTCACGAGGTGCACCTTGTATAGATGTCTCCGCTCCTCGGCAGCCAGCCTAGTGAGGCTGCCCCCAGGGAGGTCTTGGTGATGTCCGCCTCGCGAGGGTCTTGAGCTGTTGCTGCTGAAGCTGGGCCGTACCGGGCCGTTGATGGAGCCACGCTGCGGGCCGCAGGCAGGCAAGTCTGGGTACCCCCGTTCCCAGGACGCCGACACATGTTTTTCCATATTTAACCTGTACTTTAATGCCATGCTTTTGTTTGCCATGATCTTGCACTGTAGCATGCTTGTTTCATGCCTCCAACATGTCAACATGTTATTCCTGCTCACATGTATGCCCCGTTTTCCACCATGTCATAATTTGTGTTATAAAGTTGCCTTTTGCTTTGCTCATGTTGGATTAATCTTGATGCCTATGAACCTGAACCTTGATCATATTTGTAGTATGTAATCTGGACCTTAAGTGCATATCATGTTTGTGCCCATCTTGTTTTTGTAGAATGTTGTTATGATGCTTGTAAGATGCCTAGTTGCTGTTTTCGACAGCTTGTCCTTTAACCTTGTTTCGTGTGTATTTATTGAACCGTGGCTCCGTTTGGAGCATGCTCTATATGAAACTTGCTTCGTTTTGCATGTAGATTCATCATGCCATGTTGCATCCATATGTTGGAGTGTTTGTGATTGTCTTTTGCTTGCATTTGCATCAATGCCATGTTTAACTTGTTTTGCTCATATCTTCTAGGCCGTAGCTCCAAATTAAATGAACCTTATATGTAACTTGACTAGAAAGACGCGTAGATCATCATGGTGCACTTTAACTTGCTGTTTAACAACTTCAACATAATGTGCTATTCAGATCTGGACCAATTTCGAAAATTGCATATGGGGAGTTTCCGGAATTGATGTATGTTGATTCCACCCTCATTTAAACTTGCATTGATGTGATGTTATTCTAGGCATCCTCTCTTGCGATGAGTAGCTTCATGTAGCCTTTTCATGCATCATACTTGGATGAGCATGAGGCCATGTTATGTGTTGTGTGTTTACCGTGTTGTTTGCTTCTTTTCCGGTTGTGCTCGTTCTCGATAGTTCCTGTTTCGTTGCGATTGTGAGGATTCGTTCGACTACGTGGGATCGTCGTCTTCATGGAATCGTTCTTCTTCCTAGCGGGATTTCAGGCAAGATGACCGTCACGTTGAATCTCACTACTATCTTTGCTATTCTAGTTGTCTCGATGCTATCACTATGTCGCGCTACCTACCACTTGTTTATCAAGCCTCCCAATATGCCATCAAACAACCTCTAACCTTTTCCACCATCCTAGCAAACCGTTGTTTAGCTATGTTACCGCTTTCTCAGCCCCTCTTATAGTGTTGCTAGTTGCAGGATGCAGGTTGTTCCATGTTGGGACATGGATATCATGGATATGTTCGGATATCACAATATCTCTTATTTAATTAATGCATCTTTTTACTTGGTTAAGGCTGGAAGGCTCGGCCTTTTGCTTGGTGTTTTGTTCCACACTTGCCGCCCTAGTTTCCGTCATATCGGTGTTATGTTCCTTGATTTTGCGTCCCTAACATGATGAGGGTTTATGGGCCCCTCTTGACAGTTCGCTTTGAATAAAACTCTTCCAGTAAGGCCAACATTGGTTTTACCATTTGCCTAATAACAAAAAAAACTTGCATATGGACTTTCTGGACCCCGAGGATTCTTAATCAACCCTCGGGCCAATGCTCCTCATGAGTGTTGGTCCAAACTAGAGCACTGTGCGAGGCCGCCCTGGGACAACCTGGGCTATTTTGGCACATGTACGCGTAGCTCATCCATCGTGGCCTGAGACGAGATCCGCATGGCTACTATCAGGGTGTCGGCACGCCATGAGGTCTTGCTGGACTTGTTTTACCATTGTGGAAATGTCTTGTGCACCGGGATTCCGAGTCTAATCGGAGGGTCTCAAGATGGAGGATTGTCTCCACGGATCGTGAGCTTGTCATGGGCTAAGTTGGGACACCCCTGCTGGGTTTAAACTTTCGAGAGTCATGCCCACGGTTATGTGGCAGATGGGAATTTTTAATATCCGGTTGTAGTGGACTTAAACTAAACTCAAATAAAATACGCCAACCGTGTGCGTAACCATGATCGTCTCTTTTCGAGTAAGGTCGACAAGAGAACACAGTGGGGTTATGTTTGAACATAAGTAGTTCAGGATCACTTCTTGATCATTACTCGTTTGCGGCCGTTTGCGCTGTTTCTCATCTTACTCTTGTATTCATAAGTTAGTCACCATTCAATGCTTAGTCGCTTGCTGCATCCTCACCACTTATCCTTTCCATGCCCTTTAAGCTTTGCCAGTCTTGATACCCACGGTAATGGGATTGCTGAGTCCTCGTGGCTCACAGATTACTACAACCACAGCTGCAGGTACCGGTAATGCGATGATCATGACGTGAGAGCGATGTTTACTTGTTTTGGAGTTCTTCTTCTGCTTCTTCTTCGTTCAGGGGATAGGGTCCTGGTCGGCAGCCTGGGCTAGCAGGGTGGATGTCGTTTGAGTTTCTGTTTGTGTTTCATCCGTAGTCGGATGTTCCTCTCATGTATGATGTTTGACGTATTCTTGTGGCATTTGTATGCCCTTTGTATGTATCCCCATCTATTATGTAATGGAACGATGTAATGATATCCACCTTGCAAAGCGTTTCAATATGCGGCTCTACCCTTAGTGGGACCTTCGAGTTCCTCTCGGATAGGATCGAGTATTGGGCGTGACACATTTGCAATGATATCTCAGTAGGTGTGAGTTTATTCAAATCAGGTCTTTTATATAAACATAAAGGCATAACACTAACACCAGCTCCTAAATCACATAAAGCAGTTTTGACATAATTTCTTTTAATAGAGCATGGTATAGTTGGTATTCCTGGATCTCCAAGTTTTTTAGGTACTCCATCCTTAAAAGAATAATTAGCAAGCATAGTGGAGATTTCAGCTTCAAGTATTTTTCTTTTATTAGTGACAATCTCTTTCATGTATTTAGCATAAGGGGCCATCTTTGAAATATCAGTCAAACGGGTACGCAAAAAGACTGGCCTAAGCATTTCAGTGAAGCGTTCAAATTCTTCATCATATTTTTTCTTACATGGTTTAGGAGGAAAGGGTATGGGTTTCTGAACCCATGGTTCTCTTTCTTTACCATGTTTTCTAGCAACAAAGTATCTCTTATCATATCGTTTATTTTTAGGTCATGGGTTATCAAGTTCAACAGCAGGTTCTATCTCAGCATCATTATCCGGTTCTTTAGAATTGTCTAGTTGAGTATCTTCATGATCATCATCATTATCATTTTCATTATCACTAGGTGAATGTTCATTACCAGAAAGACAACCTTGTTTCAGTCAATCCAGGGAAAACGTTTCTGTTCGTACATACATCACACAAAATTTTCCCCATTAAATCGTTTGTGATAGTGTTGCCATTACAAACGATATTAACAATTTTACCGTTTGCGTTATTGAATGCATCACACACAATGCGTAGAAGAAACTGTGTGGCATAGGCTGTCCATCACACACACTTTTTATGTGGTAAACATTAGCGCATGGTGGCACAACGCAAACAGTTTTCAAGAGGAAGTCGTGTGCGATTGTTCATTTATCCAACACGTTTATTCCTAGAAATTGTGTGCGTTGTCTGAGGTCATCGCCCACGGTGTTTTCTCAATAACCGATTGCAGGAGAAAAACCCGATGAGCAGGCTAATTGGCCTATTATGTAACATCCCTAATTTTCAGATTTGGAATGTTAATTGGATCGTTCTTCTTCATCATGATTTCTATGCATATTTAAATTTTCTGAGTATTCAAAGAGTTTTCCAACTCAAGGAAAAATATTTGGAGTGGAGATAATATGAATTATCCCCTGTAAATTATATAGGGAAAATGTTAATGATATTATCTGGAGTTTACAAAAACTATTTTGGGAATTTTAGAAACTCAAAATTATTTTTATAGTTGTTATTATAATGCTCTTGTAGGCTCCTATTGCATAAAATAATTTTTCGAAAATGCATTTGTGTTGTAAAAATGTTCACTGTTTTATATGGTAGTAATAATGTTTTATTGTGTGTTCTAGTATTTTTCTAGGATTTAATTTCCTATTTATTTAGCTTTATTTACATTATGTAGCAAGGTTTAAGAAAAAACTACCCAATCGCACTGTGCACAATAATCCTACACAGTGGCCTAGCCGGGGCTTCGCCCTTGCACGCTTAGCTAGGAGGCCGACCCATTTCAGCGCAGTCGCAGCCCAACCCACAGCTCCCTCTCTTTCTTGTTTTTTTCTTCTTCTTCTCAGCTCTCTCCCGCTGACTGCTCTGGCCCACCTTTCATCTCCCTCACTCAACCGTGTTCTTCCTGATCTCCAACAGCCGAACCAAGGTCGAATCGAAGAAGTATGTTTTCGTTACTATGTACATCCAAGGAATATGTTTCCGTTCGCATGTACAACCCAGACAGTCAATCCAAGAAGTACGTTACCATTACTATGTACATCCCACACAGTCAATCCAGGGAAAATGTTTCTGTTCGTACATACATCACACACAATTTTTCCTATTAAATCGTTTGTGATAGTGTTGCCATTGCAGACGATATTAATAATTTTACCGTTTGCGTTATTGAATGCATCACACACAGTGCGTAGAAGAAACTGTGTGGCATAGGCTGCCCATCACACACACTTTTTATGTGGTAAACATTTGCGCATGGTGGCACAACGCAAACAGTTTTCAAGAGGAAGTCGTGTGCGATTGTTCATTTATCCAACACGTTTTATTCCTAGAAACTGTGTGCGTCATCTAAGGTCATCGCCCACGGTGTTTTCTTAATAACCGATTGCAAGAGAAAAACCCGATTAGCAGGCTAATTGGCCTATTATGTAACATCCCTAATTTTCAGATTTGGAATGTTAATAGGATCATTCTTCTTCATCATGATTTCTATGCATAGTTGAATTTTCTGAGTATTCAAAGAGTTTTCCAACTCAAGGCAAAATATTTGGAGTGGAGATAATATGAATTATTCCCTGTAAATTATATTGGGAAAATATTAATGATATTATCTAGAGTTTACAGAAACTATTTTGGGAATTTTAGAAACTCAAAATTATTTTTATAGTTGTTATTATAATGCTCTGTGTCGGCGTTCTGGGAACGGGGGTCCCCAGACTTGCCTGCCTGCGGCCCACAGCGTGGCTAAGCAGCAGGCCGTACGACCCATCTTCATCAACAAGGCATCCAAAACCCTCGCGAGGGTCCGAGCCTCGCGAGGCGGACGACGCAAGACCTCCTCTGGAGTGGCATAGCCAGGCAGGCTCACGAGGAGCGGAGATATCAAGGCGGGGCAAACCTCACGAGGCCCTTGTGACGTGAGGCATGACGAACGGCACCAGGCAGGCGCCAGCGCGCGCAGCGTCCTTATTTCCTCTTTGGTGCTAAGGAGGCCAGCGCAGGCGAAGAGTACCGAGGCATCAGGCAAAGGTTGCTATATTGGTGCAACGAGACCAAGACCAGGAGGACGGCAAGACGGAGGTCATCGTGGAGCCCAAGGCAGTGTCACCACCAGAGCCTTTCGCAGGCGAAGACCGCTTTTGTCAGGATAGCTTGTACTAGCTGTCCCCCTTCAAATTTGCCCGCCGTTGTTGGCTCCCTTCCCGCTCGATATTTGGGAGGAGGACCAGGGCCTATATAAGTAGAGCTAGCCACCATAGAAGGGGGGATCTCTCATCTTATCTTGATCCACCCCGATCGAGAGCCTAGCCACAAGAACACCTCAACCTCAGGAGGCTATTCTTCCCTTGTACTATTCATCATCAGCCCAAGAGGCAATCCACCACCACCACACTGGAGTAGGGTATTACACCACAACGGTGGCCCGAACCAGTATAAACCTCGTGTCTTTCTGTGTTGCGAGTTCATCGAGTTCGTCCGCGAGATCTTAGCGAGCTAGAGCGTAGATCGGTAGGAGGGAAAGACTTCGCGCGCACCCCAGTGTTCGAACCTTAAGGGTTTGCCAGAACCCGACATCCGACACTCTTGTAGGCTCCAATTGCATGAAATAATTTTCTGAAAATGCATTTGTGTTGTAAAAATGTTCACTATTTTATATGGTAGTAATAATGTTTTATTGTGTGTTATTGTATTTTTCTAGGATTTAATTTCCTATTTATTTAGTTTTATTTACTTTCTGTAGCGAGGTTAAAGAAAAAAATACCCAGTCGCACTATGTGCAATCGGCCTGCACAGTGGCCCAGCCGGGGCTTCGCTCGCGCATGCTCAGCTAGGAGGCCGGCCCATTTCAGCGCAGTCGCAGCCCAACCCACAACTCCCTCTCTTTCTTGTTTTTTTCTTCTTCTTCTTCTCAGCTCTCTCCCGCTGACTGCTGTGGCCCACCTGTCATCTCCCACGCTCAGCCGTGTTCTTCCTGAACTCCAGCAGCCGAACCCAGGTCAAATCAAATCGATCAATTTCGATCGATCTGCTACCCTCGCCTAGTCCTGACTCCGTATTAATGTTCCCCGAGTCCTCCTCTGCCGACTTTCCCCAAAATCACTGTCACCCATGCACTAGGGTGTCGTCCCGATCTCGCCGGAGTTCACCGCCGTCTGAAGCTTACGCCAGTCGGTTCCATCACCTCTGGAGGTTACCAGCCTCTCTGCTACCTCCTGTGATCTTTGTCTCGATTTTCTCTCTCCCCCTCATGTTCTGCTGATTCCGGGGGAGCACCAGGACGCCGCCCATGAGCTAAATCCAAAGAAGATCGCCGCCGCACCATATTTTGAAAAGCAGCCAGCAGAGGCCACCCCCATCATCATGGACACCGCCAAACTCACCGCCATCGTACGCCTCTACCTTACACTACTAGGGAAAACCCTAGTAGCAGAGCTTGAAATATGCATAGTAGTAGCACTGGGTCCAGTGCTACTGCTAGCATGCTACAGCTAAGTTGTAGCAGTAGCGCTGGTATGGGCAGCGCTACCGGTAAGTATTGTTAGCAGTAGCGCTTCTTGGACCAGCGCTACTGATACCTATCTGTAGCGCTTGTTCATAGGAAGCGCTGCTGCTAATCCGGCGCTACTGCTAGGTGCTTTCCAGCGCTACTGCTAATGTTCCTGCTTTCACCAATTCGCACCCCTCTACATATTTGTGTTGTATTTATACAGGCTCTATATAATAGTTTTATCACATCATACTAAACACACACTATTCTCATCATATCATAGACATACAGTAGTTTCATCATACCATCATCATCATTCAACACAAATATCATCAAATCTCAAAAATAGCGATACACAAGTGTGATCATGTCATGTCTCGAATAAGTGCAACTGCATGGTCATGGCACACACACAAGTTTCATCATCTCTATCTAAACCATGAAGTAGAAGAGAAGAGCGATCAGCATGAGCAAGAGCGCGACTATGTAGTACCGGCAGTCCTGCCCCTGCTCATGCTGGACTGTCCACCTCAAGTAACTACTTTCCGCTTCGGCTCTACTGCCGAACCCTCTGTGGCTAGCACCCGGGTACCTGTGCACCTGGGCCTGAGCAGCTGGCCAGTGGTCGTAGACTCCTGGAACCCTCCCAACGTACATGGCATAGTAGCCCTTCGCCATCTCTGATCTATGTACCTACATCGTGAGTTGATGAATTGAACGATAATATGCAACATAATGTACTTAAGAAAACAAGGAGGCATAATTAGCAAAATACAAGCAACCAATAGTAAACATAAATGACGAAGTTCCTCATACCCAAACTAATTAACTAGAGCGATCTACGCTAGTTCAGGATCACGGTTTAGTTACATCACATAGTTTCGCCGTGCATAAATTTGAAGTTTTGCCATAGAAAGACAGTAGTGACACATTGTCATCAACAATCAGTCCTCCATGTCGGCAGTCCAATCTTCATAGTCAGGGAGGAAGCACCCGAGGTTCTTGAAAGGCTTCAGGTCCAGACGCTGAGCGAGTAGCAGTGCTCGGACATCTTCCCGCATGATTGGCCCATGGTAGAACATCCCTGTTGGTTCGAGGACCTGCTTCATGATCACTTGGGCAAGTTCACATTGTACGTGATAAAACTCAGCTTGGATTCGATGATCCGGTGTCCTTCCTATGCTTGTGGCCCAGCTGACAATCTCAGCATCGTTGGTAGTAGGTGACATGCGAAGGCATTGATTATCCCTTCTGTACTCGAGCAGGTGATGCATGAGGTAGAATCCATCAGCCATACTGGTGTGCGGTTGCTGGATGCAGCAGAAGTCGGTCTTATGACCGAAAGCCAGCCCGCGATTCCTGTACTTTTCACCTTGATATATCCACCAGACAGGCTGAAGGTTAATAGGGCACTATCGAGAACACTCTTTATGAGCTTGTAATCCTTTTTCCTGAGGTTCTTCGATGAGTCCAAGTACATCGCATGGGAGTATTCCGGGGACAGAACGATGAGGACGGCGCCCCCACCCCCCGCTGCGCAAATTAAGTACACCTCAAATTAGCCTCCATGCTTGCAAAGGAATGATTAACACTTACGGAAGGATATGTGCGGATGACTTACGTGGGATGATAAGGTAAGAGAATCACTTCCTTGTCCTTATTAGCGATCATGGATTCGCCGAGGTACTTGCTCGCATAGTCACGGTGCTCTTTGCAAACTGCCAACAAGCTCTCGTGCATATAGAACGGGTCCGCGACGCAGATATATTTGATGTTCTCGACCCTGATGAAGTAGTTCAGATACAGCGCATACATGCGGATGAACTGGAAATCTAGCTTGGTCATGTGGAACATGTCGTAGATGTAGTCAAATCGCAGGATGAACTTATTCGTGGGCCATCTCTCGACGTACAACCTCCCACCCTGCACCTGAGCCACGTAAACTGGGTATCCTGGTTTTTCCGCGACCAGAAGGCTTTTCTCTCTGGCCAGCACATCTTCATGGAGTCTCCTTAGATCATTGTTCAGTATGTGCTCTAGCGCTTTCGCAGGTAGAATCGGCTGGCCGGCGATATGGAAGCGTTGCGCACCTTCGACAGGTATTCTGTCTACCACCCAGGGATCCAGAGGCGGCTGGCTTCTTGAACCAGCTCTGGCTCCTTTAGGGCCTTTCTTGTCCGGTCTCCCCCTGTGCTTCTTGGTGGCTGGCGGTAGTGAGCCCACCATACCTTCCCTAACCACCATCCCCAGTGTCGTCGGGCTAATCAGTGGATGGGCCTCGGGGGGTTGCTGGGTACAGGCGGCATCTGGAGGCGTCTCCTGCGAGGATCACTTGAAGAGAGACTTTTTGCATTCTGCCTTAGGACGTTCCGGCTCCGGCAAATCAGGCAACATCAAGTCATCATCTCCACGCTCATAGGCTGAGTCTTCGCCGTCCTGAGCCATCAATCCTCCATCATCATAGGCGGTATTGAAATACTTGTCTAGGTCATCATCATCATCCGCCATGTCATCATCAACATTTGCTTCTTTAACAATGGGGGCAACATCTTCTGGCACTAATGGAGGCTCTCCCTTGCGTCGTCCGCTATCACTCGCCACGACAGGTGCAGGTAATGTGGTAGGTGGGGTGGTGTTCATACCTTCTTGAGAAGGGGGCGTTGGCGTGATACTGGGAGCCTCGAGACGAAGAAGAGACTTGGGCCAAGGCAAGAACCAGCTCTTGCATGCGCCAATCATCTTAGGGGTCTCATCGTCATCGACTGGTACCGGAGGAGGCAAATCCTCGAAGCCCGCTAAGACACTGGCCACGTTAACCTTGAAGACGCCATCGGGCATCTCTTGGTTGTGGAACATGCGGTCCTTTGGCTTCACGATCGTTGCCTTTCCCACGGCCACCTTCTGGTCCTTGATGTCGTAGAGTAGGGTGCACGGGGTGTCGTCGGCCTACGAAGGAGATATGTCTGTGACGTCAAACATCCAAAAGGCAACTGAAACGGAAGACTATAGACATGGTGGTGGAAAGGGTATGACGCGTAATTACCGTGAGGGCGTTGAGCTCAGCCAGTGATGAAGGCCCACCGACCATGCAAGAGACAGAGGTCGGGATTCTATGAACACGAGCGGGACCTTTTGTGGTTGCTTGAGCAGGTGCTGGTGCTCTGGTGTTCACCAAATTGCTCCTGACAAAGCTGGGAAGGGGAATGTCCTCCGGCCGTGCATTTGGATTGTTCTTTGTGAAATCCCATAGTGCCGGAAGCAAGCTGACCACCGCGTCAGTGACCGCTGCAGAGACGGCCCCGAGCAACTCTTCTTTGGTCTTATCGACCGCAATCTTTACTTTCTCGTCGATGCTCCGCTTAGTGACGACCGAGCGTCTCTTCCTTCTTTCCTCTAGCTCCTCGGGGTAGCACGTCTTCCACGTGGCACCATCTCCGACGCTGTGCACACGTCCATAGGACGGCGGCTTGTCCACCGGGACCTTCTTCAGTATGTTCAGGGCCCTGTTGAATGGGGTGTCCCCATTGGGCCTTGCCGACGACTGTGATGACTCGTCGCTTTCAGCTGCCTTTTGGTGCTGCTCTTTCTGCAAAAGGAATGTGGATGGTTTACTAATGTGACAAAACTTGTAGTCGAATTGATTGGAAGCTATAATATGATAATGTGGTAATATAACAATTACCAGAAGTCTCATGAACTCCCTCGTGTTCAGCTCCGTGTAAAAGAGCTTTTTTTTTCTTTGTCCCACTTGTACCGGGCCCTGATCCAGTCATGCTCCAACGGGTCGGTGAACTCCGCCAAGGGGTCTGGGATTCCGTGACTTTCTCGTTCGGCGTCCTCCTTGGCCCATACGGCCCTCTTCCCCTTGTAACCACGGCTTCCGAGGCGGTGGGGAGGCGTGTTCCTGGCCTGGAGTGCCTTCATTTTCTCTGACTTTGCCTTGACACTTTCTTTAGCGCAATTCTCCTTGAATTTTGCAAAGTCCTCTCCGTTATTGACGGATTGTCAGCATGAATCTTGGACCACGGTTCATTCTTCGCAATCGCTTTTTTCACCCGAACTTTCCAGTCGGACAAGTCGTTGGTGAACGTCACCATCGCCTTGTCGTTTATCTTTGTCATGGCAATGTATTTCCACGGATCTTCATATTCTTTTTCATTGCGGCCGGGGAACAAGAACCTATTGTGCAACTTCTTTAGGAGCATGTTCTCCATATGTGGTATGAGCCTCAACCTCTCGTCGTTGATGTTGGCGGTTTCCCTGAGGATGCATCCAAGTTGATCGCCCCAGCACTTGCGCGCTTCCTCCGGCGCCGTTGGCTCTAACTTCTTGGGGTGCATCTCCATGACCACAATTTGTCCGATGCCAAGCTCGTTTCTTCTTCGTGTCCTCTTCTTCTTCGATGCTTTACCGGCTATGACAACATCGTTGTCGATCTCGGGGGTGGTGTCGGTGCCGGTGCCAGTGCCGGTGTCGGGGTTGGTGCCACTGCCGCCACCATGCAACACCATCTGGTGTTCGTCCAGGTAATCGAAATAGTATTTGCTGCCTCGATGGGGTCTTCGAGGCGAGCAGAACCACCCGCGACTTCGATGTCGGTAGACATGTTTCCTATTCAACAATTGTAAATAAAAGATATAATGAAAAGAAAAAAGGGGCCTATATTTGGTCGGAATGTTGATTCATTCCCCTTCCGGCAAATTCCGGGTACTCCATATGTCCTAGTTTCTAGCACAAGTCATGCAGAAAATCATGGAAATTTTTGGCATGACCTTTGCTAAAAAGTGGACATATGGAGTGCCTGAAATTTGCCGGAATGGAAATGAATCAACATTCCGGCAAAACATAGGCCACTCAGATATTCTTCGACAAGTGGCACAAGTTCATATAACAGATTTGATGCTATCTCAAGAGAACATGGCAACATTATATGACAGATTTCCAAGACTTAGCAAATTAACAAAGTGTTAAAAACAGCAACATTGTATAGGCTATTGCATTAGTTTTATTTGCTACTGTTTTTTTAAATGATCTCTCTCTCTCTCTATGTGTGTGTGTGCTACTGACCCTAATTAATTAGCTATTGCATTAGCTACTACCCTAAACAAATTTGCCCTAGCTAAATTTGCTCATTTGCTAAAAAACTTGGCCCTAGATATATTTGCTAATGCCCTAATTAGCTATAGTTTTTTATAAATTTTTGCTACTGTTTCTATAGCTAATTTATATACGTACAAAAACTAATTAGATGCTGTTTTTTATAAATTGTAGCTACTGTTTTTATACCTACAAAAACCAATTTGCTACTGTTTTTTATTTGCCCTAAACTAAATTGCACTAAACTAAATTGCACTAAACTAAATTTGCCCTAAACTAAATTGCACTAAACTAAATTTGCTAAATTTTTGTGACAGCCTGGATTTTGCCTTCTCTCTTTTTCTGGACTTGCCTTCTCTCTATTTCCGGACTTGGTTTTTGCCTTGCTTTGATTTGGGTTTTGGAATCATTTCAAATGGACTTGTCACTTGGGCATATCCTTGACTTTCACCCAAGTGACCTATCTACTCCTCATGCAACTTTATTTATCTGATAAATCCCCAAAATAATCAAATGAATATTTTCATAAAAGAAAAATATTCATTTTTCTCTCTGAAATTCAACTCAGAAACTTGTGCTCCAAAGCAACCCCAATTTTTATTGCTCCCAAAAATCTGAAATAATTCCTGAATATTCTTTGAACCTTGGGACACCTTCCCAAGCAAAAACATTGCATGCCTTTTTGTAATATTTTTTCTCTAGAAAATCATTTCTCTTCTGGCCCAAAATTCCAGTTTGTACAACAAGTACATTTTCCTTGATCTTTTGGCCCTGATCTTTCTTGAGCTTGATTACCCTCCTAAGAAAACCTAAACCCCAGGAGACCAAGCCTACTGGCCTTCTAGAAGATTGCTTAACTTGGCGACCAAGTTTCTCGTCAGAAACTTGCCAGCTTAGTTGAGTCAAGTTTGGTCGGCTTGGCTATGAGCTATCAACTTTCCTAGACTAAACACTGCGTGGACTAGAGCGTAGACAAGGTTTGGTAGCGTTTGGGCGTCGTCTTGACCATGCCAGCATGGTGACCGCGTGAAGACACGGTGCCTGGCAGCGTCTCGACGCGCTCTGGATGGTGCTTTCCTCTCTGTTCAGCGCGTGCTCGATCCAGCGCTCGCCAACGCCTGCCGCGCCGCGCCTACAGCCCCGGCCCATCACCCTTGACCTCTCCCTGGCGCTCGCTGACGGTGGAGACGCCGCAGCAAGCATGGGCACGTCGCGGCCAAAATCCACAGTGTGTGCGTGCCCTTGTCCGCTTCTTCCACCGCCTCCTATGCTCGTCCGCGAGTGCGGGCAGCTCCTGCATTGACACTGCGCACTTGCCCCCTCGCAATGGAGCTTTTCGTCGCCGTTCGCCGCGCATCCAGAGAGCTCCGGCGGTGACATGTCCCCCCCTCGCTCCGGCTATTTACAGCGCCCCCCTTCTCAATTTCTAGCCACGCACCACTCCTCACCACCTCCACGAACACGTAGACGGGCCACAGCTCGGTCGGGCAGGCCTCTGGCCGTCGCCCCGACCAGAGAACTCCGGCGACCTCTGCAGCAAGGCCACCGCTCTTCGGTGCCTCTCGAGCTCAAGCAGCTGCTCGGGCGGGGCATTGGGGGTCTGTTGGTGCTGCCCGGACGCCGCTGAGCCCTCGGAGCCGCCCCTAGCCGTCGTCTTCGACCACTCCGGCGAAACCCGTCCGCCACCGAGGCTTGCGAGCTCGATCGTGAGCAGCTTCGTCCACCCCAAACCAAGCCACGGGTACGGGCAGGTGCGCCATGAGCCCAGCTTCAATCCTATCCCTCTAGCCTAGCCCCAAAACCCCTCGTCGCCGCCGTGAGCTCCGGCGAAATGCCGTCCCTCTCTGATCTCGCTCTCCCCCCTCTCTCCTGACGTGTGGGACCCACCCGTCAGCCTCACCACTCGCGCCCGAAGCGGTACGAGTGGAGGCGCACTCTCGCTTTGCGCCTTCGACGTCACCCCCCCCAAGATTTCTGTTTAATTCAAATTTATTTAGAAATTTGACTAAACTTTGACCAGACACCATTTCTAAACCATAAGTCCAAATGACTTGATTCTTTTTGCATTGTCTTTGTTTCAGAAAGCTCTAGCAGCACACAAAAAGGTGGATTTTTCCTTATTGTCTAGAATTTCTGGTAAATTTCAGAATGGTTTTTGATAATTGTTTTTGTGGTTTTAAATTCTTTTCAGAAGGAGAAGCTAGTCTTGAAGCAAACCAAGAGGGGTGTGATCCTCCTCTACACTAAGGCAAGCCACACCAGCATTTGGATGGTGCTATTTCAATATCTATGATTTTCTACTTGAAAATGAGTTTTTACTTGCATTTAAAATTTGATATAGATAAGTTGTTGATTGCTAGTTAGTTTACCATGCTTGATATGCTTGTTTTAGTTACTGGTTAAATGCATGAACTTGTTTGGTCAAGTAGAATAAGATTTTGCACTAGTTATATTGCTATGGTAAATAATGATAGCTCTTTTATGAAGTGATATTTTCATTTAAATGATGAACTAATAAAAATATTGCTTGATAATAAAAATGAGTTATAACCAGAAAAGTTTTGATCTGGAGTAGTGCAAGATAATTATGTTGATAAGATTGATCCATGTCTATGAGTAGCTTGCGTTGCATGTCAATTAGTTGCATGGTCATGGCATAGTATCATTGTTATTTTATAAAAAGTTTTTGTCAAAGTTAAACTTGATTAAGTTAAACTTGAATATGATGTTGATCACATCATGGTGCCACTGAATCGGGTTTTTATTCAGCGTGACCACATTTACCTTGTGGAAGGTCTTGATTTGGTCCTTTGTTGTGCCTCTCACTGGTGCCTCCCGCGGGGGAAGGTTATGGGCGTGCATACCTTGGCCCGGTAAGCAGACATAACCTTGTGTGCTCGTTTTTGTTTTTATGGTACCTTGTCCCCATTTGGGACCATTTTGCCACGACGGTGCCCGTTGGTGTCTTTGGTAGACATGGGGCCACCTAAGACCTAGCCCTGAGAGGGAGTTGGTCGGAGTGGCCAGGAGAGTGCCATGACAAAGGGAGGGTTTCGTCGGAATGCTTTGGTCCACCCGAATGGGAATGCGAGGCCAGGGTTCCGTAGTGTGGGTAAAGTGTGCTACCTCTGCAGAGTGTATTTAATCTATCGATAGCTGCGTCCTCGGTTATGGGCATAGCTCGGAAGTAAGTCACACCATGGATCAACTTTTATAATTAATCTTGCCAACTAAAATGATTGTTGTGATGCATTGTGTTTCGTGTGATTCATGAACTCGTGAGTTGTTCATGAGTGGTTGGTTTCAGTTGTGACCCAGGTATGGTCACGGTTCGGTTACAAGGTAATCGTCTGGTAAGAGAGTCCGTGAGACTTGGTGCACGTATTGGTTTTGTTTGCATCTGTAGTAGTTCTTGCATTGCATTAATTTGCTTAATTGTCATGATATTGTCTGTCATCGTGCTTATGTTTGTTGTGAGCTTGCAAGTACATTCAATGTACTGACCTGGCGTGTCATGCTAGCTTCCAGGCAAGTCGGTTTGCATCGGAGCGCATCTCGCGTCTAGGCCATGTCCACGTTGGTGTCCCTGTGCTACGGAGTTCCACTTCGTCGTTCTTCCGCTGCCGCGTAGTTCAAGTGATCGAGGCCCTCGTCATGTTTACTAAATAATGTACATACTGTTCAGCAGCATAGTGTGTGCCTCTTGGCCTCGTATCCCGATGTAATATCTGTCACATCCCTAGTCTGGTATGCACTTAGGCTAGCTAGCCTCATGTGTGCATCATGTTTAATCTTGAAAGAAAGTTGAAATGGGGATGACAGAACCCCCAGCACCCCCCTGAAACCAACTAGGGTTTACTAAAATTGGTTTCAATGAACCCAAAATGCCCTTCACAAAATGTTCATCATTTCTGGATTGGGCTAAAACCCCTGGCAAAAATGGTACACACTTTTCTAGGACATTCTGGATTTTCGAATTAAATCATAAGTATTTGAATTTGGACATTTAAATTCTATAAAATATTTTAACTGTCCAAATAATCTTGAAAGCATTTGAGGGCTATTGGAGATATTTTCAAAAGTGCCCACAATTATTTTCAGGATTTTACAAAATGAGTTAGTATTTCTACTAATTCAACACAAATCAAAATAAATAGAAAACAGGAACCAAGACAAAAAAAAGGCAGAACCTCACCTGTAGCTTACTGGCACCCAGTTGGCCCAGCACTGTTGGAGGCCCAGCCCACCTGGCGACTTGCCAGTCGTCCTCAACCTCTGCCAGTAGGCAGAGGCGAAGGCGGGCATGGCGCGCGCTGAGGCCGCCACCTCCTCCCTGCCTGCCTCACGCCCCCGTGGCCTTCTCGCGACGCCCAGGAGACGTGGACGAAGCCCCGCACCGTTCCCCTCCTCCTCTGGTCACTCTTCCCCGTCCCCCTGCTTGATCTCGAGCTCGACCGAATGAGCCCGCCGGCGCCGCTCGTTGCCGCCGCGGCCACAACCACTCCCTCACTCCCTCTCCGTCCCAGGCGTCTCCGCCTCGCCGTATTCGTCCTCTCCACCGAGTCAAGCGGCGCCAGAAGCACTGTTGCACCGCCACCGCCGCCGTTTCCCTCGTCGGCCACTGAAGATCGTCGTCGTCGATTCGCCTCCCCGAGCGCCTCCCCGAGCCCACGGAGCTGCTCTTCGACCTCCCAGTGAGATCCTTCATCATCTTCCCTTCTCCCCGTGGCCTGTAGCTCACTGTAGCATCTCTCTCTGCCATGCCCGTGAGCTTCACGCCGCCGGCGAAGTCGTCACCGTGGCTAGAGCAAGCTCAGCTTGCCCCTGAGCACGTCATCGCGCTCGTGCTGCTCCCAGGAACCGAACTAGCCCACCCGTTCGTTCCACCGTGCACCACAACGCCGAGTCCAAGCACTCCCGAACTCCGGCCGCCGCGCAAGTCGCTGCCGCCGTCGACTTAGGCTACTGGAGGCGCTGCTGCGTGCACCACTCGACGCGGACGAGCCTCCCCGTCGCGTAGATGCCCTCCGCCGGCCATTGGGTCGCCGTAGGAGGAATCCCGAGCCCCTCCGCCGTCTCTGGCCCTTCCGGCGACGAGCCTCGGGTCAACTCCGGCGAGTTTGACCCGGGTTGACCCTGTTTGACTTCCCCCTGAGTCACTAACATGTGGGGCCAACCCCTAACTAATTTCTAGTTTAGGATTAAATTAGTGTTAATTAACCCTGTCAATTAGCTGACCAGATGACATGCGGGCCCCACTGTCAGGTTTGACCTGGTCCAGCCGCTGTTGACTTGCTGACATCACACTGACGTCAGGCTGACGCAGAAAATCATTTTCTGGATTAAAAACAATTCAGAAATTCCAGAAATTGTTATAAACTTCCAAAAATCATATAAATTCAACCGTAGCTCCAAATCAAATAATTTATATATGGAAAATTATCAGAAAAATCCAATCTATCCATTTATGCTACTTTCATGCATGAAAAACCAACTTATACCTGCTGTATAAGTGAAAACATTCAAATGGCACTTTAAATGCTCAAACTAGAGTTTGCATTTGAACCTTTGGTTCAAATGGACTCCCTTGCACTTGTTGCTAGCTGCATTAGCTCAATTCACAGCATATTGCCATGTCACATTCATGCATCATATTGTTGCATTGCATTGATTGGTTTTCCTCTCTGTTGCCGGTGTTTGTCCCCTCTCAGTAGACGATGTTCCGACGCTGTGATCGTTGACACTGATGAAGACTCAATGCTATCTTCAGAAGTGCCAGGCAAGCAAAACCCCCTTGTTCATTCCGATACAATCCCACTCTCTCGCTCCTGCTCTCTTTTACTGCATTAGGACAACAACGTTTCATCTGTTACTTGCTGCGGTAGTTGAACCCCTTTCCTCTGCATGACCTGTCATTGCCACAGTAAATAGATGAAACCCACTAGCATGAGTAGGACTTGTCTGAGCCCTGATGTGCCTACTCATTCATGCTTGTTTGTCATGCCTGCTATTGCTTAGAGTTGAGTCAGGTCTGATTCATCGGGGATGAATTGGAATGTGGTGAACCTGTCCTACTGTTGAGAGCTAAGTGTGTGAACACGATTTGGTAAAGGTAGCGGTGAGAGGCCATGTAGGAGTACATGGTGGGTTGTCTCATTGAAACCGTCCTCAGGAACTGAGTTCTGTGTTTGTGATCCATGAACAGTTACTACCACACATTGGGCTCCGGGCGCTCCAAGCTCTCTCGACTTATTAATCAACCTGATCTCTGTCCAGGAGTTGCAACTAGTTTCTGGTGTTTGTAGGTAGTGTTAGTAGTCTACCATGTGGCACCCGGTACAGGTGGGCTTGGGACAGACTAGGCACCGTGGCACGGTGTACCAAGCGTAGATCCATCCGTCGAGGTGGGCTTGGGAACCCTGTTCACATCGTTTGGGGCCGTGAGCGACACCCCGGCCGGATCTCCTTGCGGATGGAACCCGAATAGGCGATAAACCTAGACTAGAGACTTGTGTGGTTAGTCAGGTCATGGCCGACTCCCTCGCCAGGCTTCCGCTTGAAGGTTGCCGAGGTACACGACGTGTACATGGTGGTAAGTGGCGAGAGCGTGTGTGACGAAGTACACCCCTGCAGGGTTAATATGATCTATTCGAATAGCCGTGTCCGCGGTAAAGGACTTCTGGGTTGCCTATAACAGTTCATAGACAAGTGAAAGTGGATACTCTAAAATGCGCAAGATAAGCGTGAGTGCTATGGATGGCGTCCTCGTAGGGAGACGGGAGCGGATCCATAGTGGTGTATTGATATGGTGAATATGTGGACTCGTGTGCGCCACCTCAAAAGAGTTGCTTGCAGTCGTAGTTCAGGTTAGCCACTGAGTCAAAGCTGGCTTACTGCAGTTAAACTCCACCACCCCTTTTGTTGATACCGATGCATATGTAGATAGTTCTGATGTAAGTCTTGCTGGGTACATTTGTACTCACGTTTGCTTATTTTATGTTTTGCAGAGAGACGTCAGTCTCGCTAGTAGTCCCGTGTGGACTTCGACGTTTAGCTTGATACCTCAGCTACGATCTTGTGCCCTCGGCAGGATCTAGTAGATAGTTAGGCTTCTCAGCCTTTTTCATTTGTAGATGTCTGTACTCAGACATGTTAAGCTTCCGCATGTGCTTTGACTTGTATGCTCTGAATGTTGGGTCATGAGACCCATGTTTGTAATATCTGGCCCGTTGGAGCCTAATGAATAAATACTCTTAGTCGTAGAGTCTTGTTGTGATGCCATGTTGTATTTGCACATATCGAGCATATTGTGTGTATGATTGAAATGCTTGGTATGTGTGGGATCCGACAATCTAGTTGTCTATCCTTAGCAGCCTCTCTTATGGGGAAATGTAGTCTAGTGCCTCCTTGAGCCATAGTAGTCTGCTACAGCCCGGGTTCCCGGAGTCCTGTTAGCCCAGTGCTACAGCCCGGATTCGCACGCTGCTGACCGACACGTTCGATGTTGATTCATGTATGCCTGTCCCCATACGTTAGTGCCGCTTTGGGTTCACGACTAGCCATGTCGGCCCGGGTTCTCTGTCATATGGATGCTAGCGACACTATCATATACGTGAGCCAAAAGGCACAAACGGTCCCGGGCCATGGTAAGGCGACACCCGTGGGAATACCGTGCGTGAGGCCACAAAGTGATATGAGGTGTTACCGGCTAGATCGATGTGACTTGGAATCGGGGTCCCGACAGCTTTGGTATCAGAGCCTGACTGGCTGTAGGATTACCAAGCCAAACTGGTCAAAGTTGAGTCTAGAAATGCTTTAGTTATATAAGGGAATTGATTGTGGAAGGGAACGTAAGGCTCTTTTTACTCCTTTACCTTATGCCCTTCTGATCTGAGTCATCCTCTTCTCTTCTACGGGGATTAAGAACTAGGCTTCTCATCTTTCTATCAGGATCACGTGTTACTAATTCGTAGACTCATAGGATTGATGGATTTAAGCCTTAGTTCAGTTTCTTCTACTTCCGTATGTTAGCTGTTGATCTCGAAACCTTGATATTGTGCTTCTAGGTGGTTATGCCACCATTTTGTAGGATGTCTCAAATCTTTTTGAGCATTTATAGCCGTTATGCTGTCCGAGTCATCCCAGGCTTCTAAATAATCTGATGCATTTGCAAATCCCTTCTTTTCGTTCTCGATGTTCCTTTGGGCCAGATTAACCACACTAATCGTTGAGTTGAGGTACTCTATTGCCTCGGCATATATGTTGGAGTTATTATTATGACCCTAGGTGTCCTAGAGGACCACTTAGTAATCTAGCCTTGTTTTGTGTTTCTAGTGTGATGATTCTGGCCATCATTCCCAAAAGCATCCCGTGATGCCATTTAGTTAGTAGGCATTCTATTTCTGGGTTCTTGAGCCCAAGATTTACTCCACTTACCTCCTGTTGATAGTGTTTGCTCGTTCCTTTAGGTTATTAGTAACCTTTGCATTAGTCCTCGAGGTCCGTGGTATCTCACTCTTCCAATACCATGAACCATCATGGCAGAAGTTCTTTTAACCAAAAGATCACAACCAGGGCGCTCTTGAGGAGTACTCCATTCATATTGTGACTCTGCCAGTCCTTCCTCCTCTGCATGGGTTATCCGGAAGAAATATGTTGAATTTGTTCGACATACTAATCCATGCATCCATAACTCAGAAAATTATATGTTCCGTTGAGTTGTCTCTCTTTAGTTATTTTCTGGCCCTCGTCTATCAATTGATAGTCAGGAGTAATTGTGCATCCGTGTTATCGATGCTTATTATTCTTGTGGTCCGTCAAGCCGTTCTATTTCAGAATGACTAGGAGAAACAAACTCCAGTACCTCGTCCATCTCTGGGATTCGGTCAAAGTAGTTGTATTCCGCAGATCAAAACGCCAAACCAGCTTTTGATTCTGTTCTACCTTGGAGTATTACCATCTTTATGTCAAGAGTGTCATGAGAATTGTACCACTTCTTATGAATTCTTGACGTAGTAATACTTCTTACCATCATTGTTAATTCCTCGGTCCCGTGTTGTCACAACCGGAATACCGACAAGTGAACCGTGATGTGTGAAATCAATACTCTGAGCAACTCGTTGCTTGGTAGTTAATGGCAATACTCTCATTCTTAGCGTGCTGGTTATTGAATCATCATCCTAAGATTGATCGTGCTACCTAGTCCTTATTTTTGGTGCACTCTTCAACCAATGAGTTAGGATTTTGTCAAACCCTTGCTCAGTTGATCATATCGTCATGCCCTGAAAAGCAAGATTATTCTCGAGCTTAGTAACATATCGGTGGTTCGTGATTTTCCGAATATCTTCTCAGAAGTATCACCAGGTTGTCACCTGACCGCTATGTTGAGCTCGTGATCAAATGGTTTTCCTATAAACTACTCTTTCTCCAAGAATTTGTGTTGGATACCTTGAGCTAGTTGGTTAAGCTAAACAACAACTTGGAGAGTTGGAAGATAAAAGCTTGCCTGACTTAGTTCTTTCCAAAGGATATCTCTTGTGTGTGTGTTTGTTGTAGAAAGATGATTTCTTCATCGATTGGTCCTCGTGATCAATTAATGGACCTATCATCTTAACCAAACTTTGATTTGAGTATGGGTTAATATCAAATCAAATCAGAACCAACGATGTTCGTAATGTTGTCTTACTCGTGGTTGATCCCTCGAGCATACACCATTACATCTTTGGGTCTGACCAACGCTATCACTTGTTCACATAATTATGGAATTCCATCTCCATGGAAACCTGGATGAATTGTTGTTGAGCCCATCAGCAACACTGCTACCTTCTCCATGACTCGTGTTGAACATCTAGCTAGTGTTGGAAACTTTTTGAAAGCATATTATTCGTGCTAGCTCATGAAGTATATGTTTGGAAGAAAGTAGTGACTTCCTCTAATTCACGTGCTTTTGATGTAAGTTGCCGCCGTGGATTCGAGAAAGCTTGTTTTGCTTCCTTTGGAATCATTCCAAATCAGTCATGCATACGTGCGAAGTATTCTGTGGTTTGAAGACTTGCAACCTTCGTTCTATATGTGTTCCTAGCACCCCAAGCCACTGATTGATTTGTTCGAGGAAAAGGAGTTAAGTGCTAATCCATGGTAATGCACAAGATTCCGTTATCCTCAATGATGGTTCCCAACCAGAACCCGGTAGTGTTTTGTTGTAAGACTACTACGTGGTCATGCTTGTCTTGGACAGCGTGTTCTCATGTATGTAGCAGAACCAGCTCGTGTTTTAGAGCTTGCTATCGTAGTTCATTCCCGAGAATCTCGCAACATCATCTCGTCGATTTGTGTTGCAAACTTTTTTTCCGGACATGCTGTCTGAAATATCCTGTTACCAACCAGATCTGAATCTCAGGCATATATGATGGTTGGAACATCTCCCAATAGCTATAATATTGGTCTTCGTAACCCGGTAAGTGGATGTCGTGGCCAACACACCCAGCCGGAAGACCTATTATTGTAGTATCCTGATTGATAAAGTTGGCCACCTCCCCATAAGGATTTCGTAGGATTTGCCCCCTAGTTGATCCTTATGGATTTTTATATTTCCGAAGTCCGACCTTTTACTTGATGTTCTAGATATCAAACCATATCTATGAATGGGATATGCTAGTGCATCAAGGAGAACATTAGAAGCGGAGTGCTAAATGTCTCTTGGTCGATCATCCAGATTTGCCTCTTTGGCATTGCTAAGGAAAAATCTGAGAAAGTGATGTCCTCCTTTGCACCTGCATGCTCCATCACCGTTCATCATGGTAGTATGTTGTGTTGCCAGGATCCTCGACACGGATATTGGTAAAACTTGATGAATATGGGAATGCTCAAGTTCTTGAAAGCACGCTCAGTCACTAGGTTATATCCTTGGTATCAACTGGAATGTGCCTTCCATTTGCCGAGTTGTTCTATAACCATAGTTTCCATTCCAAATTGAGTGCGCCATTCTTTTGAATTCTTTCAAACGATCATTTGTAAATTGCCTTACGCTGGTATGAAGAGTTTCAATGATCTCTGAATCAAAAGTAATTCTTTTTGCCACTTAAGGGATAATTCAACGAGTCACCTTTCCTAAGGTGCCCCGTTATGGAGTCATGGCAATTAACTCCTCGCTGCTTTGGAACCCATGCACCATATTATCTAAGCGTGGGATTGTTGCCTACCAAATCAAACCTCATCGTTTGTTCTTCCATCCCTCTCGATGTGTTTTGTGTCTCAACTCGAGATGTGTCAACATCTCATTCCGCGAGTTGATCTTGTATAGCTCGATCTTCGAGAAGATCAATCCTGTAGAGTTTCCCTCTCTTCCGTCATCATAGTTGGATGAAGCTCTTGAAAGAAATGATGTTAAGATCAAAATGATGCAATGAATCAACATCTTCGAGAAGAACAATTGGATCGTGAAGATTATGTTAGTTTGCGTTCCCCTTTCACCTTACCCTACGCTTGAATCTCGGGACGAGATTCTTGTTTTAGTGGGGGTGAGTTGTCACATCCCTAGTCTGGTATGCACTTAGGCTAGCTAGCCTCATGTGTGCATCATGTTTAATCTTGAAAGAAAGTTGAAATGGGGATGACAGAACCCCCAGCACCCCCCTGAAACCAACTAGGGTTTACTAAAATTGGTTTCAGTGAACCCAAAATGCCCTTCACAAAATGTTCATCATTTCAGGATTGGGCTAAAACCCCTGGCAAAAATGGTGCACACTTTCTAGGACATTCTGGATTTTTGAATTAAATCATAAGTATTTGAATTTGGACATTTAAATTCTATAAAATATTTTAACTGTCCAAATAATCTTGAAAGCATTTGAGGGCTATTGGAGATATTTTCAAAAGTGCCCACAATTATTTTCAGGATTTTACAAAATGAGTTAGTATTTCTACTAATTCAAAACAAAGCAAAATAAATAGAAAACAGGAACCAAAACAAAAAAAAGGCAGAACCTCACCTGTAGCTTACTGGCACCCAGTTGGCCCAGCACTGTTGGAGGCCCAGCCCACCTGGCGACTTGCCAGTCGTCCTCAACCTCTGCCAGTAGGCAGAGGCAAAGGCGGGCACGGCGCGCGCTGAGGCCGCCACCTCCTCCCTGCCTGCCTCACGCCCCCGTGGCCTTCTCGCGACGCCCAGGAGACGTGGACGAAGCCCCGCACCGTTCCCCTCCTCCTCTGGTCACTCTTCCCCTTCCCCCTGCTTGATCTTGAGCTCGACCGAATGAGCCCGCCGGCGCCGCTCGTTGCCGCCGCGGCCACAACCACTCCCTCACTCCCTCTCCATCCCAGGCGTCTCCGCCTCGCCGTATTCGTCCTCTCCACCGAGTCACGCGGCGCCAGAAGCACTGTTGCGCCGCCACCGCCGCCGTTTCCCTCGTCGGCCACTGAAGATCGTCGTCGTCGATTCGCCTCCCCGAGCCCACGGAGCTGCTCTTCGACCTCCCAGTGAGATCCTTCATCATCTTCCCTTATCCCCGTGGCCTGTAGCTCACCGTAGCATCTCTCTCCGCCATGCCCATGAGCTTCACGCCGCCGGCGAAGTCGTCACCGTGGCTAGAGCAAGCTCAGCTTGCCCCTGAGCACGTCATCGCGCTCGTGCTGCTCCCAGGAACCGAACTAGCCCACCCGTTCGTTCCACCGTGCACCACAACGCCGAGTCCAAGCACTCCCGAACTCCGGCCGCCGCGCAAGTCGCTGCCGCCGTCGACTTAGGCTACTGGAGCCGCTGCTGCATGCACCACTCGACGCGGACGAGCCTCCCCGTCGCGTAGATGCCCTCCGCCGGCCATTGGGTCGCCGTAGGAGGAATCCCGAGCCCCTCCGCCGTCTCTGGCCCTGCCGGCGACGAGCCCCGGGTCAACTCCGGCGAGTTTGACCCGGGTTGACCCTGTTTGACTTCCCCCTGAGTCACTAACATGTGGGGCCAACCCCTAACTAATTTCTAGTTTAGGATTAAATTAGTGTTAATTAACCCTGTCAATTAGCTGACCAGATGACATGCGGGCCCCACTGTCAGGTTTGACCTGGTCCAGCCGCTGTTGACTTGCTGACGTCAGGCTGACGCAGAAAATCATTTTCTGGATTAAAAACAATTCAGAAATTCCAGAAATTGTTATAAACTTCCAAAAATCATATAAATTCAGCCGTAGCTCCAAATCAAATAATTTATATATGGAAAATTATCAGAAAAATCCAATCTATCCATTTATGCTACTTTCATGCATGAAAAACCAACTTATACCTGCTGTATAAGTGGAAACATTCAAATGGCACTTTAAATGCTCAAACTAGAGTTTGCATTTGAACCTTTGGTTCAAATGGACTCCCTTGCACTTGTTGCTAGCTGCATTAGCTCAATTCACAGCATATTGCCATGTCACATTCATGCATCATATTGTTGCATTGCATTGATTGGTTTTCCTCTCTGTTGCCGGTGTTTGTCCCCTCTCAGTAGACGATGTTCCGACGCTGTGATCGTTGACACTGATGAAGACTCAATGCTATCTTCAGAAGTGCCAGGCAAGCAAAACACCCTTGTTCATTCCGATACAATCCCACTCTCTCGCTCCTGCTCTCTTTTACTGCATTAGGACAACAACGTTTCATCTATTACTTGATGCGGTAGTTGAACCCCTTTCCTCTGCATGACCTGTCATTGCCACAGTAAATAGATGAAACCCACTAGCATGAGTAGGAGTTGTCTGAGCCCTGATGTGCCTACTCATTCATGCTTGTTTGTCATGTTTGCTATTGCTTAGAGTTGAGCCAGGTCTGATTCATCGGGGATGAATTGGAATGTGGTGAACATGTCCTACTGTTGAGAGCTAAGTGTGTGAACACGATTTGGTAAAGGTAGCGGTGAGAGGCCATGTAGGAGTACATGGTGGGTTGTCTCATTGAAACCGTCCTCAGGAACTGAGTTCTGTGTTTGTGATCCATGAACAGTTACTACCACACATTGGGCTCCGGGCGCTCCAAGCTCTCTCGACTTATTAATCAACCTGATCTCTGTCCAGGAGTTGCAACTAGTTTCTGGTGTTTGTAGGTAGTGTTAGTAGTCTACCATGTGGCACCCGGTACAGGTGGGCTTGGGACAGACTAGGCACCGTGGCACGGTGTACCAAGCGTAGATCCATTCGTCGAGGTGGGCTTGGGAACCCTGTTCACATCGTTTGGGGCCGTGAGCGACACCCCGGCCGGATCTCCTTGCGGATGGAACCCGAATAGGCGATAAACCTGGACTAGAGACTTGTGTGGTTAGTCAGGTCATGGCCGACTCCCTCGCCAGGCTTCCGCTTGAAGGTTGCCGAGGTACACGACGTGTACATGGTGGTAAGTGGCGAGAGCGTGTGTGACGAAGTACACCCCTGCAGGGTTAATATGATCTATTCGAATAGCCGTGTCCGCGGTAAAGGACTTCTGGGTTGCCTATAACAGTTCATAGACAAGTGAAAGTGGATACTCTAAAATGCGCAAGATAAGCGTGAGTGCTATGGATGGCGTCCTCGTAGGGAGACGGGAGCGGATCCATAGTGGTGTATTGATATGGTGAATATGTGGACTCGTGTGCGCCACCTCAAAAGAGTTGCTTGCAGTCGTAGTTCAGGTTAGCCACTGAGTCAAAGCTGGCTTACTGCAGTTAAACTCCACCACCCCTTTTGTTGATACCGATGCATATGTAGATAGTTCTGATGTAAGTCCTGCTGGGGACATTTGTACTCACGTTTGCTTATTTTATGTTTTGCAGAGAGACGTCAGTCTCGCTAGTAGTCCCGTGTGGACTTCGACGTTTAGCTTGATACCTCAGCTACGATCTTGTGCCCTCGGCAGGATCTGGTAGATAGTCAGGCTTCTCAGCCTTTTTCATTTGTAGATGTCTGTACTCAGACATGTTAAGCTTCCGCATGTGCTTTGACTTGTATGCTCTGAATGTTGGGTCATGAGACCCATGTTTGTAATATCTGGCCCTTTGGAGCCTAATGAATAAATACTCTTAGTCGTAGAGTCTTGTTGTGATGCCATGTTGTATTTGCACATATCGAGCATATTGTGTGTATGATTGAAATGCTTGGTATGTGTGGGATCCGACAATCTAGTTGTCTATCCTTAGCAGCCTCTCTTATGGGGAAATGTAGTCTAGTGCCTCCTTGAGCCATAGTAGTCCGCTACAGCCCGGTTCACCGGAGTCCTGCTAGCCCAGCACTACTGCTCTGGACACTTGACTGGCCGGCATGTGTTTCATATCGTTCCTGCATCTGTCCCTTCAGGGAAATGTCACGCGGTGACATCCGGAGTCCTGCCTAGCCTGCTACAGCCCGGGTTCCCGGAGTCCTGTTAGCCCAGTGCTACAGCCCGGATTCGCACGCTGCTGACCGACACATTCGATGTTGATTCATGTATGCCTGTCCCCATACGTTAGTGCCGCTTTGGGTTCACGACTAGCCATGTCGGCCTGGGTTCTCTGTCATATGGATGCTAGCGACACTATCATATACGTGAGCCAAAAGGCGCAAACGGTCCCGGGCCATGGTAAGGCGACACCCGTGGGAATACCGTGCGTGAGGCCACAAAGTGATATGAGGTGTTACCGGCTAGATCGATGTGACTTGGAATCGGGGTCCCGACAATATCATACTTATGTAATCCACTAGCATCAATAAAGCGGTTGTTTCTGTGCCATGTTGTTGTGTATTTTCAGAAGACTAGATCTATGGGCTGGCAATGCAAGGTAAAGCGGTTGCTCTGAGCCGGGGTGCCACAACGCGTGGTATCAGAGCCGCGCTGATTGTTGGACACGCTAGACCGTTAGTGCGTTAGTGGAATGGTAGATAGCTTCGTCTGAGTGCCGGTTGTCATCGAAATTGGATGCTACATTGCATGCATGTTTATTTGTTTTTATTACTAACCGTATGGTTTGTGAGTGTAGATGGCTCCAGTACCGATCTTGTACCATCCTGAGCCAGCTCCGTACACATGGCCGCACCTGCTTCAGAACGTGTGGCGGCGACTCTATCCAGAGGGTGCTGATCTAGAGTATCGGGTGTATCGGGAGCATCTGGTCGGTGCATTGTATGAGTATTATGCTGAGGTCACTCTACACCACAGTTCCCCTTTTGGCGCTTACACTCGTTCTACTAAGGGTGGTCTTGCTTCTACGCCATCTCAGGCGGTTTAGTTTGCTGATATCGAGGCTCTTGTAGACTTGCGCTACAACGAGGTTCGCATGCACACCCACCCAGGTTTCTTCTACTACCCATCTCTACATGAGAATGGGCGTATCCGCTTTCCTTTGATTAATCCGGCGTGCGATCATCCCACTAGCCACCTTTCTCGCTATATCACTGCTAGTTAGCTCAGGAGCTTTCACACGCCCGGACAGCTCTCGCCGCTGCTCGTACCGGGAACCCTTTTCCCACTGTCATCTACACTACTCCAGTTCCTTCCGCCTCCATTCCCCCAGTGACTTCGCAGGGTACCGTTAACCCTCTGACGGTGACCCCTCGCAATGCTCCTGCTACGTGGGCTTCCCTTCTCGCTACTCCTGCAGCTCCTATGCTTAGATCCCATCCCCCACCTGCCCTGAGGGAGAACCCTCGAGGCAGCGCCGTCGCGTCTCTCATAACCCGGAGGTCTCTACTGTTAGTTCAGGATCTGGGTCCGGCTCAGGAGAGGAGCCCGCGGGAGTGCAGTCCGAGTAGTAGACCGTTAGAGTATCGCTTTCGTCATGAGTATGATGTATGGGTGTAGTCGCACGTGTCATGATGCTTATTTTCATGTATGAGGGTAGTAGACTCGTTATGATGTTTACTTTCATGTTGAGCCTATGTATAATTATGTTGGAACCTTTTATTCGCTTTGGTTTTCATTCGCTGTTTTCTTCCAGGATTTGTCGATGGCTTTCCTCCCATTTTGGGATTTTCTCATCATGGTTGCTATGTATTGGGAAAAAAAATAGGATGACCCGAGGAGGCAGCTGCAGCTAAGCTGGTGAGGATGTCCCTGTCCGTCGCTCCGCAAGACAGGCAGGCCATTCCGCCGAGCCATACCAGCCACCTCCGTCTCCACCGCCACATCCGCCTTCCACTGAGAAAATCATGCGAATGTTTGAAGAAAGAAGGAGCAACGATCTACTGGAAATATTGAAAAGTGTGCAATTTATGGTTGGCAGAATGGAAACCAGAATGGTCATCACTCCAAGCTGTCAGATTTTCAGCGAACCAAGCCTCCCAGCTTCAGTCAAGCTATTGATCCATTGGACGCCGATGATTGGTTAAGAACTATTGAAAGGAAACTGGAGATTGCTCGCACTGAAGAAGGAGACAAGGTTCCCTTTGCAACGCATTATCTCGAAGGAGCTGCCGCTATATTGTGGGATAATGCCAAGGCAATATGGCCCGCGGACGAGGAAATTACTTGGACAAAATTCAAGGATCATTTCCGCAAGTATCATATTCTGATGCGGAGCATCCTACGATCATCCCCATGTACACTCGAGCATACACCATTGGACCTAAGGTGAACTCGCTCCTTTCCAAATCTTCCCTTTCCGCATGAAAGACATGGATGCTACTTCAAGAGCGGGCCTTGTGCATACTCAGGTACACCCGAGGAGACCATGGAGAGCCCAAGAACCAAGGCCATGTGTGCGCGGGAGCGAAGGAAGAAGAGTCTGCTGCTACAGCAGCCGGACATCTGGCCATGTCCCGGACATCCAGCCAGGCCCGGACATCCGGCCCAACGCCTGGAAATCCGGCTCCCTTCTATCCAGAGAGCACCAGAGTCGGCCAAGTCATCCCAGACATCCGGCCCCAGGCCCGGACATCCGGCCCATCGCGAGCCGCCGGACATCCGGCCCAGCGCCTGGAAATCCGGCGCCCCATCATAGAAGCTAGACCCTGCCAGCCCGGACATCCGGCCCCAGCGCCCGGACATCCAGCGTCTCGGGAAGGCCCGGACATCCGGCCCGTCGTCCGGACATCCGGCCCACCTACCTGCGTGCAGCGCATCTGGGCCGAGGCCCATGTACCCCTTCGTCCCTTAGACTATATATACTCTCCCACCTCCTCCTAGTTAGGGTTAGCATTGGTTTATCTCATATGTGAGATAGAGTATTGCTCATCCATATGGATCTGCTCCACGAGAGATCGCGGCCCCTCTATGGAGACGATCCACATTGGACTCATGACCCCCTCTTGGGGGGCCCCGTCAAGACCTCCTCATGGAGAAGAACCGGTTACCCTTTGTATCTTCCATTGTTGACTTTGGATCGTGTATCTCCCCTTGTGTTTTGAAGATCTAGCATATTGTGTGACTATATCTTGTTGGTTTTGAGAGTTCCTCTTGTGTTTTCCCTCGTTTTCCCCTCGTGTTCTTCATGTTCTTAGTTGGTATCCGCTCTTTTCATGAAAGATCGGCCGTATAGGGTTCCACCCTACATCATCTTGGTATCATGAGCCACTTGATCACGATTTCGGAGCCTCCCCCTTGTTTTCTAGCCTAATTTTTTTGTGTTCTTCGCCAAATTCGAAAATTCCCCACAAAATAGCCCCCAATTTTTTTTGTGATTTGTCGGTTTGATGATGTTTTGTTGATTTTGATCCGTGGATTCGTTGTGTATTGAGTAGATCTAGCTTTCCCCCAATTTTCCCCACTTTCCATCCACGAAATCTCCGCAATTTTGCCCCTGAAATCATCAATTTCCGCACCCACAATCAAGTTCCTCGAGTTCATCCTCGGATTTGGAGCCCGGACATCCGGCCCGTGGCCCGGACATCCGGCTCTTGGAGCGCAATTTTGCGCGCGGTTCTGGACATCAGGTCCCGGAAATCCGGCCCGAGCCCCGGATGTCCGGCCCCTGGGATTTCAGCTTTCCTCGTTTCACCATTTTGTGCATAACTAATTCATCCGAAGTCCGTTTTTGACGTTCTTTAGCTCATTTTGAAGCTATTGACATCCCCCATAAAAACATACTACCATCACCATTTGACTCCATCAAATTTTTGAAACTTTGGCATCTTTGCCTAGGGCATCCACCATAACATCCGCAAAACCACCATAGCCTTCCGCAACCTAACCCAATTTGTTCCCCATAGCATTAGTGGTTGCTTGAGTAGTGATTCGAGTCTACTAAGGTGTTTCGGCTACTTACAGACGATTGCTTCTTCATCAACGACCACCATAACTTCCGCATAGGCTTACCCATCATACACTTCCACCACACCAACTTAACCCAATTTTGTTTGTGTTGTGAGTTGTGTCTCCTAAGGTGTTTCGGCTACTTAGGGACCGTGCTTCCAACTCCGACACCACCACCTTACCCTCCACTTCTGCATTGCGTTGTCCAAACCCCATCATTGCATTTCCACAATCCCATTGAGTTCCCGCTACCACCATTTGACATTTGCCTTTGAGATTTTGAGTTCGCGGTTTTTCCGTTTCCTAAGGTGTTTCGGCTACTCAGGGACGAGTCTCCATCATCTTGGTATCTACATCAAGAACACCACCACTCATCATCACCTCGGACGGTAACCTCCATATCATCTTGGTATCGTGGTATCCCTCCATTGTATATTCCCTTGCAATTGCATTGATTACCCCTAGCCCATTTTGCGGCACTTGCCTATCGAGACTAGCCATTTGAGTATTGCCGGCAACGTTACTTGTGCACATTAGTGATCTACAGCTTCCATTGCATACATACCATATCATATTGGTATCATCATATCATCCCTTGTGTTACAAGTTTGTTCCCGCATATACACAATTGCTATCTTGGTTTATGCATTTCGCAAAGTGGCCATACAAAAAAAAGAGAATAAAGCTTTTAAGCAAAGAAAAAGAGAAAGAGCAAAGAAGCTTGTAAGCAAGTGCCATAGCATCATACCATTGCATAAGATTTTCATATCCGATCATCTTGGATCAAACACCGGGAACCATACATACATAGCATACTTGGGGTAGAAAGTTTATCCATTTTGCATCTTATAGGTTGTGCACAAGTGTCGTATCCGCCTATTGAGCAATCATGCTAGCGTCTCTCTTGAGTTGTGCAACACGAGCATTTTCCTTGGACTCAACATTTTGTGCTCATTCCTTGGTTGCACGACCCCATTTATCTATCCGTGTGTGTGTTTCTGTGTGCCACATATTGCTATTAGTCTACTTGTTACACTTGCGAATTTGTGAATCTCTTTCAACATTATTGACTCTTGCTAACATTTTGCATCAAATTTTTTGTGCCACTATCCTCACCGAGCTCCAACATAAGCCTTACTTGTGTAGGTGTGAGAAACCGACAAGAATTGGTACCAATTGTGCTATTTCCTTGTTACACATTGAGTGATCATTGATCCATCTTCAACATCGGTCAAGGTACATTTGGTATAGTTCTTCTCTTTCTCCCACTCATATTTGCTTGAGTCTTGTGATGGATAGGCAAGGCATTTCATCTCCGGTCTTCGACGACAACGACGGCGTGAACAACTACATCACCAAAGCTTCCATCTTCGATCTACAACGACAAATGCAAGGCGCACAATCAAGATTGAGAGAGCGCATCGACAACCTCGCCATCGACATACGACACTCCGAAGCACATACAAGAGACTACTTTGACATCAAGCTTTCCGCACAAAAGGAGGAGGAAGATGCAAGGATGGAGGAGATTCGAACCTTGTTGATCAACCGTTCTTCCCCTTCATCATCCTCAAGGCGGCGACGTTCAAGTCACAAGTCTTCGGAGCACAAAAATGATACAAGCGCAATTCGTCCACGTCCAGATCTCCACGGCGACCACCATCACGCTCGTGATCTACATCGTCATGAAGAGTAAGTCACCTCCAAGCAACATGTGCGCGACGAAGAACGCCATCGAGCTCAAGTACGAAAACGACACCATCAACATGAAGATGCTCGAGATGCGCCTACCTACAAGTCCTAACAAGCTCTACATCAAGCTACGGCCAAACTTCAAGAGCACATGAGAAGACCGCGAGACAAGCACTACCAAGAGGACGCTACGGCTAATACCACCACCACTTCGGCTTCTTCACCAAGTGCTATCAAGGCATCTTCGCCTTTGGACGTACGACATCTTCGCCTACTTCCCATGAGTTCGCCTACATCGACATCTTCAACAGCAAGGTGACCAACTACGAGCGAGGGCGACACTTCCATCTTCGGAAGCCCCTCAAGGAAGAAGGCCGAGCATGGGAAATCCCTTCGGTCATGGAGACGAGCTACGAGGCGCCACATCATATGGGACTCCAATAACAAGACGGGCGATCTAGGGCCATCCCCTTCGACTACGACGACGAGCATGAACCTCTTCAACAACATCAAGACGGCGCCCATATTGGACTCATACTCCGAGTCAAGCTACGAGACCGCACATGAGACATTATCTTTGGTCTCGGAGGAGAGTGATGTTTTGCCACATCCTACGGCATTCATCTTCGGAGGCGTTATGGATGAGGAGGTTGAGCATGGGACTATCCCTTCAACCAAGGCGGCGATAGGAGTTGAGCATGGAGACATTTGCACCAACATCTCTCCAACACCCACATATGAAGAGATGCCCCAATTCCCATGTGAGGAGAGCCACCACCACATGAGTGACATGAGTGACTCCACCATATGTGACATTGAGTGTATTTCCTATGAGAGGATGAGTGTGACCACCACTAGCCCCACACATGAGAGCATGCCACACATCCTATGTGAGGTTGAGAGCCATTTTAGTGACTCCACCAAGCATACGAGTGAGAGCATCATATTGGGAGTGAGTGAGCCACAACACTTAGTGAGTGAGGTAGTTGAGACGGCATGTGAGGCCACTATGATTTCTAACAACTTAACCTCTACACCGAGTGTGTTTTCTTTGGTGCTAGGTCTCCTACATGACAACATGCCTATCCTCGACGAGTCCATACTTGCAATGGAGATGACGATGGCCATGGTGGACGATGCACCCCCCACATGGTTCCATCAAGATGAAGATGACAACGAGTGGATCTTCGACACCTCACCTACAACACATGAGCGATGCTCCAAAGGTAACATAGGTGATGGTGCTTCTCTTGTCCCACTAGTGGACTATCTTACCAATGATTGCTTGCATGATGTTGATCCACCTATTCCCATTCTTCATGCTAGTGCGACTTCCTCATGTCATGACTTACCAATTTATGATGAATATGATGATGAGCATGTTGAGTTGCCTAGTTGTGATGCTATGCTCCATAGGATATCTTGTGACAATTCTATTGGTCACTTTATGTTTGACAATCCATTGAACTTGTCATATGCTATGAGTGAGATCTCCCATATTGCTTCATTTCAATCTCAACATAGTAACTATGCATGCCCCACTAAAATAAATCCCATTTGCACTTATGGCATAGATGACGAGATGATGGTCATTGGCTTTTGTTTTTCATGTGATGATATTGATATGCTTCCTCTACATGATTTGTGTAATTCATCTACTATGCCATGCCATGATCACATTGTTCCAAATATGCTTTGTTTTGGATGTTGTCAATATTCTCAATGTGATGTTTCCATTAATGCTCATGAGGATACCCCCATAGTTTCCTCATACATAGTAGGAGATGTTGATGCATTCCATACTTTGCATGATTCAATTGCTTGCACCATATGCATACCATTCATAACAATGCTCTAGATATCACTAGTGATGCATTACACAATTTAAGTCTCCATTATGCTATACATAACTATACATAACAACAAACCTCTCATGATGGATGACATGTTTCTATATCACGCATCTCCTTTATTTGAGCATTGGATATTTTGTGCTAACCAACACATGCACGTATGCATCATGATGGATGATGTGTACATCTACCACGCACACACAATTTTTCCTTTGCCTTTGTTTTGTGTAGGTACTCACATATACTCGTCAACCTCTCAATCCCAAGAGTTGACGAAACGAGCTCAGCAACGATGACTTGGGATCACGTGGACTATCCTTACCACCGTTCTCTTTGCACAACTACTACACGCATCTCTTATACTTGGCTCTCACACGGCTATGGGCTATATATCACTTGTTACTTTATGCCCATTGTATCTTGTTCACTTTGCATGTTATGCCTCTTTTCATGATTTTGCCACGCAGTTGTGACCCTTGCTTGCATTTACCCATGATACACCATTCTACTACTTCTGTCTGTATTTGCATGGTTGGTGGAGATCCTTGTTGCTATTACCATGTTTCCCTTGTACCTCATGCTATTGTTGATTCTTTTGTTGGGAGAGTCATATTGTTCAATTGCTACTTACATAGAAATTTTTGCCAATACAATGATGATACATTACTCATATCTTGCTTTCACTATTTGTCTTGTGCATTATTCATGCCCACTATTTGCACACATGACATGCTTGCCATGATTACTTCTAGTACGTTGCTTCTTCGCACTACTAGCTTGCTTGACTTGGTTCCTATGATTGCTTGCTTTGTCGCATCACCCATGTTCCATTCTTACTCGCTTTCTTGGGTTGATGACATATATGTTCATGCCTCTCACATGATATATCTTGATCACTGTCTCTTGTGCCCATTAGTTGCATCTCTCATATCACCTTGTATTGAGTGCCAACTTGCTATGCTTATTGATCGTGGAGACTTGGACATATTACTTGTGAAGCATGCTTGCTTACATGAGCCTATTGTCTTTGGTTGTAGTCACGTCATATGCTTTCATACCATGTCACATCTTGTACTTTCTTATGATAAGAATGATGAGAACACTTGTTGGGTATTTCACCACACGAATGTTTGGTTTTGCATTTTCGCTAACCTCATTTGTTTTTCCGAGTGTTTGTCATGTTATTTCATCTTGAGGAATTCACAAGGTGGTACCATCGCGAGTCATATTGGTTATGTGAACATGATGTGCGACACCAACATTTTCTAGAAACTACTAAAGGTGAATTCCTTCCATTTGAGCACTTTTCACATATGCATATTGGATGGGCCATACTTTCATTATTGTTTGCTTCTTCTTGTCTACATGATACATACATTGGATGGAGGACCGACATTGGAGATGGACCCTATGGACCTTCAAGTTGAGGAGTGCTCGGACTTAGTGGATGCACCACCGGACCAACACTTCTACCACGACATCGAGCTATGGTACAACACCACCCATAACAAATTTGCATGGATTGACTCACATTATGATTGCCTTGTTGCATCTTGTATTTCTATGTCATCCATGATATATGAGCTTGTGCACTTCCTTAGCAAATTTGTTGTGATCTTTCTTGATGGCATATTCATACATAATGATCACATTGCCTACCATCAATTGCATGATAACATAATCATATTGAGCATCCATTGCCATATTCATGCTATTGATAAACCGTCTCACTATGACATCATTTTGCACCGTGGTTGCATTGATCATATTCACAACACAATTGTGTGCACAATGAATGCTTTTGCTCCCATGAACGCTTTGCATATCATTCTGTATCATCTTGATAAGCTTCATGCACTTTTCCATGAACAATCTTGCCGCACGGACTCATTCTTACATGATGGACACCTTGTGTGCGCTAACCATTGTATTTCCAAGTTTCCTTTGTGTTTGCTCTTTTTGCATGTGTACCACTCTGGAGACACCTTGGAGTACTTGGATGGCGCCATGTCTTCCACTTCGTCCAACTACAAGTCCGTCCACGACAACCGTTTCCATGGTGATGAGGTTTTCGATCCGAGGTCGGATCTTTCCCAAGGGAGGGGAGATGATGCGGAGCATCCTACGATCATCCCCATGTACACTCGAGCATACACCATTGGACCTAAGGTGAACTCACTCCTTTCCGAATCTTCCCTTTCCGCATGTAAGACATGGATGCTACTTCAAGCGCGGGCCTTGTGCATACTCAGGTACATCCGAGGAGACCATGGAGAGCTCAAGAACCAAGGCCAAGTGTGCGCGGGAGCGAAGGAAGGAGAAGGAAGAAGAGTCTGCTGCTACAGCAGCCGGACATCCGACAGGTCCCGGACATCCGGCCCAACGCCCGAAAATCCGGCTCCCTTCTATCCAGAGAGCACCAGAGTCGGCCAAGTCAGCCCAAACATCCGGCCCCCAGGCCCGGACATCTAGCCCGTCGCGAGCCACCGGACGTCCGGCCCAGCGCTCGGAAATCCGGTGCCCCATCACAGAAGCTGGACCCTGCCATCCCGGACATCCGGCGTCTCGGGAAGGCCCGGACATCTAGCCCGTCGTCCGGACAACCGGCCCCCCTGCCTGCATGCAGCGCATCTGGGCCGAGGCCCATGTACCCCTTCGTCCCTTAGACTATATATACTCCCCGACCTCCTCCTAGTTAGGGTTAGCATTGGTTTAGCTCATATGTGAGATAGATCATTGCTCATCCATACGGATTTGCTCCACGAGAGAAACCGCGGCCCCTCTACGGAGATGATCCATGTTGGATTCAAGACCCCCTCTTGGGTGGCCCCATCAAGACCTCCTCACGGAGAAGAACCGGTTACCCTTTGTATCGTCCATTGTTGACTTTGGATCGTGTATCTCCCCTTGTGTTTCGAGGATCTAGCATGTTGTGTGACTATATCTTGTTGGTTTTGAGAGTTCCTCTTGTGTTTTCCCTCATTTTCCCCTCTTGTTCTTCGTGTTCTTAGTTGGGATCCGCTCCTTTCGTGAAAGATTGACCGTATAGGGTTCCACCCTACATCATCTTCCCACCAGAATTACGAAAATCAAGCAGGGTGAATTACTCGCTCTCACTCAAGGCAGCATGACAGTGAACGAGTATCTGAATAAATTCAACCATTTGGCCCGCTATTCTCTCCACGATGTGGCCATAGAAGAACGGAAGATCGACAGGTTTCTTGGAGGACTAAATCAGCATCTCAGGTGCACTCCCAGCATGTTTGATTTCCCGGACTTCCTGACTCTGGTGAACAAGGCCCTCATCGCAGAAAGGGAACACAAGCTCCTCCACGACAACAAGCCAGCTGTTAACGACCACAAGCGTAAATTCGAGACGAAGAAGGATATGCAACTAGTGCAGAAGGCTCGTACTTGGCAACAGACTTATGTTGAGTACAAACCCAACTGGCAGCAGATTATCAACAAGACTACCACTCAAGTCAAGAATATCGTGACCAGCCTGGTGCGCGAAGATTGTCAGCGCAACAATTCATGCTTCAGCTGTGGTCAAACCGGACACTACGCCAGACAGTGTCCCAAGAACAACAAACAAGCAACTCCATTCCATCCGCAAGTCAACTACATGGAGCCGTATTCCTCCCCAGATATGATCCAGGGGCAAATCCATCATATCTCCGCAGACGAAGCCCAAGAGGACCCGGAAGTCGTCATTGGTATGTTCCTTGTTAATGACATACCCGCCGTAATTTTATTTGACTATGGGGCTTCCCACTCTTTTATTTCGCGGAGTTTTGCTTCCCAAAACAATTTTCCTTGCTTGATTTTGGGAAAACACATGTTGATACAATCCCTGGGATCCCTACTCAGAAGCAATCTCGTCTGCCGTAATTTGGAAATTGACATCAAGGGCGTCAAGTTTCCAACATCTTTGATAATCATCGACTCCAACAAATTGGATGTTATTCTAGGCATGAATTGGTTAACCCAATACCAAGTATGCATCAGCTGTGCGACCAGAGAAGTTACCCTGAAAAATACGGAAGGTCGCACCACAAGTTTTTATGCCCGCAAGCGCATACCAACGAAAGATATGGTTTTAGCAGCCGTGGCAGAAGAAGTGGAATTAATTCCAGTGGTCAGTGAGTATCCCGATGTATTTCCTGAAGAATTACCAGGCATGCCACCAGACCGAGAATTGGAGTTTGCAATTGACTTGGTGCCTGGAACCACCCCGATACACAAGAAATATTATCGGATGCCTTCATCAGAATTGGTGGAATTGAAGAAACAACTGGATGAGATGCTGCAGAAAGGATACATCCGCCCAAGCTCTTCACCATGGGGGTCACTAGAAATATTCATGGACAAAAAGGATGGCAATCTACGAATGTGCGTAGACTACCGACAGCTGAATGACGTCACCATCAAGAACAAGTATCCACTGCCAAAGATTGACGATCTATTTGATCAACTCAGCGGGGCCAAAGTATTCTCCAAAATTGATTTGAGGACCGGATATCATCAGCTCAAGATAAAGAAGGAGGATATTCCTAAGACCGCGTTTTTTTTACTATACACAGTAGGGCAAAACCCCACTGCAATTTTTTGTTTATATTAATCTAAAAAAAAGTAAAGTCCCAGAAAGGAACCAAAGTACAAAAGGCTTGAGATAAGCCAAGGAGGAAGACAAAAGAAAGAGGAAAGAAAAAAACACTAACAACTAAGAAACTAGGATTACAGGACAAGGTTATACAGCCAAAAACAGTATGCTCCAGCATAGCTCTTTTTAATTCTGAATCTGAGAAGAGATAGCTCCTCCATGAAGATGGCTTTCCACCTTTGAATGCTGGGTTGAATTGCTTGGAAAATCATGTTGTTCCTGGAGATCCAAATAGCCCAAGAGGCAAGGATGACTATCTCCATGAAGAAAGGTACATGAAGTTTCTGCTTGAGATCAAGAAAAGCTTCCATGATTGAGACATTTGCCTGTCTTGAAGGGCAGATCAGATCCCAACACTATGTAGCAAAAGGGCAAGTCCAGAAAAGGTGCTGAAGAGTCTCTTCCTGTGGACAATTGTTGACAGCACAATTATAGCTGTCCAGCTGAAAAGATTTCCTTCTCAGAAGATTTCTAGTATTGAGCCTGTCATGAAGTAGTCTCCAAAAGAACACCTTATGTTTTGGCTGACAAGAACTGCTCCAGATCCAATTGAACTGCTGTGGTACAACTTTAACTCCCATTAGCACTTTATATGCCTTAGCCACATCCTAAGACCGCGTTCACCACTCGGTACGGTCTTTATGAGTATACCGTTATGTCCTTCGGCCTCACCAATGCCCCAGCCTTCTTCATGCATATTATGAACAAGGTGTTTATGGATTTCTTGGACAAATTTGTGGTGGTGTTGATTGACGACATACTCATTTACTCCAAGAGCAAAGATGAACACAAGGTGCATCTCTGAGCAGTTTTGCAAAGGCTTCGCGACCATCAACTTTATGCCAAATTCAGCAAATGTGAGTTTTGGCTCCACCAAGTGGGATTTCTCGGGCATGTCCTCTCGGCAGAAGGAATCTCAGTGGATCCAAGAAAGGTGAAGGATGTACTTGATTGGTCCGCACCCACAACGGTCTCAGAAATCCAGGAGTTTCCTTGGAATAGCCGGATATTATCGCTGTTTTATTGAAGGATTCTCCAAGATCGCCAAGCCAATGACTGAGCTCCTAAAGAAGGATAAGAAGTTTGAATGGACTGAGGACTGCGAACGGAGTTTCAATGAGTTAAAAATCAGGCTGACATCGGCACCAGTATTAACTCTTCCAGACATCTACCTCAGTTTTGATGTCTACTGCGACGCATCCAGAAAAGGACTTGCATGTGTACTCATGCAAGATGGCAAAGTTGTGGCTTATGCATCCCGACAACTGCGGCAACACGAAGGAAATTACCCCACTCATGATTTGGAATTGGCCGCGGTGGTGCACGCTTTGAAGATCTGGAGACACTATCTGATTGGAAAGAAGTGCCAGATATTTACCGACCACAAGAGTCTCAAGTATATATTTACTCAGCCCGATTTGAACCTTCGACAGCGAAGATGGCTCGAGTTGGATAAGGACTACGACCTCGGGATAAATTATCACGCAGGCAAAGCTAATGTAGTGGCTGATGCCCTCAGCCGCAAACCAGCCAACCTTAATGCTCTCATGGATTCATTGCCTCCTGAGCTTTATGAAGAAATCACTCAGCTCAATTTGGTGATCACCGATGTCCGTCTTGCCAACATATTGGAAGTTGCCCCTACTCTCGAAGAAGAAATCCACAATGCTCAGGCAGATGACAAACTATTGAAAATATATGTCCAGAAGATGCACAAAGGGCATGCACCAGATTTCTCTAGGGATCAACGAGGTTCGCTAAGGTTCCGAGGAAGGCTTTGCGTACCCAATCAAGAAAGTCTGAAGAAGAAGAAGATATTGGCAGAAGCACATGAAGCGCCATACTCAATTCACCCAGGTGGTACCAAAATGTATGAGGACCTTCGTCAGATATTCTGGTGGGATGGAATGAAGAAAGATATTGCATACTTTGTGGCTTGTTGCGATATATGCAACAAGGTAAAGGCGGAACACCAAAAACCCGCCAGACTCCTCCAACCTCTACCAGTATCCCAATGGAAATGGGACGATATTTGCATGGATTTCATCACCGGATTACCAAGCTCTCACCGAGGAAACGACGCAATATGGGTCATAGTGGACACCTTAACCAAGGTGGCACATTTCCTTCCCATCCGGACCACATACCGTGCAAATCAACTTGCAAAATTATATGTGTCAAGAATCGTCAGTCTGCATGGAGTACCCAAGACTGTCACCTCCGACAGGGGATCTCTTTTCACCTCCGCATTTTGGTCCCGACTACATCAAGCCTTGGGGACCGCTCTGAAGTACAGCACGGCTTATCATCCTCAGACAGATGGACAGACTGAGCGAGTAAATCAAATACTCGAAGATATTCTTCGGGCATGTGCATTGGTCCAAGGAACCATGTGGGGAGACTGTCTGTCGTATGCCGAGTTTTCCTACAACAACAGTTTCCAGACCAACTTAAAGATGTCACCCTATGAAGCTCTGTATGGCCGGAAATGTCGTACTCCATTAAATTGGTCGCAAACCGGAGATAGCCGTATTTCCTTGATTGATTTAATGCTCGAAGCGGAGAAGCAAGTCAAGGAAATCCGAGACAGACTGCAGCTGGCCAAATCATGACAGAAAAGCTACTATGATGCCAAACACCGCCAGATCAGCTTCGAACCCGGAGAACACGTATATCTCCGAGTCACCCCTACGAGAGGAGTCAAGAGGTTTCAGACCCGCGGAAAATTGGCACCCAGATACATCAGTCCATTTCCAGTCATGGCCATAGTCAGAACAGTTGCATATCAGTTGGAATTGCCACCGGAACTGTCAGAAGTACACAATGTGTTTCATATCTCGCAGCTGAGAAGATGCATCTCGCCAACGGGGAAAAGGACTGATATGACAGAGATATAATTGGCTAACGATTTGACTTATGAGGAAAAGCCAATCAAAATATTAGATCAGAAAGAAAGGGTCACTCACAGTAAAGAAATAAGGTTTTACAAGGTTCAGTGGGAGCATCACACTGAAGAGGAAGCAACCTGGGAAAGAGAGGAATTTTTAAGGACTGCATACCCAGAATTGTTTTCCCAAGCAACCGAATCTCGAGGACGAGATTCATCCTAAGTGGGGGAGGTTTGTGACAGCCTGGATTCTGCCTTCTCTCTTTTTTCGGACTTGCCTTCTCTCTGTTTCCGGACTTGGTTTTTGCCTTGCTTTGATTTGGGTTTTGGAATCATTTCAAATGGACTTGTCACTTGGGCATATCCTTGACTTTCACCCAAGTGACCTATCTACTCCTCATTCAACTTTATTTCTCTGATAAATCCCCAAAATAATCAAATGAATATTTTTCATAAAAGAAAAATATTCATTTTTCTCTCTGAAATTCAATTCAAAACTTGTGCTCCAAAGCAACCCCAATTTTTATTGCTCCCAAAAATCTGAAATAATTCCTAAATATTCTTTGAACCTTGGCACACCTTCCCAAGCAAAAATATTGCATGACTTTTTGTAATATTTTTGCTATAGAAAATCATTTCTCTTCTGGCCCAAAATTCCAGTTTGTACAGCAAGTACATTTTCCCTTGATCTTTTGGCCCTGATCTTTCTTGAGCTTGATTTCCCCCCTAAGAAAACCTAAACCCCAGGAGACCAGCCCTAATGGCCTTCTAGAAGATTGCTTAACTTGGCGACCAAGTTTTTGTTCAGAAATTTTCCAGCTTAGTTGAGTCAAGTCTGGTCAGCCTGGCTATGAGCTATCAACTTTCCTAGACTAAACACTGTGTGGACTAGAGCGAAGACAAGGTTTGGCAGCGTTTGGGCGTCGTCTTGACCATGCCAGCGGGGTGACCGCGTGAAGACACGGTTCCTAGCAGCGTCTCGACGTGCTCTTGATGGCGCTTTCCTCTCTGTTCAGCGTGTGCTCGATCCAGCACTCGCTAACGCGTGCCGCGCCGCACCTACAGCCCCGACCCATCACCCTTGACCTCTCCCTAGCGCTCGCCGGCGCTGGAGACGCCGCAGCAAGCACGGGCATGTCGCGGCCAAAAGCCACAGTGCGCGCGTGCCATTGTCCGCATCTTCCACCGCCTCCTATGCTCGTCCGCGAGTGTGGGCAGCTCCTGCGTTGACACTGCGCGCTTGCCCCCTTGCACTGGAGCTTTTTGTCGCCGTTCGCCGCGCATCTAGAGAACTCCAGCGGCGACACGTCCCCCCTCGCTCCAGATATTTATAGCGCCCCCTTCTCGATTTCTAGCCACACACCACTCCTCACCGCCTCCACGAACACATAGACGGGCCACAGCTCGGTCGGGCAGGCCTCTGGCCGTCGCCCCGACCAGAGAACTCCGGCGACCTCCGTAGCAAGGCCACCGCTCTCCGGTGCCTCTCGAGCTCAAGCAGTTGCTCGGGCGGGGCATTGGGGGTCAGTTGGTGCTGCCTGGACGTTGTTGAGCCCTCGGAGCCGCCCCTAGCCGTCGTCTTCGACCACTCCGGCGAACCCCGTCCGCCACCGAGGCTTGCGAGCTTGACCTCGAGCAGCTCCGTCCACCCCAAACCAAGCCACGGGTACGGGCAGGTGCGCCATGAGCCCAGCTTCAATCCTATCCCTCTAGCCTAGCCCCAAACCCCCTCGTCGCAAGCGTGAGCTCTGGCGAAATGCCGCCCCTCTCTGATCTCGCTCTCCCCCTCTCTCTCCTGACGTGCGGGACCCACCCGTCAGCCTCACCACTCGCGCCCGAAGCGGTATGAGTGGAGGCGCACTCTCGCTTTACGCCTTCGACGTCACCCCCCCCCCCCCAAGATTTCTGTTTAATTCAAATTTATTCCAAAATTTGACTAAACTTTGACCAGCCACCATTTCTAAACCATAAGTCCAAATGATTTGATTCTTTTTGCATTGTCTTTGTTTCAGAAAGCTCTAGTAGCACACAAAAAGGTGGATTTTTCCTGGTTGTCTAGAATTTCTGGTAAATTTCAGAATGGTTTTTGATAATTGTTTTTGTGGTTTTAAAGTCTTTTCAGAAGGAGAAGCTTGTCTTGAAGCAAACCAATAGGGGTGTGATCCTCCTCTACACTAAGGCAAGCCACACCAACATTTGGATGGTGTTATTTCAATAGCTATGATTTTCTACATGAAAATGAGTTTTTATTTGCATTTAAAATTTGATATATATATATATATATATATTATATATATATGTTGTTGATTGCTAGTTAGTTTACCATGCTTGATATGCTTGTTTTAGTTACTGGTTAAATGCATGAACTTGTTTGGTCAAGTAGAATAAGATTTTGCACTAGTTATATTGCTATGGTAAATAATGATAGCTCTTTTATGAAGTTATATTTTCATTTAAATGATGAACTAATAAAAATATTGGTTGGTAATAAAAATGAGTTATAACCAGAAAAGCTTTGATCTGGAGTAGTGCGACATAATTATGTTGATAAGATGGATCCATGTCTATGAGTAGTTTGCGTTGCATGTCGATTAGTTGCATGGTTATGGATAGTATCATTGTTATTTTATAAAAAGTTTTTGTCAAAGTTAAACTTGATTAAGTTCAACTTGAATATGATGTTGGTCACATCATGGTGCCACTGAATCGGGTTTTTATTCAGTGCGACCACATTTACCTTGTGGGAAGGCCTTGATTTGGTCCTTTGTTGTGCCTCTCACCGGTGCCTCCCGCGAGGGAAGGTTATGGGCATGCATACCCTGGCCCGGTAAGTTGACATAACCTTGTGTGCTCGTTTTTGTTTTTATGGTACCTTGTCCCCGTTTGGGACCGTTTCGCCACGATGGTAGCCGTTCATGTCTTTGGTAGACACGGGGCCACCCAAGACCTAGCCCTGAGAGGGAGTTGGTCGGAGTGGCCGGGAGAGTGCCATGACAAAGGGAGGGTTTCGTCGGAATGCTTTGGTCCACCCGAATGGGAATGCGAGGCCAGGGTTCCGTAGTGTTGGTAAAGTGCGCTACCTCTGCAGAGTGTATTTAATCTATCGATAGTCGCGTCCTCAGTTATGGGCATAGCTCGGATGTAAGTCACACCATGGATCAACTTTTATAATTAATCTTGCAAACTAAATTGATTGCTGTGATGCATTGTGTTTCGTGTGATTCATGAACTCGTGAGTTGTTCATGAGTGGTTGGTTTTAGTTGTGACCCAGGTATGGTCACCGTTTGGTTACAAGGTAACTGTCTGGTAAGCGAGTCTGTGAGACTCGGTGCAAGTATTGGTTTTCTTTGCACTTGTAGTAGTTCTTGCATTGCATTAATTTGCTTAATTGTCATGATATTGTCTGTCATCGTGCTTATGTTTGTTGTGAGCTTGCAAGTACATTCAATGAACTGACCTGGCGTGTCATGCCAGCTTTCAGGCAAGTCGGTTTGCATCGGAGCGCATCTCGCGTCTAGGCCGTGTCCACGTCAGTGTCCCTGTGCTATGGAGTTCCACTTCGTCGTTCTTCCGCTGCCGCATAGTTCAGGTGATCGAGGCCCTCGTCATGCTCATTAAATAATGTACATACTGTTCAGCAACACCGTGTGTGCCGCTTGGCCTCGTATCCCGATGTAATATCAGACTTATGTAATCCGCTAGCATCAATAAAGCGGTTGTTTCTGTACCATGTTGTTGTGTATTGCCAGAAGACTAGATCTCTGGGCTGGCAATGCAAGGTAAACCGGTTGCTTTGAGCCGGGGTGCCACAATTGCCCTAAACTAAATTGCTCTCTCTCTCTCTGCTACATCTCCTAGCTAGGGTTCATACATCCAACACTTAGAAGAGAGAGAGAGCAGAGAGAGAGAGGAGGGCAGGGGAGAGGAGAGGCAGAGGCTTACGGGGCAGTGGAGAGGGCGGCGGCATCGAGGTCGAGGGCGGCGGCGGCTAGGTCGAGGGCGGGTGCAGGGGCGTGGGCCGGCGAGGTTGAGGGAGGGCACAGGGCGACGGCCGCCGGCGGCGAGGTCGCGAGGGCGTCGACGGCGGGCACAGGGGCGAGGTCGAGATGGGGAGGAATAGGACTTGGTGAAATTTTGAGCCCGCGCGGCGCGGGGGTTAACTTAGCTATAGCGGTAGCGTGGGTTTGTAAACAAGCGCTATAGCTAAGTTAGCTATGGCGCTTGTTTACAAACCAGCGCTACCGCTATCTTTTCCAATTTTTATTTTTTAAATTCTAAAATACTTAGCTATAGCGCTGGTCCACACACAAGCGCTACCGCTATTTTCCTTTTCTAGTTTTTAGTTTTATTTTCTTTTATTATTTTCCTTTTGTTTTTTATTTATTATTTTCCTTTTCTTTTCTTTTCTGTTTACTTTTCTTTTTCTTTTGTACTGCTTTCTCCCTTTTATTTTTGTTTTTCTCCCGACGACGGCGTCTCCCTCTCCCCCACTGCGTGAATATCACCGGAACCATGCATGTGGTGGTAACATATCAGTTGACCGATAACGGTTACTTAAGTGCATACACAAAATAGATACATATATATAAATGTAGGTTTCTGATCAGCCGCGTCGACAACGTTTCACATTGAGCTTCTTCCCTTTCTTGTTCGTTGCCGAGTAATTGAGCCCCTCCTTGTGACTTTTCCGGAGCCATGGATTACCATCTTTCTTAGGTAATGTAGTATTGATTCTTCTTTTCATGTATGCTTCATCGTCATCGTCATCTTCCCTCATCGGGTTGCCGTATTGGTCGTAGTCTTCCTCGTTCGCTACTCCATCAATTCCGACGATGCTCCTTTTGGATCTCCTCCCGACAACACGGCTGGGATTGGCCGGGTCGGTTATGAAGAAGCATTGTGTCACGTGCTTAGCGTGTACCCATTGGTCATTTTTGGCGATGACGTTAACGTTCACGGGCGTGCTCTTCGCGTTGGGTATAGACATGGTGATGAAATACTTGTTTTCTCTTACGACGTCCTTGGCCCATCTGACATGGAACATCGTCGCATCGTGCATTCTAGCATAGACAAGCTCCCAGATCTCTTCGACCCTTCCGTAGAATCTCTCAATTGTGCCATTGGCGTCAGTCACGCATTGAATTGTCACCCCCAGAGTTCTGGTAATCACTGTCCATGTCTTTGGCCTCCGTGTAGAACATGTACCCATTGATATCTTAGGACTGATAGGTCACGAGTTTGGGTGCGGGGCCATGTGCTAAGGCATGTATGAGCAATCCGTAGGAACTGCCCTCTTCCGGAGGATTTTCAAGAACTTTCTATTTAAACCAGCGCAAGAAAGTGGTGTTGTGCTCTACAGTAACTTCGTCGTCTGTCTTGAGCATCCCCTTATCACGGTACTTCTTTGCGATGGTTTCTTTGTGCTGTGCCACATAATCATCTACCACATCTAGGTGTTGTAGCACTACTAAGTTAGCCCTGTCAAAATCATTCCGTCTATCTGAGTAGTCCACGTGCAATTCCCTCCGGCCGTTGTTGTGACCATCTCCTTCGATCTTCCCATCGTGCTTCTTGACGGGCAAACCAACAATAGGGTCTCCGACACTTATATAATTCTCACAAAATGAGACGCACTCATGCGTCAGATACCACTGGACGATGCTCCCTTCCGGACGGGACATGTTACAAACGAATCCTTTGATGACCCCATTCATCCTCTCGAACGGCATCATGCTGTGAAGTACTGTTGGCCCGAGGTCGATGATGTCGTCCACGATGTGGACACACAGATGCACCATGACATCAAAGAATGCGGGCGGGAAGTACATCTCAAGCTCACATAGTATGACAATGATCTCTTCATGTAGCCTTCGGAGCTGCTTCACACTTATGGACTTTCGAGATATAACGTCGAAGAAGTTGCAGAGACCAGTAAGTGTGTCACGGACGTGCTTCTCCATTATCCCTCTAATGGCAACCGGGAGTATCTGCATCATCATCACGTGACAGTCATGAGACTTCATCCCGCTGAACCTTTTCTTCTTGGGGTCTAGAAATCTGCTTATCTTCCCACAGTAACCGGAACTGACTTTGATTCCCATAAGGCACTTGATGAATTGATTGATCTCCTTCGCACTTAAGGTGAAGCAAGAAGGGGGGCAATAATTCTCCTCCTTCTTGTTGACTTTTCTGCCCCTTCCCCCCTCCTCCGTCTCCGTCTCCGTCTCCTCCATCAACTTTTTACGATGGAGATCTTTCCTGATCTTCAAATCTTCCAAGTCTTTCCTTGCCTTTGGCCCATCCTTGGTCTTCTCTGGCATGTTCATCACTGTGCCAAGCAAGCTCTCGAGGACATTCTTCGTGATATGCATTGGATCAAGGCAATGAGGTGTGTCATGATTGGGCTACTACTCCAAGTCCCAGAAAATAGACCTTGTTTTCCATACCTTCAGCAGCGGCTGCGGCACCTTTTTGATCTTTCCCGGCACGGAGCATTGTTCCCAGTTTCTCAACAGCTCATCGATTTCGGCGCCGCTCCTCTTACGTGGAGGTCCTCGAAGCTCAACCAACCCATTGAATAGATCTCCGCGCTTTCTCCACGGGTCATCCTTCTCGAGCCATCTACGATGCCCCATGTACATGATTTTCCCGGACCCGCCATCTTTCGTTGACGTAAGCTGCTGAGACATTGTATCATCCATGCACCTCGTGCATCCGCAGTATCCATGGCACACCTGGCTTGAGGTTTACCCGTAACCGAGATAGTCGTGCACCGTCGTCATCAGCACGGCTCTCATATGGAAATATTCTCCTTTGCTAGCGTCCCATGTCCATGCCGGTGTTTTCCATAACGTGTCTAGCTCCTCTTGAAGAAGCCCCATATACAGGTTAATACTATTTCCAAGTTGTTTCGGCCCTTGAATCATCATGCTCATGTGTATGTACTTTGTCTTCATGCACTTCCATGGGGGAGGTTGTACATCCATACAAACACGAGCCATGTGCTGTTGTTGGTGTTTTTGTTTCCAAACGGATTCATGCCATTGGTACTCGCACCAAGCACGATGTTCCTTGGATCTTCTGCAGCAAATCCATATACGGCGTTGAATGCTCTCCACTGGCTACCATCTACGAGGTGTCTCAGCCTCGGATCATCTGCATCGTCGGGCTTCTTCCTCTCCGTGTGCCAGCGCATGAGCTTTGCTTCCTTAGGATCTACGAAATACTGCTGCAGGCGGGGAGTGATCGAAAAGTACCATACAACTTTCTGAGGAGCTTTCTTTCCTGCCTTCTTGTATCGAGAAATATTGCACACTGGACAACTGGTTTTTCCCGCGTTCTCCCCCCGATAAATGATGCAATCATTGATGCATGCGTGGTACCTAATGTGCGGCAAATCAAAAGGGCAAACGATTTTCTTGGCCTCCTCGACACTAGTAGGACACAGGTTCCCCGCGGGAAGAACTTTATTATGTAGAAACTTCAAATGCTCATCGAGGCTTTTGTTTGTCCATTTGTTTTTTGGCCTTCATCTTTAGAAGTTCGAGCGTGAAACTCAAGCGGGTCACCTCGGGATCGCAACCGTCATACAATGGAGTATTTGAGTCTACTTCAAGTTGCGCCAGCTTCGCCTCCTCTCTAGAAGCAGCTCTCTCGCTAGTCGTACTCTTGCGAAGGAGGTCTCGAACATGAGGGTCCTGCATGACTGCACTTAGTAGCGTCGAAGACTGCGGTGTGACCGTCACCTCTTCTCTACCATTTCTCGACTCTTCTTCGCCGTGTCCAGAATCTTCTCCGCCGCCGTCGTCATTTCCGGACTCTTCCCCGCCGACACGTCCGGCGCCATCGTCTTCTTGTCGATCGGTCATCCCTTCGTCTAGCCCCATGTCGTTATTCCCTGCCATGTGGACGTCCTCAGCATCATCTTCTTCTTCACTTATCCACTGAGTATAGCCATCCATGAAACCATTCATCAGCAGGTGCGCCTTCAAAGTGCCACGATCAAAAGGGTCCAAAAGGACTTCTTCCTTGCATCTTGCACACGGACATCTAATCCTAGTCCGATTATTTGCATACATGTCCATCACCGCGGATTGCATGTACCGCTCCACCTTCCATCCACTCACCTTCATGACCGACTGCATGGTATAACAAGCAAAAGGGTTATGAAATAAATAATGCATGCTTCAAAGTCATATATATATAATTTTGGCATGACCTTGCCTAAAAATAGGACATATGAGTTTGCTCGAAATTCACCGAAACGGAAATAAATCGACATTTCGGCAAAACATAAGCAACTCGAGGGCATGTCACTAGCACAAATCTCTTCATATATATATATATATTGCAAACACACATATTCTCATTCACACACATATTCCCATTCTTGAAATGAACAACTTTTTACTCACCTATATATATATATATATATATCTCCCGAGAGAGATCGAGAGCACGCGGTAAATTAGATGATGAGAGAGAACAATCGACAGAGCACGTGTGGTTGGCTAAATAGCTAGCTAGATCTAGTTGTTGAGGAGGAGAGGTGAATCTAGCTAGCTAACTAATGGAGAGGGGTTATGGTGGATGGGGACATTAATGGGGGAGAGAAGAGAGGTGTAGGAGAATGAGAGAGGCCATTTATGGACGAGGGTGCCATTAATGAGGAGAGAAGAGAGGTAGGAGGAAGAGAGAAGAAGAGAAAAAATGGTGGAGCTAGAGTGGAGAGGGGAGAGGGGAAAGAAGGGGGAGAGAGGGCAAAGTGGGGGAGAGGAGGGGAAGGGGGTGGAAAAGGTGGCACCAGCCGCAACTAGCAGTAGCGCTGCTTTGCAAAAAGCGTTGCTGCTATTGGACTTAGTAGTAGCGCTTTCTAGCAAAAGCGCTACTACTAAGTGGGGCCCACTAGCAGTAGCGGCGCATAAAAACAGAGCGCTGCTACTAAACTGTTTGTAGTAGCGCTTTTTTCTGTACACCGCTACAACTACAAAAATAGTCGCTGGCCTCGTCTGGTTCCACATAGTAGTAGTGTGTTTCTGCTTCATAGCGCTACTACTATGGAGTTACTAGTAGCGCTTTGCAGGAAAAGCGCTACTGCTAAATAGCAGCAGCGTCTACTTCTTTCCAGCGCTACTACTATGCTATTGTGCATAAGCGTTTTCCTAGTAGTGTCAGTCAGTCCGCCATCGCCAGGGACTCCCCATTGCCGTCGCCACCATCGTCTAGAGGACCGTCGTCGCTGTCTCATTGCCTCACGGTGAGCACGAGCGTCCAGAACACCTTTTAGCCAATCCTAGAGTGACGCATGGCAATATGCTATAGTAACCATAGTAGCTAAAAATTGTTTTTGGACAAATTTTCACCCAATTTTCGTTTAGTCATATCTCCTGATCCGTAAATCCAATTTAAGTGAGTCTCCTTCCTATGTAGTCATGTTGATAGGAGCATCTAGTAGAATAAAAGTTTCACATTTTTTCATTGTTAAAATTTGAATCTGATCAAATTTAAAACTAACCTTCCGAAGGCCATATCTTTCAAACCGTTTATCCAATTTATTTGATTCCTTTTGCATTGTGATCCTAATAGCATGTAGATAATATATACCTACTGATATGTTTTGGTTGTTAGAGATTTATTTAAATTCTTTGTCGTTGACTTTATTTTAGTGTTATGTGAGTATGATTTATTTATCGATGACTTCATTGAATGTATAGATTGTCCAGAGTGTGAAGCGGATCAGAATTAAGCGTTAGAGTACTTCAGCACCTTCTAAGGAAAGTTTGCACTTTTGATTATGGTTATCCTATATTTTGGTATGTGAGGGAGTCCTGGATTAGGGGGTCCTCGGACGGCCGGACTATATACTTTAGCCGGACTGTTGGACTATGAAGATACAAGATTGACGACTTCGTCCCGTGTCCGGATGGGACTCTCCTTGGCGTGGAAGGCAAGCTTGGCAATACAGATATGTAGATCTCCTCACTTGTAACCGACTCTGTGTAACCCTAGCCCCCTCCGGTGTCTATATAAACCGGAGGGTTTAGTCCGTAGGACAACATCAATCATACCATAGGCTAGCTTCTAGGGTTTTGCCTCTATGATCTCGTGGTAGATCAACTCTTGTAATACTCATATCATCAAGATCAATCTAGCAGGAAGTAGGGTATTACCGACATCAAGAGGGCCCGAACCTGGGTAAACATCGTGTCCCCCGCCTCCTGTTACCATCCGCCTTAGACGCACAGTTCGGGGCCCCCTACCCGAGATCTGCCGGTTTTGATACCGACATTGTTGCTTTCATTGAGAGTTCCACTGTGCCGTCACCACAAGGTTTGATGGCCCCTTCGATCATTGGCAACGATGCGATCCAGGGTGAGGTTTTCCTCCCTGGACAGATCTTCGTATTCGGCGGCTTCGCACTGCGGGCCAACTCGCTTGGCCATCTGGAGCAGATCGAAAGCTACGCCCCTGGCCATCAGGTCAGCTTTGGAAGCTTGAACTATACTGCCGACATCCGTGGAGACTTGATCTTCGACGGATTCGAGCCGAAGTCTGGTGTGCCGCACAATCTCGAGGGGCATGACTTAGCTCTGCTGGCGGACAGTGTTCGGGAGATCCCACCTGCGGCTACTCTGGCCCTCGATCCGGAGCAGATTACGCCGTCCGAGGATGGGTGGATGGACCCCGCCACATAGGCCGCACACTCAGCGGCGATAGAGCCAAATACTGACTGCACCTCTTATGAGACCCGTGTTGCCGGATATTTGGATTCGTCCCCGGCCACGGGCTCCGAACCGCCTGCATCTGTGCTTATCGAATCTGATTGGGCATCGATCATGGAGTTTTCCTCCGCGGATATCTTTCGGCACTCACCACTGGGAGACGTCCTAAACTCATTGAGGTCTCTCTCCTTGTCAGGAGACCCTTGGCCGAACTATGTCCGGCTAGAATGGGATGCGGACGACGAAGAAATTCACAGCCCACCCACCACCCACTTAGTAGCCACTGTCGACGATTTAACCGACATGCTCGATTTCGGCTCCGAAGACATCGACGGTATGGACGACGATGCAGGAGACGAACAGGAACCACCGCCCACAGGGCACTGGACTGCCACCTCATCATATGATATATACATGGTGGACACCCCCAAAGAAGGCGATGGCGATAAGACAATGGAGGATAATCCCTCCAAGAAGCAATCCAAGCACCGACGTCAGCGGCGCCGCTCTAAGTCCCGCCATAGCAAAAGCAACGATACCGGCACAAGAGACAATAACGCTCCGGATAGTGCCGAAGACGACGACAATCCCCTCCAGCCAGACCTCGAGCGGGAGGATGAACAAGCTAGCCCTCCGGAACAGGCAACAAACGGAGAATCGGAGGATGACAATTACATGCCTCTCTCCGAAGACGAGGTGAGCCTCGGCGACGAAGAATTTATCGTGCCTGAGGATCCCGTCGAGTAGGAGCGCTTCAACCGCCAGCTTATAGCCACAGCAAATAGCCTGAAGAAAAAGCAACAACAGCTTCGAGCTGATCAAGATCTGCTAGCGGATAGATGGACTGAAGTCCTGGCGGCCGAGGAATACGAACTCGAGCGCCCAACCAAGATTTACCCAAAGCGCAGGTTGCTACCCCAACTCGAGGAGGAAGCATTGAAACCTACATCACCAGCGTATGATGCGGCTGATCGGCCACCTCGTGGCCGAGACAGAGAGGCATATCAGCCCGAAGTACAGCCCGCACCCTGCCGCCATTCAAACAAAAATACCAAGGCACGGGGCAACACGTGGGACCTGCGAGACGTATTGGAAAACAAAGCAAAACATGCAAGATCAATCTACGGATCACGGGGGCGCGCCCCAATGCGGGACGATGATTGTCACGCCGGATATACTAAAAGCAAATCCGGCCTGGCCGAATACAGGAGACAAGACTCGTATGAACTACGTCGTGACATAGCCCGGCACAGAGGCGCCGCACACCCCCTATGCTTCACTGATGAAGTAATGGATCATGAATTCCCAGAGGGTTTTAAACCCGTAAACATTGAATCATATGATGGTACAATGGACCCCGCGGTATGGATCGAGGATTTCCTCCTCCACATCCACATGGCTCGCGGTGATGATCTACATGCCATCAAGTACCTCCCACTAAAACTCAAAGGACCAGCTCGGCATTGGCTGAATAGCTTGCCAGCGGAATCCATTGGCAGTTGGGAGGATTTGGAAGATGCATTCCTTGACAACTTCCAGGGTACTTATGTGCGACCACCGGATGCTGATGACTTGAGCCATATAACTCAGCAGCCAGGGGAATCGGCCAGGAAATTCTGGACCCGGTTCCTAACTAAGAAAAACCAAATTGTCGATTGTCCGTATGCAGAGGCCTTAGCGGCATTTAAGCATAACATCCGTGACGAGTGGCTCGCCCGGCACATCGGCCAGGAGAAGCCGAAGTCTATGGCAGCCCTCACGACACTCATGACCCGCTTTTCCGCGGGCGAGGATAGCTGGTTGGCTCGCAGCAACAATACATCAAGAAGCCATGGCAATTCAGATGCCAAAGATAGTAAGGGCAGACCATGTCGCAACAGACACAAGTGCCACAACAATGGTGACAACGCCAAAGACACGACAGTCAATGCCAGATTCAGTGGCTCTAAATCCGGTCAGCGGAAGAAGTCGTTCAAAAGAAGCAACCCGGGCCCGTCCAGTTTGGACCGCATACTCGATCGCTCGTGTCAAATTCACGGCACCCCCGATAAGCCAGCCAATCACACCAACAGAGAATGCTGGGTGTTCAAGCAGGCCGGCAAGTTGAATACCGAAAACAACGAAAAGGGGCTGCATAGCGACGATGAGGAGGAGTCCCGGCCGCCGAACACAGGAGGACAGAAGAAATTCCCTCCCCAAGTGAAGACGGTGAAATGATATACGCAACCCATATTCCCAAGAGGGAACGGAAGCGTGCACTAAGGGACATCTATGCGATGGAGCCAGTCGCCCCAAAGTTCAACCCATGGTCTTCTTGTCTGGTCACTTTCGATCGTAGGGACCACCCCACTAGTATCCGTCATGGCGGTTCTTCCGCATTGGTCCTTGATCCCATCATTGACGGATTTCACCTCACCCGAGTCCTTATGGACGGCGACAGCAGCCTAAACCTGCTTTACCAGGATACAGTGCGCAAAATGGGTATAGACCCCTCAAGGATAAAACCCACTAAAACCACCTTTAAAGGTGTCATCCCAGGTGTCGAGGCCCGTTGCACGGGCTCAATCACACTGGAAGTGGTCTTCGGATCTCTAGCAACTTCCGAAGCGAGGAGTTAATCTTCGATATCGTCCCGTTCCGCAGTGGCTATCATGCACTGCTCGGACGAACCGCATTTGCCAGATTCAATGCGGTGCCGCATTATGCATACCTCAAGCTCAAAATGCCAGGACCTCGTGGGGTTATAACAGTCAATGGAAACACAGAACGCTCGCTCCGCACGGAGGAGCACACTGCGGCCCTCGCATGAGAAGCACAAAGCAGCCTTTTAAGGCAAACCGCCAATTCGGCGATAAAGCCCCCGGACACCTTCAAGCGAGTCTGGAGTAATCTGCAACTGGAACGCCTGGCACGTTCAGAGCTCGCCTAGCAATTCGGCATCCGTCCTAGTCCTAGTCAAGCGACGAAATCTGTGCCGCGCGTACATAATTATGCACTAAAAATACCATGGGCATAGGCGGGGGCACGGCCAGGACACGTCCCACAATGCGGCTCAACCGCCCCAGGGGCTCTATATCTTTATCATTTTCTCTGTTTCAGGACCTTACTCTCTGGAAGCCCTTTTCGGCAGTCTGATTGCTGGACGCATAACGGGAAGGAAATACCAAGGAGGCAAGAAGCTAAGACGTACAAGGGAATCCCCAGGTGGTCCCTGATAACGATCGAAATACCTGTTTTAAATACCCATGCGCAGCTTGCCCTTGGATAGGACATGTCAAATAGTCCTATTTTTTGCTTATTGCACTACTTGTATCCGTACGCTTCGACGTATTATTTAATAACAATGCATAGAGTTATTCTATTATTGCATTACCCTTTTTTTCTCCTTGTCTGCTTATTTATGACAAATTACACCCGTACATTCTGGTACGACCAGTACGCCAGGGGCTTCAGTATACCCTATAAATACGGCGTGAGAAGTCCGAACACTTTCGACAGTGCGGCACCCCGAACTTATAGCACTATATGCATCAGCTCCAAATCATGTCTTGGGTCAATAGTTGGGTTTGCCCGGCTCCCATGTTTTGGTACCTTACGTTCCGCAATATCGGCTAAGGTAGCACTGGGAGAACTACTGCAATTGTGTCCCGGTTCTTTCGGACGAGCACCTCGGTAGAGAAAGCCGAAAACTGACTATCATGATAAGGCGAGAGTTGGTCGATGTTCGAGAGGTCTTAAGTCCTTAAAGACTTTTTCCACTTCGGGCAAGGAGTCGGCCTTGCCCTACTTAGGCGTATATAGCGCCCCAAATTCGGCCTTCCGAATACTAGGGGCTTCGCCAAAATTTAAAATTGTAGACTTCTATGGCTAAGTGAGAGTGATAAAGCCTTATAGTCCGATTGCCTGGTTCGTTGTGCTGAACACCTCCTTCGAAGGACCCAAAATTGGGATAAAGAGTGCTCAGCTTTATCCCGAACACCTCAGTACTAGTTACATGGGGGCAGAAGCCGACGACTGGCCAACTCTCAGATTTTATAAACGGCCGCATACAAGGTAATATTTTAAATTCACAAGCGTTGCATAGCGCAAATGAATTCGTTTCACATTACAGGATCACATGAGTACATTTATTCAAATATTACATCCTTAGGACATTCCTCCGCCACAAGGCGAGCACCCTTCAGGACACTCTCATAATACTTTTCGGGGTGGCGACGCTCCTTGCCCTTCGGCGGCCCCTCCTTCACCAGCTTTTCGGCGTCCAGCTTCACCCACTACACCTTCGCCCGGGCAAAAGCCCTGCGCGCACCCTCGATGCAGGCGGACCGCTTTATGACCTCAAACCGTGGGCAGGCATTCGCAAGCCGCCTCACCAGACCAAAGTAGCTACCAGGCAGGGGCTCACCAGGCCACATCCGGACTATAAGACCCCTCATGGCCTGTTCGGCCGCCTTGTGAAGCTCGACCAGTTGCTTCAACTAGTTGCTCAAGGGCATTGGGTGTTCGGTCCCAGCATACTGAGACCAGAACAACTTCTCCGTCGAGCTCCCCTCCTCGGCCTGGTAGAACTCCGCGGCATCTAACACACTGCGGGGTAGATCTGTGAATGCTCCTGGAGAGCTCCGAACTCGGGTAAGTAAAAAGAAAGTTTCCTTCACATGCTTGCTTTGCATAATGAATGCCTTACCCGCCGCTATCTTCTTAACCGCCTCAATTTCCTGGAGGGCCTTTTGGGCTTCGGCCTTGGCATGTTGTGCGCTTTCGAGGGCCTTCGCAAGCTCGGACCTTTGCGTCTTAGAGTCAAGCTCCAAGGACTCGTGCTTCTTGACGAGAGCCTGGAGCTCTTGTTGCACCTCGCCTACTCGGGCCTCTTGTTTCTCTCGCTTGATGCGCTCCTTGGCCGCTTTGTCTTCGGCCTCGGATAGCGCCTTCTGCAGGGCCGCCACTTCGGTCGTGGCCCCTAGCAAAATTCATGACGATCCTATTATTCCAAAACCAAATTTTTCTTTATCAATACTCAGACGGGGTGTCACTTACCTTTGTTCTTTTTGAGCTGCCTCTTGGCAAGGCCGAGCTCTTCATTGGACAGCTCAAGGTCCCGCTTTAGTGCAGCGACCTCAGTAGTATGAGAGGTGGCGGCCAGCAGTGAAGCCTGCTTATTCACATAGACACATTTTGATTAGACTCCTGCGATCATTATTTGATCCTCTATTTGGCCTTTCTTCGCGAACGCCAAACAGAGCATCAGGGGCTACTGTCTATACTGTAGCATTTTCTTACAATTTGGTTACTTACCTCAAAGCCAGTTAGGAGGCTGGCACAGGCTTCAGTCAGTCCGCTCTTAGCATACTGAACCATCTTGACTACCGCACTCATGATAGTGTGGTGCTCTTCATCAATTGAAGTGCTGTGAAGCGCTTCCAGCAAGTTGTCTGATGCCTCTGGATGGACAGAGACCATCGGCACAGACCGCTCGCCCCCCTTAGTGAGGTGTCGCCTGACAGAATCCGGAACCACTGGAGGGTCCGGCGCCGTATTCGGCTGGGGGCTAAGCTTGCCGCCCCGTCATGTGGGCCCATGGGAGTCTTGCTCCCCACGCGCCCAGTGTCCGGAATGTCGCCTTGGGGCGCTTCCGGGACTATCTCCCCTTGGTACGCTGCCCTTTGAGACAACACGTCGACGGAGGGAGGAGGCGGTCGGGAGCGAATCGCTGTTCATCTCCGACTCGCCCAAAGACTCCTCCGAAGAGGATACGCCCCATATGAGCTTTGGAAGGGCTGTATGATCATGTTCGGCATGATAAGAAGCAACAAAATGAAACATACCAGAATTACTATGGTATCCGGGTACTTACGACTTCGCCAGGGGCTTATCCCTGAGCAGCCACTCGTCATCGCTGTAGGTGGCGGTTGTGGAGTTGTCCGGAAGGAGGGTCCTTCCCTTCTTGGACCCTTCGGCCGCCCCGGCCGGGGCGGCCTTCCTTTTCCTGTCCCCCCCCCCCCCGGCTGGGGGGGAGCACTTTCCTCTTCCTCCTCCTCGTTTTCATGGGAGGAGTGCGCCTCAGTGCTTTCGGACGATGAGTCCGATATAACCTTGCGCCGGAGACCCTTCCTAGTCCCCGTGGCCTTCTTCTTGGCCTTCTTCTCTGGCACCTCATAAGGCGCCAGAACCAGCATCTCCGTTAGGAGAGCATCTGCTGGATCTTCGGGCAGGGGAGCCGGACAATCGATCTGCTCGGTTGTCTCTACCCAGTCCTGTCAAATGGCGTGGAGGCTTAGATCCCGCGCGTGGTTATACGGGGGAAAAGAACATCTTATGAGATGTAAAAGACTTACCGGATTGGCATGGCGCTTTGCGCTGAGTCCGCGGTCCTCGGTAAGGGGAGGAGGTACCTCGGCGCCCTTGAACAGCACCTTCCAGACGTCCTTGTGCGTCATGTCAAAGAGCTCTCACAGCGTCTGGTGCTCGGCTGGGTCGAACTCCCACAAATTGAATGCCCGTCTTTGACACGGGAGGATCCGGCGGAAGAGCATGACTTGGACCACGTTGACGAGCTTGATTTTCTTGCTCATCATGTTTTTGATGCATGCCTGGAGTCCGGTCAACTCTACCGAGGAACCCCAGGACAGGCCCTTCTCTTTCCAGGAAGTGAGCCGCATGGGGATTCCGGATCGAAATTCGGGGGCCGCCACCTAGTTGGTGTTGCGCGGCTCAGTGACATAGAACCACCCCGATTGTCACCCCTTTACGGTCTCCACATAGGAGCCTTCGAGCCAGGTGACGTTGGGCATCTTGCCCACCATGGCGCCTCTACACTCCGCTTGCTGGCCGACCACCACCTTCGGTTTAACGTTGAAGGTCTTCAGCCACAGGCCGAAGTGGGGCTTGATGCGGAGGAAGGCCTCGCACACGACGATAAACTCCGAGATGTTGAGGATGAAATTGGGAGCCAGATCGTGAAAGTCCAGCCCGTAGTAGAACATGAGCCCGCGAACAAACGGGTGGAGGGGAAATCCCAGTCCGCGGACGAAATGGGTAAGAAATACCACCCTCTGATGGGGTTCTGGACTAGGGACGATGTGCCCCGCATCTGGCAGCCAGTGCGCGATATCCGTGGCTAGGTATCCGGCTCCCCGCAGCTTTGTGATGTCCTCCTCCATAACGGAGGAGACCATCCACTTGCCTCCCGCTCCGGACATGCTAGGAGTGGTTTGAGGAGAAAAACGCGAACTTGGGCGCTGAGGCTCGAGTGTGCAAGAAAGGATGAGCAAGGAGGAAGAAGGCGTGGGTGAAAAAGGTAAATCCTTGTCCCTTTATAAGGGCGGAAGAAACTATACGCCTCCCACCTGCCTAGTAAATTCGCTTATTCCCCAAGTGCCGTAATTAATGGCGCGGTTGGGTTACCCACACCCGTATTGATGAGAATCCCGTGATAAGGGGACACGATCTCTGCTTCGACAAGACGTGCCAAGAGAACCGCCCCGCAATGTGTGCAGTAGCTGGTTGAGAAAAACAGTTCGAATAATGACCGGGCCATGGTGTGATGTCATGCTGCCGAATGTGTCAGCAGATTAGATTTGTGGAAATATTATTCTCTCTACGGTGGTATGTGGAATTTGTTTTGCAGAGCCGGACACTATCCTTGTGTTCAAAATCTTCTATGGAGTATTCGGAGGAGGAACCCGCCTTGCAATGCCGAAGACAATCTGCGCGCCGGACTCATCGTCATTGAAGCCTGGTTCAGGGGCTACTGAGGGAGTCCTGGATTAGGGGGTCCTCAGACGGCCGGACTATATACTTTAGCCGGACTGTTGGACTATGAAGATACAAGATTGACGACTTCGTCCCGTGTCCGGATGGGACTCTCCTTGGCATGGAAGATAAGCTTGGCAATACGGATATGTAGACCTCCTCCCTTGTAACCGACTCTGTGTAACCCTAGCCCCCTCCGGTGTCTATATAAACCGGAGGGTTTAGTCCGTAGGACAACAACAATCATACCATAGGCTAGCTTCTAGGGTTTAGCCTCTATGATATCATGGTAGATCAACTCTTGTAATACTCATATCATCAAGATCAATCAAGCAGGAAGTAGGGTATTACATCCATCGAGAGGGCCCGAACCTGGGTAAACAGTGTCCCCCGCCTCCTGTTACCATCCGCCTTAGACACACAGTTCGGGACCCCCTACCCGAGATCCACCGGTTTTGATACCGACAGTATGCATGTGTACTTTTTATGCTATGATATATGTTTGGTTTGATCTGTGTATCTCTTGTTGTCATGTTTGGGTATTGTTTGTATTATGTGATCATGTGCTTAGCACTGTTATGGTAGACGTGGTTTTGGGCCGAGTGATTCATGAAAGTGGTGAGTGTTTATAGCTGTAGGCTCGGGATACAATACGGTCGCGAGTCTTCAGCATTTTCGCCAGTGGGCATTGATGGGACTCATTGTTTATTATGCTACATTTTCCGATGTTATTATTGAATAAAGCTAGCTATGTGCTACGAGATTGCAATACTTTATAAATTCTGGATCATACATTGTAGCAAGTCGATCCAGGGACTACGAGATTGTAATACTTTATAAATTCATATGTATTGTATGTGCTACCGAGTCGATCCAGGCACTAGCACGGTGAGCACAGAGAGATCAAATCTTATCAGGTTCGGGTCGTTACATATTATTAATAATCCATTTATTAATCTAATTGGCCATTCATATTAAGCACACAATATATTTCATTTTCATATTAAGGAAGCCGGATTTCATAATTGAAATACATTAGAGTACAACATCATATAGTTTCAGCACTCAGCTACCCCATTACACAACTGCACCAGCACCAAGTTTCACATGCAACATCTATAACCTCTGGAAATTAGCATCATAAACAGTACATGGACAGATGAATCTCATCTGGAAAACTGCTGAAGCGAAAGGTGAATATTGAGCCTTCATTGATGTTGAAGGTCTTTGCAACTTTAGGCCAGTGCCTGTGGATGATTGACCGTCCATCCTTTGTCCTCTTCAGGAAGACTTCAATATTGAACCGTGTGTGTTGTATGAATACCTTCCTCGCCTCCTGACCATACAGATGGTTTGAGAGGTAATCATCAATGAACTACTTTGGAAAGGCCTAAAAACAAGGATATGCATAAACATCTTCTCTAGATTTGAAATGGTGCAAAGGAATTAAAAAGACAAGGTATAACAGTTCGTACCATGTTGTAGTGAACTCATGTCTTCTTCGTTGTGCAGACAAAGATCTTGTTGTTTTTTGTCGCTAATTTCTTTATCCTAACAATCTTTCTGAGTTTCTTGACACTTGACTGATATCCATGGACAACTCATTTCCCCATATGAAAAAAGGGTCGAACAGTGAGTCAAAACCTCTAACAGCAGGACCTAACTGTGCAAGACCAAATTGTTAAAAACCTAATTTTTAAAAACAAGAAGTGGAAAAGTGTGTTATTAACTGCAACATGCCTAATATTTAAAAGCAAGCAAACATAGTCTTTCAAATTTGTATTGTGTAGGTCTAAGTATACTAGTTATTGGCCCAGGTTGGATCCATGGGTTAGAGTTAGTTTGAGCTAGTTTGGACTCAAATAGCCCTAAAGTATCCAAACACAAGGGCTAGTTTGAGCTAGTTGCGTCTAACCCACCCAAAATAACTATCCCGCCCAAGAGGTGCTAATCGGGGACTAGTTCTCCTAGTGCATTTATTGTCAATCTAACCCTGTCATCCAAACACCTCTTTGGCTAGATTTAGTTTAGGGTTAGTCATTGTTGAGTATCACTATTATTTAGGAAACGTAGGATAGCATAGGATTTATTCTACCTTGACTTGTACTCCAAGATGACCATGTACTCCTATATATATGCCCACGAGGATCAAGCAATACAATCAACTATTCCACCAATCTCTCTCTCCCTTTTAACTGTCATGAGCTAGAAACTAACTCTAACCTCTAGCTAAGTTATAGTATCCAAACAGTGCCATTGTTAATCAAATGGAAAGGCGTGTTAAATACTCCCTCCGGTCCTTTTACTCTGCATATAAGAATTGTCTAAAGTCAAACTTCATAAAGTCTGACATTATTTATATGAGAAAATATCAACATCTACCGTGCTAAAGTTATACAATATGAAAATTTAAGTCATGACACATCTACTGATATTGATTTCAAATTGTGAATGTTGGTATTTTTTTCTATAAAGTTGGTGAAACTTTACGATGCTTGACTTTAGAAAAATCTTATATGTGAACTAAAAAGATTGGGAGGGAGTACAACATGCTTAACAGCAACAAAATATAGCCATTCATAGACCTATTCTCAAAATTGGTATTGATGAAATTGAACTGCAAAGTTCATACTAGCACATATAGAACATCACACTATTAATAGCTGAAATAAAGAAGGTATACTACGAACAACCAAAGATGGCAATTGAAACTGGACATATGCTAACTACAAACAACTGAACAACCAAAAACGGTAGAAATAGACAAGGCGTAATGCAAACAACAAAATGTAGCAATAAATACTGGACAGGTTCTCACTACAAAAGGGGTTCGAGAAAACAAATCATGGGATTCCCCGGGTGAAGAGGCACGGCAAAACAAATCATGGGTTTCCTCACATGTCAGAGATTGGCTCCTCCTCCTGGTCGCCGTCGATGAGGTCCGACTTGCCAGCTGAGGATCCCAAGCCAGCGTCACAGAATGTGTCCTTCATAAATGACAAAAGGGGATCCATGGCGATGAAGGGTGGAAAATTATTCACAACGAGCCGCAGGAGATCAGCGGCAGGGCCATTGATGAGATCGATGGCTGTCGAACCCGAAGGGTCGGGGGTGGGCAACTTAACCTGTGACATAGCCCGCATCAATCCGTCGCTGTCGACGACCACGATGTCGTAGCTGGCGTCCATGACATGCCAGAATATTCTAGCCCACTGATTGAAAGGCTCCATACAGGTCCAGCCATCCGCGCCAGATTCCTCGGTGGCCACCTCACCGACGTCAGGCGTAGAGGCCGCGGTAAAGCTCTTTGGGCCATTCGCTCCTCGAGCTCCCCGGGGAGCGTAGCCGGGCTTAGGCTATGATGCTCTAGAGTGGGGAAGGGGTGGGGACGGGGATCGAGGGGAAAGGGGGCGTTTCACATGCATCATCTAAGAAACTCAGGGCGGCGAGGGTATGTATATTGATGGGTAAACTGCATGGGCAGACCAACAGAGGTTGATGATGGAGGTAGCATGGCGGCAATGACCTGGCTAGGTTTCGAGCAAGGGAGGGGTGGTGTGTATGTGTGTGAGCGGGGGATTTGGGGTGAGCAAAGGATTTGGGGTGTGTGTGGAGGGCGTCCAAGGTGGTGTTTGATGAAATGCCGCGGGTACTGAAATTTTTACTAGGCGGCAGTAAAATGGCGGGGCTACCAAAAATTTGGATCAAGGGATTGAAGCAGAGCAGGGCGGTAGTAACGAACATAACACATAGTTAAAACATAATAATCGTGTGCTATCAAACAAAAAAACACTCCAACCAAGCAGATATTTTTGAGATTGCGAGGGATGCAGGCGGGAGTAAAATGCCAGGGCTACTGAAAATTTGGATCTACTGATTGAAGCAGAGCGGGAGTAACAGACATCGCACACAGTCCACACATACTAATCGTGTGCTATCAAACAGAAAAACCATCTAGGCGGGTAGATATTTTCGAGATTGTGAGGGAGTAGATATTTTCGAGAGGGGGAGGGAAGCCTCATGGAGCCCAATCTACTGTGATCATGTGGGTGATAGGGGCAGGGGCGCAAAAAATTGGTAATCCTAGGGAACCGTGTCTATTTCGTACCCCATAGTAGACGGTTGCTGCGTCCGACTCGTCTGTTGTTTATAAATTTGGCGAAAAAATGCAGCAAAGGGTCAGAACACGAACACACTTGCATGTGGACCAAATATATGTATGAAAAGGGTGGTTTGATGTTCAAATACCCAATGCACAACTTTGCTGTGGCATTTGTTGCACAGAGCGCATGTTATTATTGCTAGCCCCCCCCAGACACACACACACACGCACACTTCATGGTGGTGGGAGGGGAATCCTAGCTATGAACGCATGCCCCCAAATAGCTAGGTCTGACATCTCACCCTACCGTAAAACAAAACCGAAAGGAGTACACCATGGTCAACCCCCCCCCTTGCTTCCAATCAAATGTGGACCGTGTGCGGGCCCACAAATGTGTTCTTCTGGCATTAGATGGGTGAAACCACATACGAACCACACCTACGGGTGGCCCGATATGTGTGTGTGTGTGTGTGTGTGTGTGTGTGTGTGTGAAAACGATGTGGTGTGTGATATTTAAATAACCAAATCACAAATTTGATGTGGCACATGTGCATCGCAAATTAACCGGACATCCCCGACCCCACGGAGGTTCATCTAGTGCGAAGTAGTACTGTGCCCCCCCCCACACACACACTTTGATTCGGTGGGCGGGGGCATCTCACCAAGGTGTATTGTAAGACTGACCAAGAGGAATCACCAGCTTGGTCATATAACCTCTCTTATTGTTGGGTCAAATTCTTGCATGGCAGTCCACACGGGGCCCCACAAAATAGGCTACCTTGTCACCGATAACCACGTGAGGGAGTGCCTGAAGACACCCATTGCATGCATGTGGCCCAATGCAAACATATGTATGAAGTGTCATGTGGTGTTTGAGTATACCCAATGCACAACTTTGATGTGATACCGTGCTTTTGGAACTGGAAAGTCCCCACACGGAGCGAGGGTTCACGATGCATATACTGTATATATAGGGATTCATGTGTATGCAAGTCCTCAAACTTAGGTCTCGAATCTCACCATGATCGAAGTATGACTATACGCTAACGCGAACCAAGAGAAGAACAATCGACATTGGTAACCTCTCTCGCGTTGTTGGTCGAAGTGATGGACGTCCACGCAGGCCCACGAATATATAGGCCGTCGATGATAACCAAGCGAGGGAGAGTGTCCAAAGACAACCATTGCATGCATGTGCCCCAAACATATGTATGGACATGCGTGATGCATGCATATATGTTTTAATACCAAAAGCACAACATTTCGATATGGCGCATGCATGCGTCGAAAATTGCACAGTCCTCACACAGATCTGGTTCATGACGCATTGCGTGCTTGCCCCTCCCCCCTTTTGACCCAGTGGGAGGGATTCGTGTGCACACATGCGCTCAAAGTATAATATGTTATCTCTCACATCATGACATGCATGTACCGTACCGTATAAGACGAACCAAAATTTAATCCCCTCCTAATTATAAGTCAAATTAACCTCTTTCGCTATAGGTCAAAGTGATTGACCAAGCGGGCACACAGAGATGGACGAAGCATCTCGCCGATAACCCCATGAGTGAGTGCTAGAGGACAACTTCCATCGCTTGCTTGTGGGCCAAACACATGTATGGAGATGTGTGGTTGTGATGTTTGGATACCTAATGTATATGCAGAACTTTGATGTGGCATCTGCCTCAGAAACCTGTAAGTCCCCACACGAACCGAGCTTCATGACACGCAGCATATATATGCTGCCCCCTCCCCTCTTCGATGCGTGATATATACTCCTACTTACTGTAACACAATCCGAAAATAATCCTCCTTGTTCATCAAATTACTTTTCTTGATCATTGTGTCATATATTAGATGGACGATGAACTCGCGCCCATGGAGGGGAGCGTCGCAGGCGAATGAGTGACAACCATCGTCTGCACGTGGCCCAATGTGTTGGTGAAGTTTTTAGTACCCAATATGCACAACTTCTTTGTGGCACCTGCCTCGGAAACCGAAAAGTCCCCACACGGAGCGAGATCGTTCATGACGTGTGTGTAAGTAGTATGTGCTGCCTCGGCCCCCTCCTCCCCTCTTCGACGCATACTATATACTCCTACCACAACACAGCCCAAAAAGAAACCTCCTTGTTGGGTCAAAGTGACGCATGACAACCTCGCGGGCCCACGGATGGAAGCATCGCACGCGACTGATTGTCCTATATGACGTGCAGTATATGTTGCCCTCGGCCACCCTCTTCAACGTGTACTATATATATACTCCTCTTGTATGTAACAAAAACCAAAAAATGACCATCCTTGGTGGTCAAATTAAGCTCTCTCACTGCACGTCATAGTGCTGGACGGCGACCTCGCGGACCCCTAGAGAGAGTCACACGTGAGTGAGTGTCCTAGGACCACCGCGTGCATGTGGCCCAAAGATGCATGTCAAAAACATTCTGCAGCGAACATGCGAAAAGGAGTTTAGTTTAAAAAATGAAAAAAAAATTAGATAACATTTGTCTGTTTTTATACACTGATTGATTTCCCAGGGATTGAATGTGAAAAAATCAAATTTGATCTACATGAGACCCATGATAGTGCACAAAAATGGATCGCAAAATCATATGTGTATGTGTCCCTGGGTGCATGTTTAGTCCCCATGCAAGAAATTTCTAACAATCAAGAATCTTGATTTTAAAATCCAGTAAATCCAAAACTAAGTTGAAATTCATGAAACTTATCGTGGTGTCATATGGACACCAATAGACTGTGATATTTTTTTTAAATGTGAGACAATTTTTGATATAATCTTCTTATAGACAGGAAATTATCAATAAATATCAACCAATATCACGAACGGACTCTTTATTCGAACCGTGTGCGTTAGACCAACAATGTACGTGTCGTGCTTCGGTTAAGCAATAAAGCGGCAGAATTAATCATCAAAAAGGAAAAACCAATATAATATGCATCGCACACACATCCCGTGTGCCATACGAGCACGCGTGAGTTGACGAGAGGCATGTTAGCAGTCCGCCACGCAGGTAGACCGGGAGGTCGAGGCATGCGCGTGTTCGCTATGCATTCACCATGGGGTGTGCTCGTGGCTGTGCGAAATGATGGTAGGCATGCCAGCAGTCCGCTACGCGGGCTCACCAGGAGGCGAGCCAGCCCTTTGATCGCCGCCCACCTCGCTCCCACTGCTCCATATTAATGGCGCACCCGATACACAAGTCATAATAGGCGGCTGCACACCCCGTCCACAGTTGTCAGCACCGCATGGAGTGTATTAGGATTTTGCCGAAGCGCACCATCGGTGGGAGTGGCGACGCCGGGGCTGGTGAAGCACCCACACAATGCATGAAGCTGGGCGCAGAGGTTGCTGTCCCTACCGATGAGGTCTCGCGCGGGCAGCAGCGTAACATTGACTTCGTCACCGTCGTCGTGCCTCCCCAGCCAGAGGCAGAGGTCCACAGCTACTCGGGCAACGACTCCAACGGAAAACCGGTTAGTCCCCCCTCCCCTTTTGTTGGGAATAGAAATCCCTGGTTATATTCAGCCAGTCCATGAAATCAGAGTAAGATTCGTTAGATCCGGGTTGTGTGTTGATTGTTTGAATGGTATCTATGGTTAGTGATTAATTGTTTGTTCTGTACAAATGATTTTTTGCTAATAATCCGACCAGGGTTAGCGTGTGTGCTAATAATTCATAGCCAGATCTTGAGAATTGATTTTGAATGTCCTACATATATGTTTGTGCCCTTTTTTCTTCCAGATCTTGAGAATTGAGTTTGAATGTCATGCATGTATGTTTCTGCCATTTTTTAGATTGCTATGTACACAGATGAGGCTCCAGCCAGCAGCGCCGCCGGTTGTAGATCCTGCACCGGCAGCGCGGGCAGAAGCGGCCACGCCCTAGATCCGAGGAACCCGTAGAATATCAGGCAGACCACATAAGCGATTTCCCGGACAACATCCTTGGGGAGATCATCTTCCTTCTCCCCACCAAGGATGGATGCCGCATACAGGACCTTGCATCACGTTGGCACACTCAGTGGCGCGCGCGCCTCTTAATCTCAACTGTCACCGGCTATCTGTCGTTCATGATTTTGAACTCCACTGAGCCATCATCTCCTCCCACCAGGGCTCCGTTCAACGCCTATGCATCCTGGCATGCTGCCTGCTGCACATACCCTACACGATGGACGCCTGGCTGACATCCCGCCAATTCGAAAAACTCCAGCATCTTGAGTTCTACCATTACAACCTTCAGGATAAAAGTCTCCTGAGTCATTTTACCACCTCTAGTCATAAGTCTAATAGCATGATCATTCATCTTATTATTCATTTCATTGAGCAAATCATTTTGTGCCTTGAGAACTTGTTCTACTTGAGTTCTTACCATAGGAGCATGTTTACTAACAATCTTGAGATCATTAACATTTCTACACATATAGTCACTCAAGCATTCAAGCATATAAGCATTACATTTCAATTGTCTACTAACATATGCATTGAAGTTTTCTTGTTTAACAACAAAGTTATCAAATTCATCCAAGCATTTACTAGCAAACTTATTATGAGGGATATCACCTTCATCAAATCTATAGAGAGAATTTACCTCTACTACCTGTGTCGGGTTATCAAGACCATGTATTTCTTCAATAGGTGGTAAATTCATAACATCTTGAACTTTAATACCTTTTTCTTTCATAGATTTCTTTGCCTCTTGCATATCTTCAGGACTGAGAAATAGAATACCTCTCTTCTTCAGAGTTGGTTTAGGAGGTGGTTCGGGAAGAGTCCGATCATTATCATTACTCAATATATTATTCAATAGTACTTCAGCTTTTTCAACGGTTCGTTCCTTGAAAACACAACCAGCACAACTATCTAGGTGGTCCCTAGAAGCATCACTTAGTCCATTATAAAAGATATAAAGTACTTCATTTTTCTTGAGAGGATAATCAGGCAAAAGCATTAAGTAATTTGAGAAGCCTCCCCCAAGATTGTGGGAGACTCTCTTCTTCAATTTGCACAAAGTTAAATATTTCCTGTAAAGTAGCTTGTTTCTTAATGAGCAGGAAAATATTTTTCAGAGAAGTAATATATCATATCCTGGGGACTACGCACACAACCAGGAGCAAGAGAATTAAACCATATCTTAGCATCACCCATTAATGAGAAAGGAAACAACTTAAGAATATAGTAATAGCGTTTTTTCCTCATGAGCAAATAGGGTGGCTATGTCATTCAATTTAGTAAGATGTTCCACAACAGTTTCAGATTCATAACCATGGAAAGGATCAGATTCAACCAAAGTAATTAACTCAGGATCGACAGAGAATTCATAATCCTTATCAGTAACAAAGATAGGTGAAGTAGCAAACTTAGGATCATGTTGCATTCTAGCATCAAAGGGTTTTCTTTCCACTTGCATCATAATTTCTTAAGATCATCTCTATCCTTACAAGCAAGAAAGTCCCTAGCTACCTCTCCATCCATAACATAATCCTCTGGTATAACGGGCAATTCATATCTAGGAGAGCCAGGTCTGACAGGTGTTTTAAGTGTTCAGTTTCAGTAATTTCATCAGTTTCAGAAATATCATCATCTTCAGCATTCTCAATATTTTTAGCTCTAGCAAGTTGTTCATCAAGAAATTCTCCCAGTGGCACATTATTATCAAGAAAAGCAGTAGTATCATAATAGCAGAAGGAGCATCATCAATTAATTGCGACATATTAGAATTAATAGCAGGTGGTGGTGTCGCAAGCTTACTCAAAACAGAAGGTGAATCAAGTCCAGAGCTAGATGGCAGTTCCTGACCTCCCCTCGTAGTAGAGGGAAAATCTTGGTTTTGGTATCTTTCAATTTCCTCATAGTGATCAACAGATATAAATCCCAAGTTACTCAGAGAATAGAACTATGCTCCCCGGCAACGGTGCCAGAAAAAGGTCTTAATAACTCACAAGTTTAGGGGATCGCAACAGTTCTCGAGGGTAGAGTATTTAACCCAAATTTATTTATTCGACACAAGGGGAGGCAAAGAGTATTCACGAGTATTAGCAGTTGAGTTGTCAATTCAGCCACACCTGAAAGACTTAATATGTGCAGCAAAGTATTTAGTAGCAAAGTAGTATGGAAGTAACGGTAACGGTGGCAAAAGTAATTAACAATAGCAGTTTTGTAGTGATTGTAACAGCAGTAGCAGTCATACATGTTTATGGAAAGTAACTTAGCAAAGATTAATATGTGAAAAGCTTGTAGGCAATGGATCGGCAATGATAATTGTGTTGGATGATATTCATCATGTAGCAGTCATAGCCTAGGGTGACACAGAACTAGCTCCAATTCATCAATGTAATGTAGGCATGTATTCTGTATATAGTCATACGTGCTTATGGAAAAGAACTTGCATGACATATTTTGTCCTACCCTCCTGTGGTAGCGGGGTCCTAATGGAAACTAAGGGATATTAAGTCCTCCTTTTAATAGAGAACCGAACCAAAAAATTAGCACTTAGTGAATACATGAACTCCTCAAACTACGGTAATCACCAGAAAGAATCCCAATTATTGTCACCTTGAGTTATGCGGATCATAACTCGTAATAGGTGTCTACAACTTGCAAGATAGGATCAAGAACACAAATAAATTCATGAAAACATAATAGGTTCAGATCCAAAATCATGGAACTCGGGCCCTAGTGACAAGCATTAAGCATAGCAAAGTCGTAGCAACATCAAACTCATAACATAGCGGATAGTAGGGATCAAACCCTAACAAAATAACTCGATTACATGATAAATCTCATCCAACCCATCACCGTCCAGCAAGCCTACGATGAAATTACTCACTACCGGAAGTGAGCATCATGAAATTGGTGATGGAGGAAGGTTGGTGATGATGATGGCGACGAATGCCCCTCTCTAGAGCACCGAATGGACTCCAGATCAGCCCTCCCGATGAAGAACAGGAGACGGCGGCGGCTCCGTATCGTAAAACGCGTTGAATCCTTCCTCTCAGATTTTTTCTCCCCGAATAGGGTTATATAGAGTTGGAGTTAGGGTCGGAGGAGGTCCAGCGGGCCCACAAGCCCACTAGGCGTACCCCAGGGGGGCGCCCCCTAGGCTTGTGGCCTCTAGGTGGATCCCCTCTGGTAACTTCTTGCGCCAGTATTTTTTATATATTCCACAAAAATTCTCTATAAATTTTTAGGTCAATCCGAGAACTTTTATTTCTGCACAAAAATAACACCATGGCAATTCTGCTGAAAACAGCGTCTGTCCGGGTTAGTTGCATTCAAATCATGCTAATTAGAGTCCAAAACAAGGGCAAAAGTGTTTGGAAAAGTAGATACGATGGAGATGTATCATTAAACACTTTGTACATAGTATCATACATGGTTATAGATTCTGAACATCTAGCTAGAGCATACATGTACTATGATTTGAATTCAACATAAAATGGATACATATATTTGAATTCGAGATCGTATGTACATGTAGTTCATATTTATATGGGAATTTACTACTCCTATATTCATGTCATGTGTTGTGAAGATAATATTTAGATGGTTGTATAACTACCCCGAGTACAATCCCATTCAAACAGGGAAAATGTACTCAAATTTAGTCCATATACTAGACAACATGAATTGTTTTTTTATTGTTGAGGGAAGTGCAATTTGATTTCGTACTGTACACGTTAAGCTTGTTGTCCCGATTTCTTTAGTTTTTTGTTGTTGTATTTGAATGGCATTTTTGTAATATAGTAAAGTGGGACATGCACTGGTACAGCAAGGTGCTATACAAACGGTTTTTAACTCCTTTCCGCGAAGGCATTTTGAACCGCCGCCAACTGAGTGTGTGCGATAGGGGGGTCCTTCCCACACGACCCAAAAACCGTCGGGGATAGGGAGCCTTGATGCATACAATTGTCCCTATAAAACTATTTCTGATGTCTCGAATATCCCAAACGCTCCATCCTTGCTACTGATTGTGTGCTGGCATTACCATCGCAGTCGAAGTTCTGTGGTTTTACCTTAAACCAGGCACAGTCCAGGCATATTCCAGGGACGGGATTTTTCCAGGCACGTACCAAACTGGCTCTACGTTTACGATGCTCAGCACATCACAAACAGTTCATGATTGTAAACTGTGTACAATAGGTCGACAATCACACACATTTAGTTTTCCCGCACCGTTTGTGATATTGTCTGACATCACACACGCTTGGCAAACGGCAAATGTGAGCATGGTTACACACGTTTCCTCTCTGTGAACCATGTCGGATTATGATGTATATCACACGCGCTGTGCTTTATAGACTGTGTGCACCGTAATGACCTGCAGAGCATAGTTTCACCCTAATTTAATTGCTGCTATTTAAAATTGTACCTAATTTGAATTTGAAAGTAGGTTATAGCTTTATTCATATCCATCAGGTTCAAACAACCAATGCATTATTCGATTCACAGCTACATATGTTCGAGAATTACATAAGCACCAAATAAAAAATGATGAACCAGGGTTGTATACTTGTACTATTAAAGGTGGTAAAGAAAGAGGCAAGAGACATTCTGGTTGCTGAACAAGGTGAAGCGGAATGGCCCTATTGTGCTCTCCTCGATGCAGAAGGCACACACGACTCTAGTCCAACCCCTTGTGATGGCAGGCCGCCAATCATGTAGTTTGAGAGGTAATCTTGCGTAAACTGTTTCAGGATCCACTTCAAAGGAAAAATATTCAGACATTGTCATCTAACACAACTCATTACAGGTAGTAAAAAGAAGGCTACAAAGTTCTTACTTACCGTCCTGCAGTTCACCATTGTCTTGCAAAAAGTGTAAACAAATAGTTCAGTTGACATATTTTGACCCATTTTAATAACAATCTTTATCAGTTTCCTCACTTGATGCTGGTTCATGAATATCTCATTGCCCCAAACGCAGAAAGGGTCGAAGTATGGATCTTTGGCAGTGACATGGGTACCTAAAAGCACCAAGTTAATATTAGAAGGTAAACAACAATTGCAAAATGATGTAGTACAACACTCCCTCCATCCCACTATATAAGATCTAATTACATGTATATCTAGACATCATCAGAACATTAAGGTAACACTCTTCCTTGTTGCTATGTAGCCTGGGATTGCATATTTAGTCATTCAGCACAATGCATGTTGCTATGTAGCCTCAGAAATATTAAATATGGCCCTAGTTAATCTACCGATAAATGGGTAAAAGATATATTCAGTGAAATGTCCGATTCGACGATTAATCCCTTATCAGCCCCGAGGCTATATGGTACGAGCTACCTGAATAGTGAGTATATATAAGCAATGCGATGAAACTAACCTCGATGGAAAACAGCAGCTGTTCTCAATATTGTCCTGTATGAGTACATATAAAGGCATCTTAAGCACAATAGGCTAAACATCAACCAAATATATCCATGGTAGACAACATAATCTACAAATGATATCTTCAGTGTGCAGGTTTAAGCATGCTGGTTAAGCAAAACAAGAAGTGGAAAGGTGTGTTAACCGCAACAGGCATAATAACATTTAAAAACAAGCAAATATAGTCATTCAAACTGGTATTGTGCAGGTCTAAAGTACACTAGTTATTGTTAAAAACGAAAAGGCGTGTTAATTGCAACATCCTTAACAGCAACCAAATATCGTAATTCATAGTGGTATTGTTGAAACTGTTATTGATGAAATTGAACTGCATGGCAAATAGTTGCACATATAGAGCATCACATTGTGAAGAACTGAAATAAACAAGGCATGAGGGCATCTCTAGCCGATCCCCTGAAAGTTAACGGACTAAAACCCTTAGTGGAGTATATATATACTCCAGCAATTTTTGGCCATTTCTAGTCGATCCCCTAAACTTAACGTTGTAAAATTCAATTTGATCAAGTTCAAAGTAGGTTCAACAGAAAGTAGCATGCGTTCAACCATAAACATAGATAGCTTTGCATAACCAAACGTAAAACATAAATTTTAACTAAACTAAACTACTTTCAGTCGAAGTGGAGGTCGAGCCAATCCTTCCTCGTCAGGTATGGTGTGCCGCGAGCCGGGTCCTGGCCGGTGTCGTCGTCGGGGTCATTAGGGAAGACACTCCTCCACTCGTCGACGTCGATCTCCTTGTCCTCGCCGCCCACCTCGATGCCCTCTTCGCCATCGTCCTCGCCTCCTTGGACCTCATCATCGAAGGAGAGCACGATAACCTCACCGCCCTCCGTGCCGGCAAACATCATCCGCTCTGCCTCCACGAGCTTCGGGTTCTGCCGGCGGAGCTCTTGCATGTAGGCCTCGTCAGCGGCCTCGGCCTCGAGGCGCTCCCATGCCTCGCGGTCCTCCCATGCCATAGCCGAGCTCACCACCCATGGCTGCGGTGGGACGAGGTCGACGGGACGTGTGTCGAAGTGGAAACTGAGCCTAGCTGCCGCGCCATGGTAGTGGACCTGCCAGCGGTCGTACTCCATGGCTACGAGCTCGGCCGTGTGGAAACTACCGAGCCACCGGCGGTTGTGGGTCTCCCGATCCGTAATCTTGGTGACCAACGTCCCCCACCGCCGCTGCTGGACCCCGAGGTAGGACCTCGTCGGTGGCCGGGCCCGAGGGAGAACGGGGAAGTCCTCGAACCAGTGTAGGGGCGCGGAGGTGGGTGAATCGGGTGACCGCCGATGGCGGATCAATAATGTAACGCCCCGAGACCGATGCTCCAGAAGCCTTCAATGTTCTTCGTTGTCATTGTGTGTTTTTATTTGTTTGTTGCATTTCATCATGGCATCATCCGCATTGCATCGGCACCTCGTTGCCGTCATTGTTTTTAAAACCTGCATCCGCTCATAGTTGTCGCGTCCCCCTTGCTATCGCTGTCCGTTTCGAGACCAACCACACTTGCAACATTGCTCCTTGTTTTCTCTCTTGTCTTCTCTGGGGCCTTTTGTCAGACACTTTGTCTTTGTCGACCCCTCTCAGACCACCCCTCGCGCGCGTCCAAAAATTGTCCCAAACCCGACCCGGGTTGTTGTTACCGATGGGTCCGGATCATCCCCTAACATCTATAAAACATCTCCGTTTTATTATTCGGGCTACCTAACCTATTTATTTACGACCGCCCGATTATAATCGGACGGGCCGGATTAGCCCTACCCAGTCCCTGCCTATATAATCAGACCGAACCCTAATTTCTAGGGAGCTGTCCCATCCATTCTCCTCTCCGCCGCCACTAGCTCCACCTGGTCTCCCCCTTCCTCGGGATCCCCGATCCAATCCATCCACCCCACTCGCCCCGATCCAAATCCACCTCCCCGCGCCTCCACTCGATCCCTGGCCATCTCCTGCCCGAGCGATCCCTCCTCCTTGCCTCGCCCGAACCCAAAGAGAGGAGCTCCTCTTCGACCTTCAGTCGCCGCTAGCCGGAGCACCGGACCCAGCAGATGAGTCGCCGCCGGCCTCCTTTTCCTCTCCCCTGTTTTCCTCTCCTACCTCCTCTAAACTTTCTCCCTTGTTTGTTTTCTCCTCTGCCAGGAAACGTACGGGGCTCGCCCCTGCTGCCATGGTCGCCGGTGCAAGGTTCTGCACCTCCCGTGCTCGCACGACCGTGCGCGTTGACCGCCTCGAGCCGTCCCCGCCGCTAAGTGCCGCCGACGACCTCCATCTACCCGTCGCTGCGCCAAGTCCCTCGCCCCGCCTCTGCTTCCCTGCTCCAAATCGAACGCCAAGCCGCTGCCCTGGAGCTTCTCCACCGCCGGCGCCCTCCTCCAGCAAGGCCCTCGTCTCGTTCGTCTCCGACATCAGCGCCGTCTGCCCCGGCAACCTCAACGTCGAGCTCCAGTAGGAACTGCTTCACGCGCCCCTGTGCCCGCGAGCGTCTGAGGCTGCGCCCTCCTCCTCGTCCAGCCCCTCCCCATCGCCTGCATCTCCTCTGGCAGCGCCGCCATGCCCGCATGCCTATGGCGAAGCTCCGGTGAGCCAAGCCGCGCCTGTGCCCCTGTTTCTTCCTTCCCCTTCACCTTCTATCTCTCACACGTCTCCCTCTCTCTCTCTGATGCGTCCACGGGAGGAGCTTCACTCTCGCCGGAGTCCTTCTCCTCGCTGGTTCCCACCGACCCCGTCGCCAGAACCTCCCCGGCGCCGTCTTCTGCATCGCCGTGAACCTTCCGCTGCTTCTGTTGCTCATTCTTCAGTAACGAGCAGAGCATCTCGCCCGCCCTCGCCCGTTGACCGATCCGGCTGCTCGTGGGTCGCACCAGGCCCAGCGGTGCCTCCCCTTGGCCCGTCACCGTGATCCCCAAGGCCCAGTTCCCTGTAGCCCAATGTGAGCAACTCCCCTCAGCCCAGTACAACTCAGTTTCGGCCCGATGTATATTTTTTCTGCTATGAACGAATTTCACTATTTCCAGAAAAACTGCATATTTATAGAGTACCCCTTGCTGTTCATGCATTTAATAACTGAATAACCATGCATCATATGTAAATAATTTATATATGAAAAGTGCTTAGAATTTCATCTAGTTTCATAATATGCCACTCTCATCCTTGTTTAAAATGTTTAAAATGCAGTTTGTTTAAATTTGCTCGAATGCCATGTTAAAATGATTTATTTCATAACTAATTAACCGTAACTCGGAATTTAATAAACTTTATATGTAAATGGGGTAGGAAAATGCATAGATTAACATGTTGCACTTTACTTTCCTGTTTAACAACAATAAAATATGGTTTTAGGCAGAACAGTACCAAATCTAAAATATGGACATGCGGATTTTCCGGAATTGTTGTTTGTTATTCTGGCCTCATTTAAACTTGCCTAAATAGGTAGTTTTCATATGCTTCACCTCTTCCCATGTTTTACAACATTTAATATTGTTGGGTACATAAACGGGAGAGAACTAAATAATTGATGTGGTGTTTCGTCAATATGCAACTCGTTGCATATTGAGCTCCACTTAATTTGTAGTATTGTTTGTTGCACTTTGCCATGCCATGCCTCTTTAAACCGGACATGCATCATACTTGTTTGTGCATCATGCCATGTTTATGACTGTGTGTTTACTATGTTGTTTGTTTCTTTCCGGGTTGCTTCTCTCGTTAGCTTCGGTTTCATTCCGGAGTTGTGAGGGTTCGTTCGACTCCGTCTATTTGTCTTTTTCATGGACTCGTTCTTCTTCCTTGCGGGATCTCAGGCAAGATGACCATACCCTCGAAATCACTTCTATCTTTGCTTGCTAGTTGTTCTCTCTATTGCTATGCCGCGCTACCTACCACTTGCTATATCATGCCTCCCATATTGCTATGTCAAGCCTCTAACCCACCTTTCCTAGCAAACCGTTGTTTGGCTATGTTACCGCTTTTGCTCAGCCCCTCTTATAGCGTTGGTAGTTGCAGGTGAAGATGAAGTTTGTTCCATGTTGGAACATGGATATGTTGGGATATCACAATATCTCCTATCTTAATTAATACATCTATATACTTGGTAAAGGGTGGAAGGCTTGGCCTTATGCCTGGTGTTTTGTTCCACTCGTGCCGCCCTAGTTTCCGTCATACCGGTGTTATGTTCCTTGATTTTGCATCCCTTACGCGGTTGGGTGATTTATGGGACCCCCTTGACAGTTCGCTTTGAATAAAACCTTCCAGCAAGGCCCAACCTTGGTTTTACATTTGCCTCACCTAGCCTTTTCCCTTGGGAGTCGCGCATCCCGAGGGTCATCTTTATTTTACCCCCCCCCCCCCCCCCCGGGGCTAGTGCTTGTCTAAGTGTTGGTCCAAACTAGAGCATCGTGCGGGACCATCCCTCGGCAACTTGGGTTACGTCGGTACCTATACGCTTCGCTTATCCGGTGTGTCCTGAGAACGAGATACGTGCGACTCCTATCGGGATTGTCGACACATTGGGCGGCTTTGTTGGTTTTGTTTTACCATCGTCGAAATGTCTTGTAACCGGGATTCCGAGACTGATCGGGTCTTCCCGGGAGAAGGAATATCCTTCGTCGACCGTGAGAGCTTATAATGGGCTAAGTTAGGACACCCCTGCAGGGTATTATCTTTCAAAAGCCGCGCCCGCGGTTATGTGGCAGATGGGAATTTGTTAATGTCCGGTTGTAGAGAACTTGCACTTGACTTAATTAAAATACATCAACCGTGTGTGTAGCCGTGATGGTCTCTTTTCGGCGGAGTCCGGGAAGTGAACACGGCTTTTGGGTTATGTTTGACGTAAGTAGGAGTTCAGGATCACTTCTTGATCATTACTAGTTGACGACCGTTCCGTTGCTCCTCTTCTCGCTCTTATTTGCGTATGTTAGCCACCATATATGCTTAGAGCTTGCTCCAGCTCCACCTCATTACCTCATCCTTCCTATAAGCTTAAATAGTCTTGATCTCGCGGGTGTGAGATTGCTGAGTCCTCGTGACTCACAGATACTTCCAAACAGTTGCAGGTGCCGACGATACCAGTGCAGGTGATGCTACCGAACTCAAGTGGGAGTTCGATGAAGAACTTGGTCGTTACTATGTTTCGTTTCCTGTTGATCAGTAGTGGAGCCCAGTTGGGACGATCGGGGATCTAGCATTTGGGGTTGTCTTCTTTTCTTTTGGTTCCGTAGTCGGACCTATGTGTGTACTCTGATTGATGTATGATTTATTTATGTATTGTGTGAAGTGGCGATTGTAAGCCAACTCTTTATCCCATTCTTGTTCATTACATGGGATTGTGTGAAGATGACCCTTCTTGCGACAAAACCACAATGCGGTTATGCCTCTAAGTCGTGCCTCGACACGTGGGAGATATAGCCGCATCATGGGCGTTACAGATAAAGAGCCAGCGGAGGATGACGGGGACACCTCGGCGGCCACCTCGCTAGCATCGGGCAAAGAGGCTCCGATAAACCTCTTTTGGCCCATTGGCTCCTCGAGCTCCCCGGCACACAGGCAGAGGTTGAGGATGGAGGCGACGGCGATGGTTTCAAGCGAGGGAGCGGTGGTGTGTGTCTGTGTGAGCGGAGGTTTTGGGGTGTGTGTGTGGTGTGTGTGGAGGGGGGGCAAGGTGGTGTTTGAGGAAATACCGCGGCAAATGAAAATTTTACTAGGCGAGAGTAAAATGCCGGGCTACTGAAAATTAGGATCAAGGGCGAGTAGATATTTTTGAGATTGCGAGGGATGCAGAGGCGGGAGTAAAATGTTGGGGCTACTAAAATTTTGGATCAAGGGCGGGCAGATATTTTTGAGATTGTGAGGGACGCAGAGGTGGGAGTAACAAGGCGGGGCTACTGAAAATTTGAATGAAGGGCGAGCAGATATTTTTGAGATTGCGAGGGATGCAGAGGCGGGAGTAAAATGCCGAGGCTACTGAATATTTGAATCAAGGGATCGAAGCGGAGCAGGAGTAACGGGCATCACACACGATCTGCACATACTAATCGTGTGCTATCAAACATAAATACCTTCCAGGCGGTAGATATTTTCGAGATTACGAGGCAGTAGATATTTTTGAGAGTGGGAGGCAAGCCTCATGGAGCCCAATCTACTATCCTGATGTGCGTGACTGCAGGGGCACGGGCGTGGTACATGGGTAGTCTGACCGAACTATGTCTGTGCGTACGCAATCGCAGATGGTTTCTGCATCCAACTTGTGTGCTCTGTATAAATTTGAAAAAAAGAATAACGCGGGAAAGGATCAGAACATGAACCCACTTGCATGTGGACCAAATATATGTATGAAAATGGTGGTTTGATGTTCGAATACCCAATGCACAACTTTCATGTGGCACCTGTCGCACAAAGCGCACAGTATTGCTAGTCGGCCACCCCCTACGAACCCCACTTTGTGTCGGTGTAAGGGAATCCTAGCTACGAATGCATGCCCCAGATAGTTAGGTTTGAAATCTCACCCTACCATAACACAAAACCTATAGGAGTCCATCATATATGCGGTAAAATTTCACCTTTTGCTTCTGGACAAATGTGGATCATGTGCCGACCCACAAATGTGTGTTTGTGGCGGGAGATGGGAGAGACCACATACAAACCACCTGCGAGTGGCCCTATACTATATGTATGTAAAGGGTGCCGTGTGATATTTAACTACCATTCAGAACTTTTATGTGGCATGTGTGCCTCGCAAAATAACCGGACTTCCCTAACCCGACAGAGGTTGCGGGTAGTGCGAATTAGCCCCCCCCCCCCACACACACACACACACGTGTCAGGGGGGAGGGCATCTCACCAAGACGTACTGTAACATGGACCAAACAGAATCCAACTTGATAGTATAACCTCTCTCACTCGTTGTTGGTCAAAGTGATGGACGTCCACACGGCCCCGCAAAATGGGCTAGCTTGTCGCCGATAACCTCGCAAGGGAGTACTATCTGAAGACAAAACCCACTCTGTGCATGTGGCCGAATTATGTATATGTAAGTGGTGTGTGTGGTGTTTCTATATGCAATGCGCAAATTTGATGTGGCACCATGCTTTGGAACCGTAAAATCCCCACACTGAGCGAGGGTTCACGATGCGTAGCATGCATGCGCTCAAACTTAATTAGGCCTATAATGATCGACCTACTATACGGTAACACGAACCAAAGAAGAAGAATCCACCCTGGTAACCTTTCTCATCGTTGGTCGAAATGATGGACGTCCATGCGGGCCCATGAATATATATAGGCTTGCCGCCCATAACCAAGAGAGTGAGAGTGTCCAAAGACAACCATTGCATGCATGTGTCCCAAACATATTAATGGAGGTGTGTGATGCATGCATATATGTTGAATACCTAATGCAAAACATTTATGTGGTGCATGCATTCAAAATCGCACAGGTCCCCACACAGAGCAAGAGGTTCATGACGTGTCGTGTGCTCGCCCCCCCTTTGATCCAGCGGGATGGATTCATGTGTACACATGCGCTATCATATAGGTAATCTCACATTATGACCTATATTGCGAGACAAACAAAAAATTAATCCCCTCCTAAATCAAAATAATTAACCTCTCTCGCTGTCAGTGAAAGTGATGGACCAAGCAGGCCGACAGATGGAAGCATCATGAATAACCACGTGAGTGAGTGCCACAGGACAACCACCATCGCTTGCATGTGTGACAAAACATATATATGCAGAGGTGTGTGGTTGTGATATTTTGAATACCTAATGCACAACCTTTTGATGTGGCATTTGCCTCAAAAACCGGAAAGTCCCCACACAAAGTGAGCTTCATGTGACACCTGGTATATGTTGGTCCCATCCCCCCTTCGACATGTACTATATATATTCCTACCCTAACACAGCGCTAAAAGAATAATCATCCTTGTTCGTCAAATGTGCCTCTCTCTCGATGGGTCAAATTGATGGACGACGACCTCGCAGGTCCACAGGAACGAAGCGTACATCGCACGCGAGTGAGCATCCTATATAGGACTACGTATACCACCGTCTAAATGTGGCCCAAAGAGGTGTTTGTGTGATGTTTGAATACACAACGCACAACATTGATGTGGCTATATATATATATATATAGAGAGAGAGAGAGAGAGAGAGAAGTAATACTATTCATCACCTAAGATGCAGAATAAGTTATTCTTCACCCGAGGTAATCTTACTATCGCTTCATATATAAATTACGTTTGAAATACAAATAGTTACATTCATATTGATTCACTACGTAAAATTTGGTATAAGAAAACAAAAAAATAGGTTATAAGACCAGAAATATCGCTTTTTATGTATGTTTTACACTTTGTTTTTACGTTCGTAATTTTACGTAACATTAAATATTTTTTACGGCGTGTATATATTTTCTTACGTTCTCTTGTATGTATGAAATAAGACAAAACTTATGAAACGAAAATATACGGTGCATTGACGTCAAAATAGGGAGGGGGTGAAGAATAACTATTCCTCACCGAGGGTGACGAATAGCTGACACACACACACACACACACACACACCTGGGCTATTCTATTTCGCGTAACAGAATATTATTTTGTTACCATTATTGAACTGATGAATTCGAGCGGTTGAACTGATGAATTCGAGCGGCTGAACTGATACTTTCATTTTCGTTGAAAATCGTCTTCTTTAGTTCCAAGAAATTTTGCAATTTATTTTTTGTCAAAACAGGGCGTGTAATATATTGTTGGAAAGCTCTTGACATCTATATTACAAGTATATTGAACATTTTTGCAAAATCATTATGGTTTAAGAGTAGTTTTGAAAAAACCATTTTTTAAAAACAAAAAACGCGAATCATATTTTTGACTCCATTTTCAAACGGTATGTCGGAATTGAGCAAATAAAATGGCGTTGGAAAGCTGGTGAAAATCCGATTCTTCCACATATCTAATGTTTTTTCAGATTCTATATGATTTAAAAGTAATTTCAAAAACGATGAAATTCTGGGCGGAACGTTTTTTTTTCAAACGGTTTCACTGATTGACGTAAATGATATGGCGTTGGGAAGCTATGGAAAATGCGCAACTTTTTCGTATAGAAAGTTTTTTCAAATTCTTTACGGTTTTAATACAAATTCGAATACGGTCAAATTTAATTTTAAACGCGATTATTTTTAAAGTTTATCGAAATGGGGCAAATAATTTACCGTTAGAAAGCTATCGAAAATGCAAAACTTAGTCATGTTGAACAATTTCTCAAATTTGCAAGCGCCTAAGAGTAATTTTGAATATGGAAAGATGGATTTTATTGTTTTCTCGTCTGAAAAATAAAGTACTCGTACTGATTTATGTGTTTGTCTGTATTGTGGTATTTTTAAACTTTCTAACTTTTAAACGGTTTACGGTATCATCGTCCCCGAACTTGCATGTTTATATGATTGAAGAGAATGACATTTTTTCAAAAAGAGGAATGTTTTCTGTGTTTCTTTTTTTTAACTCAACATTTTTTTGCAACAATGTTCTGGACTTCTCTCATTTTACGACTTGAACTTTTACCATTTGAATTTCCGCGTGGGTTTCTTTTTCTTTGTGCTTTTTTCCCAAACTTATCTAGGACATCATGTTGAACTTACAACTTTTTTAATTCTGAACTTGTTGTGTTTTCATTTTAAATTTTCCTTTTTCTTCCGACTATACTGCCACCAAATTTGTTTGCATAATGATGAGTTTCATTCGGAATCACTTGAATACTGTAAAACCAACGTGTACCACCAAATTACACGAAACTCAAAGCAGCAAACCAATGCTCCAACAGAATTTCAACCATCCCAAAGCTTAAAACTGGGCGAAACCAATACCACTCGAAACAATTAGGACACTTTATGAGCAATGAAAGACAAAAAGTCTTGCAGGTACGGGCAGAGCAGTCGCGCTTCAAGGATGGACCTTCCCGACACGAAGCTCGATGTCCCCCTGCCATGTACCCCCATATGATTGATCAACTTGGACGACACCTAGTGCTCGACTTGGACGGTGACAAGTGCTCAACTTGAGCAGAGGTTGCCGCTGCTTTTGACCATGAATACTTCTGAAGAGACATCATGAATTGCTTCAAAACTGCATCATACTTTGTATTATCTCTGATAACAATGAGCAAAGTATTTAGAACTAAAATGTATATGAGACTAGAACAATACTAAAATGGACTACCATAAAATTTAAAACTGAATTATTATTTTAACATGCACACTGCACTGTTTCAGCTTTTCTTTATGAACTGATCATGAAATACATATTGGGCTGCTTCACGAACACATACAATTTCTGCAGAGCAATCTAACAAGTGTTATAGAAAAACAGGGAACAGTTACACATTTTGAACTGCTCATGAACGTGCATCAATAAAAAAATACAAACCGCTTCTGATTCACTAAAACATGAGCTAATTTTCAATAGAGATTCACTAAAACATACACAGAAACTCCAGAAAAGCATACTGGTGAGGGCTTGAAAGTGATGCATAAAGGTTTATGATAATAAGTAAACATACTGGCCAGCAATATTTAAGCAATTGACATGGGGAAATAGAGAGGAAACTGGACCTGCATTCGTTAAGTACGTGAACTGAAAAGCATACAAAACATACGCTGAAAAAACTGAACCTCATATGTCCATCATGTTGGGGAACATAGCATGCAATTTCAAAAAAATTCCTACGATCATGCAAGATCTATCTAGGAGATGCATAGCAACGACACAGGGAGAGTGTGTCCACGTACCCTCGTAGACCAAAAGCGGAAGCGTTATCTTAACGCGATTGATGTAGTCGAACGTCTTCACGATCCAACCAATCCAAGTACCGAACGTACGGCACCTCCGTGTTCAGCACACGTTCAGCTCGGTGACGTCCCTCGAACTCTTGATCCAGTAGAGGGTCGAGGGAGAGTTCTGTCAGCACAACGTCGTGGTGACAGCGATGATGATGTGATCTGCGCAGGGCCTCGCCTAAGCACTACTACGCAATGACCGGAGGAGTAAACTGTGGAGGGGGGGCGCACACGGCTAAGAAACTACTGTTGTGCCTTTGGGGTGCCCCCTGCCCACGTATATAAAGGAGGGGGCAGGAGGAGGCTGGCCCAAGGGGGGCGCACCAAGAGGGGGGAGTCCTACTAGGACTCCATTCCTAGTAGGATTCGCCCCCTCTAGGCCTTCCAATGGAGAGGGGGAAAGGGGAAAGGAGGGAGAGGGAGAAGAAAAGAGGGGGGGCACGCCCCCTCCCCTTGTCCAATTTGGATTGGGCAAGGGGGCGCACGCCACCTCCCGTGGCCTGCCTCCTCTCCTACACTATGGCCCATTACGCCCATTAACTTTCCGGGGGGGTTCCGGTAGCCTCCTGGTACTCCGAAAAATCCCCGAACCTTATCGGAACCATTCCGGTGTCCGTATATAACCTTCCAATATATCAATCTTTACATCTTTACCATTTCGAGACTCCTCGTCATGTCCGTGATCTCATTCGGGTCTATGAACAAACTTCGGTCACCAAAACACATAACTCATAATATAAGCTTCATCGAACGTTAAGCGTGCGGACCCTACGGGTTCGAGAACTATGTAGACATGACCGAGACACATCTCTGGTCAATAACCAATACTAGAACCTGGATGCTCACATTGGCTCCTACATATTCTACGAAAATCTTTATCGGTCAAACCGCATAACAACATACGTCATTCCCTTTGTCATCGGTATGTTACTTGCCTGAGATTCAATCATCGGTATAATCATACCTAGTTCAATCTCGTTACCGGCGAGTCTCTTTACTCATTCCGTAATGCATCATCCCGTAACTAACTCATTAGTCACATTGCTTGCACGGCTTATAGTGATGTGCATTACCGAGAGGGCCCAGAGATACCTCTCCGATACACGGAGTGACAAATCCTAATCTCGATCATGCCAACTCAACAAACACCTTCGGAGACACATGTAGAGCATCCTTATAATCACCCAGTTACGTTGTGACGTTTGATAGCACACAAAGTGTTCCTTCGGTATTCGGGAGTTGCATAATCTCATAGTCAGAGGAATATGTATAAGTCATGAAGAAAGCAATAGCAATAAAACTAAATGATCATTATGCTAAGCTAACGGATGGGTCTTGTCCATCACATCATTCCCTAATGATGTGATCTCGTTGATTAAATGACAACACATCTCTATGGTCAGGAAACTTAACCATCTTTGCTTAACGAGCTAGTCAAGTAGAGGCATACTAGGGACACTCTTGTAAGTGCATCTAGTGCCACCCCTAGCTGGTTTTGGAGTATTGACGACAAACTTGATTGAGGGACTAACGTGTTTGTGAGAGTTGCAGGATCACACATGCAGTAGTCCCCTATTGGTTCGGTTTACCTACTAGAGATGACCCCTAAAAACGTTTGAAGACATTGAAGACAATGGTGGTTTGTGAAGACATTCACAATGAAGATTATGACATGAGAAGACATTCGGGTGAAGACTATGGAGTGCGAAGACATAGTTCTTTCGTAGTTTACTTTTCTTCTTTGTTGAGTCATAGGAACCACCGTATTATTAAGTGTTGTCCAAGTGAACAAAGTCAGAGTGACTGAAGTGATGCTCAACCAAAATCCTATGTCTTCTAGCGAAGACAATGAGAGCAAATCTTATCCAGAGCTGGATGAGTCAGCTTTACTTGTAGCCCAAGTCAAGCTGCCGCGTGTGTATGAAATCCGACCGTTGGACACGTGTTGGTTCCTTAGTGACCCAGGGTCATTTCAGACAAATCAGGTCTGGTTGCCTCCTGGCTATAAATAGCCCACCCCCTGCACCATAAATTGGCGGCTGCTCAGAATTAGTGCACAGCTTTTGTCGTTTGAGAGCAACCCACCTCCGAAGCATTTGAGAGAGATCCTTACAAGGACAAAGCCCCAAAACACCCAGATCCAAAGAGTGTTAGGCCTCACTGAAGTCTTTCTATCCGCGTGATCTGAAGACTTGTTACACTTGAGGACTGTCACTACTAGAAAAAAGGCTGTTAGTGGCGCACCTGTTTTTGTTATTAATGGCGCACTATAGGTGCGCCACTATTAACACGCCACTAGTAATAAATAGTAATGGCGCACCTCTGGTGCGCCATTAGTATCCCAGATAATAGTGGCGCACCACACAGTGCGCCATTACTATGTCCAACAGTGTGCCATTACTATGCCTCCTAGGGGGCCATATTTACCTTCACGTATGCCCCCAAGTGCAAATACCATAATGCGCCACTGGTATTTAGCCCTGGTGCGCCACTAATGCTCAATATGGTGCGCCACTACTATGAATATTAGGATTTATTATTTTTTGCTTTTCTGGTACAGGTTACAAAATATCTGGTATTTGCACAGGTTACAAAATATGTTACACAACACAGAATATAAACATCACACAATAGAATTCATCATATTAGTCTCCAAATTCGAAATAGCGAACAAAGTTCAAACATTAGCCAAGTTTAGGTCTCGAGACATTAGCGCTTGATTCGCTGGTCCGAGTCGATGGCACTGGACAATACTTGGGAGGACCTCATCGACCTGAAGACTCGTTTTCCTTATGCACCGGCTTGGGGTTGTGTCGGTTTGGGGTACGGTCAGTTCACCGGGAGGATCGCCCTCCCAATTCGAAGTTTTTTCCTGGAAGTTTCAATCATCATATATATTAGCCGAGTTTGTCGTCACATTACAAAGTCGATATCGATCATCTAAACTACCATCACATAGAAGAGAGATGCGGTCACGATGAGCATCATCGCGATGAAACTGGTCTTCATCCGGTTCCTCCTCTGCTCCCTCCTCTCTCCCGCTAGATAGCGCGCGTATCTAGCTTCCGCCTCCACCCTAGTGGTGTACCCTTTGTAACTGTTACCGCTGAAATGGTGAACCTGTCTCCGACACTCCTCCCAGTCGTCGTAGACTCCGGGAACCTTACCCTTGTACACGACATATGACGGCATCTCTATGCACTAGACAAAAAAAACGTTAGTAGCAATTCACAGACAATACATAAGCAATATATAAGTATGCAACAAAAGGATCGGAAGAGAAAAGCAACACATTAATAGCACGATTCATGGTCCTACTAATAAATAGCATCGATTACATATAAGTTGAATGACTGTCCAAACTAAAGAGACATACAAGTTCATTAAAGTTTAATTACAACATGAGCTAATCGATATTTCAGAACTACATAGCATCATTACTTTCGACTCGACTCAGGGACCGGAGCGTGCATGAAGCCGCCGTCTTTCGTGATGGTCATGAAATCGCGATCGTTGTCAGCCCGCATTTGTAGCGTTGTTTCTATTTCACTGTTGGGCGGTTGATATTTGAGGTAGAACTGCCCCGTGGTACGAAGGACATCTTGATGGATGCTTTCCGCAAACTCCGACTGGATGCGAAAGAATTCTTGTCTAATGTCCGCTTCCTGGATTGCCGACAAGCGTGCGGCCCAATCTTTGAGATTAGTTGGTAGTATAAGGTGATTATGTTCCCGTACGATTGCCCGCATGTGATGGAGGGCGTAGTAGGCATCCTTCTGACCGCCAGGCGGCTGCTTGACATAGGGGAACGTCGTTACGTGGGTGAACACGTGCTTGCCGTACCTACAAATTGGCCTCCTGAAGGTGCCTCCAGATTTGGCGTAGCCGGGGAGAGCATCATCAAGAACTTTCTTGATATTTGTGTAGTCTTTCTTCGACTGACGGTCCGAGTCGAAATACGTGGCCATGGAATATTTCGGGCTTAAGAGGATGAGTGTGCAATGTGTGTCACTGCACAAAACACGGAATGTTAGAAAAAAAAGAACAATCGAAATCTAAGAAATCATATGTTACGGGGCGGTGAGGGATGACTTACTCGGGAAAGTAAGGCACGAGGAAGTTATCCTTATCTGGGGTCGCCAGAATGACGCCTTTGAGGTATGAACTCGCTACTTGCCGGTCCCCAGCGCTGCCCAAGATCTTTGCACGCATGTAGAAGGGGTCGACTATCACGATGTCCGGGGTCTTGTCTCTAATGATCCGCATCTCCATACTAAGCGAAAATAGTCGAATGAAGGTGTAGTGCAGCGGATGAAGGTTAAACATAGCGAAGATGTCATCAAACCGCAGGACGATCATACCCCCGATGGTGCTATCGACAAAGCCCTTGCCCTCTGGCACCTTGGCCATGAAAACTGGGTATGCCACATCATTCTCGGAGAGACGCCGCTTCTCCAAAGAAATAACACTATCATGCAGACTCCGCATAGCACCGGTTGTAGCATTGAGCATATTAGTCGGTAGCATCGGCCTACCCGCCACATGCACCCTCCTCGAGATATCCTTAGGTGAAGGTGGCCCGTCCTGAGCACGGATTGTACTCGGTGCCGGCTGGCTCGCACCCTTGTTATTTTTTCTTTTCCATCCCTTCTGCTTCTTCTGCTGTAATGGGATCGAGTTCTACTCAGAGACCACCTTCTTGAGTGTGTTGGGCCTGATAATATTTCGCACCTCGGCTATCTGAGGCTCGGTGAAGGCGGCAGCTGGAGGCGTCTCCTGAGAACTGAACGCCAGACGACGCCTGTTGCAATTGGGTTTCTCCGCGGTACCAGCTAGATCGCGATCGTCTTTTGCAGGGTTGGGTTCTTGAGAAGGAGGCCCCAAGAATTCGTCATCGTACCCATGTTCGTTAAAGTACTTATCGATGTTGGTAAATGTACCATCGTCGTCGTCCGGATCCTGTGCCATATGCATGTCCGGATCAGCTGACGGTGGTAGAGTTGCGGCGGTCTTGCCATGGCTTGGCGCCGGCACGACTGGCGGTGTTGTCTGTGGGGTGGTGTCCCCCGCCCCCAAACGAATCTGGCTCTTTGGCCAAAGCATGGACCAGCTTATGCAAGCGCTGAGGGTCATCACATCATCTTCGTCGGCCCCAGGGGGTCGATACGGAGGTAACAAGTCGTCGCAGCCCCGCAGCACCCGAACTAGTTGAACCCTATACACGGTGGGTGGCATCGGATTACCGTGGAACACGTGGTTGCCCGGTTGAACGATTCTGGCCTTGGCGACATCGATCAACTCGCCGTCCATGAAGTGTAGGAAAGTGCATGGAACGTCGGCGGCGCCCTGCGAAAACATGTAGGGCGTCAGGGATGCCCAGTCAAAGGCAAGGAGATGAAGTCATCGGCCGAGAGGCTTAGTTACCGTGATGGCGTCGAGCTCGGCTAATGTCGAGGCACCGCCAACGGCGGGCGTGCAAGTGACGGAGGGGCCGCTTGCTGCCGAGGTTCCGGCCGGCGTATTCTTCCCACACCCAGGTGCATTAAGCTCCAATGCCGGCGCCGACGCCAGAGACACCAATGCCGCCTCCGTCGGAGACACCAATGGCGACGCGCGTTGTGTGAGTTGCTGCCCGTGAAGCTGGGAATCGGGGGCGGCCCCTGTTGGCCGCCCGCAGTCCACGCCTGCAGCCCCTCAATCAAGGTAGGCACAATGGCGGTGATCGTCGCTCCCAATTGGTCTTGCACTTGCTCTTCGACTATCTCCGGAATCCGCGCCACTTGTGCCTTGAGTTCTTGAACCTCGCGCTCCTGGCTTTCCGAGCTGGTCTTTCTCTCCTTTCGCCCAGCGTTATAGTATTCCAACCATTTCGTGGACAAGCCTTTGCCGGCCACACGACCAGTTGACGACGGCTTACTGAACTTATCCTTGTGTTTCATTACGTTCAACGCCCTATTTAAAGTGGTGTCCCAAGGGGAGCTCTGAGACGACCCCACGCTACTGCTTTCAGTGTCCCGCGGAAGGAACGTGAACCATTTAGAAATTTGGCTTCATTAATTAGAATGCAACAATATGGAGCTAATTACGCGGGGGTGTATTCCTTACCAGAACAAGCTCAAGCGCCTTGGTCTTCGGATCCGTGGTAAGCTCCTTTGTTACCGGGTCCACCTTGTACCGGGCCCTGACATAGTTACTGGTCTGCTTGTCATGGTATTTATCGAAGAGGGGCGGTAGGCCTTGCTCGGCACGCTCCGCATCCTCCTTGTCCCATATAGGTTCCGCCACTCTATAACCGCCGGGACCGAGTTTGTGGACCCCTAAGTTCAAGTCCCGCATATCTTTCCCCCACTGACTTGATTCCGCAGATACGTTGCTCTTGCACTTGATCTTGAACTCCAGGTAGTCAGCTTCGCTGATCGAAGGATTTGTCTCCTTGATCTTCTCATAACTATCACCTCTTTGAATCCTTCTCTTCACCGCGGCTCTCCAAGTAGCCAGGGCCGTGCTCATCTTCGTGAGGGCGGCACTGTTCACTTTATTCCCTGAGAGGCGTGTGTTTGCGAAGTCACTGGGGAACTTGTATCGTTCGTGTAGCTTCGTGAAGAGGAGGTTGTGCAAATTCCCTCGGTCATGATGCCTTAGGTTCTCGGTGTTGATCGAGACGATGCTCCAGAGAATGCACCCGAGTTGTCCCGCGTACCCACTGACTAATTCTTTGGGCGCCGTTGGATGCCCACTGGAGGACACTTCAGTAAATTCCTCCTTGACGGTGCCGAGCACGTTCGGGCGCCGGTCCTTCCGTTGCCTCTTCGGTTGGCTGCCATCTGTGCGTGCGCCGCCATCATCAGTGGTCGCATCCTCGGCGGCACCATCAGTGGTGTCATCCCCGACGCCACTAGGGGTTGTGTAGTCGGGATCGGTGTCTTCCGCGGCGTCCTCATAGCGGTGAGGTTCTTCCTCCATCTCCTGGGACAGCTCCCAGAATGCCTTGCCCAAACCGCCGGCCTCATCGTTGTTGGCCATGTTCGCTCTAAATAGGAAAAAGGCTACTAGAGTTATTTCTTAAATGCAGTCTAGGAAAAAATAAATCCACAAGTCAATATATCAGGACCCATCACATCTTCATAGACTCAATGGGGCCTCAAATGCCCTTCCTCATCTACAACTAGTTGTTCGCCTCAATCGATGGGTTTTCTCACATTTTTTCTGATTCAAACTAGATTTCAATGGCTAGCATTGGGAAGTTCTAGTCTACTAGTAGAGGGGAAAACATGAGGAGCAGCTTGTAGGTTTGCTTGCTCCGGTGGGACGGGATGGAGGATATAGCGGTAGCAACTCAAAGCAGTAGCAGTAGCACCCCTATATCGTACATAGATTTATTTTTTGCCTTGCTGCTCTTACTAGTTTTAGCTTATCAAAGTGGATGTATGTATCACATTTTTCTGAAACTAGATTTGTATTGCTGGTAGGTTATTTTGTGTATGTGATCTAAAATAAATACAAAAATATCGGCTGATTCTACTTTAATGCATTATTAGTCTCAAAACTTCCAGTTATGTTTGCAATATTAACAGGAGTACACTACTAGAGTTAACAAATTGGGCATCTTCTAGGTCAAACTATAAATGTTGATTAATTTTTGTTTCGATTGAGAATCGGGCACCTTCTAGGTCAAGAAAATTGGGCATGACCTTTGCTAATTTTCTTGATCTAGGAGTGCCCCATTCTCATCCGAAACGGAAATTAATCAACATTTCAGGAGAAAGGGGTCATTTCAGAAGATCACAAGTAGCAGCAGCATCACAAGTTGAGAAAATCACAAGTAGCAGCAGCATCACAAGTAGTACAGCAGCAGCATCATCACAAGTAGTATAGCAGCAGCAATGCATACAGTTTTTATATGAAGTTTCTGAATTTATATGCAAGTTTCTGAAATTTATGGAAGTTTCTGAATTTTATATGAAAGTTTCTGAAATTATATGAAAGTTTATGAAAGGAGAGAAAGGAGAGGAAGTACCCTAGCAATTTATGAAAGTGTCCAGTACACTAAACTCCAACTCCATTACCAGAGGAAATGGGCAGTAGATGGGCAGCACTAGACCACCTACAACAGATGCAACAAATTACTCCTAGAATATCTTCAGTTAATTGGGTAAATTACTCCTAGAATATATATCTTCAGTTAATTCAGTAAATTAATCCTAAAATATATATCTTCAGTTAATTCAGTAAATTACTCCAGTTAAGTTAAATTACTCCAACTCCTATTTGCAAGATCACAAGTACAACAAGCAGTACTCTACTTCTATTTGCAACATCACCAGTTGCTCTGGGTACAAGAACAAGTAGTACTAACCAGCCGCTCCTTGGAGTGCAGATGTAGCTCCAGCTCCTTGACGTGCAGATGCAGCTCTAGCTCCCTGGAACCAACAAACAAAATTGTTCAACCAAGATTTCCAGGCGAGCCAAGAATTACAAAGAGACAAGAGCCAAGAATTACAAAGACACAAGAGCCAAGAATTGTAGAGGAGTAATCACACTTCACCTAAATAGCAAATGTTGCTAGTTGCTGTTTGATTTGAGCAAACAACAACAATGATTTGAGCAAATAGCAAATGCCTAATGTTGCTACTTGCTCACCTATCACTACTCTCAGAATTAAATCTTTGCAACATACAACCACAATCTCAACATGGAGAATGAGGAAATAAACCTATGAATAGTGTAAACATATGACCAGAATATGATGAGCAAACAGTGAGCAAGTAATCAAGAAAGTAAACAATGAACCTTGGATCTGCAAGTAAACAGATCAAGCAAGCATTCGTCTCACTTAAGCAAGCAAGTAAACGGTGAGGAAATCTAGACATAAAAACAATTATTTATGTGCTGCCCACTAGAACAGGATCAAGAATCCAACAACAATTGCCCCTAGCTGCAACTAGATCGAGAAATCGTACAAAAGCACTAATTCCATCAGAGGCAAAAGTACAAACGCTAGTACACCAGACGCTAGAATCAAGAAGAGACGGGAAATGAGGGAGATAGCTTACGGGCTGACGCATGTGGACTGTGGCGGCGCTGACGGCGAGGAGTGAGATCTCATCGACCTTGGGGTGGAAGACGGCGACCTATGGCCAGGAGCCGAGGTTGAGGCGTCAGAGCTGGTTCGGGGGCGGGGGCGGAGCCGAGTCCGAACCCGCGCTGGATCCGCATGTGGCTGCCCGGCTCATACAGCACTGGTGTCTCCCCGTGGCCGGCGACCGATGTGCAGAGGTGGTTGTCCGGGATAGGGCGACGGCGGCGAGGCTTTCTGGGCTCTGGGGGAGAGGAGAGGGCGGAGAGGGCAAGGGGAAGCGCGAGGGGGCAAGTGGGGTGGGGGGGCGATGAGGCAGGGCAGCGGCGGTGGAGCGGGCGCGGGCGGACGGCGGCGTGCTCCCGCGGGGGTCGTCAGGTCAGGTGTGGGGCGAGGTGGATCTGGCGAGGGAGGGAGAGAGGCCAGAGGGAGAGGGGAGCAAGTGGAGTGGGGGGCGGTTAGCTATGGCGCACCTTTTAGGGGTGCGCCATAAACATACGTATACCAATGGCGCACCTTCTAGGGGTGCGCCATAAGCACCGTGATAGCAATGGCGCATCTTCCCCTGGTGCGCCATTACTAACTTTCTTTTTGGATTTTTAGTTGCATGTAATAATTTTTTAGAAAATGACCATAAATTTTAAAATGTTACGATATAAGTAGTTATTACTAATTTTCAAATACTTGCGTTGCAAAACATTTGTGAATTGGTAAAACATTTATGAATATGAAAAAATATCATCAAATTTGAAAAAATATTCATGAATTCAAAAAGTGCCCATGAAATTTAAAAATATTCATGAGTTCAAAGAATATTAACAGATTCAATACTTTTTGTGAGTTAGAAAAATGTTTGCATTTTCAAAAAATGTTTGCAAATTTAAGCAGCAAAAGGAACACTGAAAAATAAAATACCAGAATAAACATAAATAAAAATTGGTATATCAATGGCGCACCTCCTAGGGGTGCGCCATAAATACCTTCATAGCAATGGCGCACCTTCTCCTGGTGCGCCATTACTAACTTTTTTTTATTTTACCAGAATAAACATAAATAAAAACAATTAAAATACTAGAAGAAAACATTAATCCCCACTGTTTTGAACAAAAGAGGTTACTGGATAGAGGACTAGAACAGAAGAAATGCCATTTCCATATGTCGAAATACAATCGAGAAATGAAGACTACAATTTAAACCATTGTGCAAAGATTTAGAATTAGATCGATGACATGGTTGAAATCAAGTGATACATGTAATAATTTAGTTGCATGTAATAATTGAGCTTGCCACTGACACACACACACGCGGCCGACACGTCGTGATTCGATCTTAGCTATCTTTTCACAATCTTCTTGCCCTTCTTTTTCGCAAATGGAGTTCTTCTCTTGAACGGGCGTCCTTTAGGAAGGGTGGTCCTGCTTCTTCTTGTGGTGTATGGTACTTCATCGTCATCGTCATGTTCCATCTTCGGGTCGCTGTACTTGTCGAAGTCTTGCTCATTGGTGACTCCATCCATTCCGATGATCTTCCTTTTGCCTCTCCTCACGACAACACGACTGGGCTTTGACGGGTCGGTAATGAAGAAGCATTGGTCCACTTGGGAAGCCAGTACCCATGGCTCATTTGTCGCGGTGACGTTTGCACCCGCGGTCTTCTTTTAGGACGCTCTTGGCCCATCTGACACGGAACATCGGGACCTTCTCTCCAGCGTAGCTCAGCTCCCAGATCTCCTCGATCCTTCCATAGTATCTGTCCTTGTCGTTACCGGTGTAGGATTCCATCATTACCCCGGAGTTCTGATAATCATCGCTCTTCATGTCCTTTTCCTCGGTGTAGAATGTGTAGCCGTTGATATCGTACGCCTCATAGGTCATCAGGTTGTGCTCGGCGCAATGTGACAAGGCAAATATGAGTTTTTCTTCCGCGGAAGAATCCTCATGTAAAGGGTACGACAGAAGCTTCTCCTTGAACCAACGTGTGAAACATGAGTTGTGCTCTTTGATTATATCTCCGTCCGTCCTCTGTTGGCCTCGGTCATTGTACGTCTTCTCAATAAAGGTTTTGTGCTCTACCACCCAAGGATCGACCACGTCTATGTGTTGTAGCGCGACTAGGTTTGCTCTTTCAAAGTCGGCGAGTCGACCCTTGAAGTCGACATGCATTTCGCGGCGACCCTCGCGGTGACCCCATCCAGCGAGCCTGCCGAGGCGCCTGTTGACGGGCAGACCAGCGGGGTTCTCGATCCTAGATAATTCGTGCAGTAGGAGATGCACTCTTCGGTCAGAAAGCCCTTGGCTATGCTTCCCTCTGGACGTGACATGTTGTGAACGTATCCTTTGATGACACCATTCATCCTTTCGAACGGCATCATGCTATGCAGGAATGTCGGCCCGAGTTGGATGATATCCTCCACGATATGGACTAGCAGATGCACCATAACGTCGAAGAATGCGGGCGGGAAGTACATTTCAAGCTCGCATAGTATCACCATGATCTCTTCATGTAGCCTTCTAAGTTGCCTCACGCCAACCGACTTCCGAGAGATGACGTCGAAAAAGTTGCATATGCCAAATAGCGTTTCACGGATGTGCGCGTCCATGATCCCACGGATTGCAACTGGAAGTATCTGCGTCATCAGCACGTGACAGTCGTGAGACTTCAACCCGCTGAACTTCTGCTTCGCTGAGTCTAGGTATCTGCTTATCTTCCCCGCGTAACCGTAAGGAAGTTTTACTCCTCCGAGGCAGGTGAAAAACTGCTCGATCTCCTCCTGACTTAGAGTGAAGCATGCGGGAGGGCAGTCATTTCAGATCTTCTTGGCCTTTTTGCCTTTGCGATGACTTTCCGTGTCCTTCGCCTCATCATCATCATCATCGTCATTAGCGTGAAGCTCCTCCCTGATGTCCATTGATTTCAAGTCTGCCCTTGCTTTCGGACCATCTTTGGTCCTCTCTGGCATGTTGAGCAGGGTACCAAGCAGACTCTCGCACGCGTTCTTCGTGATATGCATGACATCAAGGCTGTGAGGCACACGGAGGATCTTCCAGTACGGCAAGTCCCAGAAAACAGACCTCGTTTTCCATACCTTCAGCAGCGGCTCTGGCGCCTTTCGCTTCTTTCCCGGCGGTGGGCACTCTTTCCAATTTTTCAATAGCTCGTCTATTTCCTCGCCGCTCCTCGTACACGGGCGTCTTCGGGGTTCGGTTTCACCATCGAACAGATCCTTGCGTTTTCTCCATGAGTCATCGTCGCGAAGCCACCTTCGATGTCCCATGAATACGGTTTTCGAAGACCCGGGATCTCTATCTAGCCGGCGATACATTGTGCCATCCATGCACCTGACGCATCCAGAAAATCCATGGACCACCTGCCCCGCGACATATCCGTAACCGACATAGTCGTGCACCGTCGTGAGAAGTGCGGCTCTCATAGGGAAATATTCTTTCTCTGCAGCGTCCCACATATTGGCTGGCGTTTTCCACAGCGTGTCTAGCTCCTCTTTCAGCAGCCCCAGATACAGATTGATGTCGTTCCCTGGTTGTTTTGGCCCTTCAATTAGCATACTCATGTGAATGTACTTCCTCTTCATGCACAACCAGGGGGAAGGTTGTACATCCACACAAACACAGGCCAGGTGCTATGTGTGCTTCTCTGGCTGCCAAACGGATTGACTCCATCGGTGCTCGTGCCCAGCACGAAGTTCCTTGGATCGTCCCCAAATTCTGGGTGTTCGAAGTTCAATGCTTGCCACTGGCTCGCATCCTTAGGGTGACTCAGCATCTTGTCTTTTTTATTTATCTCCGGATCATTTCCGTCATCTTCTCGCTTCTTCTCCTCCCTATCCACGTGCCAACGCAGGAGCTTTGCTACCTTAGTGTCTGCGAAATACCACTGCAGACGAGGAGTGATCGGAAAGTACCACACCACTTTTCGAGGAGCTTTCTTCCTCTTCTTGTATCGAGTGGCGCTGCACAGTGGACATATGGTAGACTCCGCGTACTCGTCCCGATAAATGATGCAATTGTTCATGCACACATGGTATTTCACGTGCGGTAAATCCAGAGGACACACGATTTTCTTCGCCTCCTTGAAACTGGTCGGGCACTTGTTCCCCTTGGGAAGACGTTCGTGCCAGAATGACATGTTCTTGTCGAAGCATGCGTCGGCCATTTTGTGTTTTACCTTCATCTCCAGAGCCATGAGCGTTACTTTCAGGCGGGTATCCTCGGGCCTGCATCCTTCATACAATGGAGTAACCACGTCTATCTCCAGTTGATCCAGCTTGGCTTTCTCTCGGGAGGCAGCTCTTGCGTTATCCGTCTGCTTGAGAAGCAGCTCTTGAATATGAGGGTCCTGCACCCAGCCCATCGATGGTCCATCGTCGTTTGCTCCGGCATCTTCATCTTCATGATCATGCCCTTCATCTTGATCTTCCTCATCATCATATCCGGCATCTTCTACATGATGACTGTCTACTACATCTACTTCGTGATCATGTCCTGGAGATTCTTCGTCTTCTCGCCCGCCCTCGCCGCGGTTGTCTTGTTGCCCTTCCTCATTTCTTGCCCGGACCCCATGGACGACTTCATAATCATCTTCATCACCTTGCCACCGATAGCCATCCATGAAACCATGCAAGAGCAGGTGGTCCCACACCTGTACGGAATCCGGGTCCATAAGGCTCTTCAGCTTGCATCTTCGACACGGACATCTTATCTCCGTCTCGTTCTTTTGAAGCATCTCGGCCTTCGCGGAGCTCAAAAACCTATTCACGATGCCTTCGGTCATCGTGCAGACCATGGTCGCCTGCGGGGTATTGCAAAACGATATTTTAGAACCAAAAAATTTTTGGCATGACTTTGCCTAAAAATAGGACCAAAAAGAATGCATAGTGCCAAATTCTCGCCGAAACAGAAATGAATTAACATTCTGGAAAAATATTGGCAACTATCGCATTTCAAATACCGGTACCTGCAAACACAAACATATGCAACACCACAAACATACGTAGATCTAGGCCATAAAAAGTGTGTACATTGTTGGAGGGAGAAAAAAGTAGATCTAAAACATAAAGAAAGCTTTCTCCTTACTTACCTATCAAAAAAAGGAAATTTAACCACTTAATTTGGGTGAATCTATGGTGCAAATGAGGTGAGGAGGAGGAGGCAGCCGAGACCAAGCTTGGTAGAGGTGGTGAGAATGAAGTGGGGAAAGTGAGTGTGGTAGGTGGCTATCCAAAATATCTAGCAGCTCCCAGGTTACCAATGGCGCACCACCTAAGAATGCGCCATTAGTAACCAGGGTTACTAATGGCGCACCTGGTGTGTGGTGCGCCATTACTACTTTTGAAAAAAAAAAACATGTTAGTAGTGGCGCACCAGTGGATAGTGCGCCATTACTAGTTAAAACTAGTAATGGCGCACTATCCCCTGGTGCGCCACTGCTAACAAATTTTTTTATCTTTTTTTCAAAACTAGTAATGGCGCACCACACACCTGGTGCGCCATTAGTAAAGTGGTCAATAATGGTGTACCTGTATCTGGTGCGCCATTAATGTCCATATTAGCTATAGCCGTTTTCCTAGTAGTGTGTGAATCCTCCAGCCAGTTAGACGTCGCGTTCTGAGCATCCAAGAGTCACTGTGGATTGCCGGTGAACGAAGTCTGTGAATGTTTGGAAGTCTACCTTGAAGACTTACCAGAGTGATTGGGCGAGGACTGGGTGTCCTTAGCTCAAGGGGAATAAGGTGAAGACGCGGTCTTCTGAGTTAAATATCAGCATCCCTAACCAGACATACAGTTGTCACAGCAGGAACTGGTCTACCAAATCCTTGTCTTCACCAAGCAACTGGTTCTATCCTCCACTTCCCTTTGAGTTTACAGTTTGTCTTCATGAAGTCATTGCCTGCCTGTCTGATCTGATTGACTTCACTCAGTGAAGTCTATTTACTGTTTGGCTTCATACTGTCTTCCATCATGTTCCATACTACCTAGCTGCTTATAGTCTTCGTGCTTTCACTTCACTGCTTACTTGACTATGTCTTGTCTAGTGTAGTCTACCTTCCGCTTCATATCAATAGGTTTATTTCTACTGTTTGTCTTCAAAGACCTCGTGTTTTGAAGACTTCCATAAAAATCGCCTATTTACCTCCCTCTAGTCGATAACTAGCACTTTCAATTCGTACCAGAGCAAGGTGCTCCCTTGTTCTGTGTGATTCAGTTTAACCACCTGGAGTTGTAGCTATGTCGACTGCACGGATAATCAATGTCTTTGTTGCGTGCCCAGTCTTCGATGGCACTGATTACCCCTACAGGAAGAATAAGATGCGCATGCATCTTGAAGCCATTGACGTCGACCTCTAGTATGTCATCAAGAATGGCGTTCCCATGGTCGGTGAAGGTGTCACCGCTGCTGATGTCAAGAGGTTCATTCAACTGGATTCGAGTGCCAAGAACATCATCTGTGGTCATCTGACCAAAGGACAGTACGGCCGTGTGAGTGCACTGGAAACTATGGAGCTAATCTGGGTGGGACTGGCTCTCCAAGGTCAATGAAGGCGTCTCAACTCAGAGAGATTCAAGGATTGATGTTCTTCGCAACCTCTTCAACCGCTTCAAGAGAAACGGCAATGATAACGTCCAGCTCACATTTGATCGCCTCACTGATATCACAAATGAGCTTCACGCACTTGGCGCCACTGAGATCACCAAGCACGAAATCATCAAGAAGCTACTGAGATCACTTGACAGCTCATTTGACACCCTGGCCCTGATGATTCAAGAACGTCCTGACTTCAAAGATCTCGATCCATTTCACATACTTGAGAGGCTCAACACACATGAGTCCAGTTATCTAAGAAGATAGATATCTATGGCCCCAACTATGGCCGAACTCGCACTTTGAAGGCAAAGGTTGTTTCCTCATCTGAAGAAGAATCTGACTGCAGTTCTGGGGATCCTGAAGACATTGGAAAGGAGCTAGCTATGCTCGTGAAGAAGTCCAGAAGTTCTCCAAGAAGAAAGGTTTCAGAAAGTCTTCAAGATCTAGCTCAAGAAATGATGAAGCTTCCACTCGTGACCACAAGAAGAGAACATGCCACAAATGCAAGAAACCTGGTCACTACATCTCTGAGTGTCAAAGAATATGATTCTGATGACAAGAAGAAGAAGAAATGCTCAAAGTCTTCTTCAAAGTCTTCATCTCACAAGAAGAGCTCATCCAGCAGGGCTCGTGCGTTTCTTGGCAAGGAGATGGATTCAGAGGAGTCTGCTTCTGAGGAGACGGAGGTGGGGTCTGAGGATGAGTCTGATTCAGGCATGGCAACCTGGCTCTAGCTTCAGCTTACATCACCAAGTCCATCTTCAATACTGAAGACAATGGCCTCGTCACCAACGCTGATGCTGATGATGAGGATGACTCTGCTCCTACCTACTGCTTCATGGCACGTGGTTCCAAGGTAAACTCACGCGATGCTTACTTCCAAACATCATGTGAAGATGACTCTGAATGTGAATCTAAACCTAGCTACAAAACACTTGCTAAAATTGCAACTGAACAACAAACTGTTATGGAGCATATTCAAAAGTTGCTAGACAAAAGCGATGACCTGTTGGACACGGAAATGACTCAAACTCAGTCCTTAATTGAAGACATTCAAAATCTTCACTTTAAGTACGAGGAACTTGAAAGTCGTCATAAAACTCTCTCAGCTACTCATGAGAAGATTACCTATGATTATCTTCAAGGGAAGCAAGAACTTGAGAACCTGAGAGTGTCTCATGAAGATCTTCAAAAGGAGAACGATTCACTCCACGCTCAACAGATCAGTTCCGCTTAGGAAGACTTTGAGCCACCATGTCTAAAATGTCTTGAGCGAGATAATGGTGTCTCTGTTGCTGAATGTTCTACTGTTGCTACTGTTGCAATATCTTCAATTGCTGATGTGGTGACTAACCCCTCTACTGAGGATACCACTACTATTGCTGATGAGAATGCCAGCTTGAAGACATTCCTTGAAACAGGGATGTACAAAAGCCTCAAAGGGCACCAGACACTATGTGATGTCCTGAAGAAACAGATTTTGAACCAAAACCCTAGGAAAGAGGGTGTTGGGTTTGAGAGGAAAATGAATGTTGATGGTCCATACTGCAAAGGAACCTTCAGTGGATCCATCTACCTTATCTGGCTTCACTTGTGCTAACCCGATTATCATTGATGAATCCTTTGATGCAAACTATAAACTGTTTAAGAATCAGAATGGTGAAGTGTTTGCCAGGTATATTGGTACTAATTGCAGGAATGGACCACCTTTGAAGAAGATATGGGTGCCCAAAAGTTGTCTTGAGAAGATTCATGTGAATGTCATCATGACACCACCTGGGAAGAAGACAAACTCCAGACCAAAGGCTTCATATAGACAGAGGACTCACTAGAGTCACCCTAATGCCAATGTTCTGCAGGAGAACCATACTAAGACTTATGAATATGAGTGTGTTTCATCAAACCGCTATGTTCATAAGACCAAGAACTTTTCTGCTTATTCTTATGAGTATTATTCACCTCCTACAAGGCTATTTGCTATGGCTCATTGCTTCACTTAGACTCATTGCTTCTAAGCCACCCCTGAAGATGTGGGTGGCTAAGAAAAATTAACTCTCTTTTGCAGGCAAAGGTCTCCAGCCAGAAATCAAAGGCTTTTGATGCTTATGCTGGGGACCTAAAACATCTTGTGGGACACAAGATAAAATGCCAGAATGGTCTTATTATGCATTTCGTCCTAGGATTTCTTGACAAACATCCTATCTACCCTAACAAGGATCTGAACTTTGATAATATGCTTGTTCGTGAAATGTTTATGCTTCACATTTCCCTTGGTGAAGCCTATCCCCCTACTGCACTGTAGGGTACGACACCAAAGGCTTCTGAGTGGATTATGGACAGTGGATGCACTAACCACATGACTGGTGATCGAAGTCTTCTTATGGATTTAACCCTATGTCCATCTGACAAAAGTCACATCACATTTGCTGGCACTGGTAAAAGCAAGGTATTGGGCCTAGGTAGAGTTGCAATCTCAAAGGATCAGCACATGGATAAAGTGATGCTTGTTGGATCCCTTGGTTTCAACCTAATGTCTGTCTCAATGCTTTGTGATCTGAACATGATTGTTATATTTGGAAAATATTGTTGCCTTGTGCTTATGGAATCTGACAAATCTCAAGTCTTCGAAGGATATCGAAAGGACGATCTGTATATGGTAGATTTCTCAGCAAGACCACGATTGGCCGTATATCTTCTAACAAAAGCTTCAGAGTGTTGGCTCCGGCATCGTAGGCTAGGGCATGCGGGCATGAGGAACTTACACACTCTCGCGAAGAAGAAGCATGTCATAGCCATCAAGGGCGTCAAGTTCAAGAAGGATCATCTATGTGGTGCCTGCGAAGCTGGAAAGATGACTAGGGCCAAGCATCCCTCAAATACAATCATGACGACGACACGTCCCTTCAAGCTGCTTCACATGGACTTATTTGGCCCTACTCACTACCCTACCCTCACTACCACTTCTTGCCTCTATGGCTTCGTCATTGTGGATGATTACTCGAGATATACATTGGTGCACATAATTCTGTACAAGACTGAAGTGCAGGATGTCTTCAGGCGATTCGCCAATCGTGCCATGACCAACTATTGCATCAAGATCAAGCACATGGAAGTGACAACGGCACCGAATTAAAGAACACCCGCCTCAACACTTATCATGATACATTGGGAATCACACATGAGTTCTCAGCTCCATGCACACCTCAGTAGAATGGCATCATGGAGAGCAAGAACAGAACCCTCATTGAGATGGCACGGACGATGCTCGATGAGTACAAGACTCCAAGGAAGTTCTGGCCTGAAGCCATTGATACTGCATGCCACATCATCAACCGTGTTTATCTTCACAAGTTTCTAAAGAAGACATCATATGAGCTCCTGACTGGTAAGAAGCCAAATGTCAGCTACTTCAGAGTATTTGGTGCTAGGTGTTGGATCAAGGATCTACATCACACTTCAAAATTTGCACTGAAAGCACATGAAGGTTTTATGCTTGATTACGGAAAGGATTTGCACTCCTACAGAGTCTTCAACCTATTTCACTACAAAGTGGTTGAAACTGTGGATGTGTGGTTCGATGAGACTAACGGCTCGCAAAGAGAGCACCTGCCAAATGTGCTAGATGAAGCTACACCATGTGATTCTATCAAACTTATGGGTACTGGAGAAACCATACCTTCAGAGGCACAGGCTGAAGAGGAAATCATCATTTTTGCACCTAATCAGCCCGAAGATACTGCTCAGCCTGAAGTCAATGCTGAAGATGAAGACAATGATCAGCAAGGGCAAAATCTTCGTCCAGTTCATCCTCGTGTTGCAAATGAAGTACAAATTGAGAAAATAATTCATAGCATTAATGCACCTGGTCCACTCACTCGTTCAAGAGCAACACAGCTAGCAAATTTCTATGGGCACTTTGCATTTGTCTCTATATCCGAACCCAAGAAAGTTGATGAAGCCTTCATGGAACCTGAATGGATTCAAGCTATGCAAGAAGAGCTTCAACAGTTCGAGCTGAACAATGTATGGGAGCTGGTTAAGCGTCCAGATCCTCGCAAGCACAATATCATTGGTACCAAATGGATCTATCGCAACAAACAAGATGAGCATGGTCAAGTTGTCAGAAACAAGGCTCGTCTCGTTGCTCAAGGTTACACACAAGTCAAAGGGATTGACTTTGATGAAACATTTTCTCTTGTGGCTAGGCTTGAAGCCATTCATATACTGCTAGCCTATGCCAACCACAACAACATTCTTCTATACCAAATGGATGTAAAGAGTGCCTTCCTCAATGGCAAAATTGAAGAAGAAGTGTATGTTGCACAACCACCTGGTTTTGAAGACCCAAATTGTCCTGACATGGTATACAAGCTCAACAGGGCACTGTATGGCCTCAAACAAGCACCTTGAGCTTGGTATGACACACTAAAAGACTTCCTGAAGAGCAAAGGCTTCAAACCTAGTTCTCTAGATCTCACTCTCTTCACGAAGACATATGATGGTGAACTGTTTGTATGCCAAATCTATGTGGATGACATTATCTTCGGCTGCACTGACAAAAGATACAGTGATGAGTTTGGGCATATGATGCAAGAGCAATATCAGATATCCATGATGGATTGCCTGAAGAAGTTCGGAATGCAAGACTACAAAGGGTACACGACGCCAATGCCAACCAAAGGCCAATTGGGCCTCGATGACAATGGTAAAGAGTTCGATCAAAAGGTATACCGCTCCATGATTGGTTCTTTACTTTACTTACGTGCATCTTGGCCTGATATAATGCTTAGCGTTTGCATGTGTGCCTGATTCCAAGCGGCACCAAAGGAATCACATCACTTAGCTATGAAGCGAATTCTTCGATATTTGGCTTATAGCCCAACACTAGGATTATGGTATCCAAAGGGCTCAGAGTTTGATCTAGTTGGATTCTCATATGCTGATTATGCTAGTGACAAGGTTGATCGCAAGTCAACATCAGGCACATGTCACTTTCTTGGACGATCTCTTGTCTGTTGGTCTTCAAAGAAGCAGAACTGTGTATCACTCTCCACTACTAAATTCGAATACATTGCTACTGAATCTTGGTGCGCTCGGCTTCTATGGATGTAGCAAACCCTCAAGGACTATGGCATCCACCTGAAGCATGTGCCACTTTACTGCGACAACGAAAGCGCCATCAAGATTGCCAGCAATCCAGTTCAGCACTCGAAGACAAAGCACATTCAGATCCTTCGTCACTTTCTCAGAGATCATGTCATGAAGGAAGTTATTGATATCATTCACGTCAACACTGAAGAGCAATTGGCAGATATCTTCATAAAGCCCATGGTTGAGAAAAGGTTTTGCAAGTTGCGGTGTGAGCTAAATACCTTAGAATCCTCAAATGTCCTGTGATTGGACACACATCCTAACGCTTGTGCATGTTGATGACTTAGATGTGCAACACACGAAGTAACATATATCTTCAATCAATGAAGACATACACTCTAAGTGTGAATACATTAACACGGAATTTGACTTCGGAGCGCCACGATAATTGTGCGCCGTGTCTGGGTCTAATACTTCCTATATAGTGGGTAACACCACCACCAAACTTTCTCGAAGATTTTCATGTGGCCTCATGATTGCATTATCTTCGCATTTGGTTTGTCTTCAACATTGATTTGACTTCAAGGTTTATCTTCGCAATGTTGATTTGGTTCTTTTATATATATATATATATATGCATGTTCTGTCCTCTACAACATTCACTTATAGCTATGTCTTCATACCTGCCATTTTCTGATCTAAGTGAATGTGATCGAACCCTAACCCCTTCTGTGCTTCTTCCTCAAATTCTATCTATCTAATCATATGCATTCTATTGAAACGTGTCGAATGTCTTCACTGGGTCCTTGTCAGCTGAAGATACAGAGACACACATTTAAAATTGCTTTCAATATTATATCTCTTTTTCCTAAATACCTGAGAAGCCGAAACGACCACCCGACAAACTAGGCGTGCGTGGGAACATGGAACAACTTCCAATGTGTTGCATGCATGCCACGTGTCCATCAGATGTGAACCACCAGGGGCACCAGCATAATTATGTTGCACAGCCCCTTACCCTATAAATATGCATCCAGCACGGTCATTATCTCCTCTCCCACCTCGCTCAAACCCTAGCGCCACCGCTAGCTCGCGTCAACGCCGGAGACAAAGAACTTAGCTGCCGCTACCTCTTCGATGTCGTCCTCACGCCGGCCGTGGACCTCGTCCTCTCCGCCGCTGCCGTAGGTGTCTTCCGCCGCCAAGTTAGGGCGCGGGAGATTGGACTGCTCGGCCTCCCATCTGCCTCGTCTAGCAGTTCATATGTGGTAAATAAATCTCACTTTTTACAGTCTTTTTTATCCGTCAAATCCATCCACTTCAACCAAAAGTGGTTTATACACTTCCAAATCTAGATCTGTCTTGTTATGAATCTCATATCTTGCAAAGTATGTTCACTTATGCTTCATAACTAGTTAGATTCCTCACTTGTACTTATTCATAGATTCGTACAAATCTAGAACCAACTCACTTCAAATAAGTGAATGTCTTCGCACTATGAGGTCAATGTCTTTAAACCAAGTGCTATCAAGGCATCTTCGCCTTTGGACGTATGGCATCTTTGCCTACTTCCCGTGAGTTCGCCTACATCGACATCTTCAACAACCAGGCAACCACCTACAAGCGAGGGCGACACTTCCATCTTCGGAAGCCCCTCAAGGAAGATGGCCGAGCATGGGAAATGCCCTTCGGTCATGGAGACGAGCTACGAGGTGCCACATCATATGGGCCTCCAACAACAAGACGGTGACAAGAAGGTCGAGCTAGGGCCATCCCCTTCGACCATGGCGACGAGCATGAACCTCTTCAACATCATGAAGACGGCGCCCATATTGGACTCATACTCCGAGTCAAGCTACGAGAACGCACATGAGACCTTATCTTTGGTCTCGGAGGAGAGTGATGTTTTGCCACACCCTACGGCATTCATCTTTGGAGACGTTTGCACCTACACCTCTCCGACACCCATATATGACGAGATAGCCCAATTCCCATCTGATGAGAGCCACCCCACCATGAGTGATATGAGTGACTCCACCATATGTGACTTTGAGTGCATTTCCTATGAGAGAATGAGTGTGACCACCACTAGCCCCACACTTAAGAGCATACCACACATCCTATGTGAGGTTGAGAGCCATTTGAGTGACTCCACCAACCATATGAGTGAGAGCATACAAGAGGGAGTGAGTGAGCCACAACACTTAGTGAGTGAGGTAGTTGACACGGCATGTGAGGCCACTATGATTTCTAATGACTTAACCTCTACTCCTAGTGTGTTTTCTTCTTTGGTGCTAGGTCTCCTACATGACGAGATGCCTTTCCTCGACGAGTCCATACCTCCAATGGAGATGATGATGGCCATGGTGGATGATGATGCACCCCCCACATGGTTCCATCAAGATGAAGATGATGACGACTTGTTCTTCACCACCTCACCTACAATACATGAGCGATGTTCCAAAGGTAACATAGGTGATGGTGCTTCTCTTGTCCCACTAGTGGACTATCTTACCAATGATTGCTTGCATGATGTTGACACACCTATTCCCATGCTTCATGCTAGTACGACTTCCTCATGTCATGACTTACCTATTTATGATGAATATGATGATGAGCATGTTGAGTTGCCTAGCTGTGATGCTATGCTCCATAGGATATCCTGTGAAAATTCTTTTGGTCACATCATGTTCGACAACCCTTTAAACTTGTCATATGCTATGAGTGAGATCTCCCATGTTGCATCATTTCAATCTCAACATAGTAACTATGCATGCCCCATTAAAATAAATCCCATTTGCACTTATGGCATAGATGACGAGATGATGGTCATTGGCTTTTGTTTTTCATGTGATGATATTGCCATGCTTCCTTTACATGATTTGCGCAATTCATCTACTATGTCATGCCATGATCACATTGTTCAAAATATGCATTGTTTTGGATGTTGTCAATATTCTCCATGTGATGTTTCTACTAATGCTCATGAGGAGACCCCCATAACTTCCTCATACATATTAGGAGATTTTGATGCATTCCATACTTTGCATGATTCCCATAATTGCGTGCACCATATGCATTCCATGAATAACAATGCTCTACATATTTTTCATGATGCATTACACAATTTGAGTCTCCATTATGCTATACATAATAACAAACCTATCATGATGGATGACATGTTTCTATATCACGCATCTCATTTATTTGAGCATTGGATATTTTGTGCTAACCGACGCAAGCACATGCGCATCATGATGGATGATGTGTACATATACCATGCACACACAATTTTCCCCTTGTCTTTGTTTTGTCTAGGTACTCACGTATACTCGTCAACCTCTCAATCCCAAGAGTTGACAAAAAGAGCTCTCGAGAGCAACGATGATTTGGGATCCCGTGGATTATCATTCCCACCATTCCTTTTGCGCAAGGACTATGCGCATCTCTTTTACTTGTCTCTCACACGGCTATGGGATATTTACCATTTGTCACCTTATGCTCATTTTCCCGTGTTCACTTTGCATGTTATGCTTGCTTCTATGCCTTTGCCATGCAATTGTGACCCTTGCTTGCACTTACCCATGATTCATCATTATACTACTCCTATGTGTATTTGCATGCTTGGTGGAGATCCTTGTTGCTATTGCCATGTTTATCATGTGCCTCATGCTATTGTTGATTCTTGTGTTGGAAGAGTCATGATGTTCCATTGCTATTTACCTAGGACTTCTTGCCAATACAATGTTGATACTTTCCTCATATCTTGCTTTCATGCTTGTGCTATGACATGTGAATTATTCATGCCCACTATATGCACACATGACATGCTTGCCATGATTACCTCTAGTACGTTGCATCTTCGCACTACTAGCTTGCTTGACTTGATCACTATGATTACTTGCTTGGTTGCATCACCCATGTTCCATTCTTACTCGCTTTCTTGGATTGATGACATATATGCTCTTGCCTCTCACATGATATATCTTGATCATTGTCGCTTGTCTCCATTCGTGCCATCTCTCATACCCCCTTGTATTGAGTGCCAACTTGCTATGCTTATTGACCGTGGAGACTTGGACATATTACTTGTGAAGCATGCTTATTTGATTGAGCCTATTGTATTTGGTTGTTATCGCATCATATGCCTCCATACTATGAAATGCTCCCTTGTCCTTTCTTATGATGAGCATGATGCATACACTTGTTGGGTATTTCACCACACAAATGCTAGGTTTTGCATTCCCGCTAACCTCATTTGTTTTTTCGAGTGTTTGTCATGTTCTTTCATTTTGAAGGATTCACAAAGCGGCACCATCACGAGACAACTTGGTCACGTGAAGGCATACGTGATGCACAACTCCAACATCCTTGAGAAACTCCTAAAGGTGAATTCCTTCCATTTGAGCCATCCTCCAATATGCATATTGGATGGGTCATTCTTTCATTGCTGTCTCCTTCTTCTTGTCTACATGATACATCTATTGGAGGGAGGACCGGCATTGAAGATTGGCTCTATGGACCTTCACATTGAGGAGCGCTCGGACTTATAGGATGCACCTTCGAACCTCCACTCATGCCACGACATCGAGCATTGGTACACCAACACCTCCATATTTGTTGATTGTGCTCACACATGTCATGCGCGATGGACATATCATACACATAACAAATTTGCATCTTATGCATGGATTGACTCACATTATGATTTCACTGTCGCACCTTGTATTCCCATGTCATCCATGATATATGAGCTTGTGCATTTCCTTAGCAAATTTGTTGTGATATTCCTTGATGGCATATTCATACATCATGATCACATTGCCTACCATCAATTGCATGATAAAATAACCATATTGAGCATCCATTGCCATATTCATGCTATTGATAAACCGTCTCACTACGACATCATTTTGCACCGTGGTTGCATTGTTCATATTCACAACACATTTGTGTGCACAATGATTGCATTTTCTACCATGAATGCTTTGCATATCATTCTATATCATCTTGATAAGCTTCATGCGCTTTGTCACAAACAATCTCGCCGCACGAACTCATTCTTACATGATGGCCACTTTGTGTGCGCTAACCATTGTATTTCCGTGTGTCGCTTGTGTTTGCACTTTTTGCATGTATACCACTCCGGAGACACCTTGGAGTACTTGGATTGCGCCATGTCTTCAACTTCGTCCAACTACAAGTCCGTCCACGACAACCGTTTCCATGGTGATGAGGATCACGATCCGAGGTCGGATCTTTCCCAAGGGGGAGGAGATGATGCGGAGCATCCCACGTTCATCCCCATGTACACTCCGACTACTCTCCAAGCCCCAAGAGGACATATGACGAGACCTCGAACATATGCCATTGGACACAAGGTACTTGGAGGAAAGCCACGGAACATCTACATCCAATGGACAAGACGGCGAGGACACCAAGTGCGGAGGACAAGAAGAAAGGCTGCCTCAGAAGCTATAGCCACCGGACGACCGGCCCAGCCCGGACGTCCAGCACCTGAAGGTCACGCCAGCCCAAGGAACGCGGGTCACCGAAAGCTACAGGCTCCGGACGATCGGCCCAGCCCGGACGACCGACAACTACCAGGCCCCGGACGACCGAGCCTCTCCGGACGACCGACACTTCCCCGACAGAACCGAATTTACGTAAGTCCGAGGAACCCCGGACGACCGGACGCCCACGAACCTTCGGACGTCCGAAACCTTACAGACGTCCGACCCCTGGCTGTGTCCAGTTGCGGGCTGAGGCCCATGTACCCCTTCACTTCGCCCCTCTTTGGCACCTAGACTATAAATAGACCTCTCCCTCCTCCTAGATAGGGTTAGCAAAGGATTAGCTCATATGTGAGATAGAGCTTTGCTCATCCAGTACGGATCTACTCCACGAGAGAGACCGCGGCCCCTCTACGGAGAAGATCCCCTTGGATTCAAGACCCCCTTTTGGGTGGCCCCATCAAGACCTCCTCACGGAGAAGAACCCGGTTACCTCTTGTATCGTCCTTTGTTGATCGTGGATCGTGTATCTCCCTTTGTGTTCTTGGATCTAGCGCACGTGTAATCGAATCTTGTTGGTTTGAGTGATTCTCTCGTGTTTCCCCTTGTGCTTCCCTCGTTTTCCCCTCGTGTTCTTCGCGGGATCCACTCCTTTCGTGAAAGATCGGGCCGTTAGGGTTCTACCCTACATCAATCTGCCTCCGGATCTGTATGAGATGTACAAGACCGATCCAGAGGAGAACTACAATCAGCGCAAGGCTCGAATCAATGGATCCGAAGATATTGGGCAGAACAGTGGTTCAAGTACAACTTTGTCACTGCTGAATATGCTAAGAAGAATGCCATCAAGTGCCCGTGGGGCGATATTCTCTACAAGAATCTGCAACCCAAGTCAAAGCCTGAAGCTATTGCTCAAGGTATCTATCCTTTCATGGTCAGAGGACTGCACCCTAAGAATGTCGACCCATCATCCTTGTTATGGAGTTGTGACAACAATCTCTTCAAGTGCAACTTTCAGTTCGCTAAGGAGTTAGCTACAAAGAACAGGAAAGCCTTCGGACTCAACTTCAACCCTGGTCCGTCTGCTCCAAGACAGGATGGCACATGTGAAGCCAATCCCAATGTCATTGGCCCCTTCAATAGCTTCGATGGGCTCCTCTCCCACATTGCTGCTCAGAGGGCCACGGTGGATCAGTCTGCAGATGACGCAGACTCTGAAGATGCTCCTGCACAGAAGAAGAAGAAGACGAAAGCTTCGAAGCCCTCTGCAACACCAACCGCTTCAACTGTGAAGCCCTTGAAGACTGCACCTCCTAAATCCAGTGTGCAGTCTGAAGATTTGTCTAGTGTCTCCAAGAGGACCAAGAAGACCAAGAAGCCCAAGAAAATTTCTGGGCACAACTTGACTCCTGCTGCCGTTCTGTGCAATGAGGAAGACACCATTGATCTATCAAGTGATGAAGATCTTGGTGATGAAGCTCTAGAGATGTTGATCAAGACCAAGCAAGAGGCGGAGATCTTCAATGATCTGCCACTCTTTGATGTTGATATTCTGAAAAACTTCGTCGATGAATGGTTTGACGACCAGAGCATCAGTATTGATGACTTGCAGCTGCCCGTGGACATCAGCGTCACATTTCACGGAGCCATTGCAAATGAATTGGCCTTAGCTCAGAAAATTGTCGAGCTCAAGAAAAAGATTGATCATGAGAAGGCACATTTCAAGAAGAACATGTCCAAGCTCAGTGTGAGAGATGTGCAAATCTTGAAGAAGATGTGCATGATCTCAAGGCTGAATTCCACGAGAAGCGTGAAGAAGCCAAAGTCTCACGAGTGCGCATGAAGTACTATGCGCAGAAATGTGTTCAAGCTCATAATGAAGCTGAGAAGCGAAAGGCTCTTGGGCGTCCTGGCATCGACCCCAGGATGGCTGCCAAGCAAAAGAAGAAGTCTGCTGCGGCCCAATCCGACGCTCAAAGGCAGGAACGACCAATAATAGTCTTCCCTGCCAGTATGACTGGCTTGAAGCCAAAGGTCACCTCAGTAGCTTAAGAGATGAAGAAAACCAGGCATGCTGAAGCCGAAGCCAGGAAGAGGAAGCTCAAGCATACATCTGATAATGCTCCCTCCAAGAAGAAATTGAGGACAAAGGCTTCAAAGTCTTCAAAGAAAGAGCATACTACTGCCCCAGAGCCCCTCATAGTTGAACCTATCTCAGTTGCTCTTCCAGCTTCTTCCAACCAAGAACGTCGCCTTGTGATTCATGAGCCTGCTTCCACAGAGGCTCGAGCAAGTGAAGAAGTTCCAGCTATTGACCCCAACGCAGCTAAAGACATTGGTCATGAAGACAATGTGCATGATGATGAAGTCCTTCCTCAACTCAAGCCCCAGTCAGTATCATCGCCTGCTCCCACGAGCAGTGAACTAATTAGCATTGGTCGTCCATTGATGCCAATTGCTCAACATGACTCATGGGCTGAGCTCCAACAACAAGACACCCCAGTGCAAGATGAAACACCCCGTACTCCACCTGCTCAAGTCACCTCATCGGTGCGTGATGATGAAGACTACATGGAATAGACCACCCCTTCTGCAAAGGCATCGCCAGCGTTTCGCAGGCTTCGCAAAGGCCTCAGGTCACAGGTCTCCATGTCGAGCATTCCAAAAGAAGAAGTGCAACACACTAGCTCAGTAGCACATTAAGTGTTTCCTGAAGCCACTCCTTCTGTGTCTGCCTCAGAGTCAGAAGCCAAGACTGCTGAAGACATTCCGGATGCATCAGCCGATGAAGAAAGAGAAGAAGAAAGACTAGCCACACCCCCTGCAAGTGATCAAATCATTCTTGAAGAGAATGTGATTGTGCCCGACCCTCCAGTCATTGAACAGATGGAGGTTGAAAACACTCAGGCTGCCACAAACAACGCCACGGAAGCCAATGACACTGTCATGGCTGAAGATAATGTGGAGCCCGAAGCCAATGTGAATGCTGAAGCCACTGTGACGCCAATCACCTCGGATGGCGCCGTTCCTCCTCCAAGGCTTCATACCATGGAACATGCATTCAATCATGATGGTGAGCTTGTCACAATCAGATACCCGATTATGGTTCCACCTACTGCTCCCGGGCCACAGTATGATTATCATGTGGAGCGGCGGCCTCAAGTTCAGAAGCCAAAGCCACGTCTGCCAAGGCTTCCAAGTGCTGTCACCACTCAGGGCTGATTCTGCGTGCTCACCTTCAGAGAGCACAATACTTTCTTTGACAGTGCCAAGAACCCATACACGAAGCCCAAGATCACCTCTGACAGATTTTGGAGCCATCGGCAGCGAAGCTATTACTCTTGCATTATGTTCAATCAAGGTCGGATCTTTCCACACCAGCGTCTGGATTGTGATGCTATGGCTGGGCTGCCATGTCTTAAAGAGGCTCTTGACTGCTTTCGGGATGTCAGTCTTCTGCCCTTTGTGACTGACAAGGAACACTGGAATGAAGAGCTTCTGTTGCAGTTCTATGCCACTCTCCATATTCGAGGCTACAACAGGGATCCGAAGACTTGGGTCCTTGAGTGGATGACAGGTGATGTTCATCACGAAGCCAAAGCTCTGGATATCATCGAGCTTACTTCCCTGCCCACTCCAGGTGAGTTGTACGAACCTGGTTGTCAGCTTCCTCGGAATGAGTTGCAGAGCATTTTTCAGAAGCCTGAGCCAAATATGAGCCAAATGCTTACCATGATGAAGCCATTGCCACAGGACGCTGAATACCCAAAGGAGTTCTTTGTCAAGGACCTCGAGTACTTGCCACACACAGTGTATCATATTCTAAGGCGTACTCTCTCGCCTATCAAGGGAAATTCTTCTGAAGCCAAACTTGAAGGCGCCATGAAGACTTTGGTATTCTATATCATCAATGGCATCATATTCAATACTCAGGATTTCTTCATCAGACAACTTGCTGCTTCTGGAATTGATCTGTTTGGTCTGAAATTCTATGCTCCATGGGTGATGCGCTTGATTAAGCTTCATTCCACCATTGACTATCAGCCTTCAGCGCGCAACCATGTTATATTTCTTCCTAAAGTTGATATGTCTATTGAAGCCATCTACCCCGAGCCTGCCAAGAAGCCACTCCACCTTCAGAATGCTGAATTTCAAAGCTTCTCGCAGCCCATTGACGGGGTTTTTGTGCCAAATGCTGCCACTCCTGCATATCCTCTGGCTGGCAACCTGCTTATACCACACCGAGCCAATACTGAAGCCACTGCAAGCACCATAGCTCAAAGGCCTCAGAAGCGTCCTCGTGTCCTCAATGATCGTGAGCTTCTGGTGGCTCTACATCAAAAGCAGGATATGCATCATGACTGGCTGAAGCGTCAGATGCAGAGTCTCTTGGTGGATGTCAATCCAATTCGCAACTTGGCCACCAAGAACTCATTTGTTGCACAAGAAGCCTGTAGCCGGTCCTGGAAGAGCCTCACAATGCTATGTCCTGAAGAAGATCTTCATGAAGATGGCTTCACAGAGAACTTCAAGTTTGACTCCAGGCCTCCTCCAAATGCAAGCTGGTGTCACACTCCCTCCATTGAAGATTCTGAGTATCCTTCTTTGGCTGCAACTGTTGTTGCGATAGTCGTCGATGAAGAAGATGACGCCACTTCACCAACCTTGGCTGCACTGCATCACGATATTGTGTTAGGCCCGTCTGCACCACCAAACTCCAACGATGACCCTGCTCCATCATCTACTCCATCTAGGAACGAGTAGATACTCTATGTCTTCAAACCTTTTTGGTCATTAGTGACAAAAGGGGGAGAAGAATATGAGGTTGATAATCTTCAAGCGGGTCTAGATGGGTGGTTGCTTTATCTTTTGATAAGTTCTTACAACTCTCATTTTGAAACTATTTGGCTTTTGAGTTGTAACACTTAAACTCGATGGTCGTCTACTACTTCTTCTGCTACTTTGTGATGCGATGATAAATTTCGCATGAAGTCAGTCTGCAGACGCCCATTTTTCATTGTGCATGTCATTATCTTCGTTATTCCTATATATGCATGATGAATTGTCTTCGTAAGTTGAAGAGGATCTCCACAAAGTAAAACCTGCAATGTGCATTTAAACTTCAAAAGCAAACTACTTATATGCACATCTTCAGGGGGAGCCTTTTTGCAACTTATCAAGACAATGCCTTTATCCTTAACTTTCACATACTTTTATCCCCGTTGAAAACTTCAACTAGTTTGTCATCAGTCACCAAAAAGGGGGAGATTGTAAGTGCATTTAGTGCCACCCCTAGCTGGTTTTGGAGTATTGCCGACAAACTTGGTTGAGGGACTAATGTGTTTGTGAGAATTGCAGGATAACACAGGCAGTAGTCCCCTATTGATTCAATTTACCTACCAGAGATGACCCCTAAAAATGTGTGAAGACATTGAAGACAATGGTGGTTTGTGAAGACATTCACAGTGAAGATTATGACATGAGAAGACATTTAGGTGAAGACTATGGAGTGCGAAGACATAGTTGTTTCGTAGTTTCCTTTTCTTCTTTGTTGGGTCATAGGAACCACCGTGCTGTTAAGTGGGGTCCAAGTGAACAAAGTCAGAGTGACTGAAGTGATGCTCAACCAAAATCCTATGTCTTCGAGCAAAGACAATGAGAGCAAATCTTATCCAGAGCTGGATGAGTCAGCTTTACTTGTAGCCCAAGTCAAGCTGCCGCGTGTGTTTGAAATCCGACCGTTGGACACGTGTCGGTTCTTTAGTGACCCAGGGTCATTTCGGACAAATCAGGTCGGGTTGCCTCCTGGCTATAAACAGCCCACCCCCTACATCATAAATTGGCGGCTGCTCAGAGTTAGTGCATGGCTTTTGTCGTTTGAGAGCAACCCACCTCTGAAGCATTTGACAGACAGATCCTTGCGAGAACAAAGCCCCAAAACACCCAGAGCCAAAGAGTGTTAGGCATCACTGAAGTCTTTCTATCCACGTGATCTGAAGACTTGTTACACTTGAGGACTGTGAATCCTCCAGCCGGTTAGGCATCGCGTTCTGAGCATCCAAGAGTCATTGTGGATCACCGGTGAACGAAGTCTGTGAAGGTTCGGAAGTCTACCTTGAAGACTTACCAGAGTGATTGGGCGAGGACTGGGTGTCCTTAGCTCAAGGGGAATAAGTTGAAGACGTGGTCTTCTGAGTTAAATATCAGCCTCCCTAACCAGACTTACAGTTATCACAGCAACTGGAACTGGTCTACCAAATCCTTGTCTTCACTAAGCAACTGGTTCTATCCTCCACTTCCCTTTTACTTTACAGTTTGTCTTCATGAAGTCATTGCCTGCCTGTCTGATCTGATTGACTTCACAGAGTGAAGACTATTTACTGTTTGGCTTCATACTGTCTTCCATCCTGTTCCATAATACCTAGCTGCTGATAGTCTTCGTGCTTTCACTTCATTGCTTACTTGACTATGGCTTGTCTAGTGTAGTCTACCTTCCACTGGATATCAATAGATTCATTTCTACTGTTTGTCTTCAAAGACCTCATGTTTTGAAGACTTTCCTAAAAATCGCCTATTCACCCCCCCCCCCCTCTAGTCGATAACTAGCACTTTCAACTCTATTTGTCTATGTATTCACACATGTACTAAGTTTCCAGTTAATACAATTCTAGCATGAATAATAAACATTTATCATGATATAAAGAAATATAAATAACAACTTTATTATTGCCTCTAGGGCATATTTCCTTCAGTCTCCTACTTGCACTAGAGTCAGAAATCTAGATTACATAGTAATGACTCTAACACCCATGGAGTCTTGGTGCTGACGTGTTTTGCTCGTGGAAGAGGCTTAGTCAACGGGTCTGCAACATTCAGTTCCGTATGTATTTTGCAAATCTCTATGTATCCCTCCTTGACTTGATCGTGGATGGAATTGAAGCGTCCCTTGATGTGTTTGGTTCGCTTGTGAAATCGGGATTCCTTCGCCAAGGCTATAGCTCCAGTATTGTCACAAAAGATTTTCATTGGACCCGATGCACTAGGTATTACACCTAGATCAAATATGAACTCCTTCATCCAGACTCCTTCATTTGCTGCTTCCGAAGCAGCTATGTACTCCGCTTCACACGTAGATCCCACCACGACGCTCTGCTTGGAACTGCACCAACTGAAAGCTCCACCATTCAATATAAATACATATCCGGTTTGTGATTTAGAGCCAGATCAGTGTCAAAGTTTGCATCAAGGTAACTTACGCCAAGCTCTTTGTCACCTCCATAAACGAGAAACATATCCTTAGTCCTTTTCAAGTATTTCAGGATGTTCTTGACCGCTATCCAGTGATCCACTCCTGGATTACTTTGGTACCTCCCTGCTAAACTTATAGCAAGGCACACATCAGGTCTGGTACACAGCATTGCATACATGATAGAACCTATGGCTGAGGCATAGGGAATGACTTTCATTTTCTCTCTATCTTCTGCAGTGGTCGGGCATTGAGTCTGACTCAACTTCACACCTTGTAACACAGGCCAGAACCCTTTCTTTGACTGGTCCATTTTGAACTTCTTCAAAACTTTATCAGGTATGTGCTTTGTGAAAATCCAATTAAGCGTCTTAATCTATCTCTATAGATCTTGATGCCCAATATATAAGCAGCTTCACCGAGGTCTTTCATTGAAAAATTCTTATTCAAGTATCTTTTTATGCTATCCAGAAATTCTATATCATTTCCAATCAGCAATATGTCATCCACATATAATATTAGAAATGCTACAGAGCTCCCACTCACTTTCTTGTAAATACAGGCTTCTCCAAAAGTCTGTATAAAACCATATGCTTTGATCACACTATCAAACTGTATATTGCAACTCCGAGATGCTTGCACCAGCCCATAAATGGATCGCTGGAGCTTGCACACTTTGTGAGCACCTTTAGGATCGACAAAACCTTCTGGTTGCATCATATACAACTCTTCTTTAAGATATCCATTAAGGAATGCAGTTTTGACATCCATTTGCCAAATTTCATAATCATAAAATGCGGCACTTGCTAACATAATTCAGACAGACTTAAGCATCGCTACGGGTGAGAAGGTCTCATCGTAGTCAACTCCTTGAACTTGTCCAAAACCTTTTGCAACAAGTCGAGCTTTGTAGACAATAACATTACCGTCAGCATCAGTCTTCTTCTTGAAGATCCATTTATTCTCTATGGCTTGCCGATCATCGGGCAAGTCAACCAAAGTCCACACTTTGTTCTCATACATGGATCCCATCTCAGATTTCTTGGCCTCAAGCCATTTCGCGGAATCTGGGCTCATCATCGCTTCCTCATAGTTCATAGGTTCGTCATGGTCCAGTAACATGACTTCCAGAACAGGATTACCGTACCACTCTGGCGCGGATCATACTCTGGTTGACCTACGAGGTTCGGTAGTAAATTGATCTGAAGTTTCATGATCACCATCATTAGCTTCCTCACTAATTGGTGTAGGAATCACTGGAACTGATTTCAGTGATGAACTACTTTCCAATTCGGGAGAAGGTACAATTACCTCATCAAGTTCTACTTTCCTCCCACTCACTTCTTTTGAGAGAAACTCCTTCTCTAGAAAGGATCCATTCTTAGCAACGAATATCTTGCCTTCGGATCTGTGATAGAAGGTGTACCCAATAGTCTCCTTTGGGTATCCTATGAAGACACATTTCTCCAACTTGGGTTTGAGCTTATCAGGTTGAAGCTTTTTCACATAAGCATCGCAGCCCCAAACTTTAAGAAACGACAGCTTAGGTTTCTTGCTAAACCACAGTTCATATGATGTCGTCTCAACGGATTTAGATGGTGCCCTATTTAACGTGAATGCAGTTGTCTCTAAAGCATAACCCCAAAACTATAGTGGTAAATCGGTAAGAGACATCATAGATCGCACCATATCTAATAAAGTACGGTTACGACGTTCGGACACACCATTACGCTGTGGTGTTCCAAGTGGCGTGAGTTGCGAAAGTATTCCACATTGTTTCAAATGAAGACCAAACTCATAACTCAAATATTCACCTCCACGATCAGATCGTAGAAACTTTATTTTCTTGTTACGATGATTTTCCACTTCACTCTGAAATTCTTTGAACTTCTCAAATGTTTCAGACTTATGTCTCATCAAGTAGATATACCCATATCTGCTCAAATCATCTGTGAAGGTCAGAAAATAACAATTCCCGCCGCGAGCCTCAACACTCATCGGACCGCATACATTAGTATGTATTATTTCCAATAAGTCAGCTGCTCGCTCCATTGTTCCGGAGAACAGAGTTTTAGTCAACTTGCCCATGAGGCATGGTTTGCAAGCATGAAGTGATTCATAATCAAGTGATTCCAAAAGTCCATCAGCATGGAGTTTCTTCATGCGCTTTACACCAATATGACCTAAACGGCAGTGTCACAAATAAGTTGCACTATCATTATTAACTTTGCATCTTTTGGCTTCAATATTATGAATATGTATATCACTACAATCGAGATTCAACAAAAATAGACCACTCATCGAGGGTGCATGACCATAAAAGATATTACTCATATAAATAGAACAACCATTATTCTCTGATTTAAATGAATAACCGTCTCGCATCAAACAAGATCCAGATATAATGTTCATGCTCAACGCTGGCACCAAATAACAATTATTCAGGTCTAAAACTAATCCCGACGGTAGATGTAGAGGTAGCGTGCCGACGGCGATCACGTCGACTTTGGAACCATTTCCCACGCGCATCGTCACCTCGTCCTAAGCCAATCTTCCTTTAATCCGTAGCCCCTGTTTCGAGTTGAAAATATGAGCAACGGAACCAGTATCAAATACCCAGGCGCTACTACGAGCATTAGTAAGGTACACATCAATAACATGTATATCAAATATACCTTTCACTTTGCCATCCTTCTTATCCGCCAAATACTTGGGGCAGTTCCGCTTCCATTGACCAGTCCCTTTGCAGTAGAAGCACTCAGTTTCAGGCTTAGGTCGAGACTGGGCTTCTTCCCATGAGCAGCAACTTGCTTGATGTTCTTCTTGAAGTTCCCCTTCTTCCCTTTGCCCTTTTTCTTGAAACTAGTGGTCTTGTTAACCATCAACACTTGATGCTCCTTCTTGATTTCTACCTCCGCAGCCTTTATCATCGCGAAGAGCTCGGGAATTGTCTTTTCCATCCCTTGCATGTTATAGTTCATCACGAAGCCTTTGTAGCTTGGTGGCAGTGATTGAAGAACTCTGTCAATAACACTATCATCAGGAAGATTAACTCCTAGCTGAGTCAAGTGGTTATGGTACCCAGACATTCTGAGTATGTGTTCACTAACAGAACTATTCTCCTCCGTTTTGCAGGTGTAGAACTTGTTGGAGACTTCATATCTCTCAACTCGGGCATTTGCTTGAAATATTAACTTCAACTCCTGGAACATCTCATATGCTCCATGACGTTCAAAATGTCTTTGAAGTCCTGATTCAAAGCCGTAAAGCATGGCACACTAAACTGTTGAGTAGTCATCAGCTTTGCTCTGCCAGACGATCATAACATCCGCAGTTGCTCCTACAGTGGGCCTTGCACCTAGCGGTGCTTCCAGGATGTAATTCTTCTGTGCAGCAATGAGGATAATCCTCAAGTTACGGACCCAGTCCGTGTAGTTGCTAGCATCATCTTTCAACTTAGCTTTCTCTAGGAACGCATTAAAATTCAAGGGAACGGTAGCACGGGCCATTGATCTACAACAACATAGATATGCAAAAACTATCAGGTACTATGTTCATGATAAATTAAACTTCAATTAATCATATTACTAAAGAACTCCCACTTAGATAGACATCCCTCTAGTCATCTAAATGATCACATGATCCATATCAACTAAACCATGTCCGATCATCACGTGAGATGGAGTAGTTTTCAACGGTGGACATCTCTATGTTGATCATATCTACTATATGATTCACATTCGACCTTACGGTCTCAGTGTTCCGAGGCCATATCTTCATATGCTAGGCTCGTCAAGTTTAACCTGAGTATTCTGCATGTGCAAAACTGGCTAGCACCCGTTGTATGTGAATGTAGAGCTTATCACACCCGATAATCACGTGGTGTCTCAGCACGACGAACTGTAGCAACGATGCATACTCAGGGAGAACACTTATACCTTGAAATTTAGTGAGGGGTCATCTTATAATGCTACCGCCGTACTAAGCAAAATAAGATACATAAAAGATAAACATCGCATGCAATCAAAATATGTGACATGATATGGCCATCATCATCTTGTGCCTTTGATCTCCATCTCCAAAGCACCATCACGATCTCCATCGTCACCGGCTTGACACCTTGATCTCCATCGTAGCATCGTTGTCGTCTCGCCAACTATTGCTACTACGACTATCGCTACTGCTTAGTGATAAAGTAAAGCAATTACATGGCGATTGCATTTCATACAATAAAGCGTCAACCATAAGGCTCCTGCCAGTTGCCGATAACTTATACAAAACATGATCATCTCATACAACAATTTATATCTCATCACGTCTTGACCATATGACATCACAACATGCCCTGCAAAAACAAGTTAGACATCCTCTACATTGTTGTTGCAAGTTTTACGTGGCTGCTACGGGCTTCTAGCAAGAACCGTTCTTACCTACGCATCAAAACCACAACGATTTTTCATCAAGTGTCCTGTTTTAACCTTCAACAAGGATCGGCCGTAGTCAAACTCGATTCAACTAAAGTTGGAGAAACAAACACCCGCCAACCACCTGTGTGTGAAGCACGTCGGTAGAACCAGTCTCATGAATGCGGTCATGTAATGTCGGTCCGGGCCGCTTCATCCAACAATACCGCCGAATCAAAGTAAGACGTTGGTGGTAAGCAGTATGACTATTATTGCCCACAAGTCTTTTTGTTCTACTCGTGCATATCATCTACGCATAGACCTGGCTCAGATGCCACTATTGGAGAACATAGCATGCAATTTAAAAAAATCCTACGATCACGCAAGATATATCTAGGAGATGCATAGCAACGAGACGGGGAGAGTGTGTCAACGTACCCTCGTAGACCAAAAGCGGAAGCGTTATGTTAACGCGGTTGATGTAGTCGAACGTCTTCAAGATCCAACCGATCCAAGTACCGAACGTACGGCACCTTCGTGTTCAGCACATGTTCAGCTCGATGACATCCCTCGAACTCTTGATCAGTAGAGGGTCGAGGTAGAGTTCTGTCAGTACGACGGCGTGGTGACGGTGATGATGATGTGATCCGCGCAGGGCTTCGCCTAAGCACTACGACGCTATGACCGGAGGAGTAAACTGTGGAGGGGTTGTAGCGACCAGACCTCAAACAGTCTGATCTCTGTGCATAAGTGTCATCCCTGGATCGGTAATGCTGACACACACAGTACTTGAAGGATTTATAACAGAGCAGCAATCACACACTTATTACATCGAATGTCTCAAAAGAGAACTTATTATAATAAATATGGCTTAAGGCCATCTAAAACGAATACAGCGGAAGGCTTGGAAGATAAAGTGAGTCCATCAACTCCAACGGCATCACTGAGTGAAAGACCACGACCTAAGGCTCCTTACTCGCCGTCTGAAAAGTCTGCAACATGATACGTTGCAGCCCGAAAACGGGTCAGCACATGGAATATGCTGGCAAAGTAACACAAAAGGATAATGAACAGAATAATGCTATCACTACATGCATATATGGCTGTTGGAGGCTATAGGGTTAATATGTTTTGCGAAAAGCCAATTTTTCCCAACTACAAAGGAATAAGTTTTACTTAACTACAAAGTTTGTTGAAAATATTGAGAAGGTAAACCCCCTCTCAATCCCAATTAAAAGTAATCATTAACAACCCATCAAATTAATTAAATAGTGATGAGATCAACATGATAATCCAAGAACCAGATACTCAAGATGTCCACAACCGGGGACACGGCTAACCATGATTAGTTTGTACACTCTGCAGAGGTTTGCGCACTTTTCCCCACAAGACTCGATCTCCTCCGTTTGATTTCTCGCACTACATGATGTTTGAGAAACGGATGACCGAGACACAGTCTTTCAGAAGCGTTAGCACCTTACGATGGGTAGACCGTACCACCTACATCCCCTACATCTGCTAGCCTACCACTGTAAGAGTTCACATGACTTAATAAACTATGCTAGAGCCCATAATAGCTTGTGGCTGCACACGGAAGTTTCTAGTATGAATAATCTCATGGTCCCTTTGAGCCTGGGTGGCGGTCCATAGGAGAATCACACGGTACCCCGGGATTTCCAAAAAATACAGGCAATCACTGGGTACCCCAGGTGCCTCAATCCACCCAGATGTGTATTTAAGTTGCCACCTTAAGTTTAACCATTAATTAACAATATCACATATGTCATGAATAGACTTAAACCCAATCCACGTCTACGAGCATAGCATAGCAATATAATCATAACGTAGAAGTAACTCCCAGGGTTTGATAATAAACAGGTGAATAGATACTACCTCAGCTACTTCCCAACCCACAATTTAATTCAGATCCTAACCATGCAATTGTTTGGGGATTGATCTAATGCAGTAAAACTGGGTAGTAAAGAGGTATGATCAAAGTGTTACTTGCCTTGCTGATGATCCGCGAAACCTAGAGACTCGTAGTAGCACGCTTCACACTCCGGGTACTCTATCGCAAACAAACAAACATACAATAAGCAAACAAGCAAAGGCACGGGTAAAACTCAAATAAGATATCTAACCAGAAAGTTCAACTTAAGAACTCCGGTTTGCAAAAAGAATCAAATCAAACGAAGCAACAAAACTCAAACGGCGAAAGAAACAAGCTTTGTTTACTAATCTGGACTAAAGTCAAATTTTATAGTGGCAAAAACTTGCTTAAGTTGGCTAAACAGAAAGAGGGTTTCGAGACAAAACTCTAGGCGCTTGAATCGCCTGATTCCGATAAACGAGCGAAAAGTTATACTAGAACGAAAATCGGATCAGAAATCGCGATCGAAAATAATCGCGGAAAATCCGAGAAGAAGAAAAACTGACGAACACGCTAACGAACGAACGTTTGTTATCTGCGACTAAACGGTGAAAACCGTTCGTTAAAACGAACGTACGGATGAACGTTCGCTAAATAACTAAACCAATAAAAATAAACCGAACCGATCTAAAAATACGAAAACTAGGGTTTACGAAATAAAACCGGTCGGTTTTTTTTTAACCGGCGGCTACCTCGAACTCCGGCGGGCGGCGGCGCGGCGGCTCCGGCGGCGGGCGGCGGGGCGGCGCGGGGTGGCGGTGCGGGGCGGCGGCGTGCGGCGTGCGGCGCGGGCAGCGCGGGGCGGCGGCGTGCGGCGCGGGCGGCGCGGGGCGGCTTAGGGTTAGGGTTTCGGGTGGCGGTGGGGCTGGTGGGCTGCGGGGGTGCGGTAAAGGGGCCGGCCCGAAGAGTCCTGGCTGGGTACGGCCCGAAGTCGGTTTGACTTTTTATTTTAAGTAATTCCAACGTGCAGAAAAAGAAAGAAAAGAAATACTAAACGGACTCCAAAAATCCCGGAATAAATTTTCCCCGTCCTCTAAAAATGGGCCGGACAAGGTGAACATTTATTTGGTCCTAGAATGCAATTTTGAAAAGTGCATATTTTTCCTAATTCAAATAAAATAGCGACAAAACTCTGAATAAAAATCTTATTTGATTTTAATACTAAATCTCTGATATTTCTTTATTTTGAGGATGTCATTTTATCCTCTCTCTTTTATTTTTAATAAAAGAAATATTTCAGAGAAAAATAATTAAAATCAAACGATCCTCTTTTCAAAATTCGAGAAAAACTCGAATATGAAAATAACGAAATCCCCAACTCTCTCTGTGGGTCCTTGAGTTGCGTAGAATTTCTAGAATCAACCAAAATGCAAATAAAAATATGATATGCAATGATGATCTAATGCATAACATTCCAAATTGAAAATTTGGGATGTTACAAACCTACCCCCCTTAAGATGAATCTCGCCCTCGAGATTCGGGTTGGCTAGAAAATAGGTGAGAGTGATCCTTCCGTAGGTCTTCCTCTCGTTCCCAAGTGGCTTCATCCTCGGTATGGTGACTCCACTGAACTTTGCAGAACTTGATTACTTTGTTGCGTGTAACTCGGCTGGCAAACTCGAGTATCTTGACTGGTTTCTCCTCATATGTCAAATCACTATCCAACTATATCGCTTCCAGCGGCACTGTATCTCTCAGAGGAATATCAGCCATCTCTGCGTGGCACTTCTTCAACTGAGAAACGTGGAACACATCATGAACTCCGAACAATCCTTCGGGTAATTCCAACTTGTAGGCAACTTCTCCCATACGTTCCAAAACTCTGTATGGTCCCACAAATCGTGGTGCTAACTTTCCCTTGACTCCAAACCGCTTCACTCCTCGAAGTGCTGATACTCGAAGATACACTCTGTCTCCGACTTCGTAGACTGTCTCCTTGCGTTTAGAATCCGCGTAACTCTTCTGCCTGGATTGGGCTACCTCACTACAGGAATCAGCTACTTTGCCGTCTGCCACGGCAGACGGCAAAGGCAAGGATGGCAGACGGCAAAGGCCTTTGCCGTCTGCCGCGGACGGCAAAAGGCTCCGGCAAAGTAGGCATCGGTAAAGAGCTTCTTTGCCGTCTGCTTTTTTAAGCGGACGGCAAAGGGGCCCTTGCCATCAGCGGCGGACGGCAAAGAAAGCCGACGGCAATAAATTCGCTGTTAGTCCGTTAGGTGGCTAACGGCAGTCTTTACCGTCCGTGGCTGACGGCAAAGAGCATCAAGCCTTTGTCGTCTGCCACTGTAGGCAAACTGACCAAATGGGTCAGCTGCCAGGAAGCACAGGTGGTTGCCACGTGGCTTCTTTGCGTCCGCCGCGGACGGCAAAGAGCCCGTTGCCGTCGGTGGCAGACGGCAAAGAGCCTGCATTGCCTCTTTTTTTCTGTTTTTTCTTATACCCAACCATTTTCACAGCAAATAGATGATACATATATATTTTTCACATGGCAAGTTCACAGCAAACATATGAGATATCCAACACATATAATTTCATCATACATGCATAGTTCCATCAACCATACATAGCAAGTTCCACATACATGCATCCAACCATACATATTACAATAGTGTCATCCTACCATACATGCATAGTTCATCGATACAAAAGAAACATAGTTCATCCAAACAAGCACTCCATCTATGCTAGCTTCCGTGAAGCGAATGAATTCTGCAAAATGGGAAATAAGAAAGTTAGAAGAAGAAGATTAGAAGAAGAAGAAGAAGAATATATGACATTTATGAGCTAATTTAGGTGAAATTGATCGTTTGTGAGCTAACTTAGGTGAAATGGATCGTTTATGAGCTAACCTAGGTGAAATGGATCTCTTATGAGCTAACTTAGGTAAAATGCATCATTTTAGAGCTAACCTAGGTAAGATGGATCATTTATGAGCTAGGTAAGGTAAAATGGGTCATTTTAGAGCTAACTTGGGTAAAATGGATCATTTATGAGCTAAGTAAGGTAAAATGGGTCATTTTAGAGCTAACTTGGGTAAAATGGATCGTTTATGAGCTAACTAAGGTAAAATGGATCATTTTAGAACTAACTTAGGTAAAATGGATTGTTTATGAGCTAACTAAGCTAATTATGCCATTTTTGATATAAGTAAGCTAAGTACATGTCGTTATTGAGCAAACCTAGTTAACTAAGCATATTAGAGCTAACTTTGGTCATTTTGGAGGAAACAAAGCTAAGTATAGGTCGTTTTAGAGCTAACTTAGGTAAAATTGATGGTTTTGGAGGTCAGTAAGCTTATTAAGTCATTTTGGAGGAAATAAAGCTAAGTCTAGGTCATTGTGGTAAGCATTTTGGAGGAAATAAGGCTAAGTCTAGGTCTTTATGCATTTGTTAAGCAAAACACTAGAGAAACTTACCATGATCATGGAGGTGTAGGAGCGGGCAGGCTCGTGCCGGTAGCTGGAGAAGGATCGTGCGATGCTTGTTTGGAGTTACGCTGCACCAAAGATCATTTCCAATGTCTCGTTAGCATGATGACACTCAAATGTTAAGACTAGCAAGTAATGTCCATTCAAATTAAACTCACCGTGGTCCCAGGAGCAATCACTGGCATCGGTGGAGCGGTCTGACCGGTCTTCTCGCACACAGACTGCACATTTGGTTTTGACGACTCAGTCATAGTAGTTAGTAATGAGATAAAAACTACATGAATGTTTTGGCTAATCTGCAGAAGAAACTTACCACAAGGAGCTCGTACATGGCCCTTGCCTGCATGTCATTCTGTGCCCTCTCCTCCTCCAACATCGTTGTCGTCCTCTCCTCCAACTCCCGCTGCCTCTCCGCCGCCTCCGCCAGAAGTTTCTCCGTTCTATCTCTCTCACTCTGTATAGCAGCCTGCAACACCACTCCTCGTTACAATTTGTAATCATTGATGGAAGCACAGACAATGTAATGGAGAAAGATAACTGAGTACGTATAACTAACCTTGATGGCGAGTTGGACTGGCCGTTCACGAGGCCTTATCTCAGGAGCGGAGCTCGACTGGCGCGCCTTGATCTCCGGGAGAGTGCTAGGACAACGGATAAGTCCATCTCCAATGGCTATGGAGCCATGGGTCCTCCCGCCACCAGATATCATCACCAGCTCTGGATCAATGGGACCCTGGCTCGGGTTAAAGTCCTCCCCTTTCCTCGCCTTCCCCTCATCTCTATATTTCACGAGCTTGTCGTGGGAGGAGATGTTGGTGAAGTTGTTTGCATCATCGAGGTCAGACGGAGAGAATGCCTTGACTTTCTTGAAAGAGGCAGTGTGGGCCATGGCATACAGGTCGTACACCTCTGGCACCTTATCCGCCTTATTGTAGCGTGCCTGAAAGAGAGAAACAAAGTAAATTAGTAATTAAAGGGCTCAAGCTAGCATGATGAATGAATTGCATGAATCATGAAGCAAACCACATACCCAGTTCCGCCCGAACTGATATAAGCTGGAGCTGCCTTGATGGTGTGGCACACCTTCCATTTGGGCACGTTTGTACTTGGCCGCGTTGTGGACGGCTAGCCATTCTTTTGAGCACCACTCATTGACCAACACCTCCCAACAATCCATCCGATCCGCACACCATCTCGGAGGCGCCTAAGTTAGCAAATAGAAACTTGAGCGCTACGGCTATGAATTACTAAATGAAGGAAGTAAGTACAAGGCCTTAAGAATTACCTTCATGTACTGCTCCTTACTCAGGAACTTATCGCGGCACGCCGGCTTGGGCTTCTTGATACCACGCAAGGCGTAGTAGTATCGAACAGCCTGCACCCGAGCCTCGTGCCGTAAGTTCTATAGTAGGCGCTTGCAGACGTTCTCGATAACATTTGCCGCCTCCTCCTCGTATCCCTCCTCACACCTGTAGAATGTCTGCAACCAAATGAGACAATATTGATTAGTACAATTAATAACTAGCTAGTTGAAGATTTTTAAATGTGTAAAGGAGAAATTACCCAGAACTTTCTGATCACCACATCTGCCCTCGTGTCGCACAAGACACCATCGATAATCTCACCCGGCGGGGCCGGGGCAGCCAAGTAGTGCTCCCAGCTCAATCCAAGCTCTGGAAGCCGACCCTCACCAGGCAACGTGACAAACCCCGGGAAGTTTTGCCGGCAAAGCACTCCAAGGACGGAGTTGGGCCGGCGGACACTATGATGGTGGTCCCAACCCCTGCAGCATGACAAGGCCAACGCATTAGATATTTGAAGAAACGTGAATACAAAAGGTACAAAAGGATTAAATGCACTTACCTCTCCCAATCAGGGAAAATCAACCACCTCTGCTCGTGGGTCGCCGGCATGGACGGGAGCCGTGTACAACCACGCTGGTAGACGGTGCCCCCTCCCCCTCAATATCAGTCGGCTCCCCGCCATCATCAGCATGGTTCCCGCGACCACGACCACGTGCCTCCTCTCCCGCGACCACGTGCTCCAACTCCTCTCTTCTTCCATCCCTTACCTCGTCCCCTGCTGGGCACCGCTGTCGACGAAGAAGGGCCCGGCGGTGTCGCCATACTGTCCAGCAACGCTCGGCGGAGAGGTGCGTGTGGAATGGAAGACCTCCCACCACGCGCCAACGAAGAAGGGGCCTCGGAGCGCTCCCGACAAGCGCCCACCATCTTTCAACACCTGCCATGACAAAGAGTAAACGAAATTAGTACAACATAAAAAAATACCGACATGAATAATAATATGTATATCACTTATGTATCATCATCAAGTACAACATAAAAAAATTGAATACCTGACACTACTAATAATCTCGATCACTATCATCAATAAATGCATAATCATCATCATCACTATAATCAATGACGGGCTCATAGGGTTCAGTGGCATCAAATATATGACCTAACTCATAATTCACAAATATATGACCTCGTCGGCCTCTGGTGTCGTGGGTGTCGGGGTCGGGGTGCCGTGTCGGGGTCGGGGTGCTGTTTCGGGGTCGGGGTGTCGGGGTGGTCGGGGTCGGGGTGTGGTGTCAGGGTGTCGGGGGTCGGGGTGTCGTGCCGGGGTGTCGGGGTGGCGTGTCGGGGTCGGGGTGTCAGGGTGTCGGGGTCGGGGTCGGGGTGTGGGTCGGGGTGTGGTGTCAGGTTGTCGGGGTGTCGGGGTCGGGGTGTCAGGGTGTCGGGGTCGGGGTGTCAGGGTATCTTTTTCTTCTTCTTCTTCTTCATTTTTCCTGTTTTTTTTCCTTTTCTTCTTCTTCTCTTCTTCTTTTCTTCTTCTTCTTCTTCTTCTTCTTCTTCTTCTTCTCCTCCTCTTCCTCCCTCCTCCTCTTCCTCTTCCTCTTCTTTCTTCCTCTTCTTCTTCTTCTTCTTCTTCTTCTTCATCTTCTTCTTCTTTCTTCTTCTTCTTTTCTTTCTTCTTCTCCCTCCACCTCTTCCTCCCTCCTCCTCCTCCTTCTACTCTTCTTATTCTTCTAAACTAAAACTAAAACTAATCTAAAATAAACTAAACTAAAAATAAAACTAAAACTGAAACTAAAACTAAAGTAAAACTATAAATAAAACAGAAACTAAATTAACTAAAAGTAACTAAAAGAAACTAAACTAAAACAAACTAAACTAAAAAAAGGGGGAAGATCACTCACCTGCGCAGGGGATCGCCGGTGGAGGGGGAGGCGGCGGCCCGGTGGAGGGGGAGGCCGCGACGGGTGGGGGCGGTGGCGGCCCGGTGGAGGGGAGTCCGCAGCGGGTGGGGGCGGCGGCGGCCTGGTGGAGGGGGAGGCCGCGGTGGGTGGGGGCGGTGGTGGCCCGGTGGAGGGTGAGGCCGCGGCGGGACGGGGCGGGGACGGCCATGCAGGGGAGGGGAGGGGCGGCTGGCCGGCGTGGAAGGGGCGCCGCAGGGGAGGGGTGTGGGGCGACGGGGCGAGGGGGCGGCGGCGGGCGGTGGGGCGACGGGGCAAGGGGGGCGACGGGGCGAGAGGCGGTGGGTGGGCGGGTGGTGGCGGCGGGTGGTGGGGGTGGCGGCGGGTGGCTGGTGGCGGGGCGGCGGCGGGTGGCGGTGGTCGTCGGGGTGGGGAGGACAGAAAGAGAGAGAGGGAGGGAGCGGGGTGGGGGACGGCCGTTAGTTAGGTTGTCTCTTTGCCGTCCGCCCCCCTTTGTCATCCGCTTTTTTGGGGGCCATTAGGTTTTTTCTAAGCAGCTCGTTAGTGGGGCCCACCTCTCTCTTTGCCGTCCACCAGCTGACGGCAAAGAATTGGCTGATGGCAAAGACATTCTTTGCCATCAGCCAGTTCTTTGCTGTCCGTTTTTTTCAAGCTGACGGCAAAGACCTTCTTTGCCGTCCGCCAGCAGACAGCAAAGAATAGGCAGACGGCAAATAAGCAAATTCCAGTAGTGCCTTGAGTCTATCGCGAATCAGCTTAACCTTCTCTTTAGACTCTTTAATCAAATCTGGTACAAACAACTGTCGGTCTCCAACTTCGTCCCACAACAACGGTGTTCTGCACCTCCTTCCGTACAGTGCTTCGAAAGGGGCTATCTTCAAACTGGATTGATAACTGTTGTTATAAGAAAACTCTGCATAAGGCAAATCATCGTCCCAACTAGATCCATAGTCCAGCGCACAAGCTCTCAACATGTCCTCCAGAATCTGATTTACTCTTTCAGTCTGTCCATCTGTTTGCGGGTGAAAAGTTGTACTAAACTCTAGTCCGGTTCCCAAAGTTTCATGGAACCGATTCCAAAACTTTGAAGTAAACTGGGTTCCTCTATGTGATACAATGGTCCTCGGAACTCCATGCAGACATACGATCCTGGTCATGTATATCTTTGCCAACTTAGCACTGGTGTAAGTGGTCTTCACTGGGATGAAATGAGCTACTTTCGTCAAACGATCGACTACAACCCATATCGAGTCATATCCTGAACGAGTCCTGGGTAATCCCGTGATAAAATCCATGCCTAGTTTATCCCACTTCCATTCGGGTATAGGCAATGGCTGTAGCAATCCTGTTGGCTTCTGATGCTCGGCCTTCACTCTCTGACATACATCACAAAATGCTACATACCCCGCAATATCCTTCTTCATTCCGGTCCACCAGAAACTATCCTTCAAATCCAGATACATCTTGGTATTTCCTAGGTGAATCGAATATGGCGAATCATGGGCCTCTTGCAGAATCAACTTCCTGATCTCCTGATCATTTGGCACATATACGCGGTCCTCAAACCATAAGGTATCGTGCTCATCCTCACGAAATCCTTTAGCCTTTCCTTTATCTCGGCAATCTCCTTGTCCGTCTTCTGAGCTTCTCTGATCTTATCCATCAAGGTAGACTGAATTTCCAAGGCTGCTACATAACCATTCGGAACTATCACCAAACACAGCTCGCGAAGGTCTTCTGCTAACTCCTTGGGTAACTCTCCGGTCATGAGGGTATTTACATGACGCTTTCAGCTCAACGCATCGGCTACTACGTTAGCCTTTCCGGGATGATAATGCAATCTCATATCATAATCCTTAATGAGCTCTAACCATCTCCTCTGCCTGAGATTCAACTCCTTCTGCGTGAAGATATACTTCAAACTCTTGTGATCCGTGTATACCTCACAATGGTTTCCGATGAGAAAATGTCTCCATGTTTTCAACGCATGCACTACGGCTGCTAACTCCAAATCATGCGTAGCATAATTTAACTCATGGGGTTTAAGCTGTCGTGAGGCATATGAAACAACTCTTCCCTCCTGCATAAGTACGGCTCCAAGTCCTCAACGGGAAGCGTCGCAATACACTTCATAATCTTTGTGTTGATCTGGTAGAATCAACACTGGTGATGTAACCAAGCGTCTCTTCAACTCCTGAAAACTGGCCTCACATTCCTCAGTCCAATTGAATTTGGTGTCCTTCTTCAACAACTCCGTCATGGGCTTTGCAATCTTTGAGAAATTCTCAATGAACCCCCGGTAATATCCTGCAAGTCCAAGAAAACTCCGAATCTCTCCAACTGATGTGGGCGACTCCCAATTTGTCACAGTGACAACTTTTGGTGGGGTCTACTGCTATTCCTTCCCCGGATATAACATGTCCAAGAAATCCAACTTCCTTCAGCCAAAACTCGCACTTGTTGAACTTGGCATATAACTAATGTTCTCTAAGCTTACCAAGTACCAAACGCAAATGCTCTTTATGTTCCTCTTCGTTCTTAGAGTAGACCAGAATGTCATGAATGAACACCACAACGAACTTATCCAAAAACTCCATAAACACTTTGTTCATCATGTTCATAAAATAGGTAGGTGCGTTAGTCAGACCAAATGACATAACGGTATACTCATACAACCCGTACCTCGTTGTAAAAGTTGTCTTAGGTATATCCTACTCTCGAATCTTCAGCTGGTGGTACCCTGATCGCAGATCGATCTTAGAAAACACTTTAGCTCCTTGCAACTGGTCAAACAAATCATTGATCATCGGCAGTGGGTACTTGTTCTTGATCGTCACCTCATTCAATCCACGATAATCAACAACCATCCTTAACGATCCATCCTTCTTCTCCACTAGAAGTACTGGTGATCCCCAAGGTGGCAAACTTGGGCGAATATATCCCTTATCCAGTAACTCCTTAATCTGCTTCTTAATTTCCTCCAAATCTTTTGCGGGCATTCTGTACGGTCTCTTAGATATTGGCCCTGTGCCTGGCAAAAGCTCAATCAAAAACTCAATGTCTCTATCTGGTGGCATGCCTGGCAACTCTTCTGGAAATACATCCGGAAAAACCTTCACCACTAGTACTTCCTCCTGTACAACTCCTGATAAGGAGTTTACTTGAGTTCTATTCGGCACATGCCGGGATACATACTTGATCCTTCTTCCTTCTGGGGTGGTAAGCAAAATCGACTTACTGGCGCAGTCAATGTTCCCTCCATACTTCGATAACCAATCCATGCCTAATATCACATCAAATCCTTGTGACTCCAATACTATTAGGTCTGAGGGGAACGAGTAGTGTAACACCCCGGATGTAACTTTCCATATTTGTAACTCCAACTCTTGCCATTTTCGGCCATGTGTTATGATATTCCCTTCGTGGTCGGGTTTTGTTTTCCGTTTGTGCATTTTGTTCATGTCATGCATCTCATATCATGTCATCATGTGCTTTGCATTTGCATACGTGTTCGTCTCATGCATCCGAGCATTTTCCCCGTTGTCCGTTTTGCAATCCGGCACTCCCACCTCCTCTGGCGCACCCCTCTTGTTTCTTTTCGTGAGCGGGTGTTGAACGTTCTCGGAATGGACCGAGGCTTGTCAAGTGGCCTTGGTATACCACCGGGAGACCACCGGTCAAGTTTCGTTCCATTTGGAGGTCGTTTGGTACTCCAACGGTTAACCGGGCAACCGCAAAGTCCATTTGTGTGTTGCAGCAAAACCCCCCTCCAAACAGCCCAAAACCTCTCTAAGTCATCTCCATGCTCTAGGTCATTCGATCACGATCGTGTGGGCGAAAACCGTGCTCAATTTGGAGCCTCCTAGCTCCCTCTACCTATATATACACCTCCCCTCCCGAAATACATTCGCAGATCAAACCCTAGAAAATTTCCCCGCCGTCACCGGACGTGTCCGCCGCCATCGGACACCTCCCCGCCGCCGCTCCCGGCCACTCCCAGCCTGCCACGTGTCGCTCCCCCGCCGCCGCGCCGCCGCCGGCCCGCCAGCCCGCGCGCGGCTCCCCCGCCGCCCGACGCCTCCTTCCTCCTCCACGTCCCGCGCCGCGCCGCCGAAGCCCGGCGCCGCCCTCTGCCGTCCCCGCCGCCATCGTCGCCGGCCGGAGCCGCACCACCGCGCCGCCGCCCCGCTCCTCGTCGCTCCGCCCGGCGTCGCCTACCCCGCCGCCGTCGTCCTCCGCCCGAACCCCGGCGCCCCAAGCTCCTCCCTCCGCCGGCTTCTTCTCCCCCGGCAGCAACTCCAGCGATCACCGAGCCCGAGCCGGCCCGTGCCTCGATCCGATCTGGTTCCAGTGAACGAGGGTTGACTTTTTCTCCCTCTCCCGAATTTTCCAAGTCCCATGCATTTTACAATATATGCCCATGTTCATCGCATCATAACTCCCTACACATAGCTCCGTTTCATGCGTGTAATATATCGAAATGTTCGTCTCGTGATGCTATACATTTTGTTCCATTATGCCATGTTCATTTGAGTCCATCTTGATGCCCAAATCTCTGGTGCAAGAGTGCTAGTTGTTGTTATCTGCTGTTACTTATCAGAAATTGGTGATTTGTTATTTTTGTTGCATTTAATCTGTGCATCTTATGGGCACGAGCTCTACATGTGTTTTGTTGTATGCCATGCCATCTTTCCAGGGGTGTATGCCATGTATTTTTGTGATCTCTGTGGTGACTAGCACAAGCATGCAAACTAGGCTCCGTAATGTTTCTGATTTCAGAGACTTAGTAGTTTTTCTAAGTCTGTGACTGCTGTTATTTTGTTGCTATGTATCCATGTGGCTACAGAGAGATCCATGCTTATTTTGGAGATGTTCAGTAAGGATGTTTTGTAGATATTGTTGTAATTGATCCATTCATGCCCTTGTTTGAAATTATGGAGTGCCATAGCATGACTCAATCTTGCTCTACTTTTGCTATAAAATATTTCTGGCAGATTGTTTACGTGTTATTCAATTTTGCCAAGGTTGCTGTAGTTGTTTCATACATGCTATGTAATTTCTCTTGCCATGGATAGCTTTATAAACATGCCATCTTGCTGTAGGTATGCTTGTTTTGTCATGGATTGCTTTGTGATGAGTGCATCAAGCTCACCAAGATGCCTTCATATTATTGTTTCTGCCATGCTCTGTTTTCTGCCAAGTCTGAAACCTGTTATCGAAACTTGCTATGTTTACATGGTTGCCATCATATCTTCTGGTCCTTTTTGGCTTATGGTCGGTAAGGGACTTTTGTCATGTGCTTTTAGTAGAACACTATCATGCCTTGTTTTGCTATGTTAAGTTCCTGTATCATGTTGATTTCGTGCTCTGAACATTGCTACCTGATGTTGTTTCTGCCATGTCCAGTAATTTCTCTAAGTCTGTGAACCTGTTATCTTTTGCACTTTTTCCATGCTTGTTTGAACCTGTTGTGGTGTGAACTAGCCGTAGCTCAGTGTTCATCTTTTGTCAAGCATCTCCTGTAGATTGCTGCCATATGCTTTGTTGCTACGTTGGAGTGTTGTAGCTTTGTTACTTGTTGCATTCTAAGTGCTATCATGTTGTTAGTCACAGATTTGTGTCATTCTTGTTTTGCTTGTCATTTGCAAACCGTGCATCCGTTTCCGGTGATATTTATATCGATTTCGACCGAAATCATCTCATCTTTCCAGTGGCATGCTTGGTTTGCCAAGTTACTGCCTTGTTCATCATTTTCCTTCCGGAGCACGCATATGCATCGCATATCATATCTTGCATATCATTCATGTTTTGCATCATGTTGGTTGTGCATTTCCCGTGATTGATTGTGGTTCCATTGCTTGTGTTCTTGTCTTGGGTAGAGCCGGGAGACGAGTTCGTGAACGAGGAACCTGTTGAGTACGCTTACGAGGATCAAGCTTTCGACAACTCTGAGAACCTTGCAGGCAAGATGACCATACCCCCGAAATCTATCTTTGCTTTGCTAGCTGTTCGCTCGATTTGCTATGCTGCGCTACCTATCACTTGCTATATCATGCCTCCCATATTGCCATGACAGCCTCTAACCATCCTTTCCTAGCAAACCGTTGTTTGGCTAAGTTACCGCTTTTGCTCAGCCCTTCTTATAGCGTTGCTAGTTGCAGGTGAAGTTGAAGTTTGTTCCATGTTGGAACATGGATATGTTGGGATATCACAATATCTCTTATTCAATTAATGCATCTATATATTGGGTAAAGGGTGGAAGGCTCGGCCTTATGCCTGGTGTTTTGTTCCACTCTTGCCGCCCTAGTTTCTGTCATATCAGTATTATGTTCCTTGAGTTTGCGTTCCTTACGCGGTTGGGTGATTTATGGGACCCCCTTGACAGTTCGCCTTGAATAAAACTCCTCCAGCAAGGCCCAACCTTGGTTTTACCATTTGCCACCTAAGCCTTTTCCCCTGGGTTTTCGCGAGCCCGAGGGTCATCTTTATTTTAACCCCCGGGCCAGTGCTCCTCCGAGTGTTGGTCCAAACTAGAGCACCGTGCGGGACCGTCCCTTGGCAACTTGGGTTACGTTGGTACCTGTACGCTTAGCTTATCCGGTGTGCCCTGAAAACGAGATATGTGCAGCTTCTATCGGGATTTGTCGGCACAGCGGGTGGTCTTGCTGGTCTTGTTTTACCATTGTCGAAATGTCTTGTAAACCGGGATTCCGAGACTGATCGGGTCTTTCCGGGAGAAGGTTTATCCTTCGTTGACCGTGAGAGCTTATGATGGGCTAAGTTGGGACACCCCTGCGGGGTATTATCTTTCGAAAGCCGTGCCCGCGGTTATGAGTCAGATGGGAATTTGTTAATATCCGGTTGTAGAGAACTTGTCACTTGACTTAATTAAAATACATCAACCGTATTTGTAGCCGTGATGGTCTCTTCTCGGCGGAGTCCGGGAAGTGAACACGGTTTGAGTTATGCATGAACGTAAGTAGTTTCAGGATCACTTCTTGATCATTTCTAGCTTCTCGACCGTTCCGTTGCTTCTCTTCTCGCTCTCATTTGCGTATGTTAGCCACCATATATGCTTAGTGCCTGCTGCAGCTCCACCTCATTACACCATCCTGTCCTATAAGCTTAAATACTCTTGATCTCGCGGGTGTGAGATTGCTGAGTCCTCGTGACTCACAGATTCTACCAAAACAGTTGCAGGTGCCGACGATGCCAGTGCAGGTGACGAAATCGACCTCAAGTGGGAGTTCGATGAGGAACGTGGTCGATACTATGTTTCTTTTCCTGATGATCAGTAGTGGAGCCCAGTTGGGACGATCGGGGATCTAGCATTTGGGGTTATCTTATTTTCATTTGGATTTGACCATAGTCGGTCTATGTGTGTATTTTGGATGATGTATGAATTATATTTATGTATTGTGTGAAGTGGCGATTGTAAGCCAACTCTCGTTATCCCATTCTTGTTCATTACATGGGATTGTTGGAAGATGACCCTTCTTGCGACAAAACCACAATGCGGTTATGCCTCTAAGTCGTGCCTCGACACGTGGGAGATATAGCCGCAACGTGGGCGTTACAAGTAGTTACCAATCCTTAATGGTAACCGATCACACCATAGGCTAGCCATATACTCTGCTCCTGGCGAGGTTACTAACATGGGTGACCTAAGGGCTTGGGTTGGCAGTTTAAACTTATCCACGAATCCCCTTGATATGTATGAATGTGATGCACCAGTATCAAAAAGTACGACTGCAGTAAATGACTTAACCAAAAACTTACCTATTACTGCATCTGGCTGGGCTTCAACCTCCTCCACGTTAACGTGGTTCACTTGTCCCCTGGTGAAAGGGTTGGGCTTCTTCCCAGAGCTTCCATTGCCATTTCCATTCTTGGCTTCAGGACATTCATTGGCGTAATGTCCGGTCTTCTGGCATTTGTAGCACGTCACGTGGCTTAGATCCTTCTTGGCGGGTGTTGCCGGGTTGGGACGGTTCTGTCCGCTAGTTCCTCCATTACCATTACCATTCTTGGGGCCACCATGATTGTGCGAACTTCCTCCATTATGAGTGTGGCCTCCATGGTTATGAACAAGTCCTCCCGAGTTCGGGGTGTAACGGGGTCTCTGTTGGGCTCCAGAATTATACTTCCCTTGTCCATACTTTCTCTTGCGGCTGTCAATCTGCTGCTGCTTCTCTTCAAGCATGAGAGCTCTATCCACCAACTCCTGATAGTTATTAAAATTTTCTACCATTAACTGCATGCTCAGCTCATCATTTAGTCCTTCCAGAAACTTCTCCTTCTTAGCTGCATCTGTAGCAACGTCATCTGGGGCATAACGTGCTAACTTACTAAACTCATCCACATATTGGCCAACAGTGCGCCCTCCTTGGCGTAAGTTGCGGAACTCACGCTTCTTCATGGCCATAGCTCCTGCTGAAACATGGGCAGTGCGAAAAGCCTGCTGGAACTGGTCCCATGTCACAGTGTCAATAGGGTAAGTGACTATGAAATTCTCCCACCAAGATGCTGCAGGTCCATCAAGCTGATGTGCGGCAAAACGCACTCTCTCCGCATCTGTGCATCCTGCAGTGGTCAACTCCCTTTCAATCTTGCGAAGCCAATCATCTGCAACAATCGGCTCGGTGCTACTGGAGAACACCGGCGGATTCAGCCTAAGAAAATGGGCTAAGTGGTCAACTGGTGGGGGTGGTGGTGGGTTGTTGTTGTTGTTGTTCCCCTGGTTCTGATTCTGGACTAGTATCTGCATCAATGCATTCTACTGCTGGATCAACTGAGTGAGCTCCGGTGGGAAAGCAAATCCATTGTCGCGTCTCGGAGGCATCTGCTGGGTTTAGAAAAGATGAGAAAACAGAGTAGAATGAGGTCTAGAGGGGAAACACTACCCATATGCACATGAGACAAATACAACCATATCACTCAATCAATCAAACAAAGGGCATACAATCGGTCTAGAACTATCGTTACAAAAGTGTTTGGACTATACTATATACATGGTGGAATACTACTACTGATTTGGTGGTCTACTAGAAAAAATGATCAGTCGAAGACTCCATGATATCTGCTCCAGCTTCATCAACATAGTCATCATCGCTATCGTCAGGGTCCGAGTCGGTGTCGTCGATGATGATGTAGTTCTCCGGGCAAGTGGAATCGTCATCTTCTCCTCCTGGCGCAGGGTCTCCCATGAATACTCCTAGCTTCTTTGTCAGGTCGCCATTCTTCTTCACTAGTGCGACGATTTTCTCCATATAATCCTCGCGTGTAGCCTTGAGTTCTTCCTCCAGTTCCGTGATCCTTCTCATTGCTTTCTTCAAATCCGCCATGCCTGCGCACATCTGGTTCTCCTGGCGTCGAATGTGCTGGTTTAACTCCTGGATGAAAGAGGCAATCGATATATCCTTCCTGGTGCTGATCATCTCCCATTGCTCATCTCGGCGCCCACAAATCTGATAGATTGTATTCTTGAGATCATTGTGGTAAACTTCTCCAATGCGTCCCATGGTGATGTGAGCTGTCATACTCTTTCCTAGACTCCAGGTTGGTGCATCGAAAGAAAACTCTATGGGCTCAGTGACTGGCGTGAACGTCCTTCCTGAAACTTGAACTTGAATCATCCAGCGCTCCTCTTCTGGTAAAGTGGCGTTGTAAGTCCCGGTGAAGCTTGGTATTCCAATGTTCAGGTACCTAGTAACTTCCTTCAGGTGGCGTCCAAATGAGGTGTCTTCATCCGGTTGCATGAACTTAATCCTTGCATCCGCCATCCTAAAGGGTAGAAAATGGAGAGGAGTTAGAAATGAGAAGAGAGTAGTGATCTAGGGCTTTAGCATAGTGGTCGTGTCCTACAGTCAGCGTGTGCCATCTTTGTGGCGACCAGACCTCAAACAGTCTGATCTCTGTGCATAAGTGTCATCCCTGGATTGGTAATGCTGACACACACAGTACTTGAAGGATTTATAACAGAGTAGCAATCACACACTTATTACATCGAATGTCTCAAAAGAACTTATTACAATAAATATGGCTTAAGGCCATCTAAAACAAATACAGCAGAAGGCTTGGAAGATAAAGTGAGTCCATCAACTCCAACAGCATCACTGAGTGAAAGACCACGACCTAAGGCTCCTTACTCGTCGTCTGAAAAGTCTGCAACATGAAACGTTGCAGCCCGAAAACGGGTCAGCACATGAAATATGTTTTGCGAAAAGCCAATTTTTCCCTACTGCAAAGGAATAAGTTTTATTTAACTACATAGTTTGTTGAAAATATTGAGAAGATAAACCCCCTCTCAATTCCAATTAAAAGTAATCATTAACAACCCATCAAATTAATTAAATAGTGATGAGATCAACATGATAATCCAAGAACTAGATACTCAAGATGTCCACAACCGGGGACACGGCTAACCATGATTAGTTTGTACACTCTGCAGAGGTTTGCGCACTTTTCCCCACAAGACTCGATCTCCTCCGTTTGATTTCTCGCACTACATGATGTTTGAGAAACGGGTGACCGAGACACAATCTTTCAGAAGCGTTAGCACCTTATGATGGGTAGACCGTACCACCTACATCCCCTACATCTGCTAGTCTACCACTGTAAGAGTTCACACGACTTAATCAACTATGCTAGAACCCATAATAGCTTGTGGCTGCACACGGAAGTCTCTAGTATGAATAATCTCATGATCCCTTTGAGCCTGGGTGGCGGTCCATAGGAGAATCACACGGTACCCCGGGATTTCCAAAAAATACAGGCAATCACTGGGTACCCCAGGTGCCTCAATCTACCTAGATGTGTATTTAAGTTGCCAACTTAAGTTTAACCATTAATTAACAATCTCACAGAGGTCATGAATACATTTAAACCCAATCCACGTCTACGAGCATAGCATAGCAATATAATCATAATGTAGAAGTAACTCCCAGGGTTTGATAATAAACAGGTGAATAGATACTACCTCAGCTACTTCCCAACCCACAATTTAATTCAGATCCTAACCATGCAATTGTTTGGGGATTGATCTAATGCAGTAAAACTGGGTAGTAAAGAGGTATGATCAAAGTGTTACTTGCCTTGCTGATGATCCGCGAAACCTAGAGACTCGTAGTGGCACGCTTCACACTCCGGGTACTCTATCGCAAACAAACAAACAAACATACAATAAGCAAACAAGCAAAGGCACGGGTAAAACTCAAATAAGAGATCTAACCAGAAAGTTCAACTTAAGAACTCCGGTTTGCAAAAAGAATGAAATCAAACGAAGCAACAAAACTCAAACGGCGAAAGAAACAAGCTTCGTTTACTAATCTGGACTAAAGTCAAATTTTACAGTAGCAAAAACTTCTTTAAGTTGACTAAACAGAAAGAGGGTTTCGAGACGAAACTCTAGGCGCTTGAATCGCCTGATTTCGATAAACGAGCGAAAAGTTATACTAGAACGAAAATCGGATCAGAAATCGCGATCGAAAATAATCGCGGAAAATCCAAGAAAAAGAAAAACTGACGAACAGGCTAACGAACGAACGTTCGTTATCTGCTACTAAACGGTGAAAACCGTTCGTTAAAACGAACGTACGGATGAACGTTCGCTAAATATCTAAATCAATAAAAATAAACCGACCGATCTAAAAATACGAAAACTAGGGTTTACGAGATAAAACCGATCGGTTTTTTTAAAAAAACTGGCGGCTACCTCGAACTCCGGCGGGCGGCGGTGCGGCGGCTCCGGCGGCGATGGTCGGCGACGACGGGCGACGGGGCAGCGCGGAGTGGCGGCGCGAGGCAGCGGCGTGCGGCGCGGGCGGCGCGGGGCGGCGGTGTGCGGCGCCGGGCGGCGGCGTGCGGCGCGGGGCGGCTTAGGGTTACGGTTTCGGGCGGCGGCGAGGCTGGTGGGCTGCGGGGGTGCGGCTTATAAAAAGGCCGGCCCGAAGAGTCCTGGCCGGGTACGGCCCGAAGTCGGTTTGACTTTTTTTTTTAATAATTTCGACGTGCAGAAAAAGAAAGAAAAGAAATACTAAACGGACTTCAAAAATCCCGAAATAAATTTTCCCCGTCCTCTAAAAATAGGCCGGACAAGGTGAACATTTATTTGGGCCTAGAATGCAATTTTGAAAAAGCATATTTTTCCTAATTCAAATAAAATAGCGACAAAACTCCGAATAAAAATCTTATTTGATTTTAATACTAAATCTCTGATATTTCTTTATTTTGAGGAAGTCATTTTATCATTTCTCTTTTATTTTTAATAAAAGAAATATTTCAGAGAAAAATAATTAAAATCAAACGATCCTCTTTTTAAAATTCGAGAAAAACTCGAATATGAAAATAACGAAATCCCCAACTCTCTCCGTGGGTCCTTGAGTTGCGTAGAATTTCTAGGATCAACCAAAATGCAAATAAAAATATGATATGCAATGATGATCTAATGCATAATATTCCAAATTGAAAATTTGGGATGTTAAGGGGGGCACCGCGCACGGCTAAGAAACAACTGTTGTGCCTTTCGGGTGCCCCCCTGCCCACGTATATAAAGGAGGGGGGAGGAGGAGGCCGAACCAAGGGGGGTGGGCCAAGAGGGGGGAGTCCTACTAGGACTCCGTTCCTAGTAGGTTTCGACCCCCTCTTCGCCTTCCAACGGAGAGGGGGAAAGGGGAAAGGAGGGAGATGGAGAAGGAAAGAGGGGGGCGCGCCCCCTCCCCTTGTCCAATTTGGATTGGGCAAGGGGGTGCGCGCCACCTCCCGTGGCCTGCCTCCTCTCCTCCACTATGGCCCATTAGGCCCATTAACTTTCCCGGGGGGTTCCGGTAGCCTCCTGGTACTTCGAAAAATCCCTGAACCTTATCGGAACCATTCCGATGTCCGTATATAACCTTCCAATATATCAATCTTTACCTCTCGACCATTTCGAGACTCCTCATCATGTTCGCGATCTCATCTGGGACTCCAAACAAACTTCGGTCACCAAAACACATAACTCATATAAATCGTCATCGAACATTAAGCGTGCGGACCCTACGGGTTCGAGAACTATGTAAACATGACTGAGACACATCTCCAGTCAATAACCAATAACGGAACCTAGATGCTCATATTGGCTCCTACATATTCTACGAAGATCTTTATCGGTCAAACCGCATAACAACATACGTCATTCCCTTTGTCATCGGTATGTTACTTGCCCAAGATTCGATCGTCGGTATCATCATACCTAGTTCAATCTCGTTACCAACGAGTCTCTTTACTCATTTCTTAATGCATCATCCCGTAACTAACTCATTAGTCACAATGCTTGCAAGAATTATAGTGATGTGCATTACCGAGAGGGCACAGAGATACCTCTCCGATACACTGAGTGACAAATCCTAATCTTGATCTATGCCAACTCAACAAACACCTTCGGAGACACCTGTAGAGCATCTTTATAATCACCCAGTTACGTTGTGACGTTTGATAGCACACAAAGTATTCCTCCGGTATTTGGGAGTTACATAATCTCATAGTCAAAGGAATATGTATAAGTCATGAAGAATGCAATAGCAATGAAACTAAACGATCATTATGCTAAGCTAACGAATGGGTCTTGTCCATCACATCATTCTCTAATGATGTAATCCCGTTGATCAAATGACAACACATGTCTATGGTCAGGAAACTTAACCATCTTTGATTAACGAGCTAGTTAAGTAGAGGCATACTAAGGACACTCTGTTTGTCTATGTATTCACACATGTACTAAATTTCCGGTTAATACAATTCTAGCATGAATAATAAACATTTATCATGATATAAGGAAATATAAATAACAACTTTATTATTGCCTTTAGGGCATATTTCCTTCACATCAGTACTGATTATAATAGAGAGGAAGGGAGACTTTATATCAGTAACTTTTTCCAGAGACAAAGCTATACATTTTCGTAGTGTAACTCAGCACGAACAACATCGTAAAAGAAGTCATGACCGATGCTTGTACTTCCATACAAACATATATGCGACTGAATCTATTTAACTTAGCAGAGCTTCTTTATTATACAAATCATGTCTACATACGTAAGCACAGACAGAACATGAGGAATATTTCAGCTTCAGTTTTTTCTTCAAAAACACTCAACTTACTAGTTCATTTTTGTTAGATTACTAGGTAGAGAACCTAAATGACACAAAGTGCAGCCGAACAGAACTTCGTCTATGTAGAATATGAAGTTTCCCCAATGTTTTTTCCACATCATGGAGCTTCAAGACAAGCTAGATGTATGTGTTACAAAAAAAATTGGCTAACGCAGCATTGGTGGAGCTATGTGTATTACTGCAGGGGCCATGCCCCCTAGCTCTTGGATTTTTTGTGAAGAAATTCAGAATTTGTGTGTCACAAATTGAGAGAAATATAGTTTGTGAAGAAACCAGCCCTCCACACACGCCATGGCCCCCTTAGTCATTTGTCGCTAGCTCCGCCACTGGCATTCAGAGTTGGCAGAAATTGAAGCAGCAAATGTACCATATTTCGTACATACAAGCATACGGAATATCGCAGAGGCAACATAGTATACCTGATATGTAGTTGGACTGACGCTCTAGGATTTTAGAACTGAGGAAAAAATGTACAGACAACTCAAGCGGCATGAGCAGAAGGCCCGGAAGAAGCGGCACTGGTGGTCGGGAGATCAAGAAGAAGCACTGACTGGCTGAACAAAATAAAAAAGATAAGAACGAAGTGAAGCACCATGGTCTGCGTACAAGCAGATGGAAGAAAAGTTCCAAGGAGTGGTGGCCGCCAGATACATCATTTTTCAGTTAAAACAATGTATCTCTGTAGATAGCAGGAACAGAAACTCTTTTAGATAACTCAATCATATAGAATGAAGCAATATGAGATGGAAGAGTAAAGCAACAGGAGAATGCAATGCAAGTTTCTAAATCATGTAAAGAAAGAACAACTTGATTTTCCAAAAACCGTAGTATCCAACTAGTTCTCCACCTAAAGCTCAAACAGGCCCTGCATGCTCAGCTAATTAACCACACACGTGACTGTTCTTTTGCAATACACCAGACTGCACATTCACATTGGCCATGTACAAATGATTTTCTTTTAGGAATAACATCAAAAACAGTAGAAAACTTAGCTTGGGAGATGGTGGAACATGAACGGGTCTGCCTCTCACTGCCGCAGCTGCAGAATATATTGATTTTCAGTAGAAGAAAAAGAATTTATCTATATGTGATCCATCACAAAACAAAGCATACATGCACACATATATCACAGGTTTAGAACATCACAGCTCACAAGCACATCCTCTACGCTTTGGACCTTGGGAATTGTTGCAGTCCCAACACTCTGTACGCGGCCATAGTGATGCCTCCGCTTCATGTCACACAGGTGCGCGCACGGTGTTCGTCTTGCCGCCGCTGTTATCGGTCAGGCAGAATAGTGGCAGACTACAGAACAGCCTCCAACATCGTTGTTTGCTGCTTTTGTGGTGACACCTCATGTGGTCATGCAAAACACAACTGTTTCCTTTTTTCTTCTTCTAATATACATTGAACTGCTACTACCAATAACAGAAATTGTAGACTGGCATTGTTTCTGGAAAGATAACCACTGTTTATCTAACTAGAGAACTACAGATTTTATAAAAGGTAAAGTACTAACCAGATAGCTACAAAATTTAGCAATGGTGAACCAAAGAACTACATAATTTAGCAAATGTGAACTCCTAACCAGATAACAACAGTTTTTTCAGAAGTGGTTGGGATCTTGTGTTGGCAGTGGGGAGCCGTGGCCGGAGCATGGAGGAAGATGATCTAGAGCGTAAGCTCGAGCGCAATTGAGTTGTGGACGGTGCCGAGCACGTCGGTGGACTGACGTCACAGGTGCTGGTGCTGGAACCGGTAGCTTCATCTCGGCTTTACCCATGGCGTCGCGCCGGATGGCGAATGGTGCCCGGCGACCGGGTCTTCTGCGAACGGATGCGCGCGCATTACCTGGACGGCCTGGACAAGGTAGAGGCGAGTCGGCGGCTGAGAGGTGGAGACGCACCGGCGGCTGAGAGGTGGAGACGCACCGGTAGCCGAGAGGTGGAGACGCACCGGCAAACATGAGGAGGTGGGGGCCGGGAGGTCGGGGGCCGGGCGGCGCCGGGGGCAGGGGAGGAGGTGGGGGCGGGGCGGCACCGGGATCCAGGGAGGAGGTGGGTGCCGGGCGGCGCCGGGATCCGGGGAGGAGCTGGGGGCGGGCGGCGCCGGGCGCGGGGAGAAGGTGGGGGCGGGGCCACGCTGGGAGCCAAGAGAAGTGGGATGGAGGATGGGTCGGGAGGGTGGTTTTTTTTTCTGTTTTGGTGTTCTATCCAGTACCGGTTCGGGTTCATCGTATGTTTCTGGAATAAACGGGTGCGCGTCTATATACGGCCGAGGGTACAGAATGATATTATGTTACTAGTAACAGAATAGTCCAGCCTATAGATATACTAGTCGAGTGCCCGTGCGTTGTCACAGGCTTTTGAAATATTTTGCTGGAGTTCAATTTCACTTGTCGAGACAATGTTGTATAACACAGAAACAATTGCATAATAATTGAAGCCCACTTCACTTGCAAATTGACTATCTATACATTTAGAATGATGATCCAACAAATTTATTACCCCTAAATGCTCGGTTGAGTACAAACGTTGCCATCTAAATATATCAGAATTTCAGCCGAGTTGCTTTGTGTCGAGTGCTTCTTTGAATTCCCTCGCAAATTTTTTTAATTTCACTAAATGCCTCCGAGTTTTACATTCTGACGACTATGATGTATGAATAGGGACCAGAATATATACACGAGTGCCTTTTTGTCGGTGACGTACAAGATGTATCATCTGACGAATGCATACAAAAGATATGTACAAGTGGTAGCTATTAGAAACAACAATAAACCATGACAATAATGGACAAAATACCTTACTTACCATCTTGCACGATGAGATGTTATCTATCCCAGGCCAGCTATCAAACAAAGTTGCCAACATTTAAATAGTTTCCTTCACACAGAACTTTTGACCTCGTGTTGAATCTAGCCATCATGGTCTGACTAAAAAAACTAAAAGGCATAGGACGAAAATAGATCCTAATCAACCTAAAAGGCACAGGACGAAAATAGATCCCACTCCGTGCATACCACAACAGCGTAGGACGAAAATGGATATTAATCAACCTAACAAAAATGCATAGGGCAAAAATAGTTCCTAATCAACCGAAAAATAGGCATATGTCTTACCACTGAAGGAAGCACATGACATGATAAAATTGATAGAAAAAGGCATTGTAGTAAATGTATGTAAACTGGGAGAAAGGAGATGCAGAGAATAATCTCATTTTACAAACTACAAACATTTAAATATGTTAAGGAAAATGGCATATCCAATTGTTCCTCCGCTAGCAGTATAAAAATAATACTCTTCCAATATGCATGAATCAAGATTCAAAATAGTTCCTTGTCAACAACCATGGGCTCCATTTTTAGTAACCCTCAAAAATTCTTAATGAAACCACTTTGCCTTGTTTGATCTTCACCAGTATTTACAGTGTCATTTCTTCTCATCCGGTCAACAAAAACATGGACACGTAATGAACATCCAATAAGCATAGTCCCATTTGTTCAAGGGATTGCATCCCAAACCTATGTTGCCCTGTGGCCATCAAAGCGATCTGTATTTCTGTCGCCATGTTTTACATGAGTTCCGCCGAGACCTTCCATGGAGATCAATCGATCCGACCGTAGCGCTAGTGCAAGCCCAGATTCACATACGTATGTACGTCAGGCAAATTGTGCATGTGCTAGTGCTACTGTTCATCAATCAAGTAGCTAGCATGTGTGCTTGCTTGCGTGTACATATACAAGGTCCTGACTCAATGATGAGGATATCAATATCATTGTTACACCCACAGCCCCTGTTGTTATACATACTGGACCAATTACTAGAGCTCACGCACGCCAATTGAATTATCAAGTACTTTCGTTTCTTGGTAATGATTCTAATGTTCATGAGAATATGATGCTGCCTAAATTGGATACATTTGTTTTGCTTACAAATGAAGGGCCTAGCTTGGACAAGAAAGATGAACCTTGGAGCAAGTTCAAGCATGGAGATGATGGCATGCGCAAGGGGAACAAGAACGGAGTTACAAGTGATGATTCCAGGACTTTGAAGCCACCATAATGAGTGCATGAAGCCTTGGACGAAATATACAAGATGCCACTTCATTAATTTCGTCCAGAGGCTATTCTAGGTGATGTGTCACCTTATTTTTGGGCCAGGCCCATGTAATTTCGAAATACTTGATTACAGGCTGTTTTTAGAGTCCGTATGTGTGGGGAAACAAGAGTTAGGGTTGGTTTCGGACCCCTCCTCCAAGGGCCATGAAATTCCCCCTCTCTCCTCCATATATTCAGCCCTTAGGGCATCGTTCTTTGGGTTTGTTTAGATTAAAAGTTCGCCATAGTTGCAACTTCGTGTACTTCGTTTGTGTTCAACGACCAAACCAAGACGTCACAGAACCCCACCTTGATCAATAAAGCTTTCCTCTTATATTCGCAATATCCACATTGCAATCTTAGTTTCTTGCTTGTTCTTCGTTTGCCTGCAGGAAACAGACCTTCGTGGTCAGGTTGATCGTGCTCCGGCGTGGTCAATAACCTCTCGGAGTTGGTTTAGCGATTGCTAAGGCGCGACATCCTCGCACGTTCATAGTCGGATCGTCAAAGTCAACTTCCTCAAAACGATAGCCACCATCTCATCGAAAGACGGGAACCATCTCATCGAAAGACGGGACACCTTTGCCTCTATCAAGTGGTATCAGATTTCCAGGTTGCTCGGTGAGATTTTCCAATTTTTTGTAGTTTAGATCGAGTCTGTTCTTCATACCTACAGTCCACGAAAAAGCCAAAAAAATAGGGTTAGTTCATCATACCGGAACCATTCTGAGCCTTTGCATAGTCTTTTCAGTATTTTGCTTTGTTGAATTTGCGGTTGCATCGTCGTGTCTAGTTGCTGGTCTTAGAGTCTAGTCTTTTAGAGTTTCGAGTTCTGGTCATAAGTTGTCACGCCGCCGCCGCACCATCCTCATCGCCCCTGCCATCTACCACCACCGCTTATCCGCCGCCGATCCATCTCCATATACCATCACCAATCCGTATCCATATAGCACCACCAATCCGTATCCATATACCACCACCAATCCGTATCCATAGACCACCACCGCTGCCATATCCTACCACCATATATCCACCACCAACCCGAGTTACTTTCATATTAGGTTTGTTTTCGAGATCTGTCTAATTTCCGATTCGTGTTTCCTTGCCTGAGTAGGTTTCGAAAAAAAATCTGGAGATCCCCGGGCAGTTTTTAGGCCAAAATTTTCGCAGGCAAAAATATTTTTCCCTATCCTATTTTTAGGTTTTTCTGAGTCTTTTGAGCCATGTGCCATCATAGTGATTTTTTGTCGCACTTTTTCGTCGTCGCTGCCCTGATTTCCGAAAAAAGTCCAAAAAAAATTTCGTGCCTATCCTGTCAGTTTGACCTGGGAAGAGTTTTGAGACACTCGCCATTATAGTGATTTTTTGCAAAAAAAAGAGGAGCGCAAAAAAAACAGAGCGATTTTTTTTCCAGAGTGTGCTTTTCCCTTGTTTACGTGCAGCGCCGTGATTTTGTTAGTGTTCTAGGCTCGCGTCTCTAGCACGGTCTAGCCTAGGACCAACACAGTACCGTCGTTGAGCGTTTATTCAACTTTGCATCTCTAAATTGATTATTGCTGATCCTTTTTGCTACCATATTATAAGCCTTCCTAGCTCCACATACATCTACGACATGCGTTTGACTCTCCCTGGTAATCGCTCTATCCAAGCTTTGAGAGTTTTGACTACAACGGTTGTCGTTCACCACCTGCTGCTGGGTAAGAACTGGTACGAATTTGAGATTTGCTTGACGGATTTGTGACACCCCACCACCGCCATTTTATAGTAGTCTGTAGGATCATATTCTTGTGTGTTTCTATTGCTGCTAACCATGGCAGGATCACAACCCGACGAGATTGACTGGGAGAACATGATGAACAAAGAGTTACATGATAAGTTTCAGCAAATGATGAGTGGACAGGTGGAAGATGTGCTAAACAAATTTGAAGAGGCCATGGAGAAGATAGATGGCATTGAGAAGGCGTTCGAAACAAAGCTCGATAACAGGTTTAATGAATTGCTCGCGCGTCTTCCACAACCACCGGCCGCTGCAGCTGTCGCACCTCTACAACAACAACAATAACGTCGCCTTCCAAATCAAGTGGGACGAGCACAGCGCGTTCCCATTGACCCTGGGCAAAATTCTGGTGCCGCTGTTGATACTTTTGTAGCTCCTGCTGCTACTGCAGAAGTGGAGGACCATTACGAGGATGAGGTTGACCAAAATCAGAACTACGTGCAACCACCAGCACCACCACCACCAGGTCGTCCTCATGCATATCATCGCAACGGTAGGGCTGCACCACCACCTGAGGTACATGACCATCTTCCTAAACTAAAATTGAATATTCCACCATTTGAGGGTAGATATGTTCCTGATATATATCTTACTTGGGAGTTAGAAACTGAACAATGATTTACATGTTTACAATATCCTGAGGAGAGACGTGTTCCTGCCGCTGTTTGTGCTTTCACTAGCTTTGCATGTGTTTGCTGGTCTGAACATTGTAGATTATATCCTATTCCAGCTACTTGGGTTGCTTTGAAAACTACTATGCGTACTCATTGGGTTCCACCATATTATCAAAGTGAATTACTTCAAAAATTGCAGCGCTTAAGACAAGGAAAAAATTCTGTAGAAGAATATTATCAGGAATTACAAACTGGCATGATTAGATGTGGTATTGTTGAGGAGAATGAAGCTATGCTTGCATGTTTTATGGGTGGATTAAATAGAGAGATTCAAACCATTCTAGAGTATAAGGAGTATAATAATATCACTCGTTTATTCCATCTTGCTTGTAAAGCTGAACGTGAAGTGCAGGATCGACAGGCGTTGGCACGAACTAACTTTCTGCAGGTCGACCTTCATCATGGACACCACATGCATCCTCTACTTCCACTGCACCATCACTTCCATCAGGTGCCACCTCCAACCGTGCTACAAGAAAGCAGGCACAACCACCATTATCTGCCAAGAGCACACCTGCCGGGCCTGCACAGAGCTCTTCTTCTTCCATGGCATCAACAGGGCACACAAGTGATATTATTTATCGTCGTTGTAAGGGAAGAGGTCATTATGCGAGAGAATGCAAATCTCAGCGTGTGATGATTGCTACTGAGGATGGTGGGTATGAGTCCGCTAGTGACTATGATGAGGAGACTTTGGCTCTTATTACACGTGAAGAACACGGTGGAGATGATTCCGATCATGAGACGCAAATACATGGCTCCTGAAGATGTTGACAGGTATGAATGTTTAGTTGCTCAACGTGTTTTGAGTGTGCAGGTTACACAAGCTGAGCAAAATCAGAGGCATAATTTGTTCCATACAAAGGGATTTGTGAAGGAACGTTCTATTCACGTCATCATAGATGGAGGGAGTTGCAACAACTTGGCTAGCATGGAGATGGTGGAGAAGCTATCTCTCACCACAAGACCACATCCACATCATTACTACATCCAATGGTTCAACAGCAGCGGCAAGATTAAGGTAACATGTACTGTTCGTGTGCATTTTAGTATCTCTACATATGCTGATTATGTTGATTGTGATGTGGTACCTATGCAAGCATGTTCCTTATTACTTGGTAGACCATGGCAATTTGATAAAAAATCTGTACACCATGGTAGAAATAATTAGTATACTCTTGTTCATAAGGATAGCCATATTACCTTGCTTCCTATGACTCCTGAATCCATTTTGAAAGATGATATTAATAGAGCTAATAAAGCAAAACAGGAGAAAAATAAGAGTGAAAATCAGATTGTGGCAAAAGAATTTGAGCAACAAATGAAACCTAATAATAAACCATCTAGTGTTGCTTCTGAAATTAAATTGAAAAGTCCATGTTTACTTGCCACAAAATCTGATATTGATGAGCTAGATTTTAGCAAATCTGTTTGCTATGCTTTTGTGTGCAAAGAGGCATTATTTTCATTTGAGGACGTGCCTTCCTCTTTGCCCCCTGCTGTCACTAACATTTTGCAGGAGTTCGCTGACGTCTTCCCACAAGACGTGCCACCGGGATTACCACCTATTCGAGGGATTGAGCATCAAATTGACTTAATTCCCAGTGCATCGCTACCCAACCGTGCACCATACCGTAGCAATCCACAGGAGACGAAAGAGATTATGCGTCAAGTTCAGGAGCTGCTCGACAAAGGTTACATACGCGAATCTCTTAGTCCTTGTGTTGTTCCTATTATACTAGTGCCTAAAAAGGATGCTACGTCGCGTATGTGTGTTGATTGTAGAGGCATTAATTATATTACTATTCGTTATCGTCATCCTATTCCTAGGCTAGATGATATGCTTGATGAATTGAGTGGCTCTACAATTTTCTCCAAAGTTGATTTGCATAGTGGATACCATCAAATTCGTATGAAATTGGGAGATGAATGGAAGACAGCATTTAAAACTAAGTTTGGTTTATATGAGTGGTTAGTCATGCCTTTTGGGTTAACTAATGCACCTAGTACTTTCATGAGACTAATGAACGAAGTTTTATGTGCTTTAATTGGATGATTTGTGGTAGTCTATTTTGATGATATACTGTTTTATAGCACATCTTTGGAGGAACATTTAGAACATTTACGTGCTGTTTTTATTGCTCTACGTGATGCACGTTTGTTTGGTAACCTTGGGAAGTGCACCTTCTGCACCGACCGAGTATCTTTTCTTGGATATGTTGTTACTCCACAGGGAATTGAAGTTGATAAAGCCAAGATTGAAGCTATTGAGAGTTGGCCGCAGCCCAAAACGATCACACAAGTGAGGAGTTTTCTTGGCCTCGCTGGATTCTATAGGCGTTTTGTGAGAGATTTCAGCACCATTGTTGCACCTCTCAATGAGCTTACAAAGAAGGATGTGCCTTTTGTTTGGGGTACTGCACATGAAGAAGCCTTCACGCTATTGAAAGATAAGTTGACACTTGCTCCTTTACTCCAACTTCCTGATTTTAATAAGACTTTTGAGCTTGAATGTGATGCTAGTGGAATTGGATTAGGAGGTGTGTTATTACAAGATGGCAAACCTGTTGCATACTTTTCTGAAAAATTGAGTGGGCCTAGTCTGAATTATTCTACTTCTGATAAAGAATTATATGCTCTTGTTCGGACTTTAGAAACATGGCAACATTATTTATGGCCCAAAGAATTTGTTATACATTCTGATCATGAATCTTTGAAACATATTAAAAGTCAAGCTAAACTGAACCGTAGGCATGCTAAATGGGTTGAATTCATTGAGACTTTCCCTTATGTCATTAAACACAAGAAGGGTAAAGAAAATGTTATTGCTGATGCATTGTCTCGTCGTTATACTATGCTTTCACAACTTGACTTTAAACTATTTAGTTTGGAGACCATCAAAGATCAATATGTGCATGATGCTGAATATAAAGATGTATTACAGAATTGTAAAGAAGGTAGAACATGGAACAAGTTCGTCGTTAACGATGGATTTGTGTTTCGTGCTAACAAGCTATGCATTCCAGCTAGCTCCGTTCGTCTTTTGTTGTTGTAGGAGGCGCATGGAGGAGGACTAATGGGACACTTTGGCGTGAAGAAGACGGAGGATATACTTGCTACACATTTCTTTTGGCCAAAGATGAGACGGGATGTTGAGCGTTTTGTTGCTCACTGCACTACATGTCAAAAAGCTAAGTCACGACTCAATCCTCATGGTTTATATATGCCATTGCCTGTACCTCGTGTTCCTTGGGAGGATATATCTATGGACTTTGTTTTAGGTTTACCTCGAACAAAGAAGGGGAGGGATAGCATATTTGTTGTCGTGGATAGGTTCTCGAAAATGGCACACTTTATACCATGTCATAAAAGCGAGGATGCTATTAATGTTGCTGATTTGTTCTTTTGTGAAATTATTTGCTTGCATGGTGTGCCAAATACTATTGTTTCAGATCGTGATACTAAATTTCTTAGCCACTTTTGGAGATGTTTATGGGCTAAGTTGGGGACTAAACTGCTTTTTAGTACTACCTGTCACCCCCAAACTGATGGTCAAACTGAGTCAATAGAACATTGTCTACTTTGCTTAGGGCTGTTTTGAAGAATAACAAGAAAATGTGGGAAGAATGCTTGCCTCATATTGAATTTGCTTATAATCGTTCATTGCATTCTACTACTAAGATGTGCCCTTTTGAAATTGTGTATGGTTTCCTTCCTCGTGCACCTATTGATTTGTTGCCTCTTCCATCTTCGGAGAAGGTTAATTTTGATGCTAAACAACGTGCTGAATTGATCTTAAAAATGCATGAGATAACGAAGGATAACATTGAGCGTATGAATTCTAAATATAAACTTGCTTGAGATAAGGGTAGAAAATATATTGTGTTTGCACCTGGAGATCTTGTTTGGTTACATTTGCGTAAGGATAGATTTCCTGATTTGCGCAAATCAAAGCTAATGCCACGTGCTGATGGTCCTTTAAGGTGTTAGAGAAAATAAGTTATAATGCATATAAACTTGAGTTGCCTGTAGATTTTGGGGTTAGTCTGTAACGCCCACGATGCGGCTATATCTCCCACGTGTCGAGGCACGACTTAGAGGCATAACCGCATAGTGGTTTTGTCGCAAGAAGGGTCATCTTCACACAATCCCATGTAATGAACAAGAATGGGATAAAGAGTTGGCTTACAATCGCCACTTCACACAATACATAAATATCATCATACATCATCCAAAATACAATCATATAAACCGACTACGGTCAAAAACCAGATGAAAATAAGACAACCCCAAATGCTAGATCCCCGATCGTCCCAACTGGGCTCCACTACTGATCATCAGGAAAAGACACATAGTAACGACCACGTTCCTCGTCGGACTCCCACTTGAGATCGACGCCATCGTCTGCACTGGCATCGTCGGCACCTGCAACTGTTTTGGTAGAATCTGTGAGTCACGGGGACTCAGCAATCTCACACCCGCGAGATCAAGACTATTTAAGCTTGTAGGAAAAGGGTGGTGTGATGAGGTGGAGCTGCAGCGGCAAAAGCATATATGGTGGCTAACTTGCGCAAATGAGAGCGAGAAGAGAAGCAACGGAACGGACGGCATCTAGCAATGACCAAGAAGTGATCCTGAACACCTACTTACGTCATACATAACTTAGACCGTTTTCACTTCCCGGACTCCGACGAGAAGAGACCATCATGGCTACACACGCAGTGGATGTATTATTAATTGGGTCAAGTGACAAGTTATCTACAACCGGACATTAACAAATTCCCATCTGCCTCATCACCGCGGGCACGGCTTTCGAAAGATAATACCCTGCAGGGGTGTCCCAACTTAGCCCATCATAAGCTCTCACGGTCAACGAAGGATAAACCTTCTCCCGGAAAGACCCGATCAGTCTCGGAATCCCGGTTTACAAGACATCTCGACAATGGTAAAACAAGACCAACAAAGCCGCCCGAATGTGCCGACAAATCCCGATAGGAGCTGCACATATCTCGTTCTCAGGGCACACCGGATTGTCCAAGCTTCCGATAGGCGAGCCCAGAGTTGCCCCTGGTGGCCACCGGCGACTGACAGTTTGGACCAATACTCAGAGGAGTACTGGCCCGGGGGTTTAAAATAAAGATGACCCTCGGGCTCTAGAAAACCCGAGGGAAAAAGGTATAGGTCGCAAATGGTAAAACCAAGGTTGGGCCTTGCTGGAGGAGTTTTATTCAAGGCGAACTGTCAAGGGGGTCCCATAAAACTGGACATGGCAGTAAACAGCATCAGGTAGCAATGTTCAGAGCATGAAATCAACATGCTACAGGAACTTAACATAGCAAAACAAGGCATGGTAGTGTTCTACTAAAAGCACATGACAAAAGTCCCTTACTGACCATAAGCCAAAAAGGACCAGAAGATATGATGGCAAGCATGTAAACATAGCAAGTTTCGTTATCAGGTTTCAGACTTAGCAGAAAACAGAGCATGGCAGAAATATTAATATGTAGGCCTCTTTGTGAGCTTGATGCACTCACTACAGAGGAATTCATGACAAACCAAGCATACCTACAGCAAGATGGCATGTTTATGAAGCTAACCATGGCAAGAACAATTACATAGCATATATGGATCAACTACAATACGCTTGGCAAAAATGCATATCATGTTAAGAATCTGCCAGAAATATTTTATAGCAAAAGTAGAGCAAGATTGAGTCATGCTATGGCACTCCATAATTGCATACAATTACGGGAATGGATCAATTACAACTATATCTACAAAACATCCTTATTGAACATCTTCAAAATATGCATGGATCTCTCTGTAGCATCAAGTTTACATGGCAACAAAATTACAGCAGACAAGGACTTGGAGAAATCACTAAGTCCCTGAAATCAGAAATATTACGGGGCCTACTTTGCATACTTGTGCTAGTCACCACAGAGATCAAAAAAATACATGGACTATACCACTGGAAAGATGGAATGGCATACTTCAAAACACATGTAGAGCTCATGCCCAAAAGATGCACAGAAAAAAGTGATACAAAAAAGACAAATCTCCAAGTTCTGATAAGAACCAGAGAATAACAGCAACTAGCCCTCTTCCAACGAAGATTTGGGCATCAAGATGACCTCTATTGAACATGGTGCAATTGAACAAAATGAAGAGCATCATGAGACGAACAATTAAAAATATTACACGCACGAATCGGAGCTACATGCACAGAGTTATCGCATCGGGAACAGAGCAAGATGCTGAAGATTTTCCAGACTTGGAGAAAAAAACGGGCGAGGAGAAGTCAACGGGGGAGTTACCAGATCTGGATCGGGCTGTTCGCTCGAGCTCGGGCTCGGGCCGATGGCATTCGCCGACGGGAGGAAGAGGAGGCCGGAGGGCGACGGCCGGCGAGGGGAGCCGGAGGTGGGGGTCGCCGGCGGTTGCGGCGGAGGCCGGCGGAGGCGGCGGGGCGGTGCGCGGCGGCGGCGCGGGCGGGCGGCGGCACGGGCACAGGAGGAGGCGGCGGCGGGCTCGGGCGGGCCCGCTGCGGGCTTCGCGGGCCGGCGGCGGGGCGGTTGGACGTGTCCGGCTCCGCCCGGACGTGTCCGGCGGCGGAGTGGGACGAGGGCTAGGGTTAGACTGCGGTTGTAATTCGGGATGCCCACATATTTATAGGTAGAGGGAGCTAGGAGGCTCCAAATTAGGAGCGGTTTTCGCCCACACGATCGTGATCGAACGACCTAGAGCATGGAAGAGAGTTTGGTGGGTTTTGGGCTGGTTTTGGAGGGGGGTTTTGCTGGACACTCAAATGGACTTTGCGGATGCCCGGTTAACCGTTGGAGTACCAAACGACCTCCGAATGGAACGAAACTTGACCGGTAGACTCCGGGTGGTATATTAAGACCGCTTGACAAGCCTCGGTCCATTCCGAGAAAGTTTGACACACGCACACGAAAGAAAACAAGAGGGGTGCACCGGAGGAGATAGGAGCGCCGGATTGGAAAACGGACAACGGGGAAAATGCTCGGATGCATGAGACGAACACGTATGCGAATGCAATGCACATGATGACATGATATGAAAATGCATGACATGACAAAATACAAAAACGAAAGACAAAACCCGACAACGGAGGGAAAAACATATCACATAGCCGAAAATGGCAAGAGTCGGAGTTACAAATATGGCAAGTTACATGCGGGGTGTTACAACACTCCACCACTACGAGAGGATCTCGTCCCGAGATCTAGGACTGAAAGAACTCCGGATATTCGGAACGGAGATGGTCCTCGCGTTCCCAGGTGGCTTCCCGGTCGGAATGGTGCGACCACTTCACTTTCAGGAATTTGATAGACTTGTTGCGAGTCTTGCGCTCAGTTTCTTCAAGAATAGCAACTGGGTTCTCATGATAAGACAAATCTTCTTGGAGGTCAATCTCTTCGAAGTCGATAGTGCGCTCAGGCGTCTTGAAGCACTTGCAGAGCTGTGACACGTGGAACACATTGTGCACGTTCGCGAAGTTGGAAGGAAGCTCAAGTTGATAGGCGAGGTCGCCTCTTTTGCCAATGATCTTGAAAGGACCCACGTATCTAGGGGCAAGCTTCCCTTTGATACCGAAGCGACGAGTGCCTTTCATTGGAGAGACGCGGAGGTAGACATGGTCTCCGATCTCGAAAGCCAAATCACGATGCTTACTATCATAGTAACTCTTCTGACGCGATTGCGCGGCTTTGAGATTATCACGGATGACTTTACACATTTCTTCAGCTTCAGTGATTAAGTCATTGCCAAGAAGTTGGCGTTCACCAGTCTCTGACCAATTGAGAGGAGTACGGCACTTTCTGCCATAGAGAATCTCGAATGGGGCCTTGCCCGAACTCGCTTGGAAGCTGTTGTTGTAGGAGAATTCTGCATAAGGAAGACAATCTTCCCATTTCATGCCAAAAGAAATGACACAAGCCCTGAGCATATCTTCAAGAATTTGATTGACTCGCTCGACTTGGCCACTAGTTTGAGGATGGAAAGCTGTGCTGAAGCGAATATTTGTGCCCATGGCCTTCTGGAAGGAGTCCCAGAACTTAGAGGTGAAGATGCTTCCACGATCTGAAGAAATCAATTGTGGAATGCCGTGCAAAGAGACAATTCTGGAGGTGTAAAGCTCTGCCAGCTGAGCTGCTGTGATGGATTCTTTGATAGGAAGGAAATGAGCCACTTTAGAGAGCTTGTCAATGACAACGAAGATAGCATCATTTCCGCGCTTGGACTTGGGAAATCCAGTCACGAAGTCCATTTCGATATGATCAAACTTCCACTCTGGGATAGCAAGAGGTTGGAGGAGACCAGCTGGTCGTTGGTGTTCTGCTTTCACTCTTCGGCAGACATCACATTCATTCACGAATTGAGCAATTTCTTGCTTCATTCGAGTCCACCAATACGACTGCTTGAGGTCATGATACATCTTCGTACTTCCAGGATGAATGGAAAGGAGAGAATTGTGCGCCTCGTTCATTATGACTTTCCTTAGATCACCTTTCGGAACCACAATCCGGTCCTCGAAGAACAAAGTGTCTCTGTCATCAATGCGATAACACTTGTATTTGGAAAGACCCTTGTCGATACCACGTTTCACCTTCTTCACCATGGCATCAAGGAGTTGTGCCTCACGAATTTGATCTTCCAAAGTAGGAGATACTATGAGGTTGGCAAGAACACCTTGAGGAACAACTTGGAGATTCAGCTTGCGGAAAGCTTCACAAAGATCCGGTTGGAAAGGCTTGAGAATTAAGCTGTTGCAATAAGCTTTCCTGCTTAAAGCATCTGCAATGACATTTGCCTTGCCTGGAGTATATTCAATACTCGGATTGTACTCTTGAATCATTTCGACCCATCGAGTCTGCCTGAGGTTAAGGTTGGGCTGAGTGAAGATATACTTGAGACTCTTGTGATCAGTGGAAATGTCCACTTGTCTTCCCAACAAGAGATGTCTCCACGTAATCAATGCATGGACAACTGCCGCCAACTCAAGATCGTGAGTGGGGTAGTTCTTCTCGTTGGGCTTCAACTGCCGAGAGGTATAAGCCACAACTTTCTTCTCTTGCATTAACACAGCACCGAGACCTTGGAGAGAAGCATCGCAGAAAACTTCATACGGCTTGGATTCATCAGGAGGAGTCAAGACAGGAGCTGTGACTAGTTTCTCTTTGAGAGTGTTGAAAGCAACGTCACACTCAGGAGACCAGACATACTTCACATGCTTCTGTAGGAGGTTGGAAAGAGGTTTGCAATCTTGGAGAAATTCTCAACGAATCTTCGGCAATAGCTTGCAAGACCCAGAAAACTGCGGAGCTGCTTGACATTTTGAGGAGGTTCCCAATCCAGAACTGCGGACACCTTCTCGGGGTTAACAGCGATGCCCTTGGCAGAGATGATGTGACCAAGGAAAAGAACTTCATCGAGCCAAAACTCACATTTAGAGAACTTCGCATAGAATTGATACTCTCTGAGCTTGTCGAGCACCAATCGCAAATGTTTGGCATGATCCTGCTTATTCTTGGAGAAGACCAAGATATCATCGAGATACACCAGAACGAATTCATTGGTATAGGGGTTGAAGATGAAATTCATCATCCGAGAGAACACTGGAGGAGCATTGACAAGGCCGAGAGACACGACAGTATATTCATAAGAACCAAAGCTTGTTCTGAATGCTGTCTTGGGAATATCTTCTTCACGAATGCGAATCTGATGATAACCCATACGAAGGTCAAGCTTCGAGAATACTTTAGCACCTTTGAGTTGCTCAAATAGCTCATTGATGTTGGGAAGTGGATACTTGTTCTTGATTGTCTTCTTGTTCAATGGACGGTAGTCGACACAAAGTCGGTCCGTGCCATCCTTCTTCTTGACAAAAAGAACACCACAACCCCATGGAGAAGAACTCGGTCTGATCAAACCCAGACGTTCTTGTTCATCGAGCTGCTTCTTCAATTCCTTCAGCTCGTTTGGTCCAAGCTTGTATGGACGCTTGCAAACGGGTTCAGTGCCAGGCTCTAGTTCGATAACGAACTCAGCTGGCCGATGAGGTGGCATACCCGGAAGCTCTTCTGGAAAGACATCTTGATACTCGCAAACGACTGGAATTTGAGAGATGGCATTCAATTCGCCCTTCTCTTTGAGAGAGAAAAACCGAATGGTTTCATCACGAGCAACAAAAATAATCACATCCTCAGATGAGTGTGTCAATTGAATTTCCCTGGCAGCACAATCAAGTTGAGCCTTGTGCTTAGAAAGCCAGTCCATCGCGAGAATAAGATCAATATCCGAGTCACCAAGAACAATTGGAGAAGACTGAAATTTATAATTGCCCATCTTGATGGTACCATTCGGAACCATGGAACTTGCATTCATGCATTTGCCCGGAGAGACAACTGCTAACGGCCTAGGCAATCCTTGGAAATGCAATTCATGCTTGGATGCGAAAGGTCTTGATATGAAAGAAAGCGATGCACCAGTATCAAAAAGAACTTTTGCAGGAATATCATTAACAGGAAGATTACCCATTATCACATCAGTAGATTCCTCCGCTTGAGCTGCATTCATCATGTTCACCTTTGCAAACTTTGGATTATGCTTGACCACTGCATTGCTGGAAGATCTGACAGGAGGAGGAGGAGGAAGACGCCTCTGGTTGAAGCACTTGTTAGCATAGTGACCTTTCTGCTGACATTTGTTGCAAGTCACCTCTAAGAGTGGACGGTGATAAGGAGCATTGGACTTTGGAGCTTGATTCTGAGACTTGTTTTGATAGCCAGAGTTGGAAGAGTTGGAAGAACCATGGCCACCTTTGTTCTTCTGCTGATAAGGCTGACGAAACGGAGGAGGAGGAGGCAACCAGAACTTCTGTTGCTTAGTTGTCACAAGTGAGGAAGAAGAAGACTGAATTGCGTCTCTGACTCTCTTCTTAGAAGCCTCACACTTGAGCTGAGCAGCCTCTTGCTTCAGTGCCATATTGTAGAATTGATCAAAGTGAGTAGGCTCAACAAGAACGAGAGCTAACTGCAGATCCTCTTTAAGGCCACCTCTGAAGTGATAGATCATGCTCTTCTCATCAGGAACGTCTTGTTTAGCGAAGCGAGCAAGTTTCTGAAACTGAATGTTGTATTGATACACATACATGTTTCCTTGCTTGAGATTGCGGAACTCCTCACGCTTGCTCTCAACAACACTTTGTGGAATGTGGTGCGCTTTGAAGTCCCGACAGAAGTCAGTCCAAGTGATCACACGACCTCCTTTGGAATCTTTGTATTGTTGAAACCAATCAGCAGCTTGGTCCTTGAGCTGGAAAGAAGCGAACTTGACAAAGTCCTCAGGCCTGACATTGCTACATTCAAAATGCTTGTTGATGTCCACGAGCCAATCATCGGCATCCGTGGCCTCGGCACAGTAGCTGAAAGACTTGGGCTGATTTGCGAGAAACTGGTTGAGAGTGGCAAAGTGAGACTGATTGTTGCCTTGACCTTGATTGCCTTGATTGCCTTGCCCTTGAGTACGTTCTTGCAAGAGTTGCAGAATCATCTGAGCATTGACGTTGGTGGCTGCCATGATTGCTTGCCATGCCTCCGGAGGTGGAGGTGGTGGCGGAGGGTTCGCTTGACTCCCTTCATTGCGATCCGGATTCTGACGCGTTGGCGGAGCCATCCTGAAGAGGGTGACATCCGTTAGCATCTTGATAGACAAATAGGTAAGTAGAATCAACGGATAGAAATTGCAACATATAGTCTTCACAATAAACATTCGAACGAAGATGAACGAATGAATTCCGTAGTAAATCATCACACTTCCATAAGTTGAGAAGCCACTTGAAAAAGATATGGAATGAACAAATGAATTCGAAGAAACTCGAATACCACAATACAAAACAAAACAAGTATTGGCTTGCAGAATAAGCCGGAACAAACATATGATAGATATTTCGTCCGAAGTTTTCGTGGTGGGGCCCACACGGGCTCAATCGTACAGCATCATCATGTACAAGGCTGTGCACATGACATACGAAGCGTCCCCGAGTCGGCAAAGCCATGGACTCTTTAAGACACTACGAGACCACTGTAAAATCAACCGTGGAAAGGCGGACCACTAGACGTCGAACCCCAATCTCATATCATGCGTCTGTCGGAAAGATATCCTAAGGCTACTTGAATTCCCACTTATAAACTCCCGAAACTTTCTGGTTATGCAATCTGGTGTAGGGGATACAGGGGACACAAATATATATCACCCAAACTAGAAATCCCTAGATCCAGCTGTATCCATCCGTCAACACATAACCAAGAAACCTTCGGAAATCGTTTACCTCAACCTTCGAAAAACATCCGTTATACAAGTTATGGCAATACTCCCGAACTCCCGCCCCAGTACTGGGTGGCGTCGAGGTGATCTCACCAACAACTGCATAAAAGAGATTTCGATGTCGGCGAAACTCAGGTATTCCAGAACTGCAACGATAAAATTGTGACGACAACACCTCGGAGCTCAACTCCCCGGGACACTGCCACAACCCCTAAATGTCAGGAGGCACCAAGAACAATGTTCTCGTCACAAATCGATCGGAACGATTCCAAGATACCCGCGTGATCCTAAAATTTTTTTTAGTGAAATTTGAGGAGAGAGTAGTCAAAACTTCTACGTCAGGAGACCTCACCAGAGCGACGAAGGGACTGAGGAGTAAAAAGAATCCTACTCTCCGATATATATAATCCTAAGACTCAAAACATTTTTATTCTAGACTCAACAACGCCAGCGATTCGATCAAGCAGGGGGCTCCTAAGTCAGGGATGGCTCTGATTACCAACTTGTAACGCCCACGATGCGGCTATATCTCCCACGTGTCGAGGCATGACTTAAAGGCATAACCGCATAGTGGTTTTGTCGCAAGAAGGGTCATCTTCACACAATCCCATGTAATGAACAAGAATGGGATAAAGAGTTGGCTTACAATCGCCACTTCACACAATACATAAATATCATCATACATCATCCAAAATACAATCATATAGACCGACTACGGTCAAAAACCAGATGAAAATAAGACAACCCCAAATGCTAGATCCCCGATCGTCCCTACTGGGCTCCACTACTGATCATCAGGAAAAGACACATAGTAACGACCACGTTCCTCGTCGAACTCCCACTTGAGATCGACGCCATCGTCTGCACTGGCATCGTCGGCACCTGCAACTGTTTTGGTAGAATCTGTGAGTCACGGGGACTCAGCAATCTCACACCCGCGAGATCAAGACTATTTAAGCTTGTAGGAAAAGGGTGGTGTGATGAGGTGGAGCTGCAGCGGCAAAAGCATATATGGTGGCTAACTTGCGCAAATGAGAGCGAGAAGAGAAGCAACGGAACGGACGGCATCTAGCAATGACCAAGAAGTGATCCTGAACACCTACTTACATCATACATAACTCAGACCGTGTTCACTTCCCGGACTCCGCCGAGAAGAGACCATCACGGCTACACACGCAGTGGATGTATTATTAATTGGGTCAAGTGACAAGTTATCTACAACCGGACATTAACAAAGTCCCATCTGCCTCATAACCGCGGGCACGGCTTTCGAAAGATAATACCCTGCAGGGGTGTCCCAACTTAGCCCATCATAAGCTCTCACGGTCAACGAAGGATAAACCTTCTCCCGGAAAGACCCGATCAGTCTCGGAATCCCGGTTTACAAGACATCTCGACAATGGTAAAACAAGACCAGCAAAGCCGCCCGAATGTGCCGACAAATCCCAATAGGAGCTGCACATATCTCGTTCTCAGGGCACATCGGATTGTCCAAGCTTCCGATAGGCGAGCCCAGAGTTGCCCCTGGTGGCCACCGGCGACTGACAGTTTGGACCAATACTCAGAGGAGTACTGGCCCGGGGGTTTAAAATAAAGATGACCCTCGGGCTCTAGAAAACCCGGGGGAAAAAGGTATAGGTCGCAAATGGTAAAACCAAGGTTGGGCCTTGCTGGAGGAGTTTTATTCAAGGCGAACTGTCAAGGGGGTCCCATAAATCACCCGACCGTGTAAGGAACGCAAACTCAAGGAACATAATCCCGGTATAACAGTAACTAGGGCGGCAAGAGTGGAACAAAACACCAGGCATAAGGCCGAGCCTTCCACCCTTTACCAAAATATATAGATGCATTAATTAAATAAGAGATATTGTGATATCCCAACGTATCCATGTTCAGACATGGAACAAACTTCAACTTCACCTGCAACTAGCAACGCTATAAGAGGGGCTGAGCAAAAGCGGTAACATAGCCAAACAACGGTTTGCTAGGAAAGGATGGTTAGGGCTGACATGGCTAAAATGGGAGACATGATATAGCAAGTGATAGGTAGCGAGCATGGCAATAGAGCGAACAACTAGCATAGCAAAGATAGAAGTGATTTCGAGGGGTGGTCATCTTGCCTGCAAGATTCTCAGAGTTGTCGAAAGCTTGATCCTCGTAAGCGTACTCGACAGGTTCCTCATTCACGAACTCGTCTCCCGGCTCTACCCAAGACAAGAACACAAACAAACGGAACCACAATCAACAACGAGAAATGCGCAAGCAACATGATGCAAAACATGTATGATATGCAAGATATGATATGCAATGCATATGCGTGCCCCGGAAGGAAAATGATGAACATGGAAGTAACATGGCAAACCAAGCATTCCACTGGAAAGATGAGATGATTTCGGTCGAAATCGATATAAAGATCACCGGAATCGGATGCACGGTTTGCAAATGGCAAGCAAAACAAGAATGACACGAATCTGCGATTAACAGCATGATAGCACTTAAAATGCAACAAGAAACAATGCTACAGCACCCCAACATAGCAAAAACGCACATGGCAGTAATATACAGGAGATGCTTGAAAAAAGATGAACACTGAGCTACGGCTAGTTCACAACATATCAAGCTCAAACAAGCATGGCAAAAGTGCAAAAGATTACAGGTTCACAGACTTGGTGAAAAACTGGACATGGCAGTAAACAGCATCAGGTAGCAATGTTCAGAGCATGAAATCAACATGCTACAGGAACTTAACATAGCAAAACAAGGCATGGTAGTGTTCTACTAAAAGCACATGACAAAAGTCCCTTACTGACCATAAGCCAAAAAGGACCAGAAGATATGATGGCAAGCATGTAAACATAGCAAGTTTCGTTATCAGGTTTCAGACTTAGCAGAAAACAGAGCATGGCAGAAATATTAATATGTAGGCCTCTTTGTGACCTTGATGCACTCACTACAGAGCAATTCATGACAAACAGTACCAAACGACCTCCGAATGGAATGAAACTTGACCGGTAGACTCCGGGTGGTATATTAAGACCACTTGACAAGCCTCGGTCCATTCCGAGAAAGTTTGACACACGCACACGAAAGAAAACAAGAGGGGTGCACCGAAGGAGATAGGAGCGCCGGATTGGAAAACGGACAACGGGGAAAATACTCGGATGCATGAGACGAACACGTATGCGAATGCAATGCACATGATGACATGATATGAAAATGCATGACATGACAAAATACAAAAACGAAAGACAAAACCCGACAACGGAGGGAAAAACATATCACATAGCCGAAAATGGCAAGAGTCGGAGTTACAAATATGGCAAGTTACATGCGGGGTGTTACATAGTCCCACTTTTAACATTGCAGATTTGAAGCCTTATTTCGGTTAGGAAGATGAGCTTCCATCGAGGACGACTTCATTTCAAGAAGGGGAGGATGATGAGGACATCAATACCATTGTTACACCCACAGCCCCTGCTACTATACATACTGGACCAATTACTAGAGCTCGCGCACGCCAATTAAATTACCAGGTACTTTCGTTTCTTAGTAATGATTCTAATGTTCATGAGAATATGATGCTGCCTAAATTGGATACATTTGTTTTGCTAATGAAGGGCCTAGCTTGGAGAAGGATGAACATTGGAGCAAGAACAAGCATGGAGTTGATGGCATGCGTAAGGGAAACAAGAACAAAGTTTCCGTTGATGATTTCAGGACTTTGAAGCCACCATAATGAGTGCATGAAGCCTTGGACAAAATATACAAGATGCCACTTCATAAATTTCGTCCAGAGGCTATTCTAGGTGCTGCGTCACCTTATTATTGGGCCAGGCCCATGTAATTTCTAAATACTTGATTATAGGCAGTTTTTAGAGTCCGTATGTGTGGGGAAACAAGAGTTAGGGTTGGTTTCGGACCCCTCCTCCAAGGGCCACGAAATTCCCCCCTCTCTCCTCCATATATACAGCCCTTAGGGCATCGTTTAGACTTTGGGTTTTGTTTAGATTAAAAGTTCGCCATAGTTGCAACTTCACGTACTTCGTTTGTGTTCAACGACCAGACCAAGACGTCACAGAACCCCACCTTGATCAATAAAGCTTTCCTCTTATATTCGCAATATCCAGATTGCAATCTTAGTTTCTTGCTTGTTCTTCGTTTGCCTGCAGGAAACAGACCTTCGTGGTCAGGTTGATCGTGCTCCAGCGTGGTCAATAACCTCTCGGAGTTGGTTTAGCGATTGCTAAGGCGCGACGTCCTCGCACGTTCGTAGTCGGATCATCAAAGTTGACTTCCTCCAAAACGATAGCCACCATCTCATCGAAAGACGAGACACCATTCCCTCTATCACTCAAGAACAGCCATGACAGTTAACGGCGAGATTGTGCCTGAAGAACAAGATTACAAATTCAAAAAAATCGTTTGGGATTGATAGGAGAGTGAAGGAGGAGATAGCATATACCATCAAATCTCTATCTACCTTGCAGCGGTGGGTCACAGGCGGGAGATCTTAGGATCATCGGGGCTACACGGAGGAGAGAGGATTTCGTCGATGGAGCTAAGGACAACATCAGCTCCGCCGCTGCCACAAGGCCTCAACATGTAGCCCCAAGGCTTCAAATCGCCGCCACATTGAAGCCCCTCCGCCCTTGCTCCCAGCATCCTCACCCTTTCTCCTTCTCCTTTTTTGAACTTGAGGAGCAGTGGCTAGGAGACGGGTGCGACATCGACGCTGAGGAAATCGGGTGGTACGGTGGCAGGGAAGTAGCGGCGGATGGAGGGGCCGTGTGCGTGGTGTGTGGGTTGGGCCTTGGGGCGAACAGGCGAGGAGGAGAGAAAAACCGAAGTGCAAGGAAACCATTAACGCATGTAGATGGCGGTCTGATAACTTGCCTTCCACTATGGCCATCCTCGACACCGTGATGCACGCCCTGACATTCTTGAGTATCACACCGACATCAAGCCCGGCTACGGCGTCCTCCATGGTGTCGCGCATGGCATCCCTCCGCAGGGGCACGTGGATGCATACGCCCATAAGAAAAAGATATATTATTTTTGTTATATTAGGAAACATGTGATTGTCGATTAACAGTAGAGATAATGATAATAATAAATTGCATAGTGCGCGGGATTAATGATTTCTTATTGATAAATATCTCATTTTGTTTTGGAAGGTTATGGAGAAAATATTGTGTCTATATTTTAGAAAGGTGATCTCATATATATGGTGGGATTTCTAAATTCTCAATTACCTATTATTTACATGATTAAAATGAATCAACACCCGCCAAAGCAAACACAAAACAAGATCTCCCTTTAATATGATTTGGTTTTTTAATGAGAAAGAGAAAAACCAGTGGGAGGTGGGAGAAAATAAAACTGGAGTACCAGGCTACCAACCTGCTCCATTAGGAGTAGACATTTTTGTTATATTAGTAACTTGTGATTATCGATTAACAATAGAGATAACGAGAATAATAAATCGCATAGCGCGCGGGGTTAATGAATTCTTATTGATAAATATCTGATTTTATTTTTGAAGGTTATCGAGAAAATATTATGCCTATATTTTAGGAAGGTGATCTCATATATATGTTACGGTTTCTAAATTCTTAATTACCTATTATTTACATGATTAAAGTGAATCAATAGCTGCCAAAGCAAACACAAAACAAGATCTCACTTTAATAGGATTTGGTTTTTTAATGAGAAAGAGAAAAACCAGTGAGAGATGGGAGAAAATAAAACCGGGCGAAAATAAAACCGGTGTACCAGGCTACCAACTGCTCCATTAGGAGTATATATATAGGAGTATATATATATATACCGAAAAGTCCCCGCAGAGAGCGAGGTTCATGATGCGTGGTACGTGCTACGCCCCCATTCCACGCGTGGTATATATATACTTATACTGTATAGCACAAACCAAAAAAGAATCGACATTCCTTGTTGGTCAAATTAACCTCTCTCTCGTTGGGTCAAAGTGATGGAGGAAAACCTCGCGGGCCCACAGATGGAAGCGCCGCACATGAATTAGTTCCTATAGGGCAACCACTACCTGCATGTTATTGCGTGATGTTTGAATACGAATGCACAACTTTGATGTGGCACCTGCCTCGGGACCGGAAAGTCCCCACATGGAGCGAGGTTATGACAAATATATATAGAGTATACATGTTGCCCCCTCTTTGACATGTACTACATACTCCTACCATGCATATATCTAACACAAACAAAAAAAGAACCATCCTTGTTGGTCAAATTAACCTCTCTCTCGTTGTACGTTCAATTGATCGACGAAGACCTCGCGGGCCCACAGAGAGAGTCACACGCGAGCGAGTGTCATAGGACAACCACCGCGTGCATGTTGTCGTGTGTTGTGTGATGTTTGAATACCCAATATGCACAACTTTGATGTGGCACATGCTTCGCAAACCGGAAACGCACTACATAGAGGTTCACGATGCGCAGCCCCCTCACTTCGAGCCGGTGGGAGGGACTCATGTGTACGCACGTGCCCGAACTTTGATATGGAATCTCACCATGGTCCACACCGTAACACACATGCCAAGATGAATCCACCTTCGGTCCAATGCCTCTTGTTGTCGGTGGAAACTGAAAACCTTTGCGGGCTAACGAATGGGCATGTCACTGCTAACCGCACGAGGGAGTGTCCGAGAGGACCACCAATGCATGCATGTGGCCCGAACATGTGTGTATGAAAGGGTTGTGTAATGCTCTAAATAACCAATTCATGACTTTGATGTGGCATACATACATGACTCACAAAATGATCAATAACTCCACATCATGGAGGCTCGTGATTAGTACTGTACTGCCCAACCCCCCCCCCCCCCCCCCCCCCACACAGACACACATCCCGCACCACCACCTCCACTCTGAGGCATGTCAAAAAAATTCTGCAGTGAACATGTGACCAACGGAGTGTCGTGTTAAAGTTAAAAAAACATAGATCATTCCACCCATTTTATACATTGATTGATTTCCTGGGGATTTAATACGCAAAAATCAAATTTGAGCTACATGTGCACCAAATTGGATTGTAAAATCATATGTGTGTCCCTGGGTGCATGTTTCCCGGTGAAAGAGATTTCAAAACATTGAGAATATTGATTTTTAAAATTCAGTAAATCAAAAACTTAGTTGAAATTCATGAAACTTGTTGTGGTGTCATATATGGACATCAGTAGACTGTGATGTTGTATTTTTCGTCAAATTTGAGACAACTTTTGATATAATCTTCTTACAAATGGGAGATTGTTAATAACTGGCAACCAATACCTCATATGGAATATTTATTTCGATCGTGTGCATTAGAATGTGCCATGCTTCGGTTAAGCAGTAAAGCGGCAGAATGAATCATTAAAAAACAAAAAAACGTGTCGCCACACGCCTCGTGTGGCATGCGAGCAAGCGTGAGTTGACGGGACGCATGCGAGCAGTCCGCCGCGCAGGCAGACTGGGAGGCGTGCGTGTAGGTGTGTGAATTGACGGGAGTCGTTTTCACTGCGCAGTGTCACCGAGAGGCGTGCGAGTATAGCTATGTGAAATGATGATAGGAATGCTAGAAGTCCGCCGCGCGTGCTCATCGGGAGGCGAGGCAGCCGTTGACCGCCACCCTCCTCGCTCCCACTGGTCTATATTAATGGTGCGCCAGAGCGGCGGCACCCCCCATACTCGCCACACACACAATCCTCTATGTCCGCCCGCATCCTCGATGCCGCTCTTAGTCCTCACAGTCGTACTGTATGAGGATGCCGCCAAAGTGCCCCATCGGAGGGAGTGGTGATGTCGGGCTGCTGAATCACCGGAGCATGGCGTGAATATTGAGATAGAGGTTGCCGTCGCCTATGCCGAGCTGGAGAATGAGGCCGCCAACAAGCGGAGGTAGGTTGAGAAAGAACCGTAAGCGACTCCAGCAGGCCTAGACTTCATCAGCAGCCTCCCCGATGATATGTTGACAGTCATCATATCCCTCCTCCCAATCAAATATGGGGCAAGGACAACCGTCCTTTCCTGTCGGTGGCGCCCCCTATGGCTCTCCACCCCTCTCGACCTCATCAACGCCCACGAGCTCTGCCATGCATATCGCAAAAGCTTGGATGCGTTCTCCCAGATCCTCGGCAGTCACCATGGCCCAATCAGAGGCCTTATCACGGGAAAGTTCCGTTCCAACGGCAAGGACCAAGCCAAGCTTGATGAGTGGTTCCGATCCCCCGCCCTAGATCAGCTCGAGGAGCTCAGTTTTAATGATGGGTATATGCGCTCGCTGCCAACACCCGCGCTCCGCCTCGCGCCCATGCTGCGCCTCGTCAAGTTCACGAACTGACACCCCCCTAATGGCGCGCTCACTCTTTTTCTACCACGACTAAAGCACCTCGAGCTCGTCGTCGTCTGCATCCCAAAGGATGACATGGAGCGCCTGCTTTGTGGCTGTACTGCACTTGAGTTCCTTCGTCGTCATCACCTCCATGCCTCTTCGGACTATTTATGTGTGTTGCTGGTGCTGCAACAAGAGATCACAAAAGGTGGACGAAAATATGGTCACTGAGGACACACCTTCACTTGAGAGACTACTTGTAGTTGATCAACAAGGTCCAACAAGAATCAATGTCATTTCTGCGCCGAAATTGACAATGGTGGGCTACTCGTCTGTCAAATACTCTGAGCTTGTCATTGGATCCTCACCCGTTCAGGTACAACCGTCGCCTTCTACCTCTCCTTCTTGATATCAACATTATTTCTAATTTTGAAAATGTATCTTCGTCTGTCGTCCAGAAAAGCTTGACCCAGATTCTGCACACAGTGAAGGTCTTGGCACTAGAATCTATCGGCCGCAACCTGCACGAAGTTGTCAGTTTCCTGAGATGCTTTCCATGCCAAGAGAAGCTGTATATCGAGGTGATGTTCCTTTCCTGTTAAATGTTAACCATAAGGGAGTTCAATTTTTTGGCACCTTTTCCCAAGTTTACAATGACAATGTACTACGATTTCTGAAGGAATTTTGGAGGCTTTCAGGACATACATCCCCCACACCCCATATTGGTTGCTTGATTCATATGGTTACAGTCCATAATCATTTCTCCTTTGGATTCATCTGTACTAGTTTTCTTAGGGAATTTTTCATCCACTCCAACCTCTTGTGAAGAAGGCTACATTTTTCTAGATTGTAATCACATGTTCGTGTTAATCATGTCAGATCGAAGACGGCACGTTGGTGCATTTTACAAATCATGCAAACCAAATAGGCATGTAGTAGTGTTCAAAACTGCATGTAGGCACTAACACGTTCTCTTCTTTTGTAGATAATAATAGGCCCGGTGGTGGATAATGTGATACAATATAACAATCACATCGAATGCCTAGATCTGCATCTCTCATAAATTACTTTGAACTCCTACCGAGGGACCTTACCAGAGATTATATTCGCCACGTTCTTTGTTGTGAGAGCAAGGGTGTTGAAGGTAACGAGGTTGGGCATGCATTAATATTGAAAAAATGAATGGTCCGTTGATCAGCGTCGGCAGCTACTGCAGAATGGAAAAGGTTCCAAAAAAGCTGAATTTCGTATTGGAACTGCATATGAAAGAGTAATCGGAAGTCATTGTGTCAACCCCATACATGACTTGTCAGCGGCTGATCCGTTTCCAGAAATGATGAGGTTTCGAAACCACTTTTGGCGTTTTTAGTTTGAAGCTCTCTTATATCCATGTTCAGCTGATCAGCACGGGCGTTTGCAGCTGAATGAGCTGAATTTCATTTCTAATATCAGTTTGAACCTTATAATCTTCGAATTTGATCCATGTAACTCTGGAATTTGAACCTTGTAATATTTCGGGCTTTCGTGGTACAATCGTTGAAATGGCATCGTATGAGACTCGTATATTGGTAGTACTATTTTGACCTTAATATGCAATAGACTTAGATTTTATTAACCATTCACGACCAGGGATCCAGCTGGAAGCAGAGCAATGGCAAGTGTCGTCGCAACAAGATGTAGATGATTAGATGCCCGTTTCTCCTAGTTTAGTATGCTTGTAATTGCTTACTTTGGTGTGTGTAGTCACTTATGTAATTGTATGCTTAATGTTATGCAATGTTGTTCTTATAAGTATATATGTTGATGTTCTGTAGATAGAGCAAATCACATCGCACATGGACTAAACAATGGAACCCGTCACTGATGATTTCATCAATCACTCATAGTTGTATACCAGCAATCGTTTGCTCACAACACACATGGCTTGTTAACAGGAATCGTCTGTGTTGTTATCGGTCTTCCCACACATTTCTGATTACAGGCCTGTTTGCCGCGTATCACACACATCTTGTTAAGTTGAACCGTTTCTGTTCTCTTGGCTCAACACAAACAGTTCATCCGAGTGAACTATATGCCGTATATCGCACACACCTTCACCTGGCTGACTGTTTCTTTTGTGTTGACTAATCACAACTGTATGCCATATATCACACACACCTTCATCTGGCTGCCCATTTCTGTTCTTCTGCCTCATCGCAAACATTCATTGAACTGAACTGTATGCCCCACATCGCACACGCAACTAAAATCTGGATTGTGTTTGATGTATCCGCCATCGCAAACATTTTGCATACTTTTTGATGGGTTTTTTACATTACCGTTTGCGATTAATGCATCACACACAGTTTCATCAAAGGGTCTCTGATTGTAGTGTCATGTTAGCAGCATCCTGCAGTACTGATGGCTCTCTCTAGTGGGGTGTGAATTGTCTTTTTTTGTACATGTTAAGCTTCTTCTCCCGAAATTTCAAGCCGCACCTTGTTATGCCGAAATTTCAAGCTAGCATCTCTGTCTATCGTCCTACAAAACTCTCGCCTCTTCAACCCGCACCTTGTTACCCCAAAATTTTAAGATATCTCTTTGTCTCGTTGTGCACCGAAAACTCCCTCCATCTCAACCAGCGCCTTGCTATCCCAAAATTACAACGCGTGCAAAAACTCCCACCTCCTGCGAAATCCCGACACGCGAAATTCCCATGATACCCCTGAACCGAAATAACCGCCTAGCTGACATCGGTGGCGGTACTTTTGTAACTTACCCCACATTTCGGACAAGCGCGTCCCTAAGCCAAGGTTCCCCCTCCCATCCCCTCCCCCCATTCGTACACTGAGGCCGTGAAAACCCATGAAGCCACACACCCTCCTCCGCCTGCCACCCAGTCAGAGCCTCTTCCCCGACGACACCGTCCACAACAACACCTTGGCGTCCCTCATCCACCGCACCAGATGAGGATCCGTTGTCGATCTCGTCGTCCCGCCAGTTCAGCCACCCCGTCCTCCACCTCCAAGGAGCTGCCCCGATGTTCGCCTCGTCTTTCGTGCCACCTCCATTCCCACAGCATCGTCTTCACCTGCACCACTGGAATAGAATACCATCACCGATTCCTCGGATGAAGCTGAGGCCTAATCGGTGCCACCAAGGAGGTTCTACACTAATCGCTGCATTTTCTTCTTGATTCGATCTCACGGTGCTGTCGGCGCTTGGTCCCTAGCTGCCATGGCGCGACTCCATCTACGGCGGCATCGCCGGCCACTTCCTTTACGGTGTCGCTCCCTCGGCGGTTATGTCCACATCAGTAGGAGCTGCTGCTTTGGCTCTCGCTCACGCTGCTGCTCTGCTCTTGCTCTCAGTCCCCTGCCTGGTGTGCTCTTGCTCTTGCTCTTGCTGCTGCTGCACGAGTAGCAGATCCTTCTCTCGCTCGAGCCCCTGCAGCTGCTACCCGAGATGTTGCTACACGACCAACTGCCCTGGCTCTCGCACCCGTTGCTGCTCCGGGCGCTGCTGCTGCTTTTCTGCTACTAGTGCGTTCAGTTTCAATAGTAAAATTCAGTTTCGACAGCAAAATTCAGTTTCGACGGTAAAATTCAGTTTCGAAAGTTAAACTCAGTTTTGATAGTTAAGTTCAGAGATGAGTAGCTGATGTATTTTATATCTAGCACTTTGTGGTTATGTATTTTACATCATCTATTGGAGATGCTATTAGGATTCCACTCAGGTTAACATTGTCTCTCTTGTCTTGCTTCATCCTCGCTATCATACAACTCACCGGAGCTACTCCAACGACAAAACTATAACGCCCACGATGCGGCTATATCTCCCACGTGTCGAGGCACGACTTAGAGTCATAACCGCATTGTGGTTTTGTCGCAAGAAGGGTCATCTTCACACAATCCCATGTACTGAACAAGAATGAGATAAAGAGAGTTGTCTTACAATCGCCACTTCACACAATACTTAAATAAAAATACATCATTCAGAGTACACACATAGTCCAACTACGGACAAATCCAAAATAAAAGAAGATAACCCAACTGCTAGATCCCCGATCGTCCCAACTGGGCTCCACTAATGATCATCCGGAAAAGAAACATAGTAACGACCAAGGTCCTCGTCGAACTCCCACTTGAGTTCGGTAGCATCACCTGCACTGGTATCATCGGCACCTGCAACTGTTTTGGTAGAATCTGTGAGTCACGAGGACTCAGCAATCTCAAAACCCGCGAGATCAAGACTATTTAAGCTTATGGGTAGGAAGTGGTAATGAGGTGGAGCTGCAGCAAGCACTAAGCAAATATGGTGGCTAACATACGCAAATAAGAGCGAGAAGAGAAGCAACACAACGGTCGTGAAGCTAGAAGTGATCCTAAAACTACCTACGCACAACCATAACACAAGAACCATGTTCACTTCCCGGACTCCATCGAAAAGAGACCATCACGGCTACACACGCCGTTGATGCATTTTAATTAAGTCAAGTGTCAAGTTCTCTACAACCGGACATTAACAAATTCCCATCTACCACATAACCACGGGCACGACTTTCGAAAGATAATACCCTGCAGGGGTGTCCCAACTTAGCCCATCACAAGCTCGCACGATGAACGAAGGATATTCCTTCTCCCGGAAAGACCCGATCAGACTCGGAATCCCGGTTACAAGACATTTCGACAATGGTAAAACAAGACCAGCAAGACCACCCGAATGTGCCGACAAATCCCGATAGGAGCTGCACATATCTCGTTCTCAAGGCACACCGGATGAGAAATCCGTACAACTAAAACCAGACCTCAAGTTTCCCTGAGGTGGCGCTGCAAAGGGCTCTAGTTTGGACCAACACTCAGAGGAGCACTAGCCCGGGGGGTTAAAATAAAGATGACCCTTGAGTATGCAGAACCCAAGGGAAAAAGGCTTAGGTGGCAAATGTTAAAACCAAGGTTGGGCATTGCTGGAGGAGTTTTATTCAAAGCGAACTGTCAAGGGGGTCCCGTAACCCCAACCGCGTAAGGAACGCAACATCAAGGAACATAACACCGGTATGACGGAAACTAGGGCGGCAAGAGTGGAACAAAACACCAGGCATAAGGCCGAGCCTTCCACCCTTTACCAAGTATATACATGCATTAATTAACATAAGATATATTGTGATATCCCAACATCATCATGTTCCAACATGGAACCAGCTTCCTCTTCACCTGCAACTAGCAACGCTATAAGAGGGGGCTGAGCAAAAGCGGTAACTTAGCCAAACAACGGTTTGCTAGGAAGGTGGGTTAGAGGCTTAACATGGAAATATGGGAGGCTGATAAACAAGTGGTAGGTAGCGCAACATAGCGATAGAGCGAACAACTAGCAAGCAAAGATAGAAGTGATATCGAGGGTAATGGTCATCTTGCCTGAAATCCCGCTAGGAAGAAGAACGAGTCCACGAAGTAGACGAACGAACGTCGTCGAACGGATCCTCACAATCGCAACGTAATGGGAACTATGAAGGAGAAGCGCAACCGGAAAGAAGCAAACATCATGGTAAACACACAAGCATAAACATGGCATGATGCACAATCAAGTATGATGCATGTCCGATTTAAATAGCATGGCATGGCAAAGTGCAACAAGCAATACTACAAGTTAAGTGGAGCTCAATATGCAACAAGTTGCATATTGACGAAACACCACATCAATTATTTAGTTCTCTCTCGGTTATGTACCCAACAATATTAAATGTTACTAAACATGGCAAGGGGTGAAGCATAACAAAACTACCTATCTAGGCACGTTTAAATGAGGCCAGAACTACAAACAACAATTCCGGAAAATCCTCATATGCAATTTACGAATTCGGTACTGTTCTTCCCTAAACCATAATTTAATGTTGTTAAACAGTAAAAAAGTGCACCAAGTTAATCTATGCATTTCTCTACCCCATTTGCATATAAAGTTTATTAAATTCGGAGCTACGATTATTTAGTTATGGAATAAATCATTTTAACATGGCATTTATGCAAATTTAAACAAACAGCAAGTTTAAACATTTTAAACATGGATGAAAGTTGGATATTATGAAACTAGACAAAATTCTAAGCATTTTACATATTCAAAACATTTTAATCCGATGCATGGTTGTTGAGTTATTATATGCATGAACAAAGAGGGTTTTTCTGTAAAACTGCAATTCCCTGGATAAATAGGAAATTCGTCCATGGAAAAAAATAGTGACTCGGGCCGAAACTGGCTGGGCCAACAATGCAGTGGGCGCTGGGGGTGGTCTCACCTAGTGGGCTGAGGCCCAGTCGGTGGAAGAGCCAGGCGGCGGGGCGCTGGGCCTTGGCGAGGCAAGAGGAGGCCCACACGCGTGGCGGGCGTGCACTCGATGCAGCGCTGCTGCATCTCACTGCAGAAGAACGACAGCGGCGCCATGGCGACATGAAGCAGGAGGTCGCCGCGGTGGGGCTCTTTCCGCCAGATCACGCCAGATCCCGCGGGAAAGGAGCGAGGGCGAACGGATCCAGACACGAGGAGTCGAGGCAGGGGCTTGTGGCGGCAAACTTGAAGGAGGCTGCTGTTAACTGAAGAAAAGACAGGGTTCAGACAGAAACAGGGGAAGGGAAGGAGAGAGATAGCAGGGGAGATGGCAGGGACGCGATGGGGCGACCTGAAGGGTAGGAGGCGGCCGGACAGAGCCGACTGGCCTCGCGGGACTTGGTGCGGAGGCAGGTGGGTCAACGCAGGCGGGAGAGGCCGGATATGCCCGGTGGGGAAGGAGGTTAACACGGCGAGGCTGGTCAGAGGCTCTGGCGGCCAGAGGAAGCGGGTCCGAGCGATGAGATCCTGTACAGACTCCGTTCATGGAGTTGGCTGCCATAACGAGGAAAGGACAGAGAGAGCGGGAGGTTAGCGAGGGAAGAGAAGAAAGGGAGCACGGGAAAAGGAGAAGGCAAGGGAGAGGCTTGGTTCACTGGCCGGGACTGTTGCCGGCGGCGGGCACGCACGGTGGAGCTGCTGGTCCTGTGGTATTACGATGAAGACGGAGGGCGACGAGGACGAGTGGAGGCACGCACGGTGAGGAGCTCGGGAGGGTGCCATGGGTGTTGGTGCATGCTCGAGCAGCGAGCTCCTCTCGCTCGGAGCGGGCGTATAAGATGGAGCTCGGGCTCCTGGTCGCTGCTCGGGAGGCGTGAAGCAGAGGAGGCCGGTCCCTCGCGGGCTGTGCGGGGACGAGAAGGCGTCGAGGTGTGCTGCTGGGCGAGGAGCACGGGCGGCGGGAGTGCTGCTGTGGGCATGGATGGATGGGTGAATCGATGGAGGCCGTTGGCTTGCTGTGGTTGGGCGGCGGCGGAAAACAAGGGAATTGGTCGGCGAGGATTTGGATTGGGAGCAGATCTCGAGGTGGGAGTTGGAGTGGCGGCGGCTGGGAGGATGGGACATCTCTCCTCAATTTTAGGGTTGGGTCATTATTTATAGCGGGCCGATTTAGGTTAAGGGATATCTCATCCCTACGATCATAATTGGGTGGTCGGGAATAAATTTGCTAGGGAGTCCAAATAAGAAAACGGAGATGTTTTAGGGATGTTTGGGGATGATCTGACTCCAACGGTCACGACCGCCCGGATCGAGTTCGGGGAAGTTTCGGACATGCACGCAAAGTGGGTTAGGTGGTCACGATCAAGAGGGAAGCAGAAACCCGATGGGACTCGGAATGGTCAATGACGACAAGAGGGAACGCGACAACTACGAACGGATGCAAGTTTTTAGAAAACATGCGGATGCAATGCTCATGATGCAATGATGAATGCAACAAGCAAAATAAAACACATGACGACAACGAAAAACATGGAAGGCGTCTGAAGCGTTGGTCTTGGGGCGTTACACAAACCCTGCATCACAACGGAGTAGTACCCTCGGCTCCATCTCTAGACGCCTAAGATCTTCTTCCCCTCCTCCGATAGCCACATCAGCCGGAGCATCCTCACCAACCAACCCAATGATGCTGAGATCGACATGGCATCACCAAAGAGGTTGTACACTTGTTGCATGGCTTTTTACTCTACATGTTATATATACTGTCCACTGAACACATGTAGTAACGTGAAATACAATTAGTTTCTCCTACTATATGACAAGCAGTGAGGTACCATGCAACTTAATTAGCTATCCGTAATGGACTCTCTTGAACGCCATCATTATTTAATTCTGCGTGTTTGAGTTGTGCATTTGTAGATGGGCCTAGGAGTTGAGCTAGTAGGGCAGTGGCCTGGGTCCGAAGTAGTAGAAGTAGCACAAAAACATTTTTGGAGTGTAGGCTTTTCCCTGTTCAAGCCTTCCTACTAGAATTTCCAGTGCTTCAAAGGAAAAGTGAAGGAAAAACATAGGAATTGGAAAGTTTCCTATGGTACTACTATTCATGCATTTGGTTCAAAGGAATGGAGCAAAGGAAAACTGTAGGCTTTGTTCCTTTAGAGTCTCCTTGAAAGAAAAACCGTAGGAATTTTAATATCCACTTGGCCCCCTTTTCAAATTCCTATTCATGAAGCACAAGACTAAGAGATAGTAGCATAATAGCATTATAACCATACATTTTCTTATGGTTTGACTTAACTTCATCATGCTTCTTTGCGTTCGTGTGATCTTCCAATTCTTGTGAACCAAACACCCAGATTGGCAGAAAAACCTGTGTTTTTAAATTCTCTGTTTTGCACATGCATTCCTATCTTATTCCTGTTTATTTCCTATCTCTGCATTGTTAGAATCCTCCAATTCAAACAAGCCCTTACAGAATTACTTCTATTACAGATATGTGTCAAAGAAAACCTTGTGCGGTTTGTCCCGCTCCTGTTGCACTGTGATCCACCCCAGCTCAGCTGCTCCAACGACAGAAGGGTTCACCACAGTAGGGATCCGCCCTCCAGACCGTCTTTCGCTGCCTCAGATCTTCTTCCCCGCCGCCGGCATCATCAACTGAGTAGATGACCTTGAGGACTACACAGGTCCGCAAGAGAGGTCACACTATTTCGTGTCTGCTTATGTTATGCATGGCTTAATATGATGACATGCTACTTTATCATCCTGTTCACCGATCAGACTTTGAGTCAGGTCCAAACTAATGCTCAAACTTGAGGTTTTGAATGGTCGTGGGGTACATATTGGGGCAGCAATCAATACTATATGTCTACTATCTGGTTAATCTCGGGTGTCTACTATGAGTTCCATGTTGGGTGGAAACAAACACTAAAGGAGCCATTGTCTATATTTTTTAACTACAGCTATTATATGCCTGCTATCATTGGTTTTGGGTCTATCCACGGTTTGGTACCATCACACTGGATTTGTGCATGCACTCCTTGCATAATCTCACTATGTTTTATACCTATGCATGTCAGTTATTGTACACAATGCTACTGAACATGTAGAGCAAAAGAGACGAGCCTTGCGTGGCAATAAAATTTCATGCAGACGTCGCTCCATGGTGGGCGCAAAGGCAACCCCTCTCCCCACATTCCAGACTATAATCAAGAGGAAGATAATTGTTCAGAGGGGGATTCAGAGGGAGCAGACTACTCCTATTTACCCCCTAAGGTCTTTTGCTCTAACTTGGCATGCTAATGTTGGTCATATCATTCATATGGTGCCTTGCATAGCTTACTTTATACATAAAATATGTCATCTGCTTAGTTTAGACATGCATTATATGAATGCCATATGTTTAGTTTCTATATCATTTATGTGAATCATGCAATGCCATCTTGTTTAGCCAGGCATCATATATGTGAATTTTGCAATGCCATCTTGGTTAGATATTCATATTATATGTGAATTATATCATGCCATCCTTTTTTATTGTGTATTAAATTTGTCAACAATGTTAGTACATTCAATTACTCTTCCTGTGCATCAGCCATTCGACATGGTCATGGAAAAATTTGGAGTGAAAACAAGGTCTTCAGAGCAGACAATGCTATCTGATGAAGCGCATGTCTTGCTGGTTACGGGTAGCTCCTCAGAGGAGGATTCAGAGACAGATGGCCAGTCCTATCCCCCCCCCCCCCGAGGTGCATGCTCTAACTTGGCAGGGTTGTATTGCTCATATCATGCATATGGTGTCTTGCATTAGCGTGTCATTTGCTTAGTTTAGACATGCTTTGTGTGAATGCCACCTGTTTAGTGTCTAATTACCATATATGTGAATTACGCAATGCCATCTTGTTGCAAGACATTATATATGTGAATTATGCAATGATATCTTGTTGCAAGGCATTATGTATGTGAATTACGCAATGCCATGTTTTTTAGCCAAGCGTCATATATGTGAATTATATCATGCCATCCTTTTTTGTATTACGTATTCCATTTGTCGACAAAGTTTGTATACTCAACTACTCTTCCTGTGCATCAACCATTTGAATTGGTGAAACATTTATATTGAAAATAAGGTCTTCAGGGCAGACAATGCTACCTGCTGAAGCAGATATCTTGCTGGTTACAGATAGCTCCTCAGAGGAGGATTCAGAGATAGATGACCAGTCCTATTTCCCCCCTGAGGTGTATGCTCAAACTTGGCAGGGTTATGTTACTCATATCATGCATATGTTGTCTTGCAATGCTTATTTTTTACATCATATACACATTGAATGCCATTTGCTTAGTTGACACATCATATATGTGATTGCCCTCTGCTCACTTGCTTAGTATATAAATCATATATTTGAATTATAGCATGCCATGATGTTTACATAGACAGCATGTATCTGAATTATGGCATGCCAACCCATTTTCTAAATACATAATATAGCTATATCATCTCATCCTGTTTACATAGTCATCATATTTTGAATTATGTCATTCTATCCCTGAATTATATCATGCCATCATGTTTCCATCGACGGCATGTATGTGAATTATGGCATGCCAACCACTTTAATAGACACATCGTATAGTTATATCATGTCATCATGTTTACATAGTCATCATATTTTGAAGTATGTCATTCTATCATGTGTAGTCATCCAGCATATATGTGAAATTGTGTCATGCTATCCTATTTAATTAGCCATCATATATGTGAAATTATGTCATGCTATCATGTTTGGTTAGATAACATAAATGTGAATTATTTCATGCCCTATTCTCTTCCCTACTATCCATTGCACTTGTCTATCATACAATGTCTGTACATTCAATTACTTTTCTTGTTTATCAGCCATTTGAATTGGAGGGGGTGATGGCAGTATCTATGGGAGTAAAAACACGGTCTTCAGAAAAGATCGTGCTACCCGTCGATGCAGATAGAACCACGGTTGTACTTGCCCAAGAACCAGCCCCACCACACATAACCCAGACTCACGCAGATTGTACCCCTACCGAGTTGGACATAGAACTAGCTACACCCCTTCTAACACCAACCCCAGCAGATAGTAACCCAGTTCCAGTTGAGACAACACCGTCTCCACCACAGAGCACCAAAACATGAGTAGTTAGTAAGGCAACTGCAGTGCCCAAAGCACGAGGACCACCACTCCGAACCCCGAGTCAACGCTTAAAGCAAAAGAAGAATTGGTCTCAGGTCAGGTTCTGTAGCTATGGTTCATACTCCTTTGCTTTTGCATCACTGTATTTACTCATACCAACTAATTTCAAATTTGAAGGATGCAATTGAAAATCCAATGGCGCAACAAATATGTTTTGAACCTGTTTCTTTAACGTGTTTGCTGTTGTAACTTGCTCTATGCTGATTTCAGTTTCAATTGATTAAACAGTTATGTTCTCATGCCATGCAGATTACAAGTGTTGTTAGTGTTGTGTAGTTTCCCACACTTATATTTTGTCTGTGCTGCTTTGCCTTAAACAGATATGATTTGAACTGTCTCTATCTTGATTTGGCAACATAAACTAGAATGATATCGACCATACAGTGACTATACTACATAGATGTATGTTTGTTTCATGTTGTTATCCTGTCCACCTTACTACTGAACTGGTTTACCAGAATGAGTTTCATATACAACATGGTAAACTTGTGATGTGTCTGCTTGTTTCTCTTGTAGAATGGAGACAAAATATTGGAGAAGAGTGCCCCGTTATGCAATGGTAAAGGAAGTAATGTAGATAAGGTTCAAGATAGTGAGACATCCCTGCTGGTCTCCAAGAAAGCTGATAAAAACTATCTTGAAGACAGTGAGACAACCCCAAAGTCCTGTCTTGATGTAGTGTTCAAGTTACTGGCCACTACTGCTGGCACCAGCTCTTCGAACTCGCTGCCTGAATCAGTTTAGCTTCTTGAGTCTCAACTTCAAGTTGAAATACATCGATAAGATGTGCTACGATAGGAAGCCGAAGGACTAAGGAAGTCCCTGCATAATTCAGATGCCTACTTTCTGGTGCAACAGCAAGCACTGGAGGATTTAAGCGCCAAACAAGAGAAAGCTAATAAGCTTGCTAAGCGTCTTGCCAGCATGGTGGATACCTAGGATATTGTTTCTTGAGCTCTTGTGAAGTGGTTTCGGTGCTGGACTTGTTTTGTTGTAGCGTTTATTTGCACCGGTCACCAACTTTGACAACCAGTGTATGTAATATGCTGCTTTGTTCCCCATACTTGCACTGGTGGCGAACTTTGATGCCCAGTGGATGTAATATGTGTAATAGCCCTAATAGCCTAGCGTAAGTTGCTTGCTTATTTATTTCCTTGTTGTCTTGTTTATTTGTTTGCTTGTAATCAGTGCAGTTCTTTTTCCGCGGTTTGCTAGTGGCCGCAACAACCTATTTTTTTAAAGTAGGCCAAAATAACCATGGGCTGCATACCGTTGCCACCATGGTCCTGCTATCTGCTGTAGTGACCTTGGGCCTCCTACGGGCCTTCTATGGGCCGTAGAATCAATGGGCCTTCTACGGGTCGTATGATCGATTGGCCAAACATGGGCCAATAAAGGACCGCATTATGGGTCCTAAACGGGCTAGAGTGGGAATCATCCATTCATGGGCCGACCATAACGAGCCATTAATAGGCCGATGCGTATAACGTGCTTGATTCTATCGACAGGCATAACGGGTCGTTAATGGGCTGTATTTGATGATGCTATGAAAACGACCGAACAGATTAACTGGCCACAAACGGGCCAACTTTAACCACGGGATGAATTTGGCCCACAACCGGAACAGGCCAGTAACGCACCATAAGTAATCGAATGTTGCAAATCAGCCCAAGAATAAATGGACCCTTGGAAGGCTAAAAACATGGGCTGGAAACGGCCCAATGGAATAATGGGCCGTTAATCGGTATAAAGCGATACACTGTTCATTACGGGCCAATGTCGGCGTTCTGGAAACCAGGGTACCTAGACTTGCCTGCCTGCGGCCCATGGTGTGGCTCCTTCAACGGCCTGGTATGGCCCATCTACAAGACCGCCAAGATAAGACCCTCGCGAGGGGGACGACACCAAGACCTCCCGAGGGAACGGCCTCCCCAGGCGGCCTCTCGAGCAGCGGAGATTTCTATGCAGGCACCTAGCCTCACGAGGCTGCCATGATGCAAGCCATGACGACCAAGGCAGGCGGGCGCCAGCGGGCGCAGAGGAGGCAGTTTCCTCTTTGGTGCTAAGGAGGCAAGGACAGGTGTGGGTTCCCGAGGAATCTGGCAAAGGTTTCCACTCCGGTGCAACAAGACCAAGACCACCAGGACAGCAGGACGGATGTCATCACTGAGCCCACCGCTGCGTCACAACCAGAAGCTTTGCAGGCGAAGACCACCTTTCATTAGGATAAGGTGTACTACTTGTCCCCTTTCAAATTGGCCACTGTGAAATCCCTCCCCACCAAAGTTTTGGGGGAAGAGGACCAATGCCACTGTAAATATAGGTTAGCCACCACCGTAGAAGAGGTCGACCCATTCCGCACCCCTGAACCTCGCGAGGTTGTTCATCCTTTGTATAAGTTCATACTCAGCCCCTCGTGAGGCCAATCCACCACAAAGCAGGAGTAGGGTCTTACACCGCAAGGTGGCCTGAACCTGGGTAAACTGTCGTATTTATCTTCTAACTTGCTCATGCGATGCGGGCTAGGCTGTAGGGCGACGAGTTGGTAGGCTGGAGAGGTTAAGTTATTCGCACAAGGCCCAGAGTTCGAACCTTCTTGGGTCTGCAGAGCCCAGAGTCCGACATTTGGCACGCCGGGTAGGGGCGTGTCGAAGTCCTTCTTCCATTGTTTGTTTCCCCTCCGTCCCCTCCCTCCCATGGTCGACGCTCGCCGTGTTCGTGCCGAGCGCCGGGCCGCTCATGTTGCCCAGACGACACCCGCGGGCAACGGCGCTCCTCGCTGCTCTGCTCCCCCGTGGCTAACGCCGCCACTATCCCTGCTGCTCGCAAGCAGCAGGATTCGTCGTTGCCACCTTCCATGCGGCGTGATGGTGGCACCGCAACTCCATCGCCCATTCCGTCCACGGCATCGTCCTCCCATGCTTGCCGTGGGCCGACAAACACGCAGGCTGCGCTGCTCATTGATGGTAGCTGCCACTACGTCAGTATTTCCCCAGAGAGGGAGGGATGATGTAGCACAGCGATGGTAGGTATTTCCCTCAGTTATGAAACCAAGGTATCGAACCAGTAGGATAACCAAGCAACACAACGTAAACAACACCTACACACAAACAACACCTCGCAACCCGACGAGTTAAAGGGGTTGTCAATCCCTTCCGGGGTACGACGCCTCAAGATAGGCAAGCGGACGTGAGATAAACTGTAGTAGATTGATAGATCGAACACCAAATAAAATAAATAAAGATAAAACGCAGCAAGGTATTTTTGTATTTTTTGGTTTAATAGATCTGAATAAAAATGCAAAGGAAAAGTAGATCGCAAGGCAAATATATGAGAAAGAAGACCCGGGGGCCGTAGTTTTCACTAGTGGCTTCTCTTGAGAAAAATAGCAAGCGGTGGGTAAACAAATTACTGTTGGGCAATTGATAGAACTTCAAATAATTATGACGATATCCAGGCAATGATCATTACATAGGCATCACGTCCAGGATTAGTAGACCGACTCCTGCCTGCATCTACTACTATTACTCCACACATCGACCGCTATCCAGCATGCATCTAGTGTATTAAGTTCATCGAAAACGGAGTAATGCAATAAGAACGATGACATGATGTAGACAAGATCCGTTTATCTATATGGCGGTAGATATAGATCTCGTCTTTTTATCCTTAGTAGCAACGATACATACGTGTCGTTTCCATTTCTGTCACTGGGATCGAGCACCGTAAGACCGAACCCACTATCGGGCACCTCTTCCCATTGCAAGATAAATAGATCAAGTTGGCCAAACAAAACCCAAATATCGGAGAAGAAATATGAGGCCATAAGTGATCATGCATATAGGAGATCAAAGAAACTCAGATAACTTTCATGGATATAAAAAGATATGACTGATCGTAAACTCGAAGTGAATCAGATCCCAACAAACACACCGCAAAAGAGTTACATCATATGGATCTCCAAGAGACCATTGTATTGAGAATTCAGCGAGAGAGAGAGAGAGAGAGAGAGAGAGAGAGAGAGAGAGAGAGAGAGAGAGAGAGAGAGAGAGAAGCCATCTAGCTACTAACTAGGGACCCGAAGGTCTACAAGGAACTACTCACGCATCATCGGAGAGGCACCAATGGAAGTGGTGAACCCCTCCGTGATGGTGTCTAGATTGGATCTGGTGGTTCTGGACTCTGCGGCGGCTGGATGAATATTTCGTCGACTCCTTTAGGGTTTCTGGAATATTGTGGTATTTATAGAGCAAAGAGGCAGTCCGGGGGCCACCCTAGGTGGGCACAACCCACCAGGGCGCGCCTGGGCCTCCTGGCGCACCCTAGTGGGTTGTGCCCCCCTCGGGGCACCCCAAGGTGCAATCAGGGCCCGTTGGCTTCCTTTTGGCCCATAAAAAAGTATCGTGGAGTTTCGTGGCATTTGGACTCCGTTTGATATTGATTTCCAGCGATGTAAAAAACATGGAAAAAACAGCAACTGGCACTTGGCACTATGTTAATAGGTTAGTACCAAAAAAAGATATAAAATGACTATAAAATGATTATAAAACATCCAAGATTGATAATAAAACAGCATGGAACAATAAAAAATTATAGATATGTTGGAGACGTATCAGCATCCCCAATCTTAACTCCTACTCGTCCTCGAGTAGGTAAGTGATAAAAACAGAATTTTTGATGTGGAGTGCTGTTCATCAAGTCATATCATATTCTTTTTCTTTATAGCATGGACATTTGGACTTTTATGTGATTCAAAGCAATAGTCTAGTTTTGACATAATAATGTAGATACTCAAGCATATCAACAAGCAACCATGCCTTTCAAAATATCAACGCTAAAATAAGTTATCCCTAGCCCATCATGCTCCAACATTGATCCATTCATGAATCACACTCGAATATTAACTACACCCAATACTTAAGCACGATCATATTGCCTCCTAGTTGGTGCTTTTTATGAGAAAAGATCGAGACTCAAATTTCAAAATAAAAATTGCATAAAGTAAAAGAAAGGCCCTTCGCAGAGGGAAGTAGGAACTTGTAGAGGTGCCAGAGCTCAAAGCGAAAAATTTGAGATAAAAACATTTTGGGAGGTGTATCCATCCCACCAACAAAAACGACTTAGAGTTCCCAACAATTTCCATGCAAGATATGCCATAGGCGGTTCCCAAACAGAAAATAAAGTTTATTCCTTTTTCCACCATTCTTTCACTTTCCATGGCTAGCTGTATCCACGGGTGCCCTCCATACCTACACTTTCCAAGGAATTTATTATTTGACAACGTAAAGTAAATTCATTTTTGCATTTCGGTACTGGGCATCCCTAAGACCTTTGCCTTACTCTCGTGCAATGACAAGTGAATAAACACTCATCTTGAGAATAACACATCCAGCATGGAAAATATTATCCTCCCGTTACCGTTCCGCGAGCGAAACAAACACACAAAAGAGAAGTTTATTTTGAAAATTAGAGATGGCACATGCAAATTTTCTTAGAACGGAAAAAGAATACCGCATATAGGTAGATATAGTGGACTCATGTGGCAAAACTAGTTTAAAGGATTTTCTATGCACAAGTAGAGGCCATACTTAGTGCAAAATGAAGGCTAGCAAAAGATTGGGAAGCGACCAACCAAGAAACGTATAATCTCATAAGCAAGCATTAAGCATAATTAACACCGAATAATGCACCACAAGTAGGATATAATTTCATTGCATGATTATTGACTTTCATGCATGCATAGGGAATCACAAACCTTAACACCAATATTCTTACTAGAGCACAATTACTCATCAACATAACTCACATATCACATCATCATACCTCAAAACTATTACTAAGAATCAAGTATATTTTGTCCAATGATCTTCATGACATTTTCCTTTTCTTTATCCATCTTGGATATCTATCACTTTGGGACTAATTTTTATGTGTTGCTTTTCATAAGCCCAAACAAATATAAGTGAAGATCATGAGCATAACGAATTTTCTTTCTCTCAAAATAATTTAAGTGAAGCAAGAGATAATTTCTTCAAAATTTTACTAACTCTGAAATAAATCTAAGTGAATCAAGAGAGCATTTCTTCAAAAATATTAAGCACACCGTGCTAAAAAAGAGATAAGTGAAGTACTAGAGCAAGTCCTAGCTCATAAAAGATTTAAGTGAAGCATAGAGAGCAATTCTAACAAGTCATGATATAATTTTGGCTCTCTCAAATAGGTGTGTCCAGCAAGGATTGATGACTTAAAACAAAAAATAAAACAAGCAAATACACATATCATACAAGACGCTCCAAGCAAAACACATATCATATGACGAATAAAAATATAGCCTCGAGTAAAATACCGATAGTCGTTGGAAGAAAGCGGGGGTGCCACTCGGGGGCATCCCCAAGCTTAGTTGGTTGCTCATTCTTGGATAATAGCTTGGGATTCCGGGGCATCCCCAAGCTTAGGCTCTTACATCCTTCCGTCATCCATCGTAAGATAACTCAAAACTTGACAACTTCAATCACACAAAACTCAACAAAACCTTCGTGAGATCCGTTAGTGTAAGAAAAATAAACCACTACTATAAGTGTTGTATCAAACCAATTCTTATTTTGTTTTTGTATTATATCTAATGTATTCCAACTTTTCTATGGCAAAAACTCATCAAAGAAAACCATAGAGCCATCAAAATAAGCACACAACACAAAGAAAATTGAATCTGTCAAAACAGAACAGTCTGTAGCAATCTGACATTGGCGAATAATTCTGGAACTCCAAAATTTTTACCAAAATAGGAAGTCCAGGGTAATTTGTATATTTATCTTATGCAAAAAGAATCAGAGCAAAATATCTTTTCGGTGATTTATGAAAATTATTTTCGTGAGCACAAAGTTTCTGTATTTTTCAGCAAGATCAAACAACTATCACCCAAGAAGATCCTATGGCTTTACTTGGCACAAACACTAACTAAAACACAAAAAACACAATCATAACAGTAGCATAATTGTGATAACACACAAGAACAGAAAGCAAAAAGCAAAAATAAATTTTATTCGTTGGGTTGCCTCCCAACAAGCGCTGTATTTTTACGCCCTTAGCTAGGCAGAAAGCAAGGATCTAAGTTTTGTCATCTTTGGTTCGAGATCCATAAGATGCCCTCATGATTGATTCATAAGGTGGCTTAATTATAGTTCTAGGAAAGTGTTCCATACATTTCCTCAAAGGAAATTGGAACTTAATATTGCCTTCTTTCATATCAATCACGGCATCGATAGTGCATAAAAACGGTCTACCAAGAATAATTGGACAAGACGGATTGTAATCAATATAAAAAACAATAAAATCTATGGGCACATAATTCCTATTTTTAATAATAAGAACATCATTAATTCTTCCCATAGGCCTTTTAATAGTAGAATCCGCCAAGTGCAAATTCAAGGAACATTCTTCAAGATTAGTAAGACCAAGCACATCACATAAAGATTTCGGAATTGTAGAAACACTAGCACCCAACTCACACAAAGAAAAACACTCATAATTTTTAATCTTGACTTTGATAGTAGGTTCCCATTCATCATGCAATTTTCTAGGAATTGAAACTTCTAATTCCAATTTTTCTTCAAGAGCTTTCAGCATAGCGTCAATAATATGTTTAGGAAAAGCTTTGTTTTGTTCATAAGCATGGGGTGAATTTATCATGGATTGCAACAAAGAAATACAATCAATCAAAGAGCAACTATCATAATTAAAGTCTTTGTAATCCAAAAGAGTGGGCACATCACTAGTTAAAGTTTTGACTTCTCCAAACCCACTTTCATCAACTTTCTCAACAAGATTTTCACCCTCCGAAATATTGGTACGCCTTCTACCTAAAGTTGACTCTTCTCCAGTCCCTTTTTCATCATTATTAACTTTACTAAACAAGGAATCAATAGAGGAAAGACCAATAATTTTAAGATCTTCATCACTTTTGCAAGAATAATCACTAGAAAAAGCTTTTTTCTAAAAATTCTCCTTTAGCTCTTAGCATAGCAGTTCTTTTCTTACTTTCATCCATAGAGACATAAAGAGATTTAATTGATTCATCTACTTTAGGCACAAAAAATTTCATCTTGAGATTTTCCACACCATGAGCAATTCTATCAACACTTCTAGACAAATCATCAATCTTATTCAACTTTTCTTCTATGGAAGTGTTGAAAACTTTTTGTGTGTTGATAAATTCTTCAATATTATTCTCAAGATCAGAGGTGTTCCTATTATTATTGTAAGATTGATTTCCATAGGAATTACCATAATTGTTAGAGGAATTACTAGGAAAAGTCCTAGGATTAAAATTACCTCTATAAGCATTGTTGTTGAAATTATTTCTAGAGATAAAATTCACATCAATGGCATCACTATTTTGCTCAACCAAAGTAGACAAAGGCATATCATTAAAATTAATAGGAGCACTTTTACTAGCACCCAATTTCATAAGAGCATCAACTTTATCACTCAAAGAAGAAATTTCTTCAACCGAATTAACTTTTTTACTAGTAGGAGCTCTTTCGGTATGCCATTGTGAATAATTTGCCATGATATTATCAAGCAATTTGGTGGCTTCACCCAAAGTAATTTCCATAAAAGTACCACCCGCGGCGGAATCTAAAAGATTACGAGAAACAAAATTCAATCCCGCATAAAAAATTTGTATGATCATCCAAAGATTTAACCCATGAGTTGGGCAATTCCTTAGCATCATTTTCATCCTTTCCCAAGATTGTGCAACATGCTCATGTGAAAGTTGCTTGAAATTCATGATCTGGGTTCTAAGGGAAATAATTTTTGCGGGAGGAAAATACTTAGTGATAAAAGCATCTTTGCACTTGTTCCAAGAATCAATACTATTGCGAGGCAAAGAAGAGAACCAAATTTTTGCAGAATCACGGAAAGAGAACGAAAATAATTTCATCTTGACCACATCATTGTCCACATCTTTTTTCTTTTGCATATCGCATAATTCCACAAGGTATTAAGATGGCACGCGGCATCCTCACTAGGAGTATCGGAAAATTGGTTTTTCATAAAAAGATTCAGCAAATCGGTATTAATATCACAAGTCTCCGCACTAGTGGCGGGAGGAGCAAGAGGAGTGCCAATAAAATCATTGTTGTTGGTATTTGAGAAATTACATAACTTGGTGTTCTCTTGAGCCACAACAAGATTGCACTCAAAAACATATCCGGCAAGAAAACGGCAAACGGAAAAAGAGAGGCGAATAAAACGGCAAATTTTTGTGAAGTGGGGGAGAGGAAAACGAGAGGCAAATGGTGAATAATGTAAATTGCAAGGAGATGAGATTTGTGATTAGGAACCTGGTAGATGTTGATGATGTCTCCCCAGCAATGGTGCTAGAAATTCTCCTTGAAGGTAGCTGCAACTACGTCGGTATTTCCCCGGAAAGGGAGGGATGATGTAGCACAACGACCGTAGGTATTTCCCTCAGTTATGAAACCAAGTGTAACATCCCAAATTTTCAATTTGGAATGTTATACATAGATCATTCATGCATATCATATTTTATTGCATTGTCGATTTGCGATCCTCGAAATTCTAAGCAACTCAAGGACCCACGGAGAGAGTTGGGAATTTCACAGTTTTCATATTTGAATTTTATCAAATATCGAAACGAGGATTATTTGTTTTAATTATTTTTCTCTTCGAAAATATTTCCTATCAAAATATATGAGAGGGGATAATATGACTTCCCCAAAAATAATGAAATATTGGAGGAAAAATATTTAATGCAAATAAACATTTTTATTTGGATTTTATTGCTATTTTATTCGCATAGGAAAAATACATGTTTTCCAAAGTTGCATTTTAGTCCTAAATAAATGTTCACCTTGTCCGGCATATTTTTGGAGGACGGGGAAAATTTATTTCGGGATTTTTGGAGTCAGTTTTGTATTCCTTTTCCTTGTTTTTCTGCGCGGAATTATTTAAAAAAGTCAAACCGACTTGGGCCGCCGTGGGCGACCCGGACTCCGCCTCACCCCAGGCTTTATAAGCCCGCGACCCCGCCAGCCCCAGCCCACCCCAGCCGTCGCTGAACCCTAGCCGCGCCGCGCCTCGAGCCCCGCGCCGCATCGAGCCCCACGCCGCCGCCGCCGCCGCACCAGCCCCGCGCCGCCGCAGGACGCCGCCGCCGCCGGAGTTGACCGCCGCCGCCACCGGAGTTGGCCGCCGCCGCCGTTTTTTTTCTTCGGTTTATTTCGGTAAACCCTAGATCTAGATCCCCTTTTTTTAATTATTTTCGGTTTATTTCTTTAGATCGGTTTTTCCGTCGGTTTACTTATTTTGCAGACGTTCATCCGTTCGTTCGTTTAAACGAACGCCGTTCACCGTTAGTCACAGACAGCGAACGTTCGTTCGTTAGCCTGTTCGTCAGTTTTTCTTTTTCTCGGATTTTTCGCGATTATTTTCGATCGCGATTTCTGATCCGATTTTCGTTCTAGTTTATCTTTTCGCTCGTTTATCGGAATCAGGCGATCCAAGCGCCTAGATCTTCGTCTCGAAGCCCTCTTTCTGTTTAACCAACTTGAACAAGATTTTGGTACTATAAAATTTGACTTTAGTCGAGATTAGTAAATGGATCTTGTTTCTTTCGTCGTTTGAGTTTCGTTGCTCCATTTGATTTGATTCTTTTTGCAAACCGTAGTTCTTAAGTTGAACTTTCTGGTTAGATCTTCTTATTTGAGTTTTACCCGTGCATCTTTGCTTGATTGCTTATGTATGCTATTGTTTGTTTGCGATAGAATTCCCGGAGTGCGAAGCGTGCTACTAGGAGTCACTAGGTTTTGCGGATCGTCAGCAAGGCAAGTAACACATTGACCATACCCCTTTATTACCCAGTTTTTATGCATTAGATACAACCCTCAAACATTGCATGAGTAGGATCTCTTAACTTGTGGGTTTGGGATGTAGATGTTGAGGTAGAACCTATTACCTGTTTTCATATCAAACCCTTGGGAGTTACTTCTACGTTATGCTTATATTGCCATGCTATGCTCGTAGACGTGGATTGGGTTTGAGAGTATTCCATGACAGATGTGAGTTGATAATTAATGGTTCAACTTAAGGTGGCAACTTTAATACACATCTGGGTGGATTGTTGGTTTGGGCACCTGGGGAATCCAGTGTTGTCCTAGGAGATCCCGGGGTATCCGTGTGATCATCCTACGGTCCGCCACCCAGGCTCAAAGGGATTGTGAGATTATTCATGCTAGAAACTTCCGTGTGCAGCCACAAGCCATTATGGGCTCTAGCATAGTTGAGTATGTTGTGTGACCTCTTTCAGTGGTGGGCTAGCAGATGTAGAGGGAAAGTAGGTGTAATTGTCCACCCGGAGTAAAGAGTTAATACTTCTGAAAGACTGTGTCTCGGTCATCTGTTTCTCAAACACCTTGTAGTGCGAGAAATCCAACGGAGGCGACCGAGTCTTGTTGGGAAAAGTGCGCAAACCTCTGCAGAGTATAGAATCTAATCATGGTTAGCTGTGTCCCTGGTTATGGACATCTTGAGTATCTAGTACTTGGATTTTCCTATTGCATCTCATCACTCTAAATTCATCTGTTGGGTTAATAAATAACTTTAATTGGGATTGAGATGGGGTACCATTCTCAATGATGTTTCAACTACCATGATATTTAAATAAAATTTATTCCTTTGTTGTAGGGAAAAATTGGCTTTTTCACAAAATCTTTATAACCATAGAGCCTCCACCAGCCATATATGCATGTAGTGATAGCCTTTTCTGTTCATTGCTCTACTGTGTTATATTGCCAGCATATTCCATGTGCTGACCCGTTTTCGGGCTGCAACGTATTATGTTGCAGCCTTTTCAGACGACGAGTAAAGGTGCGATAGGTCGTTGTCATGCACTCAGCTATGCCGTTGGAGTTGATGGACTCACTTTATCTTCCAAGCCTTCCATTGTTATCGTATTAGATGGCCTTAAGCCATATTTATTGTAATAAGTTCTCTTTTGGGACATTCGATGTAATAAGTGTGTGATTGCTACTCTGTTATAAATCCTTAGAGTACTGTGTGTGTCAGCATTACCGATCTAGGGATGACACTGAAGCACAGAGACTTGACCGTTTGAGGTCGGGTCGCTACAAGATGGTATCAGAGCACGCGCTGAATGTAGGACACGGCCACTAAGAAAAGCCATAGGTCACTCTTCTTTACTCATTTCTGACTCCTCTCCATTTTCTACTCTTTAGGATGGCGGACTCTAGGAACAAGTTTGCACAACCGGATGAAGACACCCCCTTTGGACGACACTTGAAGGAAGTCACTAGATACCTGAACATTGGAATACCAAGCTTCACCAGGACCTACAACGCCACTTTACCAGAAGAGGAGCGTTGGATGATTCAAGTTCAAATTCCAGGAAGGACGTTCATGCCAGTCACGGAGCCCATAGAGTTTTCCTTTCATGCCCCAACCTGGAGTCTAGGCAAGAGCATGGTAGCCCACATCGCCATGGGACGCATCAGCGAAGTATACCACAAGGATCTCAAAGATACTATCTACCAGATTTGTGGGCGCCGAGATGGGCAACGGGAGATAGTCAGCACCAGGAAGGATAGGTCCATTGCCGCTTTCATCCAGGAGTTAAACCAGCACATTCGACGCCAGGAGAAGGAGATGTGCACAGGCATGATAGGAGAAGGCGATGACAAGGATCACCGAGCTTGAAGAGGAACTCAAGTCTACACGCGATGGATATGAGGAGGAAATCACTACACTATTGGAGAAGAACGACAACCTGATAAAGAAGATCGGAGTATTCATAGGAGACCCCGCGCCAGGAGGAGATGACGATGATTCCACTTGCCCGGAGAACTACATCATCATCGACGACACCGACTCCGACGCCGACGATAGTGATGATGACTTTGAAGACGAAGCTGGAGCGGATATCATGGAGTCTTCCACCGATCAAAATTTCTAGTAGACCACCGTATGATTAGTAGTATTCCCCCATGTATATAGTAGTAGTCTGAGCACTTTAACGATAGTTCTAGATCGTTTGTATGCCCTTCCTTGATTGATTGAGTGATATGATTGTGTTTGTCTCATGTGCATATGGGTAGTGTTTTCTCACTAGACCTCAATTCTATTCTAATCTCTTCCCTCTAAACCCATCAGATGCCTCCGAGACGTGACACCGGATTTGTCTTCCCACCGGAGATCACCCAGTTGATCCAGCAGCAGAATGCTTTGATGCAGATATTAGTCCAGAACCAAGGCAACAACAACAACAACCCTCCGCCAGTTGACAACTTAGCCCGCTTTCTGAGGTTACAGCCGCCGATGTTTTCCAGTAGCACCGAGCCAATAGTTGCGGATGACTGGCTACGCAGGATAGGAAGGGAGTTGACCACCACAGGTTGCACAGATGTAGAGAAAGTGCGTTTTGCCGCACGCCAATTGGATGGACCAGCAACCTCATGGTGGGAGAATTACACAACCACTTTTCCCATAGCCAATGTTACTTGGGATCAGTTTCAACAAGCATTCCGCACAACCCATGTCTCGATTGGAGCCATGAGCATGAAGAAGCGTGAGTTTCGCAACTTACGCCAGGGGAACCGTACTGTGGGGCAGTACGTGGATGAGTTGAGTAAGTTATCTCGTTATGCCCCTGATGACATGGCCACAGATGCCGCGAAGCAAGAGAAGTTTATGGAAGGGCTGAATGATGAGATGAGCATGCAGTTGATAGTGGCAACATTCAACAACTACCAGGAGTTGGTAGACAAGGCTCTTATGATTGAAGGGAAGCAGCAGCAGATTGAGAGCCGCAAGAGGAAGTATGGACAAGGGAAGTACAATTCTGGAGCTCAGTAGAAGCCTCGTTTCACCCCGAACTCTGGAGGACTTGTCCATAACCATGGAGGCCACACTCACAATGGAGGAAGTTCTCATAATCACAATGGCCCCAAGAATGGATATGGGAATGGAGGAGGCAGTAATCAGAACCGCTCTAACCCAGCCACAGCCGCCAAGAAGGATCAAAGTCACATTACTTGTTACAAGTGTGGTAAGACTGGACATTACGCCAACGACTGTCCGGAGTTGAAGAACGGCAATGGTAATGGAAGCGCCGGGAAGAAGCCCAACCCTTTCAATAGGGGACAAGTGAACCACGTGAACGTGGAGGAGGTTGAGGAGCAGCCTGATGCAGTTATTGGTAAGTTTTTGGTTAATTCTTTTACTTCAATTGTTCTTTTCGATACTGGTGCATCACATTCATACATATTAAGGGGATTCGTGGATAAGTACAAGTTGCCCACTAAGGTACTTAGGACACCCATGTTAGTAAGTTCGCCAGGAGCAGAATATATGGCAAGACAAGGATGTTTTCAGATGCCATTGACCATTGGAAGCCATGTTTTCCCCTCAAACCTGATAATTTTGGAGTCACAAGGTTTGGACGTGATACTAGGAATGGATTGGCTATTGATGTACGAAGGAAACATCGATTGCGCAAGTAAGTTGATTTTGCTCACTACCCCGGAGGGAAAAAGTATCAAGTATGTGTCCAGGCATGCGCCAAGGAGGACCCAAGTAAATTCTCTCACGGGAGTTGTTCAGGAGGAAGTGCCGGTAGTGAAGAATTACCCGGATGTATTTCCGGAGGAGTTACCAGGCATGCCACCAGATCGTGACATCGAGTTTTTGATAGAGCTACTGCCAGGCACCGGGCCAATATCAAAGAGACCATACCGAATGCCTGCAAATGATCTAGAAGAGATCAAGAAGCAGATTAAGGATTTATTGGAGAAAGGTTACATCCGACGAAGTTCATCACCGTGGGGAGCCCCAGTGCTTTTAGTTGAGAAGAAGGATGGATCCTTAAGGATGGTTGTTGATTATCGTGCGTTGAATGAAGTGACGATCAAGAACAATTACCCACTGCCGATGATTAATGATTTATTTGACCAGTTGAGCTAAAGTGTTTTCGAAGATCGATCTGCGATCAGGATATCACCAACTGAAGATCAGGGAAAAGGATATACCTAAGACAGCCTTCACCACAAGGTACGGGCTATATGAGTATACGGTTATGTCTTTTGGACTAACTAACGCGCCTGCCTATTTCATGAGTATGATGAACAAGGTGTTCATGGAGTTCTTGGATAAGTTCGTTGTGGTGTTCATTGATGATATCTTGGTATACTCGAAGAATGAAGAGGAACACAAGGAACATTTGCGTTTGGTTCTCGAGAAGTTCAGGGAACATCAGTTATATGCCAAGTTCAGCAAATGTGAGTTTTGGTTGAAGGAAGTTGGATTTCTTGGACATGTTATATTTGGAGAAGGTATAGCAGTGGATCCCACCAAGGTTCAGTCAGTTACTGAGTGGTTGGCACCCACCTCAGTTGGAGAGATCCACAGTTTTCTTGGACTCGCGGGATACTATCAAAGATTTATTGAGAATTTTTCTAAGATTGCGAAGCCTATGACGGCATTGTTGAAGAAGGACACTAAGTTCCATTGGACTGATGAATGTGAAGCAAGTTTCCAGGAGTTGAAGAAACGTTTGACTACAGCCCCAGTGCTGATTCTGCCGGATATACGCAAGGATTTCCATGTGTATTGCGACGCCTCTCGCTTAGGACTTGGAGGAGTACTTATGCAAGACGGGAAAGTTGTTTCGTATGCCTCACGACAACTGAAACCGCACGAGTTGAATTATGCCACGCATGATTTGGAGTTAGCAGCTGTGGTGCATGCGCTCAAGACCTGGAGACATTTTCTCATTGGAAACCGTTGCGATGTGTACACGGATCACAAAAGTTTGAAGTACATCTTCACACAAAAGGAGCTTAACCTCAGGCAGAGGAGATGGTTGGAGCTCATAAAGGATTATGACATGAAGCTGCATTATCACCCAGGAAAGGCCAATGTCGTAGTAGACGCTTTGAGCCGAAAGAGTTATGTAAACACCCTAGTAAGCGGAGGGATGCCAAAGGAGTTAGCCGAGGATCTCAGGGAACTTCGTTTGGAGATTGTTCCTAGAGGTTTTGTTGCAACAATGGAAGTTCAATCTACATTGTTGGGAAAGATTCGAGAAGCTCAGAAGGATGACAAGGAGATTGCCGAGATAAAGGAGAAGATGAGTGAAGGGAAAGCCAAAGGTTTTCATGAGGATGAGCACGACACCTTATGGTTTGAGGACCGTGTATATGTGCCCAATAATGCAGAGATCAGAAAATTGATACTACCGGAAGCTCATGACTTGCCATACTCGATACACCCCGGAAACACCAAGATGTATTTGGATTTGAAGGAGCGTTTCTGGTGGACGGGTATGAAGAAGGATATCCCTGAGTATGTAGCCGTATGTGATGTATGTCAGAGAGTAAAGGCAGAACATCAGAAGCCAGCAGGATTACTGCAACCTATGCCGATACCCGAATGGAAGTGGGATAAGCTTGGCATGGATTTCATCACTGGATTGCCCAAGACCCGATCAGGATATGATTCTATCTGGCTAGTAGTGGATCGATTGACCAAAGTAGCCCACTTTAACCCAGTGAAAACCACCTATACAAGTGCGAAGTTGGCCAAGATATACATGACTAGGATCATATGTCTGCACGGAGTTCCGAGGACCATCGTATCAGATAGAGGAACACAGTTTACTTCAAAGTTTTGGCACCAGCTGCACCAGACTTTGGGTACCAGGCTGGAGTTTAGTACAACTTTTCACCCGCAGACGGATGGACAGACAGAGAGAGTCAATCAGATTCTGGAGAACATGTTGAGAGCTTGTGCGTTGGATTATGGATCTAGTTGGGATGACAATTTGCCCTACGCGGAGTTCTCATACAACAACAGCTACCAGGCCACTTTGAAGATGGCACCGTTTGAAGCCCTGTATGGAAGGAGATGCCGAAAACCGTTGATGTGGGATGAAGTTGGAGACCGTCAGTTGTTTGGACCAGATTTGATTAAGGAATCTGAAGAGAAGGTTAAACTGTTTCGAGATAGACTGAAGGTAGCTCAGTCCCGATAGAAGAGTTATGCAAATTCGATACGCAAGGAGGTAGTTTATGAAATCGGAGACAGAGCGTATCTACGAGTATCACCTCTTCGAGGAGTTAAGCGTTTTGGAGTTAAGGGAAAGTTAGCCCCGAGATTTGTAGGACCATACCGAGTTCGGGAACGTATGGGGGAGGTTGCCTACAAGTTGGAGTTACCTGAAGGACTGTCAGGAGTACATGATGTGTTTCACGTTTCCCAGTTGAAGAAGTGCCATGCAGAGATGGCCAATATACCTCTGAGAGATACAGTGCCCCTGGAAGCGATTCAGTTGGACAGTGATTTGACATATGAGCAGAAACCTGTCCAGATTCTACAGTTTGCCAGTCGAGTTACCAGCAGTAAGGTTATCAAATTTTGCAAAGTTCAGTGGAGCCACCATACCGAGGATGAAGCCACCTGGGAACGAGAGGATGATCTACGGAAAGACCACCCACACCTATTTTCTAGCCGACCCGAATCTCGAGGGCGAGATTCATCTTAAGGGGGGTAGGTTTGTAACATCCCAAATTATCAATTTGGAATGTTATACATAGATCATTCATGCATATCATATTTTATTGCATTGTCGATTTGTGATCCTCGAAATTCTAAGCAACTCAAGGACCCACGGAGAGAGTTGGGAATTTCACAGTTTTCATATTTGAATTTTATCAAATATCGAAACGAGGATTATTTGTTTTAATTATTTTTCTCTCCGAAAATATTTCCTATCAAAATATATGAGAGGGGATAATATGACTTCCCCCAAAAAATAAAATAATCGAGGAAAAATATTTAATGCAAATAAACATTTTTATTTGGATTTTATTGCTATTTTATTTGCATAGGAAAAATATGTGTATTTCAAAATTCCATTTTAGGCCCAAGTAAATGTTCACCTTGTCCGGCATATTTTTAGAGGACGGGGAAAATTGATTTCGGGATTTTTGGAGTCCGTTTAGTATTCATTTTCCTCGTTTTTCTGCGCCAAATTATTTAAAAAAAAGTCAAACCGACTTGGGCCGCCGTGAGCGACCCTGACTCCGCCTCGCCCCAGGCTTTATAAGCCCATGACCCCGCCAGCCCCAGCCCACCCCAGCCGCTGCTGAACCCTAGCCGCGCCGTGCCTTGAGCCCCGCGCCGCCTCGAGCCCCGCACCGCCGCCGCCGCACCAGCCCCGCGCCGCCACCGGACGCTGCCGCCGCCGGAGTTGACCGCCGCCGCCGTGTTTTTTTTCTTCGGTTTATTTCGGTAAACCCTAGATCTAGATCTGGTTTTTTTAATTATTTTGGGTTTATTTCTTTAGATCGGTTTTTCCGTCGGTTTATTTATTTTGCGGATGTTCGTCCGTTCGTTCGTTTAAACGAATGCCGTTCACCCGTTAGTCACAAACAGCGAACGTTCGTTCGTTAGCCTGTTCATCAGTTTTTCTTTTTCTTAGATTTTTCGCGATTATTTTCGATCGTGATTTCTGATCCGATTTTCGTTCTAGTTTATCTTTTCGCTCGTTTATCGGAATCAGGCGATTCAAGCGCCTAGATCTTCGTCTCGAAGCCCTCTTTCTGTTTAACCAACTTGAACAAGATTTTGGTACTGTAAAATTTGACTTTAGTCCAGATTAGTAAACAGATCTTGTTTCTTTCACCGTTTGAGTTTCGTTGCTCCGTTTGATTTGATTCTTTTTGCAAACCGTAGTTCTTAAGTTGAACTTTCTGGTTAGGTCTTCTTATATGAGTTTTACCCGTGCATCTTTGCTTGATTGCTTATGTATGCTATTGTTTGTTTGCGATAGAATTCCCGGAGTGCGAAGCGTGCTACTACAAGTCACTAGGTTTTGCGGATCGTCAGCAAGGCAAGTAACACATTGATCATACCCCTTTATTACCCAGTTTTTATGCATTAGATACAACCCTCACACATTGCATGAGTAGGATATCTTAACTTGTGGGTTTGGGATGTAGATGTTGAGGTAGAACCTATTACCTGTTTTCATATCAAACCCTTGGGAGTTACTTCTACGTTATGCTTATATTGCCATGCTATGCTCGTAGACGTGGATTGGGTTTGAGAGTATTCCATGACAGTTGTGAGTTGTTAATTAATGGTTCAACTTAAGGTGGCAACTTTAATACACATCTGGGTGGATTGTTGGTTTGGGCACCTGGGGAATCCAGTGTTGTCCTAGGAGATCCCGGGGTATCCGTGTGATCATCCTACTCCACCCAGGCTCAAAGGGATCGTGAGATTATTCATGCTAGAAACTTCCATGTGCAGCCACAAGCCATTATGGGCTCTGGCATAGTTGAGTATGGTGTGTGACCTCTTTCAGTGGTGGGCTAGCAGATGTAGAGGGAAAGTAGGTGTAACTGTCCACCCGGAGTAAAGAGTTAATACTTTTGAAAGACTGTGTCTCGGTCATCCGTTTCTCAAACACCTTGTAGTGCGAGAAATCCAACAGAGGCAATCGAGTCTTGTGGGGGAAAAGTGCGCAAACCTCTGCAGAGTGTACAATCTAATCATGGTTAGCCGTGGCCCCGGTTATGGACATCTTGAGTATCTAGTACTTGCATTTTCCTATTGCATCTCATCACTCTAAATTAATCTGTTGGGTTAATAAATAACTTTAATTGGGATTGAGATGGGGTACCATTCTGAATGATGTTTCAACTACCATGATAGTTAAATAAAATTTATTCCTTTGTTGTAGGAAAAAGTTGGCTTTTTCGCAAGAACTTTATAACCATAGAGCCTCCACCAGCCATATATGCATGTAGTGATAGCCTTTTCTATTCATTGCTCTACTGTGTTATATTGCCAGCATATTCCATGTGCTGACCCGTTTTCGGGCTGCAACGTATTATGTTACAGACTTTTCAGACGACGAGTAAAGGTGCGATAGGTCGTTGTCATGCACTCAGCTATGCCGTTGGAGTTGATGGACTCACTTTATCTTCCAAGCCTTCCGCTGTTATCGTATTAGATGGCCTTAAGCCATATTTATTGTAATAAGTTCTCTTTTGAGACATTCGATGAAATAAGTGTGTGATTGCTACTCTGTTATAAATCCTTAGAGTACTGTGTGTGTCAGCATTACCGATCCAGGGATGACACTGAAGCAAAGAGACTTGACCGTTTGAGGTCGGGTCGCTACACCAAGGTATCAAACTAGTTGGAGAACCAAGCAACACAATGTAAATAGCACCTGCACACAAACAACAACACCTCGCAACCCGACGAGTTAAAGGGGTTGTCAATCCCTTCCGGGGTACGGCGCCTCAAGATAGGCAAGCGGACGTGAGATAAATTGTAGTAGATTGATAGATCGAACGCCAAATAAAATATATAAAGATAAAACGCAGCAAGGTATTTTGGTATTTTTTGGTTTAATAGATCTGAATAAAAATGCAAAGGAAAAGTAGATCGCAAGGCAAATATATGAGAAAGAAGACCCGGGGGCCGTAGGTTTCACTAGTGGCTTCTCTCGAGAAAAATAGCAAACGGTGGGTAAACAAATTACTGTTGGGCAATTGATAGAACTTCAAATAATTATGGCGATATCCAGGCAATGATCATTACATAGGCATCACGTCCAGGATTAGTAGATCGACTCCTACCTGCACCTACTACTATTACTCCACACATCGACCGCTATCCAGCATGCATCTAGTTTATTAAGTTCATGAAAAATGGAGTAATGCAATAAGAACAATGACATGATGTAGACAAGATCCGTTTATCTATATGGCGGTAGATATAGATCTCGTCTTTTTATCCTTAGTAGCAACGATACATACGTGTCGTTTCCCTTTCTGTCACTGGGATCAAGAACCGTAAGATCGAACCCACTACCAGGCACCTCTTGCCATTGCAAGATAAATAGATCAAGTTTTCCAAAAAAAAACCCAAATATCGGATAAGAAATACGAGGCTATAAGAGATCATGCATATAAGAGATCAAAGAAACTCAAATAACTTTCATGGATATAAAAAGATATGACTGATCATAAACTCGAAGTTCATCAGATCCCAACAAACACACCGCAAAAGAGTTACATCATATGGATCTCCAAGAGACCATTGTATGGAGAATTCAGCGAGAGAGAGAAAGCCATCTAGCTACTAACTATGGACCCGAAGGTCTACAGGGAACTATCCACGCATCATCGAAGAGGCACCAATGGATGTGGTGAACCCCTCCGTGATGGTGTCTAGATTGGATCTGGTGGTTCTGGACTCTGCGGCGGCTGGATGAATATTTCGTCGACTCCTTTAGGGTTTCTGGAATATTGTGGTACTTATAGAGCAAAGAGGCGGTCCGGGGAGCATCCGAGGTGGGCACAACCCACCAGGGCGCGCCTGGGCCTCCACGCGCGCCCTGGTGGGTTGTGCCCCCCTCGGGGTACCCCCGCAGGTGCAACCAGGGCCCGTTGCCTTCCTTCTGGCCCATAAAAAATCATCGTGGAGTTTCCTGGCATTTGGACTCCGTTTGATATTGATTTCCCGCGATGTAAAAAACATGGAAAAATAGCAACTGACACTTGGCACTATGTCAATAGGTTAGTACCAAAAAATGATATAAAATGATTATAAAACATCCAAGATTGATAATAAAATAGCATGGAAAAATCAAAAATTATAGATACGTTGGAGATGTATCACTCATGTCATGCGAACTCCTGCATTATCGCCCCGCCAATGACCTCTAGCATGACTGGCTCGGCCGCATCGCTGAGCTCGTCAACGCCGCTGGTGTGGCTCCTACGCCGTCCCGCTCACTGCCTCCCAAGCCATCCCAGGTGGGCGACATGGCTCATGGTGCACCTCCTCCTCGGCGCAACACTGACCCAGAGCCCAGGTGTGACGCGCCCCGCGCAACCCACGACGCGGTGCGCCGACAAGAGATGAAGCAAGCCGCCAGGTGGTGCCGCGGCCACAGGCTGATGTGCGCGCGCTCCCACCACCTCAGAGCCAGCACCAGGACCTCGCGCTGCCGGAGTCTGTGGTGCGTGCGCATCTGGATCATGCTCCTCCCGTTCACGCTGCGCATGTGAGTGTAGCGGGCTGCCGCGCCTTCACCCTGGAGCTGTGTCGTGTCGTCTGGCCCAACAAGTTCAAGCCAGATCTGCCTACGCACTACGATGGCACCCCCAACCCCGTGGAATTTCTCCAGCTCTACACACTTAGCATCAAAGTGGCTAACGGCAATGAGAAGGTTATGGCCAACTGGTTCCCCAAGTCCCTCAAAGACCACACGCGCTCTTGGCTCCTGAATCTCCCGGAGGGGTCGATCTCCTCCTGGGACGAGCTTCGTGAGCGCTTCATCGCCAAATTCCAGGGTCTCCTCAGGTGGTCCAAGCGCGCCATCACCTTTAACTCAGGTGGTCCAAGCACGCCATCACCTCAGGTGGCGTGCTTGGACCACCTGAGTCAAAGGTGATGACTGCGCTCTGATGTCGCTTGAAGCTACGTCAGTATTTCCCCAAGGAGGAAGGGATGATGCAGCACAGCGGGGGTAGGTATTTCCCTCAGATATGAAAAAGGTTATCGAACCAGTAGGGGAACCAAGCAACACAACGTAAACAGCCCCTGCACACAAATAACAACACCTCGCAACCCGACGTGTTAAAGGGGTTGTCAATCCCTTTCGGGGTACGGCGACAGAAATTGCGTGTTGACGAGAGAAAGTTGTAATGGATTGAATAAATAGATCGCAAATAAAATAAAGTGCAACAAAGTATTTTTGGTTTAGTGGATCTGAATAAAAAGTGCAAATACAATAGATCGCAAAGCAAATATATGAGAAAGAAGACCCGGGTGCCGTAGGTTTCACTAGTGGCTTCTCTCGAGAAAGATAGCAAACGGTGGGTAGACAAATTACTGTTGGGAAATTGATAGAACCTCAAATAATTATGACAATATCCAGGCAATGATCATTAGATAGGCATCACGTCCAAGATTAGTAGACCGACTCCTGCCTGCATCTACTAATATTACTCCACACATCGACCGCTATCCAGCATGTATCTAGTGTATTAAGTTCATGGAAAAATGGAGTAATGCAATAAGAACGATGACATGATGTAGACAAGATCCGTTTATCTATGGCGGTAGATATAGATCCCATCTTTTTATCCTTAGTAGCAACGATACATACGTGTCGGTTCCCTATCTGTCACTGGGATCAAGCACCGTAAGATCGAACCCACTACCGGGCACCTCTTCCCATTGCAAGATAAATAGATCAAGTTGGACAAACAAAACCCAAATATCGGAGAAGAAATACGAGGCTATAAGAGACATGCATATAAGAGATCAAACAAACGCAAATAACTTCCACGGATATAAAAAGATATGACTGATCATAAACTCAAAGTTCATCAGATCCCAACAAACACAACGCAAAAAGAGTTACATCATATGGATCTCCGAGAGACCATTGTATTGAGAATTCAGCGAGAGAGAGAGAAAGCCATCTAGCTACTAACTACGGACCCGAAGGTCTACAAAGAACTACTCACGCATCATTGGAGAGGCACCAATGGAAGTGGTGAACCCCTCCCTGATGGTGTCTAGATTGGATCTGGTGGTTCTAGACTCTGCGGCGGCTGGATGAATATTTCGTCTACGCTTCTAGGGTTCTGGTATTTTTGGGGTACTTATAGAGCAAAGAGGCGGTCCGGGGGGCACCCGAGGTGGGCACAACCCACCAGGGCGCCTGGGCCTCCTGGTGCACCTTGGTGGGTTGTGCCCCCCTCGGGGCACCCCAGGTGCAACCAGGGCCCATTGCCTTCCTTATGGCCCATAAAAAATCATCGTGGAGTTTCATGGCATTTGGACTTCATCTGATATTGATTTCCTGCGATGTAAAAAACATGGAAAAAATAGCAACTGGCACTTGGCACCATGTCAATAGGTTAGTACCAAAAAATGATATAAAATGACTATAAAATGATTATAAAACATCGAAGATTGATAATAAAACAACATGGAACAATCAAAAATTATAGATACGTTGGAGACGTATCCGCATCCCCAAGCTTAACTCCTACTCGTCCTCGAGTAGGTTAGTGATAAAAAACAGAATTTTTGATGTGGAGTGTTGTTCATCATGTCATATCATATTTCTTTTCTTTATAGCATGGACATTTGGACTTTTATGTGATTCAAAGCGATAGTCTAGTTTTGACGTAATAATTTAGATACTCAAGCATATCAATAAGCAACCATGTCTTTTAAAATATCAATGCTAAAACAAGTTATCCCTAGCCCATCATGCTCAAACATTGATCCATTCATGAAACACGCTCGAATATTAACTACACCCAATACTTAAGTACGATCATATTGCCTCCTAGTTGGTGCTTTTGTAAGAGAAGATGGAGTCTCCAATTTCAAAATAAAAATTGCATAAAGTAAAAGAAAGGCCCTTCGTAGAGGGAAGTAGTGATTTGTAGAGGTGCCAGAGCTCAAAGCGAAAAATTTAGAGATAAAAACATTTTGGGAGGTGTATCCATCCCACCAACGAAAACGACTCAGAGTTCAGAACACTTTCCATGCTAGATATGCCATAGGTGGTTCCCAAACAGAAAATAAAGCTTATTCCTTTTTCCACCATTCTTTCACTTTCCATGGCTAACTGTATCCACGGGTGCCCTCCATACCAACACTTTCCAAGGAATTTATTATTTGACAACATAAAGTAAATTCATTTTTGCATTTCGGGACTGGGTATCCCTAAGACCTTTGCCTTAATCTCGTGCAATGACAAGTGAATAAACACTCATCTTGAGAATAACACATCCAGCATGGAAAATATTAGGCACCCGCTACCGTCCGCGAGTGAAACTGTGGGGACCCCGACTCATAAGTCGTGATCACCGAATGCACGTGTATAGTGATCCCAGAGATCAATGCTCACTGAACACACAGAAGCTGAATAACAAGAGTCTACATCCATACATACCGTATTACACGAGTAGGAACATTATGGTCAAGTCTTGAGTATAACATCGCAGCGGAAATCTTTGTCGATAACTTGGACCCATGCCATCTGCCTTAACCCTACAGGCACTCTGACTGGGAAGTGTCCTAGCTCGCATGTTCGTCACCGAAGTATTCTTCATCATATCATGTTCTTTCATGCCTGGCCAATAAAATAACCAGTGGCAAGCCAATGAGTACTTTGAATGTACTCGCAAGCAACCCAAGAGTAATAACAGAATAAATATGCACGGCTCTACTGCTAAATTGGCAGTTTTGCAGAAAGCTAGTTTTTCTCATGCGAGTATGATCAACATTTTATCAAGGATATGAATGCGTCTGCAACAAGTATCAGGAGGTTACAGACATCAACATCGGGATAGAGTTGTGAACAACTCATACTCAAGCTCATCGTGACTTCCTCACGAATCACGTCAACAGATTTACCAAACCGTGTTGTTTGTCAGAAACATATGGACATAGTCTAAGCAGCACCACCCAACTGTCCTTGACCGTGGACATGGCTATTCGAATAGTTTTACACTCTACAGAGGTTGCACACTTTACCCACAAGATCCGGGGAACTTCCGTGTCATCCATGACCCGCGGTACCTCAAGTACCCGGGGTAAGCACCCGATCACTATCTTTCCCTAGACGACACTAACATAGAGTCCACTCGATTGGTAGTAACCCCCGTGCCCAACATTTCACATCTTAAAATTTTGGAGCCTCGCTCCCATATTCATCACATACCACAAGCACGGGGTACTAACGGTGTGTCCGGTGCCCTGTAAAACAGTCATGGCCTCCCTACCTGGCACGAACCCGTCCCGAGAGACCGCAACAACGACTCTCCCGCCACTAGTAATGCGGGCTCCAAGCTAGTATCGGCCTAGGTAATCAATAATGCCCTTTCCCATATAAGGGTACAGTGGTTGTGCATGTAAGGTTGGGACAGTCGACAAATCTTAAATCTAATCCGTCTCCGTAAACAACACTTTTATCAAGCCTCGGTACACCACTTCTCCACCAAGTAGTGACCTAGTTCATCATCATCTACCGGGGCATCAGTGGCACCCACTGGGGCTGTTTGCAAGTATGTCAAACCACACTTGTTTCTCTCCATGCATAACCCTGACCCACTTTGTGTAGCCATTTACTATAGCATATTTCTACAACCCACCAACACAACTCTAAGCAAGGGTAGAGTCATGAACAATGCAAGTATCAATGGAGTATGCAACGGAGGCAAGCCTAGCAAGGTTGCCATTCAAGATATATATCATGCACTCGATGAAACAACGAAAATGCTATTATGATGAAAAATGGTTCATCATGGTCAAAGGGCTGCTTGCCTGTTTTAACAAAGTCTTCGAGGTCTTCAAATATCTCTGGTCCAACTCCAAGCATTTCATCTACTTCGTCAACTATCGTCGAAAGCAACCATAATAAGCAACTCAACAAGGCAGAAAATAAAAGTGCTCTAAAAATATGAATTTTACTTTTCTAGGATATCTCTGGTTATATGAAAAATAACTAGAGTGGTTTCATTGGGACTGGATCAGTGGATATTTTTGAGTATTTCAATATCATATAATCAATGGATTTATGGATTTTGCAAGAAGTATACAGAAATATATTTTTGAAAAATGAGAAAAGGCGCCCATTTAACAAATCATGATTTTAGAAGCATCTATGATTTGGTTTCACTGCATTTGGAGTTCAAATGAATATTCTATGGATTTGCAAAGTTGACAAACATGAAGAAATGGCTCATTATTTTGTGGGGTACAGAAATGAAAGGGCATGTAGCCCCTAAGTGTGGTTTTGGTAATTGAATGACAATCTCTATGGACTAATGTTTTCAGTGAGATATATTTGAAGGTTTTGTCCATAGATGGTGCCTCAAGGATATTGGATGGAATCAAGGATGAAGTCCATATATATGAAGATAATGCGTCAAGGATATTGGATGGAATCAAGGATGAAGTCCATATAGATGAAGTTATATTTGCTCTAAGCTTTGGTATTAAATGACAATTCCTATGGAGCATCAAGTGCATTGGATCTTATATGAAGATATGTTCCATAGTGATGCTTGAAGTTCTTTGGGTTGTTATGTGAAGATTGCCATCAAAGCATCCGAAGAAGTCCTCATGGTATCCCTCTCTGGATACCCCATGCACACGGGCTTATACCGTGCGCATGGGGTCGAGTGTCAACTCTCTGGATACCCCGTGCTCACGGGGCCGAGGTGTTGGCTCTCGAGATTCCATATCCAGCGAGGTTTCAAGTTGGTCTTCTGAGGATCAAGGCTTGAGAGAATAATCAAAGAGAAGAATTCGAGTTATGGTTTCAAGACAAGATCATGGTGAGCTCATGTGTTGGGTTTCGGTTGATCAAGCCTTGAAGCAAGCAACTAGAGTGAAGAATTCATTATGCCTCTCAAGACAAGATCATGTTGATCAAGTCTTGAAGCAAGCAACTAGAGTGACGAATTCATTATGCCTCTCAAGAGTTTGGGATGGAGTTTTTAGAAGGGCAAGTGGTGACCAAGATGATATTCATAGTGGAACTTGATATGGTCATGAAAGTGTCTTTGGTGATATTGTCTTGAAGCAATGAAGTGAAATTCAGAGTTCATTGTGGCTTTCAAGAAACCAAGATGGAGCTGGAAGTAAAGATGTTGGTTGACCAAGATGAAGCTCGAAGAGTATATCTAAGTGGTCAACTCACAAAGCACAAACAATGTACCACGTGAGATCAAGTGATCTAGTGGTATGGTAAGTAATTGTGAATTGTGCTTTGTTACCTAACCCATGCTATATGTTTGTTATGTCTATGTGGGTTAGGTGTTTCTCATAGGCTTGCATCAAAAGGAAAGATCTCGTGTAGCCTATGTGTGGATGACATCAAGTGGTGATGGTCATCGGATTCGAGGAGTCCAAGTGCAAGATGAGATGACATCAAGTGGTGATGGTCATCGAGTTCGGGGAGTCCAGGTGCAAGATGAGAAGCCGGAGGTTATATGCTTTGAAGCTTGCGGTCCACATCATGATAATGTGCATGTGAAGATGGGCTTGAGATAAGGCTTCCCTCATTGCATCATGAGGAAGCAATTCGAGTATCTTCACCAAGTGGTCGTGGACAAGAAAGGGATTCCAACTTGAGGCAAGCATTAAAGTCATCACCAAGCTCAAGTTGAATGTGCAAGGCAAAGGTATACCTTAGCTAGGTTTTCCTAGTGTTTCCGGTCTCATAGTGCTTGGTGGGAGACCGGATTATAGGTTTGATAGCCGTACTATCAAGAGGGACTCTCGGGCACGTAGCTTGATCACGTCGCATGTAGAGAGCTCAAACCTTTGCATTACTTGCATCATTCTTTCTTGTTGATCTTGGGTGGTTCTCTATGTGAGGACCTTGGGCTTTTCCATAGCTTCAAAACAAGCCCAAGATCATCGAATTCGGAGTCCGTATGCCCAAGTTATCGATGTTTTAGTGGGCTGCTGCTGGCTGTCCTGGGGACCCCGTGTGCACGGGGTCTTTGACCCCCGTGCGCACGGGGTGTCCAGGATTCTGGGTACTCCGTGCACACGGGCTCGTACCGTGCACACAGGACCCCGTGCACACGGGGTCTCAACCCCCGTGCGCACGGGGTGCCCAGGAAATGCCCGTTGGAGCCCCAACGGCTAGTTTCGGAGTTTGGCTATTTAAGGGCCCTTTCCTCCCACCGGTTGGGGGTTGGTTCACACACATTCTAAACACCATTTTGAGCCTCTCTCCACCTCTCCCAAACCCCTATCTCCCCTCTATGTGAAGGGGTATTTGTGGATGGATTAGTGAGCCATTTGTTGATCATATCCAAAGCACCCCCTCTCTTCAATCTCCTACTTTCAAGAGTGCGTCTTATGAGATTGAGAGAGTGAGTTGAGCATTTGTTGCTTGACCTTGCATTGCATTTGTTGCATTGGTTTGAGCTCCCTGCATCGATTTGTTCGAGTGTGAGCCCGTGAGTTTATTACTCTTGGAGGCCTCCGCCTCCTAGACGGTTTGGTGATACATTGAGAAGATTGTGAAAGAGGCCTATGTGGCCAAGGTTCCCCCGGAAGCTTCCTCTTGTGGTGTGCTCCGGGGAAGGGTGTTGAAGTGGCCTAGGTGGTCAAGTTCCTCCGGAAGCTTCCTTGTTTGTGGTGTGCTCAGGAGAAGTTTGTAAAGGTGTGGTGGTCGCCTTCAAGACCAACCTCGAGTGAATCGAGGCTCATCCGTTGGGGGTGACTCAAAAAGGAGAATACGGTGAGTCACTTGGTGACGTCCCGGAGCTTTGGCTTCGGCACCGCTCTAACAGAGATTAGCACTCTCACGAGTGTGAACTTCGGGATAAATCCGCGTCTCCGACTCACTTGTGGTTATCTCTTACCCACACCCTTTACTTACCGCAATTCATACTTGCTCATATTGATATATCTTGTGCTAGTTGAATTGCTTAGTTGTTCCTACATTTCCATATCTTGTGATATAGTTTGTGCTTGCTAGTTTCCTTAAGTGCCTATCTTGTTTAGCATAGGTTGTTGGTGCACTTAGTTGAGCCTAGCATATTTAGGATTTGTTCTTGAAAGGTATCCGTTTAGTTTAATTCCGCATTAGGATAAAGCCAAATCCGTAACAGTTTTAAAATGCCTATTCACCCCCCCTCTAGTCGTCATCTAGATCCTTTCAAGAAAGTATTAAGAAAAATGTTCATAACCTAAGTTATGAACTTAGATGTATCTGAAAATTTGAATCATAGAATTTGGATCAATTTGAGCTCTCTGTGATTTTCTAAAGTTCATCACAGAAATAAAAAATTGAGATGTACTAAATAAGTGTGAAGGAAAGTGCTCTGGAAAAATGTGCATGATGCACCATGAGGTAGAACATGGTTTATGGAGTCACTAGAAATTGGAATCACCCAATTTGGACTTTATTTGATTTGTTTGTGGATTTTAGAAGCTTGCTGGAAAAAGAAAAAGAAAAAGGGCTTAACCTTATAATACGCGCCGGGCGAGGCTTAGCGCCAGAACCCACTGGGCCGGCCCAGCTGCTCGGCCGCACGCACGCAGGCTGCCACATCGAAGGTGGTTTTGCGATAGTACGCCAACGCGTGGGGGGAGGCGGAAACAACCGAAGCCACTTCCACTTAAACGGGCAGGCCCGCCCATTGGGTCGCTGACACACGGGACCCAGCGGCAGATCGCCTTCAACCTCCCGCGCGGCGCGACGGGAAACAGAGGAGGCGAGGCTGAATGGCGCCGGCGCTCTCCCCGGCGGCACCGACCACCTCCGTGGGCACCCGACACACCGGCGTGCTCGGGGGAGTGTGACGCATCCTCCTAGGTACTCCACGGGCGCGGGGGCGGTCTGACGTGAGCGCCCCGTCGTCCATGGCGGAGGAGGCCAACGGCGACGTTCTGCACGGCGAGGCAGACGCGGGGAGGAGGAACTGGAGCTCGGGGCGAGTCGGCGGTGGTGATAATAGGGCGCTGGAGTGGCTAGGTGGGAGAGAGTGTGGCTGAGGCGCCCGGATTTTGGAGGCGGCCGATGGCTTGGCTCCGGCCTTGGAGAAGGATGGAGGGCATGGGAGGAAGGATGGGTTGGCCTGGGTGGTGTTCGGGAGAGAGGGAGAGCAAATGGAGCAGAGAGGAGGGCCTGGGACGGCCTTGAGTAGCCGGCCCGTGGCTCAACGTGGACGTGGCGCACGGGTGGCCGCCGCAACGGCTCGGGCGGCTAGGAGGGAGGGAGTGGGGTTGTCTACGGCGTTCGTGGGGGTGGAGTAGGTCTCTGGGGAGAGAGGGGAGGAGCGGGGCAAGGCTCTGGTGCTCGCGCATGCGAGGCCATGCATTGGCCGAGCCGGGCGGCATCGGGCACGCGCGACCGGGTGAGAGAGAGGAGGGGAGAGGAGGGGGCCTGCACAGTGGCGTGTTGCGGACGTCGAGGCACCTCGACTGGTGTGAGGGGAAGGCTCGAGGCGGTCGAGGGACGCGGTGTCAACACTCGGGTGCTCTGCCACGCGCTCCAGAGCATGCAAACGGCCGGCATCCGCGGCTTTTTGCGCGCACCCACGCGTCCACTTGCGTCTGGCAGCTGCAGGGGGTATGGGCAAAAGCTGAGGAGAGCCTTGGATGCTCTGGAATGCCAAGGAGGGAGAGAGAGGCTGAGAGAGAGGGAGAATGTTGCTGCCCAGAGAAGAAAAATGGGGTTCTAACCCCCTTAATCATGGCTCCTCGGGCAAGGAAAGATGCCGGAGGTAGAGGAGGAGCAGGTGAGGCCGTGGGAAGAAGTTCAGCTCATGGAGATTAGTGGAAATGGCCAAAACATCCATTTTAAGTTTCTGCCAGAAGGTGTTTGATGTAGGTTCGGGCAAGCAAATGGATTTCCCTTGTCATGAGGCCTGACAGGGTCAAATGGCCTGAGAAAATAAGAGGTTCCACCAAGATTGAGTTCATTTGGGCAAAGTTGCCAATGCAACTTTTGTAAACCCTAGAAATCAACAGAAATGGACTTTCCAAGATTTAGTCATGCAAATCTATTCTCCTTGATGCACCACTTAGTGTAGTGTCATCATTTGAGGTTCTGAACATGTCCACAAAAGTTGAGATCAAAAGGAGAAAGTTGCCAATGTAAAGTTGTTCAAATTTGGTTCTGGACAGAGAGGGTTTTGGGCACTTTGATCAAGATAACATTCTCTCCAACTTGTGCCATTTGGTCTAGATGCATTATTACACCATTTGAGCATGTGCACCAAGTTTGAGAGCATTTGGACATGTTTGACAGTGCAAAGTTGTTCAAACTTGAAAAAGGACAGAAGTGGTTTTGAGAAGGTTTCATGGGGTTATACTATTCTCCATGACTTGAGACTTGGCAAGATCATCAAACATGTCATATGTGACATGCTAGAATTTTCTTGGAATTTTTGGGGAATATTTCTTTGTAAATATTTCAAAAGCTTGAAATATCCAGAAAGGGTTTTTGAGGGATTTGACCAATATTTTGAACATGACCATGTGTTGAAACTCTTATATATGGACAATATATGTCCACTGAGTTTCCCTAGGTTTTTCCCAAATATTTTTAAATCATTGAAATAATTTTAACCTATTAAAGACCATTTCTGGCCTAAAGAAATATCCTTTAAATAAAATAGGAAAATAACTTTTAAAATTATATTTTTGTGGTTTTTGGTAGTCCTATACCTAATAGGAGTCAAATATATTTTTGGAAAGATTTTTACTGCCCTTAATTAAGTACTTGCTGTGCAAATCTCAATTCAGGGGTTTTTGGAAAACTAATTTTTGAAAATACTATTTGGCCAAATTATTTTTTTAAGAAATTATTTTTATGTCCTATACACATGGCATGATCATTGGGAAAGGTTTTTGGATCAAGGAGAAGGAGTATAAGAGTTGGAGAATTTATTTGATTTTTAGAGCACTTGCAACAGCAGTCAAACATTCAATCAAAGCAAAGACAAAACACTCAAAAGTTTTTGTCAAACCACATTTTATCATGATTTATTAGCTTAAGTGTTGTGGCATGAAAAACAGGGTGTGAACGACCTACCCCCCTTACAAGAATCTCGTCCCCGAGATTCCCAGACTAGGCGCGGAAAGGGATATAGAAACTTGGATCTGGGGTAGTCTTCAAGTCCCCATGTTGCTTCTGCTTCCGTGTGGTGCTCCATTGAGCTTGAAGTACTTGATGGTGTGGCTTCGTGTATGACGTTCTTCTTGATCCAGGTTGCTAATGGGTAGCTCGCGGTAGGTTAGATTGGGCTAGGGGTCGATGGTTCGGTGGTTGATGCCCTCGTAGAGATTGGGCTAGTTAGGAAGTTGGAAACACTTCCGGGGGTGTGTCGCGTGGAAAACGCCGTGCACAGTGGGTAACTCAGGTGGTAACCCCAGCTGGTAGCCGTCTACTCTTCAATCGTCTCATAGTGATCTCGAAGAGGGTCGATAATCTTGGTGTGAGCTTCCATTTGACATGGAACTGCTCGGTTTCTTTAATAGGAGTGGTTTGCAGATACGCGCGGTCTTCGACGAGGAAGTTCGCTTCATGACGATGGTGGTTGGTATAGTTCTTCCTCCTAGACATGACGGTCTTCAGATGTTCCTTGACCAGCTCAACGATTCTTCTTCCGTCTTCGGGTAGACAAGTATGTTACCAAAATAAAGGTGACAACCAACTTGTCCAAGTACTCCATGAAGACTTTGCTCATGAGGTACATAAAGTAGGATGGGGTATTGGTGGTGGTCACAGTTGAGTATGGTCCAAGGTGTTCTCGATCTAGAATCAAGACTCATGGTCATGATCCGACCATGTTGTAGCTTGGTAGGGCTTAAGGGTTTCAAGGATTCTAGGGTGCGAGTGAATGTTTATCATCTTATTCTTGAGCATAGTTTCTGAGATGCCAATAGCTCTATCTAGTACTCCAAACAAATAACCTTATACCACTAAAAGCATCCTCTTGTATAGACCAACTTCAATCATTACTCATGCTATTTATATCCTCATGGCTCCTGAGAAGAGGTCTAACAAAATTATACATGTGAACTATCCCCAAACTCATATGTATGGCTATCTCTATGCAAAAATCCATGTGTAGAGCATACCAACTTCCAAGCTTGAATTAAACATGACAATCCAAGTGCTCAACCTATTCTTCCAAGGTTCAAGATAGTGCCTCTCTATCCCAAGGAAACACGTCGTATGCCACTCCAAGATCCTGTTTCCTTCCTATGAATCAACCCCAACCATCCATTAACTCCCATCAATGACTACCCAATCAATTAATTCTACAAATCCAATGTCTATGGTGTTCCACACGATCTTCTAATGTCCTATAATCCCCAAATACTTGGGAGAGCTATATTTACTATAGTTAGTCCACCAATCCCCATCATCGGGGTCAAGTAACTCCCAACGTCAAGCCTTTATAGATCCCTAAATCAACTCCGACAACTAATCCAATCTCCTAGTGTATTACCCACCGAGAAACATGGCATCCTGATCGAGGTCATCAGTCTAAATCCAATTTACTCTGAACCATGTAGACATACTTAGCATCAACACTCCACTAGGATCACCTATTAATCCAAATCTCATGTCCTACGAAAATTCATACCCATTTCCCCCAAGTCATTTTCATAATTTCAACTATCTTCTATCAATATCCCCTGGCTAAGTCAAATCCTTATACCTTCAAGAATTTCAGCTTGCGATCATAATTATCCTACTAAATCCAGTCTACTCAGGGGTAATGAAAGTTATGCTATCCTATTATCATGATCCCACCAAGTTCATCTACCAATATGAAAGCCTCATATTCCACCAAAGTCTCAGATAATTCCCTCAAGGTCTCTGATATAAACTCATCAAGTCATTTGTCCTCTATTCCTATATCCTCAAATAGGCCCACCCTATGGCATCGTCAGTTCTTGTGCTATATTAGGATAATGATGTGCTAGTTCACTATGTCCACTAGTTCCATAATGAGCCCTGTACTAAGCAAAGGTTGTTGGGGCTCAACTGGTTCTTTTGCAACTCTGTGGGTTAAGCACATGGTTAAGGATTCGAGCTGGGGTGTCTTGTGAAGTCTCAAAGGGTCTAGGAATGGGTTTCTAGTCTGGAGGGTTAAACATAACTCTACGGGGTAGCACTCGGTCGTGGAGGTTGTAGCAAAAGTCTTCATTGCTAGTTGGCTGCCGAGGTGGAATTCTTGGTGCATCTTGTCTTGCCAGCCTTCAGTTGATGAGAGAGATGAGAGGGAGAAGTAGCATAGAGGAGGGGAATGCCTAAAGAGGGTTCTATAGTGCAGGTGCAAACAAACGGGTGCCAAAAAGGGCCAAACAAAATAAACAAGGTAAGGAAGGTGATATAGTCGCATACTTGTTGCCTAGGGCAAAAGTGCGACCTATATCAAAACAAAACAAATAAAAACAAGCAACACACAATCATGGTTCTATTCGAACCATCATACGGACTCGACTGCGCATAGGGGGTACACGACTCATCCTACCCAAGGGGTTCTCGGATTCAGTAGTCGTGCTTTGCTCCGTGCCTCATGCAGTCTTCTGGGTTTTCCTTAGGTGTCGCTACGTCTCTTGTAGTTGTTCGATGAAATGATCTAGGTTGATCCTAAAGAATCTTCAACAACTTCTTGCCCGATGAGGTGATGGGGTGAAGGTGGCTCCTTGTAGCTGGCATTGACTTGGTCTTCTCTTGTCTTCTTAATCATGACGATCGCTTTTGCCTTTTTAAGGTGTCGGCGGTTCCAGGTGGCCATCCTTTATGCAATGAAAAGGTATAATAGAGGTCCAATCTGTCGGACACATTGTTGACAATATCGTCACCGAGAGCGGGGGATGAAGAGAACCGTTTTCCTGCTCACTATAGTGAGGCGGACCAAATGGCTAGGTTCTCATCCACCGGTGGTTGCCAATGCAACAACGGTAAGGACATGGTTGCTCTATTAGCGAGGTATATCATGATCTTGCATATCCTATGCGTTGATCATTGCAGGCTAAGGTCGCATCATCTTGGGGCAGTGTCAAGGGTGTCACTATCTTCTGGGTATTCATGTCCTCATTCCTTGAGGATGTATCTTTTGTTGGTATCGTCTTGTCGAGGTGTCGCCAATCTTGTGTTCAGAAGATGTGGGTGAATGTCTGACAAGCCATCTTCCTTCTAGATTATCCACGAGGATTACAAGGAATTCAGTGGTCAGGGGCATAAGGGTTGTAGCGACCATAAGTTTTGAAGGGGAAGAGATCAATAAGGAAAGTATACCTTTGTTTTCGAAAAACTGAGAAGGGGAAGAGAAGTATAGATAGTTTTGAAAATTAGTAATAGTTTTGGAAACAATTTTACCCTAACTAACGACCATGCTAACTAAGGCTTCCTACAGTCAGGCTGGCTCCAATACCAGCTCTGTGGGGACCCCTACTCATAAGTCGTGATCACCGAATGCACGTGTTGTAACGCCCCAAGACCGACGCTTCAGAAGACTTCCTTATTTTGTGATCGCCGTGTGTTCCTTTTGGTGCTTGCTCTTTTATTGTTGCATTGCATCATGTCATCATGCCATCATGTCATTAATATTTGCACCAAAACTCAACTAAATAAATTGCATGGATCTTCGATCCATTTAAATCGAGGGAAGGGTGACTTCTCTTTATAACATATCCTCCCAATATTAGGGAGCTATAGTAAATATTCCATTAATTTGGAATTGACCATAACACACTTGCAAATATCCCAATGCCTTTGTTATCTTAATTCTTGGTCTCCAACCTCGCCATATTTTTTTCATCATATTCCGGAGCTCCACCAAAAATCCAAACATTTTTGGACCTTCCCAACCCTCACTTCCTATTCAAATCATTTGAATTAAATTCAAATGCATTTGAATTTATATCTTTCAATCTTGCCGCTTCTATTTTTCTTGGATCGAGCACATTTTTGTGAGTCCGGGAAAATTACCCGCATGTGCAAATTCTTTCCCTAACCCTATCTTTCTTTTTCTTCTCTCTATTACTTTTCTGCTAAAAAGAAATAAGAGAGAGGGAGAAGAGAGGCCCAGCAGCACCCCTCAATCCCTTAACCCTAGCCCGCACTCCCTGCGCTCGATCCCGATCCCCTCTTCTCTCCCTCGTTCCCTCTGTCCGCCGCCGCCACACACAGCCAGCGCCAGGAGGACGCGCTCAATCCCATCGCCTCTCTCCCTTGACGACCACCGCTGCCCCTGCAGCCACCCACCTCCTCCTCTCGATCCATCGTCGTGCCCAGCTTCAGATCGAGCAGGAGCCTTGATCTCGAGCTCCTCTGCCCTCTCCTCGAGCTGGCCGCAGCAGCAGCCCCAGGCCTCCCGCGCTCGACCTCGTTCCCAACCACCTGCCTCCAGGACGCGTCCAGCAGGCCGCGCCCTCCGGCGACCCCGCGCGCCATCGCAGGACTTCGCCGCCATCAGTCGTCGCCGCAGCGCCACCCCAAAACCTCCCCGACCCTCCTTCTCCTGCCCGAGCTCGTGGATGCCCGGCCTCCCTCCGTCTCGTCCCCGACGCCAAGCCCTTCGCTACCCTTTCTGCACATCACCGCTTGCCCGCCATGGCCTCCTGCCATGGACTAGAGGAGTCACGCCGCGCACCTCCGGCTGCCGCAACCTCTGCCTCCTCCCTCCATTCGGCCTCAACCGCCGGAGACACGCCGCCTCCCCGCCACGGTGCCGCGCCCCTGTTCGTCATCGTTGTCACCATGAGCCCCGTGCCCACTTCTTGTCGCTGCTCGCGCACCGCCCAGCCTTGCTGCTGCCACCAGAGGCCTTTTGTCTCGCGTTGTTTTGGATCAGCAAGGATGAGACGCCAAGACCCGTACCCGGACCTCAAGCATCGCCCCGTGGAATTTGCCAAGTACCACTTCGACCCGTGTACGACTACGTGGATTCGCCAAGTACCCCATCGGCAAGACCGACGCCCGAACAAGCACACCAGCTCTGTGGATTTCGGCAAGTTCCCTGATGACCGACGCATAGTACCACTACGTTTTCCATGTATATCTACACCAAGACCGGACGGACAAGTACCCCGATAGCGTGTGTACCACTACCGTCGACCTTCGAAGATTCCGTGGACGTCAAGTTCCTCGCCGTGACCCCGAACATCTACGGAATGTGTACGACTACGAAACATGTACCACTACTTCCACTACCGTCGCCGTGTGCCACTACTTCCACGACGACCATCCTGAGAACGTCTACTTCCTCTACATCGCACCGACTCGATCCGCCCCGAAAACGTACGCTTCAAAGGTATAATGACGAGACGACCGCCCGTGTACGAATGCATGTTGTCTGAGATGAACCGTATGTTTGCACCGTGCCCGTTTGCTTCATGCACGTTCCTCCTCGGTTGCCATGCCATCGACCCGTGGGAACCCGGTAACCGGGAGCACCCCACCATCTCTTGCGTGTTCCACACATCCGCACACTTCTCTTTTGCATCGGTATCTCAATCGAGTTACCGGTACCGATATGTTGCCGTGGCATCATTTTCGGATTCGTTGCCGTGGCACCCTTTTCGTTCCACCACGATACCAAATGCTTCATAACATGCTCATGTCCACGTTTTCATAAAATTGCTTAAAACTTGCATATGTCATTCGCATCATGATAACAACATTTAAATGTTTAAAAATTGTGTTTGCATTTAAATGGCGATATGCATATGGGGATTTTCCGGTATTGTCGTTTGTTATTTCCGGCCTCATTTATACTTGCCTAGATAGGTTGCTTAATTATGCTTCACCCCTTGCCATGTTTAATAACATTTAATATTGTTGGGTACATAAACGAGAGAGAACTAAATAATTGATGTGGTGTTTCATCAATATGCAACTCGTTGCATATTGAGCTCCACTTAATTTGTAGTATTGTTTGATGCATATTGCCATGCCATGCCTCTTTAAACCGGACATGCATCATACTTGTTTGTGCATCATGCCATGTGTATGTGGTGGTTGTTTACTATGTTGTTTGTTTCTTTCCGGGTTGCTTCTCTCGTTGGCCTTCGGTTTCGTTCCGGAGTTGTGAGGATTCGTTCGACTACGTCCGTCTGTCTTCTTCATGGAATCGTTCTTCTTCCTAGCGGGATCTCAGGCAAGATGACCATACCCTGGAAATCACTTCTATCTTTGCTTGGCTAGTTGTTCGTTCTATCGCTATGCTTGCGCTACCTACCACTTGTTATATCATGCCTCCCATATTGCCATGTCAAGCCTCTAACCCACCTTTCCTAGCAAACCGTTGTTTGGCTATGTTACCGCTTTTGCTCAGCCCCTCTTATAGCGTTGTTAGTTGCAGGTGAAGATGAAGATTGCTCCATGTTGGATTATGTTTATGTTGGGATATCACAATATATCTTACTTTAATTAATGCATCTATATACTTGGTAAAGGGTGGAAGGCTCGGCCTAATGCCTGGTGTTTTGTTCCACTCTTGCCGCCCTAGTTTCTGTCATACCGGTGTTATGTTCCTTGATTTTGCGTTCCTTACGCGGTTGGGTGATTTATGGGACCTCCTTGACAGTTCGCTTTGAATAAAACTCCTCCAGCAAGGCCCAACCTTGGTTTTACCATTTGCTACCACCTATCCCCTTTTCCCTTGGGTTCTGCAGACTCAAGGGTCATCTTATTTTAGACCCCCCCGGGCCAGTGCTCCTTCTAGTGTTGGTCCGAACTGAGTAGACTGCGGGCCCCCCTCGTGGAAACTCGAGGTTTGGTTTTACTCGTAGGATGTCTCATCCGGTGTTGCCCTAAGAACGAGATATGTGCAGCTCCTATCGGGATTTGTCGGCACATCGGGCGGCTTTGCTGGTCTTGTTTTACCATTGTTGAAATGTCCTGTAAACCGGGATTCCGAGACTGATCGGGTCTTCCTGGGAGAAGGTTTATCCTTCGTTGACCATGAGAGCTTATAATGGGCTAAGTTGGGACACCCCTGCAGGGTATTATCTTTCGAAAGCCGTGCCCGCGGTTATGTGGCAGGTGGGAATTTGTTAATATCCGGTTGTAGAGAACTTGACACTTGACTTAATTAAAATACATCAACCGTGTGTGTAGCCGTGATGGTCTCTTTTTCGGCGGAGTCCGGGAAGAGAACACGGTTTTTGGGTTAGGGTTGACATAAGTAGGAGTTCAGGATCACTTCTTGATCATTACTAGTTGACGACCGTTCCGTTGCTTCTCTTCTCGCTCTTATTTGCGTATGTTAGCCACCATATATGCTTAGTCGTTGCTGCAACCTCACCACCTTCCCCTTTCCTACCCTTAAGCTTAAATAGTCTTGATCTCGCGGGTGTGAGATTGCTGAGTCCTCGTGACTCACAGATACTTCCAAAACAGTTGCAGGTGCCGATGATACCAGTGCAGATGACGCAACTGAGCTCAAGTGGGAGCTCGATGAAGATCTTTCCGTTGTGTTGTTTCTTTTCTTGTTGATCAGTAGTGGAGCCCAGTTGGGACGATCAGGGATCTAGCAGTTGGGTTGTCTTCTTTTATTTTGGTTCCGTAGTCGGACCTATGTGTGTATCTTGAATGATGTTTGATTTATTTATGTATTGTGTGAAGTGGCGATTGTAAGCCAACTCTTTATCCCATTCTTGTTCATTACATGGGATTGTGTGAAGATGACCCTTCTTGCGGCAAAACCACAATGCGGTTATGCCTCTAAGTCGTGCCTCGACACGTGGGAGATATAGCCGCATCGTGGGTGTTACACGTGTACAGTGATCCCAGAGATCAATGCTCACTGAACACACAGAAGCTGAATAACAAGAGTCTTACATCCATACATACCGTATTACACAAGTAGGACCATTATGGTCAAGTCTTGAGTATAACATCGCAGCGGAAATCTTTGTCGATAACTTGGACCCATGCCATCTGCCTTAACCCTACATGCACTCTGACTGGGAACTGTCCTAGCTCGCATGTTCGTCACCGAAGTATTCTTCATCATATCATGTTCTTTCATGCGTGGCCAATAAAATAACCAGTGGCAAGCCAATGAGTACTTTGAATGTACTCGCAAGCAACCCAAGAGTGATAACAGAATAAATATGCACGGCTCTACTGCTAAATTGGCAGTTTTGCGGAAAGCTAGTTTTTCTCATGCGAGTATGATCAACATTTTATCAAGGATATGAATGTGTCTGCAACAAGTATCAAGAGGCTACAGACATCAACATCGGGATAGAGTTGTGAACAACTCATACTCAAGCTCATCGTGACTTCCTCACGACTCACGTCAACAGATTTACCAAACCATGTTGTTTGTCAGAAACATATGGACATAGTCTAAGCAGCACCACCCAACTGTCCTTGACCGTGGACACGGCTATTCGAATAGTTTTACACTCTGTAGAGGTTGCACACTTTACCCACAAGATCCGGGGAACTTCCGTGTCATCCATGACCCGCGGTACCTCAAGTACCCGGGGTAAGCACCCGATCACTATCTTTCCCTAGACGACACTAACATAGAGTCCACTCGATTGGTAGTAACCCCCGTGCCCAACATTTCACATCTTAAAATTTTGGAGCCTCGCTCCCATATTCATCACATACCACAAGCACGGGGTACCAACGGTGTGTCCGGTGCCCTGTAAAAACAGCCATGGCCGCCCTACCTGGCACGACCCTGTCCTGAGAGAGCGCAACAACGACTCTCCCGCCACTAGTAATGCAGGCTCCAAGCTAGTATCGGCCTAGGTAATCAATAATGCCGTTTCCCATATAAGGGTAGAGTGGTTGCGCATGTAAGGTTGGGACAGTCGAAAAATCTTAAATCTAATCCGTCTCTGTAAACAACACTTTTATCAAGCCTCGGTACACTACTTCTCCACCAAGTAGTGACCTAGTTCATCATCATCTCCCAGGGCATCAGTGGCACCCACTGGGGCTGTTTGCAAGTATGTCAAACCACACTTGTTTCTTTCCATGCATAACCCTAACCCACTTTGTGTAGCCATTTACTATAGCATATTTCTACAACCCACCAACACAACTCTAAGCAAGGGTAGAGTCATGAACAATGCAAGTATCAATGGAGTATGCAACGGAGGCAAGCCTAGCAAGGTTGCCATTCAAGATATATATCATGCACTCGATGAAACAACGAAAATGCTATTATGATGAAAAATGGTTCATCATGGTCAAAGGGCTGCTTTCTTATTTTAACAAAGTCTTCGAGGTCTTCAAATATCTCTGGTCCAACTCCAAGCATTTCGTCTACTTCGTCAACTATCATCGAAAGCAACCATAATAAGCAACTCAACAAGGCAGAAAATAAAAGTGCTCTAAAAATATGAATTTGACTTTTCTAGGATATCTCTGGTTATATGAAAAATAACTAGAGTGGTTTCATTGGGACTGGATCAGTGGATATTTTTGAGTACTTAAATATCATAGAATCAATGGATTTATGGATTTTGCAAGAAGTATACAGAAATATATTTTTGAAAAATGAGCAAAGGCGCCCATTTAACAAATCATGATTTTAGAAGCGTCTATGATTTGGTTTCACTGGATTTGGAGTTCAAATAAATATTCTATGGATTTGCAAAGTTGACAAACATGAAGAAATGACTCATTATTTTGTGGGGTACATAAAGTATTAAGAAAAATGTTCATAACCTAAGTTATGAACTTAGATGTATCTGAAAATTTGAATCATAGAATTTGGATCAAATTTGAGCTCTCTGTGATTTTCTAAAGTTCATCACAGAAATAAGAAAATTGGGATTTACTAAATAAGTGTGAAGGAAAGTGCTCTGAAAAAATGTGCATGATGCACCATGAGGTAGAACATGGTTTATGGAGTCACTAGAAATGGAATCACCCAATTTGGACTTTATTTGATTTGTTTGTGGATTTTAGAAGCTTGCTCGAAAAAGAAAAAGAAAAAGAAAAAGAAAAAGAAAAAGGGCTTAACCTTATAATACGCGCCGGGCGAGGCTTAGCGCCAGAACCCACTGGGCCGGCCCAGCTGCTCGGCACACCGGCGTGCTCGGGAGAGTGTGACGCATCTTCCGAGGTACTCCACGGGCGCGGGGGCGGTCTGACATGAGCGCCCCGTCGTCCATGGCGGAGGAGGCCGACGGCGAGGCAGACGCGGGGAGGAGGAATTGGAGCTCGGGGCGAGTCGGCGGTGGTGATGATAGGGCCATGGAGTGGCTAGGTGGGAGAGAGAGGCTGAGGCGCCCGGATTTTGGCGGCGGCCGACGGCTTGGATCCGGCCTTGGAGAAGGATGGAGGGCATGGGAGGAAGGATAGGTTGGCCTGGGTGGTGTTCGGGAGAGAGGGAGAGCAAATGTAGCAGAGAGGAGGGCCTGGGACGGCCTTGAGTAGCCGGCCCATGGCTCACCGTGGACGTGGCGCACGGGTGGCCGCGGCAACGGCTCGAGTGGCCAGGAGGGAGGGAGTGGGGTTGTCTACGGCGTTCGTGGGGGTGGAGTAGGTCTCTGGGGAGAGAGAGGAGGAGCGGGGCAAGGCTCTGGTGCTCGCGCGTGCGAGGCCATGCATTGGCCGAGCCGGGCGGCGTTGGGCACGCGCGACCGGGTGAGACAGAGGAGGGGAGAGGAGAGGGCCTGTACATCGGCGTGTTGCGGACGTCGAGGCACCTCGACTGGCGCGAGGGGAAGGCTCGAGGCGGTCAAGGGACGCGGTTTCAACGCTCGGGTGCTCTGCCACGCGCTCCAGAGCATGAAAACGACCGGCATCCGCGGCTTTTTGCGCACACCCGCGCGTCCACTTGCATCTGGCAGCTGCAGGGGGTATGGGCAAAAGCCGAGGAGAGCCTTGGATGCTCTATAATGCCAAGGATGTAGAGAGAGGCTGAGAGAGAGGGAGAATGTTGCTGCCCAGAGAAGAAAAATGGGGTTCTAACCCCCTTAATCATGGCTCCTCGGGCAGGGAAAGATGCAGGGGGTAGAGGAGGAGCAGGTGAGGCCGTGGGAAGAATTTCAGCTCATGGAGATTAGTGGAAATGGCCAAAACATGCATTTTAAGTTTCTGCCAGAAGGTGTTTGATGTAGGTTCGGGCAAGCAAATGGACTTCCCTTGTCATGAGGCCTGACAGGGTCAAATGGCCTGAGAAAATAAGAGGTTCCACCAAGATTGAGTTCATTTGGGCAAAGTTGCCAATGCAACTTTTGTAAACCCTAGAAATCAACAGAAATGGACTTTCCAAGATTTAGTCATGCAAATCTATTCTCCTTGATGCACCACTTAGTGTAGTGTCATCATTTGAGGTTCTGAACATGTCCACAAAAGTTGAGATCAAAAGGAGAAAGTTGCCAATGTAAAGTTGTTCAAATTTGGTTCTGGACAGAGAGGGTTTTGGGCACTTTGATCAAGATAACATTCTCTCCAACTTGTGCCATTTGGTCTAGATGCATTATTACACCATTTGAGCATGTGCACCAAGTTTGAGAGCATTTGGACATGTTTGACAGTGCAAAGTTGTTCAAACTTAAAAAGGACAGAAGTGGTTTTGAGAAGGTTTCATGGGGTTATACTATTCTCCATGACTTGAGACTTGGCAAGATCATCAAACATGTCATATGTGACATGCTAGAATTTTCTTGGAATTTTTGGGGAATATTTCTTTGTAAATATTTCAAAAGCTTGAAATATCCAGAAAGGGTTTTTGAGGGATTTGACCAATATTTTGAACATGACCATGTGTTGAAACTCTTATATATGGACAATATATGTCCACTGAGTTTCCCTAGGTTTTTCCCAAATATTTTTAAATCATTGAAATAATTTTAACCTATTAAAGACCATTTCTGGCCTAAAGAAATATCCTTTAAATAAAATAGGAAAATAACTTTTAAAATTATATTTTTGTGGTTTTTGGTAGTCCTATACCTAATAGGAGTCAAATATATTTTTGGAAAGATTTTTACTGCCCTTAATTAAGTACTTGCTGTGCAAATCTCAATTCAGGGGTTTTTGGAAAACTAATTTTTGAAAATACTATTTGGCCAAATTATTTTTTTAAGAAATTATTTTTATGTCCTATACACATGGCATGATCATTGGGAAAGGTTTTTGGATCAAGGAGAAGGAGTATAAGAGTTGGAGAATTTATTTGATTTTTAGAGCACTTGCAACAGCAGTCAAACATTCAATCAAAGCAAAGACAAAACACTCAAAAGTTTTTGTCAAACCACATTTTATCATGATTTATTAGCTTAAGTGTTGTGGCATGAAAAACAGGGTGTGAACGACCTACCCCCCTTACAAGAATCTCGTCCCCGAGATTCCCAGACTAGGCGCGGAAAGGGATATAGAAACTTGGATCTGGGGTAGTCTTCAAGTCCCCATGTTGCTTCTGCTTCCGTGTGGTGCTCCATTGAGCTTGAAGTACTTGATGGTGTGGCTTCGTGTATGACGTTCTTCTTGATCCAGGTTGCTAATGGGTAGCTCGCGGTAGGTTAGATTGGGCTAGGGGTCGATGGTTCGGTGGTTGATGCCCTCGTAGAGATTGGGCTAGTTAGGAAGTTGGAAACACTTCCGGGGGTGTGTCGCGTGGAAAACGCCGTGCACAGTGGGTAACTCAGGTGGTAACCCCAGCTGGTAGCCGTCTACTCTTCAATCGTCTCATAGTGATCTCGAAGAGGGTCGATAATCTTGGTGTGAGCTTCCATTTGACATGGAAATGCTCGGTTTCTTTAATAGGAGTGGTTTGCAGATACGCGCGGTCTTCGACGAGGAAGTTCGCTTCATGACGATGGTGGTTGGTATAGTTCTTCCTCCTAGACATGACGGTCTTCAGATGTTCCTTGACCAGCTCAACGATTCTTCTTCCGTCTTCGGGTAGACAAGTATGTTACCAAAATAAAGGTGACAACCAACTTGTCCAAGTACTCCATGAAGACTTTGCTCATGAGGTACATAAAGTAGGATGGGGTATTGGTGGTGGTCACAGTTGAGTATGGTCCAAGGTGTTCTCGATCTAGAATCAAGACTCATGGTCATGATCCGACCATGTTGTAGCTTGGTAGGGCTTAAGGGTTTCAAGGATTCTAGGGTGCGAGTGAAAGTTTATCATCTTATCCTTGAGCATGGTTTCTGAGATGCCAATAGCTCTATCTAGTACTCCAAACAAATAACCTTATACCACTAAAAGCATCCTCTTGTATAGACCAACTTCAATCATTACTCATGCTATTTATATCCTCATGGCTCCTGAGAAGAGGTCTAACAAAATTATACATGTGAACTATCCCCAAACTCATATGTATGGCTATCTCTATGCAAAAATCCATGTGTAGAGCATACCAACTTCCAAGCTTGAATTAAACATGACAATCCAAGTGCTCAACCTATTCTTCCAAGGTTCAAGATAGTGCCTCTCTATCCCAAGGAAACACGTCGTATGCCACTCCAAGATCCTGTTTCCTTCCTATGAATCAACCCCAACCGTCCATTAACTCCCATCAATGACTACCTAATCCATTAATTCTACAAATCCAATGTCTATGGTGTTCCATACGATCTTCTAATGTCCTATAATCCCCAAATACTTGGGAGAGCTATATTTACTATAGTTAGTCCACCAATCCCCATCATCGGGGTCAAGTAACTCCCAACGTCAAGCCTTTATAGATCCCTAAATCAACTCCAACAACTAATCCAATCTCCTAGTGTATTACCCACCGAGAAACATGGCATCCTGATCGAGGTCATCAGTCTAAATCCAATTTACTCTGAACCATGTAGACATACTTAGCATCAACACTCCACTAGGATCACCTATTAATCCAAATCTCATGTCCTACGAAAATTCATACCCATTTCCCCCAATTCATTTTCATAATGTCAACTATCTTCTATCAATATCCCCTGGCTAAGTCAAATCCTTATACCTTCAAGAATTTCAGCTTGCGATCATAATTATCCTACTAAATCCAGTCTACTCAGGGGTAATGAAAGTTATGCTATCCTATTATCATGATCCCACCAAGTTCATCTACCAATATGAAAGCCTCATAATCCACCAAAGTCTCAGATAATTCCCTCAAGGTCTCTGATATAAACTCATCAAGTCATTTGTCCTCTATTCCTATATCCTCAAATAGGCCCACCCTATGGCATCGTCAGTTCTTGTGCTATATTAGGATAATGATGTGCTAGTTCACTATGTCCACTAGTTCCATAATGAGCCCTGTACTAAGCAAAGGTTGTTGGGGCTCAACTGGTTCTTTTGCAACTCTGTGGGTTAAGCACATGGTTAAGGATTCGAGCTGGGGTGTCTTGTGAAGTCTCAAAGGGTCTAGGAATGGGTTTCTAGTCTGGAGGGTTAAACATAACTCTACGGGGTAGCACTCGGTCGTGGAGGTTGTAGCAAAAGTCTTCATTGCTAGTTGGCTGCCGAGGTGGAATTCTTGGTGCATCTTGTCTTGCCAGCCTTCAGTTGATGAGAGAGATGAGAGGGAGAAGTAGCATAGAGGAGGGGAATGCCTAAAGAGGGTTCTATAGTGCAGGTGCAAACAAACGGGTGCCAAAAAGGGCCAAACAAAATAAACAAGGTAAGGAAGGTGATATAGTCGCATACTTGTTGCCTAGGGCAAAAGTGCGACCTATATCAAAACAAAACAAATAAAAACAAGCAACACACAATCATGGTTCTATTCGAACCATCATACGGACTCGACTGCGCATAGGGGGTACACGACTCATCCTACCCAAGGGGTTCTCGGATTCAGTAGTCGTGCTTTGCTCCGTGCCTCATGCAGTCTTCTGGGTTTTCCTTAGGTGTCGCTACGTCTCTTGTAGTTGTTCGATGAAATGATCTAGGTTGATCCTAAAGAATCTTCAACAACTTCTTGCCCGATGAGGTGATGGGGTGAAGGTGGCTCCTCGTAGCTGGCATTGACTTGGTCTTCTCTTGTCTTCTTAATCATGACGATCGCTTTTGCCTTTTTAAGGTGTCGGCGGTTCCAGGTGGCCATCCTTTATGCAATGAAAAGGTATAATAGAGGTCCAATCTGTCGGACACATTGTTGACAATATCGTCACCGAGAGCGGGGGATGAAGAGAACCGTTTTCCTGCTCACTATAGTGAGGCGGACCAAATGGCTAGGTTCTCATCCACCGGTGGTTGCCAATGCAACAACGGTAAGGACATGGTTGCTCTATTAGCGAGGTATATCATGATCTTGCATATCCTATGCGTTGATCATTGCAGGCTAAGGTCGCATCATCTTGGGGCAGTGTCAAGGGTGTCACTATCTTCTGGGTATTCATGTCCTCATTCCTTGAGGATGTATCTTTTGTTGGTATCGTCTTGTCGAGGTGTCGCCAATCTTGTGTTCAGAAGATGTGGGTGAATGTCTGACAAGCCATCTTCCTTCTAGATTATCCACGAGGATTACAAGGAATTCAGTGGTCAGGGGCATAAGGGTTGTAGCGACCATAAGTTTTGAAGGGGAAGAGATCAATAAGGAAAGTATACCTTTGTTTTCGAAAAACTGAGAAGGGGAAGAGAAGTATAGATAGTTTTGAAAATTAGTAATAGTTTTGGAAACAATTTTACCCTAACTAACGACCATGCTAACTAAGGCTTCCTACAGTCAGGCTGGCTCCAATACCAGCTCTGTGGGGATCCCTACTCATAAGTCGTGATCACCGAATGCACGTGTTGTAACGCCCCAAGACCGACGCTTCAGAAGACTTCCTTATTTTGTGATCGCCGTGTGTTCCTTTTGGTGCTTGCTCTTTTATTGTTGCATTGCATCATGTCATCATGCCATCATGTCATTAATATTTGCACCAAAACTCAACTAAATAAATTGCATGGATCTTCGATCCATTTAAATCGAGGGAAGGGTGACTTCTCTTTATAACATATCCTCCCAATATTAGGGAGCTATAGTAAATATTCCATTAATTTGGAATTGACCATAACACACTTGCAAATATCCCAATGCCTTTGTTATCTTAATTCTTGGTCTCCAACCTCGCCATATTTTTTTTCATCATATTCCGGAGCTCCACCAAAAATCCAAACATTTTTGGACCTTCCCAACCCTCACTTCCTATTCAAATCATTTGAATTAAATTCAAATGCATTTGAATTTATATCTTTCAATCTTGCCGCTTCTATTTTTCCTGGATCGAGCACATTTTTGTGAGTCCGGGAAAATTACCCGCATGTGCAAATTCTTTCCCTAACCCTATCTTTCTTTTTCTTCTCTCTATTACTTTTCTGCTAAAAAGAAATAAGAGAGAGGGAGAAGAGAGGCCCAGCAGCACCCCTCAATCCCTTAACCCTAGCCCGCACTCCCTGCGCTCGATCCCGATCCCCTCTTCTCTCCCTCGTTCCCTCTGTCCGCCGCCGCCACACACAGCCAGCGCCAGGAGGACGCGCTCAATCCCATCGCCTCTCTCCCTTGACGACCACCGCTGCCCCTGCAGCCACCCACCTCCTCCTCTCGATCCATCGTCGTGCCCAGCTTCAGATCGAGCAGGAGCCTTGATCTCGAGCTCCTCTGCCCTCTCCTCGAGCTGGCCGCAGCAGCAGCCCCAGGCCTCCCGCGCTCGACCTCGTTCCCAACCACCTGCCTCCAGGACGCGTCCAGCAGGCCGCGCCCTCCGGCGACCCCGCGCGCCATCGCAGGACTTCGCCGCCATCAGTCGTCGCCGCAGCGCCACCCCAAAACCTCCCCGACCCTCCTTCTCCTGCCCGAGCTCGTGGATGCCCGGCCTCCCTCCGTCTCGTCCCCGACGCCAAGCCCTTCGCTACCCTTTCTGCACATCACCGCTTGCCCGCCATGGCCTCCTGCCATGGACTAGAGGAGTCACGCCGCGCACCTCCGGCTGCCGCAACCTCTGCCTCCTCCCTCCATTCGGCCTCAACCGCCGGAGACACGCCGCCTCCCCGCCACGGCGCCGCGCCCCTGTTCGTCATCGTTGTCACCATGAGCCCCGTGCCCACTTCTTGTCGCTGCTCGCGCACCGCCCAGCCTTGCTGCTGCCACCAGAGGCCTTTTGTCTCGCGTTGTTTTGGATCAGCAAGGATGAGACGCCAAGACCCGTACCCGGACCTCAAGCATCGCCCCGTGGAATTTGCCAAGTACCACTTCGACCCGTGTACGACTACGTGGATTCGCCAAGTACCCCATCGGCAAGACCGACGCCCGAACAAGCACACCAGCTCTGTGGATTTCGGCAAGTTCCCCGATGACCGACGCATAGTACCACTACGTTTTCCATGTATATCTACACCAAGACCGGACGGACAAGTACCCCGATAGCGTGTGTACCACTACCGTCGACCTTCGAAGATTCCGTGGACGTCAAGTTCCTCGCCGTGACCCCGAACATCTACGGAATGTGTACGACTACGAAACATGTACCACTACTTCCACTACCGTCGCCGTGTGCCACTACTTCCACGACGACCATCCTGAGAACGTCTACTTCCTCTACATCGCACCGACTCGATCCGCCCCGAAAACGTACGCTTCAAAGGTATAATGACGAGACGACCGCCCGTGTACGAATGCATGTTGTCTGAGATGAACCGTATGTTTGCACCGTGCCCGTTTGCTTCATGCACGTTCCTCCTCGGTTGCCATGCCATCGACCCGTGGGAACCCGGTAACCGGGAGCACCCCACCATCTCTTGCGTGTTCCACACATCCGCACACTTCTCTTTTGCATCGGTATCTCAATCGAGTTACCGGTACCGATATGTTGCCGTGGCATCATTTTCGGATTCGTTGCCGTGGCACCCTTTTCGTTCCACCACGGTACCAAATGCTTCATAACATGCTCATGTCCACGTTTTCATAAAATTGCTTAAAACTTGCATATGTCATTCGCATCATGATAACAACATTTAAATGTTTAAAAATTGTGTTTGCATTTAAATGGCGATATGCATATGGGGATTTTCCGGTATTGTTGTTTGTTATTTCCGGCCTCATTTATACTTGCCTAGATAGGTTGCTTAATTATGCTTCACCCCTTGCCATGTTTAATAACATTTAATATTGTTGGGTACATAAACGAGAGAGAACTAAATAATTGATGTGGTGTTTCATCAATATGCAACTCGTTGCATATTGAGCTCCACTTAATTTGTAGTATTGTTTGATGCATATTGCCATGCCATGCCTCTTTAAACCGGACATGCATCATACTTGTTTGTGCATCATGCCATGTGTATGTGGTGGTTGTTTACTATGTTGTTTGTTTCTTTCCGGGTTGCTTCTCTCGTTGGCCTTCGGTTTCGTTCCGGAGTTGTGAGGATTCGTTCGACTACGTCCGTCTGTCTTCTTCATGGAATCGTTCTTCTTCCTAGCGGGATCTCAGGCAAGATGACCATACCCTGGAAATCACTTCTATCTTTGCTTGGCTAGTTGTTCGTTCTATCGCTATGCTTGCGCTACCTACCACTTGTTATATCATGCCTCCCATATTGCCATGTCAAGCCTCTAACCCACCTTTCCTAGCAAACCGTTGTTTGGCTATGTTACCGCTTTTGCTCAGCCCCTCTTATAGCGTTGTTAGTTGCAGGTGAAGATGAAGATTGCTCCATGTTGGATTATGTTTATGTTGGGATATCACAATATATCTTACTTTAATTAATGCATCTATATACTTGGTAAAGGGTGGAAGGCTCGGCCTAATGCCTGGTGTTTTGTTCCACTCTTGCCGCCCTAGTTTCTGTCATACCGGTGTTATGTTCCTTGATTTTGCGTTCCTTACGCGGTTGGGTGACTCTTTGAATAAAACTCCTCCAGCAAGGCCCAACCTTGGTTTTACCATTTGCTACCACCTATCCCCTTTTCCCTTGGGTTCTGCAGACTCAAGGGTCATCTTATTTTAGACCCCCCTGGGCCAGTGCTCCTTCGAGTGTTGGTCCGAACTGAGTAGACTGCGGGCCCCCCTCGTGGAAACTCGAGGTTTGGTTTTACTCGTAGGATGTCTCATCCGGTGTTGCCCTAAGAACGAGATATGTGCAGCTCCTATCGGGATTTGTCGGCACATCGGGCGGCTTTGCTGGTCTTGTTTTACCATTGTCGAAATGTCCTGTAAACCGGGATTCCGAGACTGATCGGGTCTTCCTGGGAGAAGGTTTATCCTTCGTTGACCATGAGAGCTTATAATGGGCTAAGTTGGGACACCCCTGCAGGGTATTATCTTTCGAAAGCCGTGCCCGCGGTTATGTGGCAGGTGGGAATTTGTTAATATCCGGTTGTAGAGAACTTGACACTTGACTTAATTAAAATACATCAACCGTGTGTGTAGCCGTGATGGTCTCTTTTTCGGCGGAGTCCGGGAAGAGAACACGGTTTTTGGGTTAGGGTTGACATAAGTAGGAGTTCAGGATCACTTCTTGATCATTACTAGTTGACGACCGTTCCGTTGCTTCTCTTCTCGCTCTTATTTGCGTATGTTAGCCACCATATATGCTTAGTCGTTGCTGCAACCTCACCACCTTCCCCTTTCCTACCCTTAAGCTTAAATAGTCTTGATCTCGCGGGTGTGAGATTGCTGAGTCCTCGTGACTCACAGATACTTCCAAAACAGTTGCAGGTGCCGATGATACCAGTGCAGATGACGCAACTGAGCTCAAGTGGGAGCTCGATGAAGATCTTTCCGTTGTGTTGTTTCTTTTCTTGTTGATCAGTAGTGGAGCCCAGTTGGGACGATCAGGGATCTAGCAGTTGGGTTGTCTTCTTTTATTTTGGTTCCGTAGTCGGACCTATGTGTGTATCTTGAATGATGTTTGATTTATTTATGTATTGTGTGAAGTGGCGATTGTAAGCCAACTCTTTATCCCATTCTTGTTCATTACATGGGATTGTGTGAAGATGACCCTTCTTGCGGCAAAACCACAATGCGGTTATGCCTCTAAGTCGTGCCTCGACACGTGGGAGATATAGCCGCATCGTGGGTGTTACACGTGTACAGTGATCCCAGAGATCAATGCTCACTGAACACACAGAAGCTGAATAACAAGAGTCTTACATCCATACATACCGTATTACACAAGTAGGACCATTATGGTCAAGTCTTGAGTATAACATCGCAGCGGAAATCTTTGTCGATAACTTGGACCCATGCCATCTGCCTTAACCCTACATGCACTCTGACTGGGAACTGTCCTAGCTCGCATGTTCGTCACCGAAGTATTCTTCATCATATCATGTTCTTTCATGCGTGGCCAATAAAATAACCAGTGGCAAGCCAATGAGTACTTTGAATGTACTCGCAAGCAACCCAAGAGTGATAACAGAATAAATATGCACGGCTCTACTGCTAAATTGGCAGTTTTGCGGAAAGCTAGTTTTTCTCATGCGAGTATGATCAACATTTTATCAAGGATATGAATGTGTCTGCAACAAGTATCAAGAGGCTACAGACATCAACATCGGGATAGAGTTGTGAACAACTCATACTCAAGCTCATCGTGACTTCCTCACGACTCACGTCAACAGATTTACCAAACCATGTTGTTTGTCAGAAACATATGGACATAGTCTAAGCAGCACCACCCAACTGTCCTTGACCGTGGACACGGCTATTCGAATAGTTTTACACTCTGTAGAGGTTGCACACTTTACCCACAAGATCCGGGGAACTTCCGTGTCATCCATGACCCGCGGTACCTCAAGTACCCGGGGTAAGCACCCGATCACTATCTTTCCCTAGACGACACTAACATAGAGTCCACTCGATTGGTAGTAACCCCCGTGCCCAACATTTCACATCTTAAAATTTTGGAGCCTCGCTCCCATATTCATCACATACCACAAGCACGGGGTACCAACGGTGTGTCCGGTGCCCTGTAAAAACAGCCATGGCCGCCCTACCTGGCACGACCCTGTCCTGAGAGAGCGCAACAACGACTCTCCCGCCACTAGTAATGCAGGCTCCAAGCTAGTATCGGCCTAGGTAATCAATAATGCCGTTTCCCATATAAGGGTAGAGTGGTTGCGCATGTAAGGTTGGGACAGTCGAAAAATCTTAAATCTAATCCGTCTCTGTAAACAACACTTTTATCAAGCCTCGGTACACTACTTCTCCACCAAGTAGTGACCTAGTTCATCATCATCTCCCAGGGCATCAGTGGCACCCACTGGGGCTGTTTGCAAGTATGTCAAACCACACTTGTTTCTTTCCATGCATAACCCTAACCCACTTTGTGTAGCCATTTACTATAGCATATTTCTACAACCCACCAACACAACTCTAAGCAAGGGTAGAGTCATGAACAATGCAAGTATCAATGGAGTATGCAACGGAGGCAAGCCTAGCAAGGTTGCCATTCAAGATATATATCATGCACTCGATGAAACAACGAAAATGCTATTATGATGAAAAATGGTTCATCATGGTCAAAGGGCTGCTTTCTTATTTTAACAAAGTCTTCGAGGTCTTCAAATATCTCTGGTCCAACTCCAAGCATTTCGTCTACTTCGTCAACTATCATCGAAAGCAACCATAATAAGCAACTCAACAAGGCAGAAAATAAAAGTGCTCTAAAAATATGAATTTGACTTTTCTAGGATATCTCTGGTTATATGAAAAATAACTAGAGTGGTTTCATTGGGACTGGATCAGTGGATATTTTTGAGTACTTAAATATCATAGAATCAATGGATTTATGGATTTTGCAAGAAGTATACAGAAATATATTTTTGAAAAATGAGCAAAGGCGCCCATTTAACAAATCATGATTTTAGAAGCGTCTATGATTTGGTTTCACTGGATTTGGAGTTCAAATAAATATTCTATGGATTTGCAAAGTTGACAAACATGAAGAAATGACTCATTATTTTGTGGGGTACATAAAGTATTAAGAAAAATGTTCATAACCTAAGTTATGAACTTAGATGTATCTGAAAATTTGAATCATAGAATTTGGATCAAATTTGAGCTCTCTGTGATTTTCTAAAGTTCATCACAGAAATAAGAAAATTGGGATTTACTAAATAAGTGTGAAGGAAAGTGCTCTGAAAAAATGTGCATGATGCACCATGAGGTAGAACATGGTTTATGGAGTCACTAGAAATGGAATCACCCAATTTGGACTTTATTTGATTTGTTTGTGGATTTTAGAAGCTTGCTCGAAAAAGAAAAAGAAAAAGAAAAAGAAAAAGAAAAAGGGCTTAACCTTATAATACGCGCCGGGCGAGGCTTAGCGCCAGAACCCACTGGGCCGGCCCAGCTGCTCGGCACACCGGCGTGCTCGGGAGAGTGTGACGCATCTTCCGAGGTACTCCACGGGCGCGGGGGCGGTCTGACATGAGCGCCCCGTCGTCCATGGCGGAGGAGGCCGACGGCGAGGCAGACGCGGGGAGGAGGAATTGGAGCTCGGGGCGAGTCGGCGGTGGTGATGATAGGGCCATGGAGTGGCTAGGTGGGAGAGAGAGGCTGAGGCGCCCGGATTTTGGCGGCGGCCGACGGCTTGGATCCGGCCTTGGAGAAGGATGGAGGGCATGGGAGGAAGGATAGGTTGGCCTGGGTGGTGTTCGGGAGAGAGGGAGAGCAAATGTAGCAGAGAGGAGGGCCTGGGACGGCCTTGAGTAGCCGGCCCATGGCTCACCGTGGACGTGGCGCACGGGTGGCCGCGGCAACGGCTCGAGCGGCCAGGAGGGAGGGAGTGGGGTTGTCTACGGCGTTCGTGGGGGTGGAGTAGGTCTCTGGGGAGAGAGAGGAGGAGCGGGGCAAGGCTCTGGTGCTCGCGCGTGCGAGGCCATGCATTGGCCGAGCCGGGCGGCGTTGGGCACGCGCGACCGGGTGAGACAGAGGAGGGGAGAGGAGAGGGCCTGTACATCGGCGTGTTGCGGACGTCGAGGCACCTCGACTGGCGCGAGGGGAAGGCTCGAGGCGGTCAAGGGACGCGGTTTCAACGCTCGGGTGCTCTGCCACGCGCTCCAGAGCATGAAAACGACCGGCATCCGCGGCTTTTTGCGCGCACCCGCGCGTCCACTTGCATCTGGCAGCTGCAAGGGGGTATGGGCAAAAGCCGAGGAGAGCCTTGGATGCTCTATAATGCCAAGGATGTAGAGAGAGGCTGAGAGAGAGGGAGAATGTTGCTGCCCAGAGAAGAAAAATGGGGTTCTAACCCCCTTAATCATGGCTCCTCGGGCAGGGAAAGATGCAGGAGGTAGAGGAGGAGCAGGTGAGGCCGTGGGAAGAATTTCAGCTCATGGAGATTAGTGGAAATGGCCAAAACATGCATTTTAAGTTTCTGCCAGAAGGTGTTTGATGTAGGTTCGGGCAAGCAAATGGACTTCCCTTGTCATGAGGCCTGACAGGGTCAAATGGCCTGAGAAAATAAGAGGTTCCACCAAGATTGAGTTCATTTGGGCAAAGTTGCCAATGCAACTTTTGTAAACCCTAGAAATCAACAGAATGGACTTTCCAAGATTTAGTCATGCAAATCTATTCTCCTTGATGCACCACTTAGTGTAGTGTCATCATTTGAGGTTCTGAACATGTCCACAAAAGTTGAGATCAAAAGGAGAAAGTTGCCAATGTAAAGTTGTTCAAATTTGGTTCTGGACAGAGAGGGTTTTGGGCACTTTGATCAAGATAACATTCTCTCCAACTTGTGCCATTTGGTCTAGATGCATTATTACACCATTTGAGCATGTGCACCAAGTTTGAGAGCATTTGGACATGTTTGACAGTGCAAAGTTGTTCAAACTTAAAAAGGACAGAAGTGGTTTTGAGAAGGTTTCATGGGGTTATACTATTCTCCATGACTTGAGACTTGGCAAGATCATCAAACATGTCATATGTGACATGCTAGAATTTTCTTGGAATTTTTGGGGAATATTTCTTTGTAAATATTTCAAAAGCTTGAAATATCCAGAAAGGGTTTTTGAGGGATTTGACCAATATTTTGAACATGACCATGTGTTGAAACTCTTATATATGGACAATATATGTCCACTGAGTTTCCCTAGGTTTTTCCCAAATATTTTTAAATCATTGAAATAATTTTAACCTATTAAAGACCATTTCTGGCCTAAAGAAATATCCTTTAAATAAAATAGGAAAATAACTTTTAAAATTATATTTTTGTGGTTTTTGGTAGTCCTATACCTAATAGGAGTCAAATATATTTTTGGAAAGATTTTTACTGCCCTTAATTAAGTACTTGCTGTGCAAATCTCAATTCAGGGGTTTTTGGAAAACTAATTTTTGAAAATACTATTTGGCCAAATTATTTTTTTAAGAAATTATTTTTATGTCCTATACACATGGCATGATCATTGGGAAAGGTTTTTGGATCAAGGAGAAGGAGTATAAGAGTTGGAGAATTTATTTGATTTTTAGAGCACTTGCAACAGCAGTCAAACATTCAATCAAAGCAAAGACAAAACACTCAAAAGTTTTTGTCAAACCACATTTTATCATGATTTATTAGCTTAAGTGTTGTGGCATGAAAAACAGGGTGTGAACGACCTACCCCCCTTACAAGAATCTCGTCCCCGAGATTCCCAGACTAGGCGCGGAAAGGGATATAGAAACTTGGATCTGGGGTAGTCTTCAAGTCCCCATGTTGCTTCTGCTTCCGTGTGGTGCTCCATTGAGCTTGAAGTACTTGATGGTGTGGCTTCGTGTATGACGTTCTTCTTGATCCAAGTTGCTAATGGGTAGCTCGCGGTAGGTTAGATTGGGCTAGGGGTCGATGGTTCGGTGGTTGATGCCCTCGTAGAGATTGGGCTAGTTAGGAAGTTGGAAACACTTCCGGGGGTGTGTCGCGTGGAAAACGCCGTGCACAGTGGGTAACTCAGGTGGTAACCCCAGCTGGTAGCCGTCTACTCTTCAATCGTCTCATAGTGATCTCGAAGAGGGTCGATAATCTTGGTGTGAGCTTCCATTTGACATGGAAATGCTCGGTTTCTTTAATAGGAGTGGTTTGCAGATACGCGCGGTCTTCGACGAGGAAGTTCGCTTCATGACGATGGTGGTTGGTATAGTTCTTCCTCCTAGACATGACGGTCTTCAGATGTTCCTTGACCAGCTCAACGATTCTTCTTCCGTCTTCGGGTAGACAAGTATGTTACCAAAATAAAGGTGACAACCAACTTGTCCAAGTACTCCATGAAGACTTTGCTCATGAGGTACATAAAGTAGGATGGGGTATTGGTGGTGGTCACAGTTGAGTATGGTCCAAGGTGTTCTCGATCTAGAATCAAGACTCATGGTCATGATCCGACCATGTTGTAGCTTGGTAGGGCTTAAGGGTTTCAAGGATTCTAGGGTGCGAGTGAAAGTTTATCATCTTATCCTTGAGCATGGTTTCTGAGATGCCAATAGCTCTATCTAGTACTCCAAACAAATAACCTTATACCACTAAAAGCATCCTCTTGTATAGACCAACTTCAATCATTACTCATGCTATTTATATCCTCATGGCTCCTGAGAAGAGGTCTAACAAAATTATACATGTGAACTATCCCCAAACTCATATGTATGGCTATCTCTATGCAAAAATCCATGTGTAGAGCATACCAACTTCCAAGCTTGAATTAAACATGACAATCCAAGTGCTCAACCTATTCTTCCAAGGTTCAAGATAGTGCCTCTCTATCCCAAGGAAACACGTCGTATGCCACTCCAAGATCCTGTTTCCTTCCTATGAATCAACCCCAACCGTCCATTAACTCCCATCAATGACTACCTAATCCATTAATTCTACAAATCCAATGTCTATGGTGTTCCATACGATCTTCTAATGTCCTATAATCCCCAAATACTTGGGAGAGCTATATTTACTATAGTTAGTCCACCAATCCCCATCATCGGGGTCAAGTAACTCCCAACGTCAAGCCTTTATAGATCCCTAAATCAACTCCAACAACTAATCCAATCTCCTAGTGTATTACCCACCGAGAAACATGGCATCCTGATCGAGGTCATCAGTCTAAATCCAATTTACTCTGAACCATGTAGACATACTTAGCATCAACACTCCACTAGGATCACCTATTAATCCAAATCTCATGTCCTACGAAAATTCATACCCATTTCCCCCAATTCATTTTCATAATGTCAACTATCTTCTATCAATATCCCCTGGCTAAGTCAAATCCTTATACCTTCAAGAATTTCAGCTTGCGATCATAATTATCCTACTAAATCCAGTCTACTCAGGGGTAATGAAAGTTATGCTATCCTATTATCATGATCCCACCAAGTTCATCTACCAATATGAAAGCCTCATAATCCACCAAAGTCTCAGATAATTCCCTCAAGGTCTCTGATATAAACTCATCAAGTCATTTGTCCTCTATTCCTATATCCTCAAATAGGCCCACCCTATGGCATCGTCAGTTCTTGTGCTATATTAGGATAATGATGTGCTAGTTCACTATGTCCACTAGTTCCATAATGAGCCCTGTACTAAGCAAAGGTTGTTGGGGCTCAACTGGTTCTTTTGCAACTCTGTGGGTTAAGCACATGGTTAAGGATTCGAGCTGGGGTGTCTTGTGAAGTCTCAAAGGGTCTAGGAATGGGTTTCTAGTCTGGAGGGTTAAACATAACTCTACGGGGTAGCACTCGGTCGTGGAGGTTGTAGCAAAAGTCTTCATTGCTAGTTGGCTGCCGAGGTGGAATTCTTGGTGCATCTTGTCTTGCCAGCCTTCAGTTGATGAGAGAGATGAGAGGGAGAAGTAGCATAGAGGAGGGGAATGCCTAAAGAGGGTTCTATAGTGCAGGTGCAAACAAACGGGTGCCAAAAAGGGCCAAACAAAATAAACAAGGTAAGGAAGGTGATATAGTCGCATACTTGTTGCCTAGGGCAAAAGTGCGACCTATATCAAAACAAAACAAATAAAAACAAGCAACACACAATCATGGTTCTATTCGAACCATCATACGGACTCGACTGCGCATAGGGGGTACACGACTCATCCTACCCAAGGGGTTCTCGGATTCAGTAGTCGTGCTTTGCTCCGTGCCTCATGCAGTCTTCTGGGTTTTCCTTAGGTGTCGCTACGTCTCTTGTAGTTGTTCGATGAAATGATCTAGGTTGATCCTAAAGAATCTTCAACAACTTCTTGCCCGATGAGGTGATGGGGTGAAGGTGGCTCCTCGTAGCTGGCATTGACTTGGTCTTCTCTTGTCTTCTTAATCATGACGATCGCTTTTGCCTTTTTAAGGTGTCGGCGGTTCCAGGTGGCCATCCTTTATGCAATGAAAAGGTATAATAGAGGTCCAATCTGTCGGACACATTGTTGACAATATCGTCACCGAGAGCGGGGGATGAAGAGAACCGTTTTCCTGCTCACTATAGTGAGGCGGACCAAATGGCTAGGTTCTCATCCACCGGTGGTTGCCAATGCAACAACGGTAAGGACATGGTTGCTCTATTAGCGAGGTATATCATGATCTTGCATATCCTATGCGTTGATCATTGCAGGCTAAGGTCGCATCATCTTGGGGCAGTGTCAAGGGTGTCACTATCTTCTGGGTATTCATGTCCTCATTCCTTGAGGATGTATCTTTTGTTGGTATCGTCTTGTCGAGGTGTCGCCAATCTTGTGTTCAGAAGATGTGGGTGAATGTCTGACAAGCCATCTTCCTTCTAGATTATCCACGAGGATTACAAGGAATTCAGTGGTCAGGGGCATAAGGGTTGTAGCGACCATAAGTTTTGAAGGGGAAGAGATCAATAAGGAAAGTATACCTTTGTTTTCGAAAAACTGAGAAGGGGAAGAGAAGTATAGATAGTTTTGAAAATTAGTAATAGTTTTGGAAACAATTTTACCCTAACTAACGACCATGCTAACTAAGGCTTCCTACAGTCAGGCTGGCTCCAATACCAGCTCTGTGGGGATCCCTACTCATAAGTCGTGATCACCGAATGCACGTGTTGTAACGCCCCAAGACCGACGCTTCAGAAGACTTCCTTATTTTGTGATCGCCGTGTGTTCCTTTTGGTGCTTGCTCTTTTATTGTTGCATTGCATCATGTCATCATGCCATCATGTCATTAATATTTGCACCAAAACTCAACTAAATAAATTGCATGGATCTTCGATCCATTTAAATCGAGGGAAGGGTGACTTCTCTTTATAACATATCCTCCCAATATTAGGGAGCTATAGTAAATATTCCATTAATTTGGAATTGACCATAACACACTTGCAAATATCCCAATGCCTTTGTTATCTTAATTCTTGGTCTCCAACCTCGCCATATTTTTTTTCATCATATTCCGGAGCTCCACCAAAAATCCAAACATTTTTGGACCTTCCCAACCCTCACTTCCTATTCAAATCATTTGAATTAAATTCAAATGCATTTGAATTTATATCTTTCAATCTTGCCGCTTCTATTTTTCCTGGATCGAGCACATTTTTGTGAGTCCGGGAAAATTACCCGCATGTGCAAATTCTTTCCCTAACCCTATCTTTCTTTTTCTTCTCTCTATTACTTTTCTGCTAAAAAGAAATAAGAGAGAGGGAGAAGAGAGGCCCAGCAGCACCCCTCAATCCCTTAACCCTAGCCCGCACTCCCTGCGCTCGATCCCGATCCCCTCTTCTCTCCCTCGTTCCCTCTGTCCGCCGCCGCCACACACAGCCAGCGCCAGGAGGACGCGCTCAATCCCATCGCCTCTCTCCCTTGACGACCACCGCTGCCCCTGCAGCCACCCACCTCCTCCTCTCGATCCATCGTCGTGCCCAGCTTCAGATCGAGCAGGAGCCTTGATCTCGAGCTCCTCTGCCCTCTCCTCGAGCTGGCCGCAGCAGCAGCCCCAGGCCTCCCGCGCTCGACCTCGTTCCCAACCACCTGCCTCCAGGACGCGTCCAGCAGGCCGCGCCCTCCGGCGACCCCGCGCGCCATCGCAGGACTTCGCCGCCATCAGTCGTCGCCGCAGCGCCACCCCAAAACCTCCCCGACCCTCCTTCTCCTGCCCGAGCTCGTGGATGCCCGGCCTCCCTCCGTCTCGTCCCCGACGCCAAGCCCTTCGCTACCCTTTCTGCACATCACCGCTTGCCCGCCATGGCCTCCTGCCATGGACTAGAGGAGTCACGCCGCGCACCTCCGGCTGCCGCAACCTCTGCCTCCTCCCTCCATTCGGCCTCAACCGCCGGAGACACGCCGCCTCCCCGCCACGGCGCCGCGCCCCTGTTCGTCATCGTTGTCACCATGAGCCCCGTGCCCACTTCTTGTCGCTGCTCGCGCACCGCCCAGCCTTGCTGCTGCCACCAGAGGCCTTTTGTCTCGCGTTGTTTTGGATCAGCAAGGATGAGACGCCAAGACCCGTACCCGGACCTCAAGCATCGCCCCGTGGAATTTGCCAAGTACCACTTCGACCCGTGTACGACTACGTGGATTCGCCAAGTACCCCATCGGCAAGACCGACGCCCGAACAAGCACACCAGCTCTGTGGATTTCGGCAAGTTCCCCGATGACCGACGCATAGTACCACTACGTTTTCCATGTATATCTACACCAAGACCGGACGGACAAGTACCCCGATAGCGTGTGTACCACTACCGTCGACCTTCGAAGATTCCGTGGACGTCAAGTTCCTCGCCGTGACCCCGAACATCTACGGAATGTGTACGACTACGAAACATGTACCACTACTTCCACTACCGTCGCCGTGTGCCACTACTTCCACGACGACCATCCTGAGAACGTCTACTTCCTCTACATCGCACCGACTCGATCCGCCCCGAAAACGTACGCTTCAAAGGTATAATGACGAGACGACCGCCCGTGTACGAATGCATGTTGTCTGAGATGAACCGTATGTTTGCACCGTGCCCGTTTGCTTCATGCACGTTCCTCCTCGGTTGCCATGCCATCGACCCGTGGGAACCCGGTAACCGGGAGCACCCCACCATCTCTTGCGTGTTCCACACATCCGCACACTTCTCTTTTGCATCGGTATCTCAATCGAGTTACCGGTACCGATATGTTGCCGTGGCATCATTTTCGGATTCGTTGCCGTGGCACCCTTTTCGTTCCACCACGGTACCAAATGCTTCATAACATGCTCATGTCCACGTTTTCATAAAATTGCTTAAAACTTGCATATGTCATTCGCATCATGATAACAACATTTAAATGTTTAAAAATTGTGTTTGCATTTAAATGGCGATATGCATATGGGGATTTTCCGGTATTGTTGTTTGTTATTTCCGGCCTCATTTATACTTGCCTAGATAGGTTGCTTAATTATGCTTCACCCCTTGCCATGTTTAATAACATTTAATATTGTTGGGTACATAAACGAGAGAGAACTAAATAATTGATGTGGTGTTTCATCAATATGCAACTCGTTGCATATTGAGCTCCACTTAATTTGTAGTATTGTTTGATGCATATTGCCATGCCATGCCTCTTTAAACCGGACATGCATCATACTTGTTTGTGCATCATGCCATGTGTATGTGGTGGTTGTTTACTATGTTGTTTGTTTCTTTCCGGGTTGCTTCTCTCGTTGGCCTTCGGTTTCGTTCCGGAGTTGTGAGGATTCGTTCGACTACGTCCGTCTGTCTTCTTCATGGAATCGTTCTTCTTCCTAGCGGGATCTCAGGCAAGATGACCATACCCTGGAAATCACTTCTATCTTTGCTTGGCTAGTTGTTCGTTCTATCGCTATGCTTGCGCTACCTACCACTTGTTATATCATGCCTCCCATATTGCCATGTCAAGCCTCTAACCCACCTTTCCTAGCAAACCGTTGTTTGGCTATGTTACCGCTTTTGCTCAGCCCCTCTTATAGCGTTGTTAGTTGCAGGTGAAGATGAAGATTGCTCCATGTTGGATTATGTTTATGTTGGGATATCACAATATATCTTACTTTAATTAATGCATCTATATACTTGGTAAAGGGTGGAAGGCTCGGCCTAATGCCTGGTGTTTTGTTCCACTCTTGCCGCCCTAGTTTCTGTCATACCGGTGTTATGTTCCTTGATTTTGCGTTCCTTACGCGGTTGGGTGACTCTTTGAATAAAACTCCTCCAGCAAGGCCCAACCTTGGTTTTACCATTTGCTACCACCTATCCCCTTTTCCCTTGGGTTCTGCAGACTCAAGGGTCATCTTATTTTAGACCCCCCTGGGCCAGTGCTCCTTCGAGTGTTGGTCCGAACTGAGTAGACTGCGGGCCCCCCTCGTGGAAACTCGAGGTTTGGTTTTACTCGTAGGATGTCTCATCCGGTGTTGCCCTAAGAACGAGATATGTGCAGCTCCTATCGGGATTTGTCGGCACATCGGGCGGCTTTGCTGGTCTTGTTTTACCATTGTCGAAATGTCCTGTAAACCGGGATTCCGAGACTGATCGGGTCTTCCTGGGAGAAGGTTTATCCTTCGTTGACCATGAGAGCTTATAATGGGCTAAGTTGGGACACCCCTGCAGGGTATTATCTTTCGAAAGCCGTGCCCGCGGTTATGTGGCAGGTGGCAATTTGTTAATATCCGGTTGTAGAGAACTTGACACTTGACTTAATTAAAATACATCAACCGTGTGTGTAGCCGTGATGGTCTCTTTTTCGGCGGAGTCCGGGAAGAGAACACGGTTTTTGGGTTAGGGTTGACATAAGTAGGAGTTCAGGATCACTTCTTGATCATTACTAGTTGACGACCGTTCCGTTGCTTCTCTTCTCGCTCTTATTTGCGTATGTTAGCCACCATATATGCTTAGTCGTTGCTGCAACCTCACCACCTTCCCCTTTCCTACCCTTAAGCTTAAATAGTCTTGATCTCGCGGGTGTGAGATTGCTGAGTCCTCGTGACTCACAGATACTTCCAAAACAGTTGCAGGTGCCGATGATACCAGTGCAGATGACGCAACTGAGCTCAAGTGGGAGCTCGATGAAGATCTTTCCGTTGTGTTGTTTCTTTTCTTGTTGATCAGTAGTGGAGCCCAGTTGGGACGATCAGGGATCTAGCAGTTGGGTTGTCTTCTTTTATTTTGGTTCCGTAGTCGGACCTATGTGTGTATCTTGAATGATGTTTGATTTATTTATGTATTGTGTGAAGTGGCGATTGTAAGCCAACTCTTTATCCCATTCTTGTTCATTACATGGGATTGTGTGAAGATGACCCTTCTTGCGGCAAAACCACAATGCGGTTATGCCTCTAAGTCGTGCCTCGACACGTGGGAGATATAGCCGCATCGTGGGTGTTACACGTGTACAGTGATCCCAGAGATCAATGCTCACTGAACACACAGAAGCTGAATAACAAGAGTCTTACATCCATACATACCGTATTACACAAGTAGGACCATTATGGTCAAGTCTTGAGTATAACATCGCAGCGGAAATCTTTGTCGATAACTTGGACCCATGCCATCTGCCTTAACCCTACATGCACTCTGACTGGGAACTGTCCTAGCTCGCATGTTCGTCACCGAAGTATTCTTCATCATATCATGTTCTTTCATGCGTGGCCAATAAAATAACCAGTGGCAAGCCAATGAGTACTTTGAATGTACTCGCAAGCAACCCAAGAGTGATAACAGAATAAATATGCACGGCTCTACTGCTAAATTGGCAGTTTTGCGGAAAGCTAGTTTTTCTCATGCGAGTATGATCAACATTTTATCAAGGATATGAATGTGTCTGCAACAAGTATCAAGAGGCTACAGACATCAACATCGGGATAGAGTTGTGAACAACTCATACTCAAGCTCATCGTGACTTCCTCACGACTCACGTCAACAGATTTACCAAACCATGTTGTTTGTCAGAAACATATGGACATAGTCTAAGCAGCACCACCCAACTGTCCTTGACCGTGGACACGGCTATTCGAATAGTTTTACACTCTGTAGAGGTTGCACACTTTACCCACAAGATCCGGGGAACTTCCGTGTCATCCATGACCCGCGGTACCTCAAGTACCCGGGGTAAGCACCCGATCACTATCTTTCCCTAGACGACACTAACATAGAGTCCACTCGATTGGTAGTAACCCCCGTGCCCAACATTTCACATCTTAAAATTTTGGAGCCTCGCTCCCATATTCATCACATACCACAAGCACGGGGTACCAACGGTGTGTCCGGTGCCCTGTAAAAACAGCCATGGCCGCCCTACCTGGCACGACCCTGTCCTGAGAGAGCGCAACAACGACTCTCCCGCCACTAGTAATGCAGGCTCCAAGCTAGTATCGGCCTAGGTAATCAATAATGCCGTTTCCCATATAAGGGTAGAGTGGTTGCGCATGTAAGGTTGGGACAGTCGAAAAATCTTAAATCTAATCCGTCTCTGTAAACAACACTTTTATCAAGCCTCGGTACACTACTTCTCCACCAAGTAGTGACCTAGTTCATCATCATCTCCCAGGGCATCAGTGGCACCCACTGGGGCTGTTTGCAAGTATGTCAAACCACACTTGTTTCTTTCCATGCATAACCCTAACCCACTTTGTGTAGCCATTTACTATAGCATATTTCTACAACCCACCAACACAACTCTAAGCAAGGGTAGAGTCATGAACAATGCAAGTATCAATGGAGTATGCAACGGAGGCAAGCCTAGCAAGGTTGCCATTCAAGATATATATCATGCACTCGATGAAACAACGAAAATGCTATTATGATGAAAAATGGTTCATCATGGTCAAAGGGCTGCTTTCTTATTTTAACAAAGTCTTCGAGGTCTTCAAATATCTCTGGTCCAACTCCAAGCATTTCGTCTACTTCGTCAACTATCATCGAAAGCAACCATAATAAGCAACTCAACAAGGCAGAAAATAAAAGTGCTCTAAAAATATGAATTTGACTTTTCTAGGATATCTCTGGTTATATGAAAAATAACTAGAGTGGTTTCATTGGGACTGGATCAGTGGATATTTTTGAGTACTTAAATATCATAGAATCAATGGATTTATGGATTTTGCAAGAAGTATACAGAAATATATTTTTGAAAAATGAGCAAAGGCGCCCATTTAACAAATCATGATTTTAGAAGCGTCTATGATTTGGTTTCACTGGATTTGGAGTTCAAATAAATATTCTATGGATTTGCAAAGTTGACAAACATGAAGAAATGACTCATTATTTTGTGGGGTACATAAAGTATTAAGAAAAATGTTCATAACCTAAGTTATGAACTTAGATGTATCTGAAAATTTGAATCATAGAATTTGGATCAAATTTGAGCTCTCTGTGATTTTCTAAAGTTCATCACAGAAATAAGAAAATTGGGATTTACTAAATAAGTGTGAAGGAAAGTGCTCTGAAAAAATGTGCATGATGCACCATGAGGTAGAACATGGTTTATGGAGTCACTAGAAATGGAATCACCCAATTTGGACTTTATTTGATTTGTTTGTGGATTTTAGAAGCTTGCTCGAAAAAGAAAAAGAAAAAGAAAAAGAAAAAGGGCTTAACCTTATAATACGCGCCGGGCGAGGCTTAGCGCCAGAACCCACTGGGCCGGCCCAGCTGCTCGGCACACCGGCGTGCTCGGGAGAGTGTGACGCATCTTCCGAGGTACTCCACGGGCGCGGGGGCGGTCTGACATGAGCGCCCCGTCGTCCATGGCGGAGGAGGCCGACGGCGAGGCAGACGCGGGGAGGAGGAATTGGAGCTCGGGGCGAGTCGGCGGTGGTGATGATAGGGCCATGGAGTGGCTAGGTGGGAGAGAGAGGCTGAGGCGCCCGGATTTTGGCGGCGGCCGACGGCTTGGATCCGGCCTTGGAGAAGGATGGAGGGCATGGGAGGAAGGATAGGTTGGCCTGGGTGGTGTTCGGGAGAGAGGGAGAGCAAATGTAGCAGAGAGGAGGGCCTGGGACGGCCTTGAGTAGCCGGCCCATGGCTCACCGTGGACGTGGCGCACGGGTGGCCGCGGCAACGGCTCGAGCGGCCAGGAGGGAGGGAGTGGGGTTGTCTACGGCGTTCGTGGGGGTGGAGTAGGTCTCTGGGGAGAGAGAGGAGGAGCGGGGCAAGGCTCTGGTGCTCGCGCGTGCGAGGCCATGCATTGGCCGAGCCGGGCGGCGTTGGGCACGCGCGACCGGGTGAGACAGAGGAGGGGAGAGGAGAGGGCCTGTACATCGGCGTGTTGCGGACGTCGAGGCACCTCGACTGGCGCGAGGGGAAGGCTCGAGGCGGTCAAGGGACGCGGTTTCAACGCTCGGGTGCTCTGCCACGCGCTCCAGAGCATGAAAACGACCGGCATCCGCGGCTTTTTGCGCGCACCCGCGCGTCCACTTGCATCTGGCAGCTGCAGGGGGTATGGGCAAAAGCCGAGGAGAGCCTTGGATGCTCTATAATGCCAAGGATGTAGAGAGAGGCTGAGAGAGAGGGAGAATGTTGCTGCCCAGAGAAGAAAAATGGGGTTCTAACCCCCTTAATCATGGCTCCTCGGGCAGGGAAAGATGCAGGAGGTAGAGGAGGAGCAGGTGAGGCCGTGGGAAGAATTTCAGCTCATGGAGATTAGTGGAAATGGCCAAAACATGCATTTTAAGTTTCTGCCAGAAGGTGTTTGATGTAGGTTCGGGCAAGCAAATGGACTTCCCTTGTCATGAGGCCTGACAGGGTCAAATGGCCTGAGAAAATAAGAGGTTCCACCAAGATTGAGTTCATTTGGGCAAAGTTGCCAATGCAACTTTTGTAAACCCTAGAAATCAACAGAATGGACTTTCCAAGATTTAGTCATGCAAATCTATTCTCCTTGATGCACCACTTAGTGTAGTGTCATCATTTGAGGTTCTGAACATGTCCACAAAAGTTGAGATCAAAAGGAGAAAGTTGCCAATGTAAAGTTGTTCAAATTTGGTTCTGGACAGAGAGGGTTTTGGGCACTTTGATCAAGATAACATTCTCTCCAACTTGTGCCATTTGGTCTAGATGCATTATTACACCATTTGAGCATGTGCACCAAGTTTGAGAGCATTTGGACATGTTTGACAGTGCAAAGTTGTTCAAACTTAAAAAGGACAGAAGTGGTTTTGAGAAGGTTTCATGGGGTTATACTATTCTCCATGACTTGAGACTTGGCAAGATCATCAAACATGTCATATGTGACATGCTAGAATTTTCTTGGAATTTTTGGGGAATATTTCTTTGTAAATATTTCAAAAGCTTGAAATATCCAGAAAGGGTTTTTGAGGGATTTGACCAATATTTTGAACATGACCATGTGTTGAAACTCTTATATATGGACAATATATGTCCACTGAGTTTCCCTAGGTTTTTCCCAAATATTTTTAAATCATTGAAATAATTTTAACCTATTAAAGACCATTTCTGGCCTAAAGAAATATCCTTTAAATAAAATAGGAAAATAACTTTTAAAATTATATTTTTGTGGTTTTTGGTAGTCCTATACCTAATAGGAGTCAAATATATTTTTGGAAAGATTTTTACTGCCCTTAATTAAGTACTTGCTGTGCAAATCTCAATTCAGGGGTTTTTGGAAAACTAATTTTTGAAAATACTATTTGGCCAAATTATTTTTTTAAGAAATTATTTTTATGTCCTATACACATGGCATGATCATTGGGAAAGGTTTTTGGATCAAGGAGAAGGAGTATAAGAGTTGGAGAATTTATTTGATTTTTAGAGCACTTGCAACAGCAGTCAAACATTCAATCAAAGCAAAGACAAAACACTCAAAAGTTTTTGTCAAACCACATTTTATCATGATTTATTAGCTTAAGTGTTGTGGCATGAAAAACAGGGTGTGACAGAAACAAACACACAAAAGAGAAGTTTATTTTGAAAATTAGAGATGGCACATGCCAAATTGCTTAGAACGGCAAAAGAATACCGCATATAGGTAGATATAGTGGAGTCATGTGGCAAAACTGGTTTAAAGGATTTTTGATGCACAAGTAGAGATCATACTTGGTACAAAATGAAGGCTAGCAAAAAGATTGAGAAGCGACCAACCAAGAAACGAATAATCTCATAAGCAAGCATTAAGCATAATTAACACCGAATAATGCACCACAAGTAGGATATAATTTTCATTGCATGATTATTGACTTTCGTGAATGCATAGGGAATCACAAACCTTAACACCAATATTCTTACTAGAGCACAATTACTCATCAACATAACTCACATATCACATCATCATATCTCAAAACTATTACTAAGAATCAAGTTTATCTTGTCCAATGATCTTCATGACATTTTTTTCTTTATCCTTCTTGGATATATTCACTTTGGGACTAATTTTCATGTGTTGCTTTTCATATGCTCAAACAAATATAAGTGAAGATCATGAGCATAACAAATTTTCTTTCTCTCGAAATAATTTAAGGGAAGCAAGAGAGAATTTCTTCAAAATTTTACTAACTCTCAAATAAATCTAAGTGAAGCAAGAGAGCATTTCATCAAAAATAACAAAGCACACCGTGCTCAAAAAGATATAAGTGAAGCACCAGAGCAAGTCCTAGCTCATAAAAGATTTAAGTGAAGCATAGAGAGCAAATCTAACAAGTCATGATATAATTTTGGCTCTCTCAGATAGGTGTGTCCAGCAAGGATTGATGACTTAAAACACAAAATAAAACAAGCTGTTGGATTACGGGTTCCGGCAAAACCCTTGAGGTTCGAACACTGGGGTGCGCACGAAGATCTCTCCTCCCCTAGCTCACGCTCTCACTACAATCTCAAAGCTCAGCACGTTGAACTCGCAGAACAAGGGACACAGGGTTTATACTAGTTCGGGCCACCGATGTGGTGTAATACCCTACTCCAGTGTGGTGTGGTGGATTGCCTCTTGGGATAAGGATGAACAGGTACAAGGGAAGAACAGCCTCCTGAGGAGAGGTGTCCTTAAGCTCGGAGAGCTTGTGTGGTTGAGGATGATCTGAATGGCCCAAGATCAGTTGCCTCCTACTGTGGTGGCTAGTCCTATTTATAGAGGCCCTGGTCCTCTTCCCAAATGTAGGCGAGAAGGGATCCAACAACGGCCAAATTTGAAGGGAGACAACTAGTACAAGTTATCCTGCCTAAAGGTGGTCTTCGCCTGTCAAAGGCTCTGGTGGTGACGCCGGCCTGGGCTTCACGGTGACCTCCATCCTGTCGTCCTGCTGGTCTTGGTCTTGTTGCACTGATATGGAAACCTTTGCCTGATGCCTTGGGACTCCTCGTCTGCGCTTGCCTCTTTAGCACCAAAGAGGAAACGAGTACGCTGCGCGCTCTGGCGCCTGCCTGGCGCCTGCCTGGCCTTGGTCGTCATGGCTTGCATCATAGGAACCTCGCGAGGTGCCCCTTGCCTTGATCTCTCTGCTCCTCGTGAGGCCGCCCCCGAGGAGGTCTTGCGTCGTCCGCCTCGCGAGGCTTGGCCCCTCGCGAGGGTCTTGAGTGTTCGCTGATGAAGATGGGCCATACAGGGCCGCTGGTGGAGCCATGCCATGGGCCGTAGGCAGGCAAGTCTGGGGACCCCCATTCCCAGGACGCTGACACAAGCAAGGACTCATATCTTACAAGACGCTCCAAGGAAAACACATATCATGTGACGAATAAAAATATAGCCTCGAGTTAAATCCCGATAATTGTTGGAAGAAAGCGGGGATGCCACGCGGGGGCATCCCCAAGCTTAGTTGGTTGCTTATTCTTGGATAATAGCTTGGGATTCCGGGGCATCCCCAAGCTTAGGCTCTTGCATCCTTCCTTCATCCATCGTAAGATAACCCAAAACTTGAAAACTTCAATCACACAAAACTCAACAAAACTTTCGTGAGATCCGTTAGTATAAGAAAGCAAACCACTACTGTAAGTGTTGTATCAAACCAATTCATATTTTGTTTTTGTATTATATCTACTGTATTCCAACTTTTCTATGGCAAAAACTCATCAAAGAAAACCATAGAGCCATCAAAATAAGCACACAACACAAACAAAACAGAATCTGTCAAAACAGAACAGTCTGTAGTAATCCGACTTTTGCGAATAATTCTAGAACTCCAAACATTCTACCAAATTAGAATGGCCAGGGTAATTTTTTTATTAATACTCTGCAAAACGAATCAGGGCAAAAGCTCTTTTCTGTGATCTATGAAAATTATTTTCATGACCACAAAGTTTCTGTCTTTTTAAGCAAGATCAAACAACTATCACCCAAGAAGATCCTAAAGGCTTCGCTTGGCACAAACACTAATTAAAACACAAAAAACACAATCATAACAGTAACATAATTGTGCTAACACTCAAAAACAGAAAGCAAAAAGCAAAAATAAATTTTATTCATTGGGTTGCCTCCCAACAAGCACTATAGTTTTATGCCCTTAGCTAGGCATAAAGCAAGGATCTAAGTCTTGTCATCTTTGTTCTTCTTAATTTTCTTGGGGGTATTTTCATCAGGAGGTTTTGTAAACACAACATAAATCATATTATCCATAGAAAATTTAGTATTCCTTAGTTGGTTGTCATCATAACCCCTTTGATTTCCCGCAACAATCCAAGAATAGTGTTGATTAACATCATCAAAAACTTGTTGGATTATTTCTAGAACGGGGACCTCCTTTTTAAGATTCTCATCAAAGATCTTATTATCCACAAGAAAATGCCTTAGTGCATAGTCACTATTGTAAAGAATTTCATCTATCACGGGTTTTTCATGATTCATACCATAAAAGTCAAAGATTTCCCTAGCTTCACGAATTATGTAGTCAAACTCGTTCGAGAGTGGCCAACTTTTTGGCTCTAGGATTCTTTATTTCGGGAAGCTCAAAAAACAATCTTTGCAAAGTAGGATGAGTGCAGATAAATTTGCTTTCAAGTTTCAGAACTAGTGTTGAAATAGCATCCGCATAAGATCTAGTAGTTTTAAGTATAGGAGCATCATCAAGACTCAGTTTTCCAACACAATTGAAGAATTCTTGGATACGTTATTTTCCCATGACGTTCCCTTGCCCCAAGATAAAAGTTTTAGCATCCAGATTGCCTGTACGTCCAATCTTAGGAGTCAGGCCATCATCTGTTGGTGCCATACCTAAGTCACTCATGATTGAAAGCAAAGAATAGATCTGACGAGAAAACAGCGAACGGAAAAGGGAAGCGAATAAAACGGCAATTTTTTGTGAAGTGGGGGAGAGGAAAACGAGAGGAAAATGGCAAATAATGTAAATTGCGAGGAGATGAGATTTGTGATTAGGAACTTGGTTATGTCGAAGATCCCCCCGGCAAAGGCGCCAGAAATTCCTTCTGATGTCGCTTGAAGCTACGTCGGTATTTCCCCAAAGAGGAAGGGATGATGTAGCACAACGGCGGTAGGTATTTCCCTCAGATATGAAACCAAGGTTATCGAACTAGTAGGAGAACCAAGCAACACAACGTAAACAACCCCTGCACACAAATAACAACACCTCGCAACCCGACGTGTTAAAGGAGTTGTCAATCCCTTTCAGGGTGCGGCGCCAGAAATTGCGTGTTGAGGGGAGAAAGTTGTAATGGATTGAATAAATAGATCGCAAATAAAATAAAGTGCAGCAAAGTATTTTTTTTGTATTTTTGGTTTAGTGGATCTGAATAAAAAGTGCAAATAAAATAGATCGCAAAGCAAATATATGAGAAAGAAGACCCGGGGGCCATAGGTTTCACTAGTCGCTTCTCTCGAGAAAGATAGCAAACGGTGGGTAGACAAATTACTGTTGGGCAATTGATAGAACCTCAAATAATTATGACGATATCCAGGCAATGATCATTACATAGGCATCACGTCCAAGATTAGTAGACCGACTCCTGCCTGCATCTACTACTAGTACTCCACACATCGACCGCTATCCAGCATGCATCTAGTGTATTAAGTTCATGGAAAAACGGAGTTATGCAATAAGAAGGATGACATGATGTAGACAAGATATGTTTATCTATGGCGGTAGATATAGATCCCATCTTTTTATCCTTAGTAGCAACGATACATACGTGTCGGTTCCCTTTGTGTCACTGGGATCAAACACCGTAAGATCGAACCCACTACCGGGCACCTCTTCCCATTGCAAGATAAATAGATCAAGTTGGCCAAACAAAACCCAAATATCGGAGAAGAAATAAGAGGATATAAGAGATCATGCATATAAGAGATCAAAGAAACTCAAATAACTTTCATGGATATAAAAAGATTTGACTCATCATAAACTCAAAGTTCATCAGATCCCAACAAACGCACCGCAAAAAGAGTTACATCATATGGATCTCCGAGAGACCATCATATTGAGAATTCAGCGACAGAGAGAGAGAGAGAGAGAGAGAGAGCCATCTAGCTACTAAGTACGGACCCAAAGGTCTACAAAGAACTACTCACGCATCATCAGAGAGGTACCAATGGAAGTGGTGAACCCCTCTGTGATGGTGTCTAGATTGGATCTGGTGGTTCTGGACTCTCCGGCGGCTGGATAAATATTTCATCGACGCTTCTAGGGTTCTGGTATTTTTGGGGTATTTATAGAGCAAAGAGGCGGTCCGGGGGGCACCCGAGGTGGGCACAACACACCAGGGCGCGCCTGGGCCTCCTGGCACGCCCTGGTGGGTTGTGCCCCCCTCGGGGCACCCCCCCTAGGTGAAACCAGGGCCCATTGCCTTCCTTCTCGCCCATAAAAAACCATCATGGATTTTCGTGGCATTTGGACTTCATCTGATATTGATTTCCTGCGATGTAAAAAACATGGAAAAAACATCAACTGGCACTTGGCACTATATCAATAGGTTAGTACCAAAAAATGATATAAAATGATTATAAAACATCCAAGATTGATAATAAAACAGCATGGAACAATAAAAAATTATAGATACGTTGGAGACGTATCACGCTCCGGCAGTGGCCGACCTTCGGCGCGTGAAGCAGCAGCCGGGCGAAACTTTGCACAAATACATCCAGCGCTTTATGAGCATTCTCCTCAAGATCCTGAAGGCGTCGGATGAGGCCATCATCTCGGCGTTCACTGATGGCGTCCGGGATGTCAAGATGAAGGAGGAGCTCGCCATCCACGAGGACCTATGTTCAGCCCTGGAGATGTTCAACTTGGCGACCAAGTGCGTAAGGGCCGAAGAAGGCCACCTCTCCCTCCTTGAGCTCCCGAGGCCCGAACCTGAAGACAAGAAGGCCAAGGCCAAGGAAGCAAACCATAAGGGCCCCGCCGTGCTGGCCGCGGAGCCCGAGATGAAGCGTGGTTGTGACCACAATGAGCCTCCCAGGGGCAATCGCCCGTTCTGCATCTCCCACAACGTCCACAGCCAGAACACCAACGACTGCGAAGAGCTCAGGGAAATCCAACACGGGGGCCTTGGCCACCGCCGTAAGCGCAGCAACCGCGGCTACGGCCATGGAGGAGGTCGCGGTGGAGGCCGCTGGGACAACCGCGACCCCCGCCAGGACTGGCGTGACCAACCCCACGAGGACCGCTACAAGGCCAGCCTCGTGACAGCCCATGGCGAGACCAGTCTCGTGAGGACCACCCTCAGGGCAACGCCGGCCTCCCTCAGCTGCCGCCGCCACCAAGGATAAATGATAACAACCGGCAAGATGATGGGGCTGGGGGCTTCCAAGAACCTCGCATGATCGCCTGCATCCTAGGTGGTGCTCAGGCTCCCGCCTCCCATCGCATCTTCAACCAGTTCTCTCACGAGGTGAACGCGACCCTCCCCAAGCTTGAGGCATCGCATCTCCTCAGGTGGTCCAAGCACGCCATCACCTTTGACTCCATGGACCAACTCAAGTGCTCATCCAGCGCTAGCACGCTCCCGATGCTCTGCACGCCAACCACAACAACGTCCTCGTCACCAAGACCCTCACCGACGGTGGCACGGGGCCCAATGTTCTCTTCGTCGAGACATTTGAGACGCCCCAGGTGCCCTATGACCATCTCCTGCCCACCAAGCCTTTCTCAAGAGTGACCGATGGCTCCACTGTTCCCCTGGGGCAGGTGCGCCTCCCAGCCACCTTCGGCAAGCACGACAACTACCACACCAAGCTCATCGACTTTGAAGTCGCCCACATCGGCCTCCCATACAATGCCATCCTCGGGTATCAGGCCCTCGCCAAGTTCATGGCAGCAACTCACCATGGTTACAACGTCCTCAAGATGCCAGGATGTGGCGGCATCATCACGGTCGCATGCGACGAGAAGGATGCGGTGTGCTCCCTCGAGCGCGCCTACCAGGCTACGGTGGTCGAGAACTATGACAACGAGGGTGCCATCATGCCTCCTGAGGCCATCCCCAAGAAGAAGAAGCAGCTCCTCCCCAAGGGCCATCAGGAGGCTAGGGCGCCTACCCATTGTGCCTCAGGCCTCGCGCCCACTGCTGGGGCACCTTTCCCTCTCGCATAGGAAGGCGCGCCCGGCACCCCCCTCAGGATCGGCTCGGGGGCTCTCGTCTGGAAGGCCTCTGACCTGACCGGCGTGACGAGGGAGGCATTTAGGTACCACGTGGAGGCGTGTTTTGATGCGCGCCTCTATGAGCAAGGCGCAAGGCGCCAGGCGCCAGGCGCGCAAGAGTTCATCACCAAGGCAATCAAAGAGCTTCGGGAGGCGCGAGCCATGCGTGGCGAGCGTCGCCCCGCATCACCGTGTGCAGCCCCGCCCCTGACGTGGGTGGAGAGCTACGTGTCTGCGTCAACATCCCAGGCCTCAACGGGGCTGCTTCGCAGAACCTCTTCTGACCATCCCGCGTCGGCCAGAGTGGGGGCTACCCCTGCAGCTACGTGTGCATACCGTTTGGCCTGCTGAACGTGGCCGCCTTGTACCAGTGCTTCATGCAGGGTGTTGTGGCGGCCCACGAGGCCAGGCTCCAGGTGGTCCTGACAGAGGAGGTGCCAGACCCTCGCGAGCTCCCCGGACCTCCTGAGCCTCCCGGGCCTCAGCAACCGGTCGGCTCGTGAGGAGCGATCTCTGCAGCGCGCATCTTTAGCTACCCCAACGCTTCTACAACGATGGTGCCAGGTGACTTTTTGGTTTGTTCAACTAAGGGCTCCCCTTGGGCTGCATCATCCTCAGGCTGTTGGGGCCCGCCCTTGCAGCTGCGTCATTTCGATTCATGTATTCAGGACCAGTTATGCCTGCTCGAGTTATTATGGTCATTAACATTGCGTCCGACGACCCGCCATCTTTGGAATTACCCTTGCGATCCCCACGTGTTGCTAACCCGCCTCTTGCTCATCCTGCGAGGGGGGCTGCCGGCACGGCGTCTGTGCTTGGGTCCATCCCTGCAGCGTTGATAAACCTAAGAGACCGATCTATGGCTCGCGGCCGGCCCCGTGCACGTCACCTCACTAGGTCCTTAGTGCCTTCGTCTTCTCACGGAAAGATCACAGGCAGAACAGCAAGCGCGGATGCCCTTTGGGTTTCATGACTAACTCACAGAAACCTCCGGAGGCAGGACCTTGAGCGGCTTCGCCAACACCTCACCACCTCAGAAGGATGCCACACCGCGTACCATGGGGCAGAACCTCTCCTAGGCACCCCCGCGGGGCAAGCCACTTCTTTCTCGTGCAAGTCGCTTGCACGTTAAAGGGCCCCCCTTGAGCACAGCGCCTCAGGAGCTCCTACTGGCTCTCGATCCCTCACCGCCTGGCCTTGACCATGGCATCATGACCTGGCATACCGGCGGCGGCTGTGCCCTACTCGAGGGCCAGGTCCCGAGAACGTAGAGCACCATGATGAGTGGGAGAAATGGGGCCGCGGAGCCCCGCGGAGGGGTACCACCAAGGGAAGGGCACATCCCAACGCTGGTAGTGCTCTCTTTTTGAAATAGAATGGACATCAGCGTTCTCACACGCCCTTCACATGGTTCGCCTTGATTTATTTCAGGACAAGAAGCTCGCCCTTGCAATGAGAAAACCACCGCAGGCTACAAGCTCACTAGGATAAGTCGCCTCACACGCACGGGCATCAACCTCATAGTCGGCATTTTGTTTCCTACGATTTCGCTCTGGCAAGGAAACTTCCCTCTTACTCCTTCGAGAGCTGCTTGCGTGCTAAAGGGGACCTCCCGAGCATCGCGCCTCGGGGGCTCTTACCGGACCTCGGGCCACTCACCTCCTGGCCTTGACGACGGCATCGTGACCTGGCATACCAGCGATGGTCGAAGCTTGCTTGGGGACTGGGTCCTATCGGCGTAGAGCACTAAGCTACCGCGAGAGTAAAAGGGGGGCCCGTGCCCAAGTGAGAGACGCAATCATGACATAAGTTGGGAACGCTAACATTAAGGCGCAAGCGTCACGATCTTTACACACCCCCGCGGGGCCCTTCATGATTTTCTGCCCAGGAATGCAACAAAAGGAAAAGACCTCCTGAGGACCATGACCCAGGCAGCGTCGCCCACAACGTTGTGACACCTGGTCGACGCCATTCCCTCCTAAGCCCGGGCACGGCGACGCGGCGGCTCATAGCAGTCGTCGTCGCTTGAGCTTGGTCTGAAGGAAGCGCCGCTGCTGCTGGAGAAATCACGGGCAAGGCCAAGGGTAAGTTCATCGCCAGGGCCTCGCCGGCCAGCAAAGGGATCGCCGCCCCGATCACCTCCCCTGGGGCAGCACTCCAGACGTCCGTCGTCCTCTCTAAAGACCATGAAGAAGAGCATCGACGCCCCGTCATACTCAAAGTGGAGGGCGTGACTCCCCTCCGAGTTGCAGGCGTGGGCGATCGCCCCCTATCCCCGGGTCATGAAGAAGTTGCCGGGGATGACAACCTCAACCTCCACCTGTGAAGCTTGGCTGCAGCAGCCGTCATGCTGCAGCCACAACTCGACGGGCCCCCTCGACAGTATCTCCCCCGCCAGGGACCACGGGAGCCGGATCCATGTGCGTGGCGGCATCGCCACCCACACCACGAACTCATGGGTCGTACATGACGCCGGCATGGGCCTGCTGGCAAGATGGTCGTGCAGCCATCACTTATTCTCCTACCCGGCTTCGTCCTCCACGACTTCTGTGACTACTCCCGCCAGCGGGGCCTTGTGTGCGGATGTTTGCGCTGACGGGGAATCGCGGCGGGGCACGCTTGCACCAGGGTTGGATAGCTGTCAGCACTGCGGTGACCTTGCGGGGCGACCGCGTCTTGTCTTCGGCGGGAGCAACTCCGGTTCCACCCGTGGGGCCTTGCCCTTGTACTTGGTGAAAACCCTCCTCACGAGCGCCATAGATGCTTCGGCAAGATGGTAAGACGACATAGACGAAAAGGGGCGAGCAGCGAGAAGATGAAGATGGGCTGGGGGCTCCGCTCCCTTCCCCGTTTATAGGTGGAGGTAGGCTAACCAGCGGTCTCCCATGTTCCAACCAATGATGGCCCCGCTGCATGCGCCAGGCAGTTGTCAAGTCGGGCAGTTGTCGAGGCTGCATGGGGAGCAGAGACGCCCATGTCCTGTCAGGCGCCACGCGCCAGCCTGGCCCGCAGGTGATTGGAGCCCACGGTGCTTCGCCCTTGCCCTTTGGCTTCGCCTCGAATCCAAGCCCGAGAGCGCCTTGGCCCCCTGGGGCTACTGTCGGCGTTCTGGGAACCAGGGTACCCAGACTTGCCTACTTGCGGTCCATGGCGTGGCTCCTTCAATGGCCTACGGCCCATCTGCAAGACCTCCAAGACAAGACCCTTGTAAGGGGCCGAGCCTCCCAAGGGGGACGACACCAAGACCTCCCAAGGTAACAGCCTCCCCAGGCGGCCTCCCAAGGAGCGGAGATTTCTATGCAGACACCTAGCCTCATGAGGCTGCCATGACGCAAGCCATGACGACCAAGGCAGGCAGGCGCCAGCGGGCGCAGAGGAGGCAGTTTCCTCTTTGGCGCTAAGGAGGCAAGGACAGGCGTGGGTTCCTGAGGAATCTGGCAAAGGTTTCCATTTCGGTGCAACAAGACCGAGACCACCAGCACGGCAGGATGGATGTCATCACCGAGCCCACCCCCGCATCACGACCAGAAGCTTTGCAGACAAAGACCACCTTTTGTCAGGATAAGATGTACTACTTGTCCCCTTTCAAATTTTCCACTGTGGAATCCCTTCCCACCTAAGTTTTGGGGGAAGACGACCAGGGCCACTATAAATATGGGTTAGGCACCACCTTAGAAGAGGTCGACCCATTCCTCACCCTTGAACCTTGTGAGGTTGTTCATCCTTTGTACCAGTTCATCCTCAGCCCCTCATGAGGCCAATCCACCTCAAAGTAGGAGTAGTGTCTTACACCGCAAGGTGGCCTGAACCTGGGTAAATTGTCGTGTTCACCTTCTTCCTTGCTTACGCGAATCAGGCTAGGCTGTGGGGCGACGAGTTGGTAGGCTGGAGAGGTTGAGTTCATCACACACGCCCAAGAGTTCAAACGGGTGATCGCCCCCATCCCAGGTTCATGAAGACGTCGCCGGGGACGACAACCTTAACCTCCGCCTGCGAAGCTTGGCTGCAGCAGCCGTCATGCTGCAGCCATAACTCGACGGGCCCCCTCAATGGTATCTCCCCCGCCCGAGACTGCGGGAGCCGGATCCATGTGCGCGGCGGCATCACCGCCCACACCACGAACTCGTAGGTCGTGCCACCGGCATGGGCCTCTGGGCAAGGTGGTCGCACAACCATCGCTTGTTCTCCTTCCCGGCTTCATCCTCCGCGACTACCACGGCAGCTCCCGTGAGCGGGGCCCTACGCACGAACGTTCGCGCTGACGGGGAAACCCGGCGGGGCACGTTCGCACCAGGGTTGGACAGCTGTGGGCGCTGCGGTGACCTTGCGGGGGAACCGCGTCTTTTCTTCGGCAGGAGCACCTCCGGTTCCAACCGTGGGGCCTTGCCCTTCTCCTCGATGGAAAACCTCCTCACCGGCACCATAGATGCTTCGGCAAGATGGCGGGACGATAGAGACGAAGAAGGGGCGAGCAACGAGAAGATGAAGTTGGGCTGGGGGCTCTGCCCCCTTTCCCCAATTATAGGCGGAGGTAGGCTAACCGGCGGCTGGTTCGTCTCCAACGTATCTATAATTTATGAAGTATTCATGCCATGTTAACAATAATTTTATATGATTTGATTAGAACTAACCTGGACTGGCTCTGTTTTCAGCAGAACTACCGTGGTGTCATTTTTTGTGCAGAAATAAAAGTTCTCGGAACGAGCTGAAAATTTACGGAGAATATTTTTGGAAAATATAAAAAATACTGGAACGAAAAGATATCGGAGAGGAGTCACGAGGCATCCACAAGGGTGGGGGCGGCCCCCAGGGCGCACCCTCCTACCTTGTCATCGCCTCGTGTGCCCCCTTGACTTGTCCCAGACGCCAACACCTCCTATAAATCCCAAAAACCTCAGAAATGAACCCAGATCGGGAGTTCTGCTTCCGCAAGCCTCTATAGCCAGGAAAAACCAATCGGGAGCCTGTTCCACCCTGTCGGAGGGGGAAACCTTCACCGGTGGCCATCTTCATCATCCCAGGGGTCTCCATGACATGGAGGGAGTAGTTCACCTTGCCGTGACTATTATGGATTTGAGAACACTTGTTGTATGTCTTGCATGGGATACCCGTGGTGACAATGGGGTATTCTATTGATTCACTTGATGTATGTTTTGGCACTCAACTCACGGATTCCCGAGGTGACATTGGGGTAATATATGCATAGGGGTTGATGCACGTTTTCGTTCTTGTTTCTCCGGTAGGAATCTTGGGGCACTCTTTGAGGTTCTTTATGTTGGATTGAATATTATGAATCTGAAGTTGTTTGATGGATATGTTGGAAATATGCCCTAGAGGCAATAATAAAATGGTTATTATTGTATTTCCTTGTTCATGATAATTGTCTGTTGTTCATGCTATAATTGTATTAACTCAAAACCGTAATACATGTGTGAATACATAGACCACAACATGTCCCTAGTAAGCCTCTAGTTGACTAGCTCGTTGATCAATAGATGGTTATGGTTTCCTGACCATGGACATTGGATGTCATTGATAACGGGATCACATCATTAGGAGAATGATGTGATGGACAAGACCCAATCCTAAGCATAGCACAAGATCGTGTAGTTCATTTGCTAGAGCTTTTCTAATGTCAAGTATCATTTCCTTAGACCATGAGATTGTGCAACTCCCGGATACCGTAGGAATGCTTTGGGTGTACCAAACGTCACAACGTAACTGGGTGGCTATAAAGGTGCACTACAGGTATCTCCGAAATTGTCTGTTGGGTTGGCACGAATCGAGACTGGGATTTGTCACTCCGTATGACGGAGAGGTATCTCTGGGCCCACTCGGAAATGCATCATCATAATGAGCTCAATGTGCCCAAGTGTTTGGTCACGGGATCATGCATTACGGTACGAGTAAAGTGACTTCCCGGTAACGAGATTGAACAAGGTATTGGGATACCGACGATCGAATCTCGGGCAAGTAACGTACCGATTGACAAAGGGAATTGTATACGGGATTGATTGAATCCTCAACATCGTGGTTCATCCAATGAGATCATCGTGGAACATGTGGGAGCCAACATGGGTATCCAGATCCCGCTGTTGGTTATTGACCGGAGAGTCGTCTCGGTCATGTCTGCATGTCTCCCGAACCCGTAGGCTCTACACACTTAAGGTTCGGTGACGCTAGGGTTGTAGAGATATTAGTATGCGGAAATCCGAAAGTCGTTCGGAGTCCCGGATGAGATCCCGGACATCACGAGGAGTTCCGAAATGGTCTGGAGGTAAAGATTTATATATGGGAAGTCCTATTTTGGCCACCGAAAAATGTTCGGGATTTTTCGGTATTGTACCGGGAAGGTTCTAGAAGGTTCCGAAGTGGGGCCCACCTGCATGGGGGGACCCACATGAACGTGGGTAGTGGGGGCAAGGCCCCACACCCCTGGTCAAGGCGCACCAAGATCCCACCTTAGAAGGAATAAGATCATATCCCGAAGGGATAAGATCAAGATCCATAAAAAAGGGGGATAACAATCGGTGGGGAAGGGAAATGATGGGATTTCTTTCCCCCACCTTTGCCAACGCCCCAATGGGCTTGGAGGGCAACAAACCAGCCCCCTCCACCCCTATATATAGTGGGGAGGCGCATGGGAGCAGCACCCCAAGCCCTGGCGCCTCCCTCCCTCCCGTGACACCTCTTCCTCCCCGCTTGCGCTTGGCGAAGCCCTGCCGGGATCCTGCTACTTCCACCACCACGCCATCGTGCTCCTGGATCTCCATCAGCTTCTCCTCCCCCCTTGCTGGATCAAGAAGGAGGAGACGTCCCCGCTCCGTACGTGTGTTGAACGTGGAGGTGCCGTCCGTTCGGCGCTAGGATCATCGGTGATTTGGATCACGACGAGTACGACTCCATCAACCCCGTTCTCTTGAATGCTTCTGCTCGCGATCTACAAGGGTATGTAGATGCACTCCTCCCCTCTCGTTGCTAGCATCTCCTAGATTGATCTTGGTGCACGTAGGAAAATTTTGAATTTCTGCTACGTTCCCCAACAGTGGCATCATGAGCCAGGTCTATGCGTAGATTCTATGCATGAGTAGAACACAAAGTAGTTGTGGGTGATGATTTGTTCAATTTGCTTGCCGTTACTAGTCTTATCTTGATTCGGCGGCATTGTGGGATGAAGCGGCCCGGACCGACCTTACACGTACTCTTACGTGAGACAGGTTCCACCGACTGACATGCACTTGATGCATAAAGTGGCTAGCGGGTGTCTGTCTCTCCCACTTTAGTTGGATCAGATTCGATGAAAAGGGTCCTTATGAAGGGTAAATAGCAATTGGCATATCACCGTTGTGGCTTTTGCGTAGGTAAGAAACGTTCTTGCTAGAAACCCATAGCAGCCACGTAAAACATGCAACAACAATTAGAAGACGTCTAACTTGTTTTTGCAGGGTATGCTATGTGATGTGATATGGCCAAAAGGATGTGATGAATTATATATGTGATGTATGAGATTGATCATGTTCTTGTAATAGGAATCACGACTTGCATGTTGATGAGTATGACAACCGGCAGGAGCCATAGGAGTTGTCTTAATTTATTGTAGGACCTGCGTGTCAATGAAAATGCCATGTAATTACTTTACTTTATTGCTAACCGTTAGCCATAGTAGTAGAAGTAATAGTTGGCGAGACAACTTCATGAAGACACGATGATGGAGATCATGATGACGGAGATCATGGTGTCATGCTGGTGACGAAGGTGATCATGCCACGCCTCGAAGATGGAGATCAAAGGCGCAAGATGATATTGGCCATATCATGTCACTTTATGATTTGCATGTGATGTTTGTCATGTTTACATCTTATTTGCTTAGAATGACGGTAGCATAAATAAGATGATCCCTCACTAAAATTTCAAGAGATGTGTTCCCCCTAACTGTGCACCGTTGCGAAGGTTCGTTGTTTCGAAGCACCACGTGATGATCGGGTGTGATAGATTCTAACGTTCGCATACAACGGGTGTTGACGAGCCTAGCATGTACAGACATGGCCTCGGAACACAAGCAAAACACTTAGGTTGACTTGACGAGCCTAGCATGTACAGACATGGCCTCGGAACACAAGAGACCGAAAGGTCGAACATGAGTTGTATAGTAGATACGATCAACATGGAGATGTTCACCGATGATGACTAGTCCGTCTCACGTGATGATCGGACACGTCCTAGTCGATTCGGATCATGTATCACTTAGATGACTAGAGGGATGTCTATCTAAGTGGGAGTTCATTAAATAATCAGATGAACTTAATTATCATGAACATAGTCAAAAGGTCTTTGCAAATAATGTCGTAGCTTACGCTTTAGTTCTACTAAGATATGTTCCTAGAGAAAATTTAGTTAAAAGTTGATAGTAGCAATTATGCGGACTGGGTCCGTAAACTGAGGATTGTCCTCATTGCTGCACAGAAGGCTTATGTCCTTAATGCACCGCTCGGTGTGCTGAACCTCGAGCGTCGTTTGTGGATGTTGCGAACATCTGACATACACGTTTTGATGACTACGTGATAGTTCAATGCGTAATGTTGAACGGTTTAAAATTGTGGCACAAAAGACGGTTTTGAAACGTCGCAGAACATATGAGATGTTCCAAAGACTGAAATTGGGATTTCAGACTAGTGCCCACGTCAAGAGGTATGAGACCTCTGACAAGTTCTTAAGCCTGCAAAGTAAGGGAGAAAAGCTCAATCATTGAGCATGTGCTCAGATTGTCTGAGTACTACAATCACTTGAATCGAGTGGGAGTTAATCTTCCAGATGAGATAGTGATGGTTCTCCATAGTCACTGCCACCAAGCTATTAGAGCTTCGTGATGAACTATAACATATCAGGGATAGACATGATGATCCTTGAGCAACTCGCGATGTTTGACACCGCGAAAGTAGAAATCAAGTAGGAGCATCAATTGTTGATGGTTAGTAAAACCACTAGTTTCTAGAAGGGCAAGGGCAAGAAGGGATACTTCATGAAACGGCAAATCAGTTGCTGCTCTAGTGAAGAAACCCAAGGTTGAACCCAAACCCGAGACTAAGTGCTTCTGAAATGAGGGGAACGGTCACTGAAGCAGAACTACCCTAGATACTTCGTAGATGAGAAGGCTGGCAAGGTCGACAGAAGTATATTGGATATACCTTATATTAATGTGTACTTTACTAGTACTCCTAGTAGCACCAAGGTATTAGATACTGGTTCGGTTGCTAAGTGTTAGTAACCCGAAATAAAAGCTGCGGAATAAACGGAGACTAGCTAAAGGTGAGATGACAATATGTGTTGGAAGTGTTTCCAAGGTTGATGTGATCAAGCATCGCATGCTCCCTCTACCATCGAGATTGGGGTTAAACCTGAATAATTGTTATTTGGTGTTTGCGTTGAGCATAGACATGATTGGATTATGTTTATCGCAATACGGTTATTCATTAAAGGAGAATAATGGTTACTCTGTCTATTTGAATAATACCTTCAATGGTCTTGCACCTAAAATGAATGGTTTATTGAATCTCGATCGTAGTCATACACATGTTCATGCCAAAAGATATAAGATAGTAATGATAGTACCACATACTTGTGGCACTGCCACTTGAGTCATATTGGTATAAAACGCATGAAGAAGCTCCATGTTGATGGATCTTTGGACTCACTCGTTTTTGAAAAGATTGGGACATGCGAACCATGTCTATTAGTATATATGCATGAAGAAAGTCCATACAGATGGATCATTTGGAATCACTTGATTTTGAATCACTTGAGACATGCAAATCATACCACATGGGCAAGATGACTGAAAGGCCTCATTTTCAGTAAGATGGAACAAGAGAGCAACTTGTTGGAAGTAATACATTTGATGTGTGCAGTCCAATGAGTGCTGAGGCACGCAGTGGATATCGTTATGTTCTTACTTCACAGATGATTTGAGTAGATGCTGAGAATATTTACTTGATGAAACACAAGTCTGAATTATTGAAAGGTTCAAGTAATTTCAGAGTGAAGTTGAAGATTGTCGTGACAAGAGGATAAAATGTCTGTGATATGATCATAGAGATGAATATCTGAGTTACGAGTTTGGCACACAATTAAGAAATTGTGGAAATTGTTTCACGACTAATACCGCCTGGAACACCATATTGTGATGGTGTGTCCGAACATCATAACTGCACCCTATTGGATATGGTGCATACCATGATGTCTCTTATCAAATTACAACTATCGTTTATGGGTTAGGCATTAGAGACAACCGCATTCACTTTAAATAGGGCACCACGCAATTCCGTTGAGATGACACCGTATGAACTATGGTTTAGAGAAACCTAAGCTGTCGTCTCTTAAAAGTTTGGGGCTGCGACGCTTATGTGAAAAAGTTTCAGGCTGATAAGCTCAAACCCAAAGCGGATAAATGCATCTTCATAGAATACCCAAAACAGTTGGGTATACCTCCTATTTCAGATCTGGAAGCAAAAGTGATTGTTTCTAGAAACGGGTCCTTTCTCGAGGAAAAGTTTCTCTCGAAAGAATTGAGTGGGAGGATGGTGGAGACTTGATGAGGTCATTGAACCGTCACTTCAACTAATGTGTAGCAGGGCACAGGAAGTTGTTCCTGTGGCACCTACACCAATTGAAGTGGAAGCTTATGATAGTGATCATGAAACTTCAGATCAAGTCACTACCAAACCTCATAGGACGACAAGGATGCGTACTACTTCAGAGTGGTACGTAATCCTGTCTTGGAAGTCATGTTGCTAGACAACAATGAACCTATGAGCTATGGAGAAGCGATGGTGGGCCCGGATTCCGACGAATGGCTTGAGGCCATAAAATCCGAGAGGATCCATGTATGAAAACAAAGTATAGACTTTGAAAGAACTACTTGATGGTCGTAAGGCTGTTGGGTACAGATGGATTTTAAAGGGAAGACAGACAATGATGGTAAGTGTCACCATTAAGAAAGCTCGACTTGTCGTTAAGATGTTTTCCGGCAAGTTCAAGGAGTTAACTGCGATGAGACTTTCTCACTCGTAGCGATGCTAAGAGTCTGTTAGAATTATATTAGCAGTTACTGCATTATTTATGAAATCTTGCAGATAGGATGTCAAAACATTGTTTCCTCGACGATTTTCTTGAGGAAAGGTTGTATGTGATACAACCAGAAGGTTTTGTCAATCCTGAAAGATGCTAACAAGTATGCAAAGCTCCAGCAATCCTTCTATGGATTGGAGTAAGCATCTCGGAGTTGGAATGAACGCTTTGATGAGATGATCAAAGATTTTGGGTTTATACAAGGTTCATGAGAAACTTGTATTTCCAAAGAAGTGAGTGGGAGCACTATAGAATTTTTGATGAGTATATGTTGTTAACATATTGTTGATCAGAAATGATGTAGAATTTCTGGAAAGCATCCAGGGTTATTTGAAAAGTGTTTTTAATGGAAAACCTGGATTAAGCTACTTGAACATTGAGCATCAAGATCTATAAGGATAGATCAAAAACGCTTAATAGTACTTTCAAATGAATACATACCGTGACAAGATTTTGAAGGAGTTCAAAATAGATCAACAAAGAAGGAGTTCTTGGCTGTGTTACAAGGTGTGAGTATTGAGTAAGACTCAAGACCTGACCACAGCAGAAGAGAGAGAAAGGACGAAGGTCGTCCCCTATGCTTTAGACGTAGGCTCTACAGTATGCTATGCTGTGTACCGCACCTGAAGTATGCCTTGCCATGAGTTAGTCAAGGGGTACAATAGTGATCCGAGAATGGATCACATGACAGCGGTCGAACTTATCCTTAGTATCTAGTGGACTAAGGAATTTTCTCGATTATGGAGGTGGTAAAACAGTTCGTCGTAAAGGGTTACGTCGATGCAAACTTTGACACTAATCCGGATGACTCTGAGTAGTAAACCGGATTCGTATAGTAGAACAGTTATTTGGAATAGCTCCAAGTAGCGCGTGGTAGCTACATCTACAAGATGACATAGAGATTTGTAAAGCACACACGGATCTGAATGTTGCAGACCCGTTGACTAAAAACCTCTCTCGTAAGCATAACATGATCAAACCCTAGAACTCATTGAGTGTTAATCACATGGTGATGTGGACTAGATTATTGACTCTAGTGAACTTTGAGTGTTAATCACATGGTGATGTGAACTAGATTATTGACTCTAGTGCAAGTGGGAGACTGTTGGAAATATGCCCTAGAGGCAATAATAAAATGGTTATTATTGTATTTCCTTGTTCATGATAATTGTCTGTTGTTCATGCTATAATTGTATTATCTAGAAACCGTAATACATGTGTGAATACATAGACCACAACATGTCCCTAGTAAGCCTCTAGTTGACTAGCTCGTTGATCAATAGATGGTTATGGTTTCCTGACCATGGACATTGGATGTCATTGATAACGGGATCACATCATTAGGAGAATGATGTGATGGACAAGACCCAATCCTAAGCATAGCACAAGATCGTGTAGTTCATTTGCTAGAGCTTTTCTAATGTCAAGTATCATTTCCTTAGACCATGAGATTGTGCAACTCCCGGATACCGTAGGAATGCTTTGGGTGTACCAAACGTCACAACGTAACTGGGTGACTATAAAGGTGCACTACAGGTATCTCCGAAAGTGTCTGTTGGGTTGGCACGAATTGAGACTGGGATTTGTCACTCCGTATGACGGAGAGGTATCTCTGGGCCCACTCGGTAATGCATCATCATAATGAGCTCAATGTGACCAAGTGTTTGGTCACGGGATCATGCATTACGGTACGAGTAAAGTGACTTCCCGGTAACGAGATTGAACAAGGTATTGGGATACCGATGATCGAATCTCGGGCAAGTAACGTACCGATTGACAAAGGGAATTGTATACGGGATTGATTGAATCCTCGACATCGTGGTTCATCCGATGAGATCATCATGGAACATGTGGGAGCCAACATGGGTATCCAGATCCCGTTGTTGGTTATTGACCGGAGAGTCGTCTCGGTCATGTCTGCATGTCGCCCGAACCCGTAGGGTCTACACACTTAAGGTTCGGTGACGCTAGGGTTGTAGAGATATTAGTATGCAGAAATCCGAAAGTCGTTCGGAGTCCCGGATGAGATCCCGGACGTCACAAGGAGTTCCGGAATGGTCCGGAGGTAAAGATTTATATATGGGAAGTCCTATTTTGGCCACCGAAAAATGTTCGGGATTTTTCGGTATTGTACCGGGAAGGTTCTAGAAGGTTCCGAAGTGGGGCCCACCTGCATGGGGGGACCCACATGAACGTGGGTAGTGGGGGCAAGGCCCCACACCCCTGGTCAAGGCGCACCAAGATCCCACCTTAGAAGGAATAAGATCATATCCCGAAGGGATAAGATCAAGATCCCTAAAAAAGGGGGATAACAATCGGTGGGGAAGGGAAATGATGGGATTTCTTTCCCCCACCTTTGCCAACGCCCCAATGGACTTGGAGGGCAAGAAACCAGCCCCCTCCACCCCTATATATAGTGGGGAGGCGCATGGGGGAAGCACCCCAAGCCATGGCGCGTCCCTCCCTCCCGTGACACCTCTTCCTCCCCGCTTGCGCTTGGCGAAGCCCTGCCGGGATCCCGCTACTTCCACCACCACGCCGTTGTGCTGCTGGATCTCCATCAACTTCTCCTCCCCCCTTGCTGGATCAAGAAGGAGGAGACGTCCCCGCTCCGTACGTGTGTTGAACGCGGAGGTGCCGTCCGTTCGGCGCTAGGATCATCGGTGATTTGGATCACGACGAGTACGACTCCATCAACCCCGTTCTCTTGAACGCTTCCGCTCGCGATCTACAAGGGTATGTAGATGCACTCCTCCCCTCTTGTTGCTAGCATCTCCTAGATTGATCTTGATGACACGTAGGAAAATTTTGAATTTCTGCTACGTTCCCCAACAAGATATCGTATAATTGACCCACAGATACTTGTGGTGACATTGGAGTATCTAGCTGATATTAGGTTTGATTGATGTGTGTCATATGGTGTTATTTTACTACGAAATCTCGGGCTGTTTGTGACACTTATAGGAATAGCTGAATGGATTGATCGGAAAGAATAACTTTGAGGTGGTTTCGTACCCTACAAGCAATTTCTTCTTATGTTCTCCATGATAGGAACTTTGGAGTGACTTTTGTCGCACGTTGAGGGATTGACATATGATCTAATTATGTTATCATTGTTGAGAGAACTTGCACTATTGAAAGTATGAACCCTAGGCCTTGTTTTCAAGCATTGTAATACTGTTTTCGCTCACTTTTGTTACTAGTTATCTTGTTGTTTTTATATTTTCAGATTACAAAAACCTATATCTACTATCCATATTACACTTCTATTACCATCACTTCGCCGAACTAGTGCGCCCATACAATTTACCATTGTATTGGGTGTGTTGGCGAAACAAGAGACTCTTTGTTATTTGGTTGCAGGGTTGTTTGAGAGAGACCATCTTCATCCTATGCCTCCCACGGATTGTTAAACCTTAGGTCATCCACTTGAGGGAAATTTTCTACTGTCCTACAAAAACTCTACACTTGGAGGCCCAACAATGTCTACAAGGATAAAGTTGCATAGCAGACGTCAGCGATCTCCCACGTTCCAAGCAACGAAGGCCCCGCTGCATGCGTCAGGCAGTTGTCAAGTCAGGCAGTTGCCGAGGCTGCATGGGGAAGCGGACACGCCCACGTCCCGTCAAGCGCCACGCGTCAGCCTGGCCGGCAAGCGATTGGGGCTCGTGGCGCTTCGCCCTTGCCCTTTGGCTTCGCCTCGAAGCCAAGCCCGAGCTCGCCTTGGGCCTAGGGGCTACTGTCGGCGTTCAGGGAACCAGGGTACCCAGACTTGCCTGCTTGCGGTCCATGGCTTGCCTCCTTCAACGTCCTGGTACGGCCCATCTGCAAGATCGCCAAGACAAGACCCTTGCAAGGGGCCAAGCCTCGCGAGGGGGACGACACCAAGACCTCCCGAGGGAACGGCCTCCCCAGGCGGCCTCCCGAGGAGCAGAGATTTCTATGCAGGCACCTAGCCTCACAAGGCTGCCATGACGCAAGCCATGACGACCAAGGCAGGCGGGCGCCAGCGGGCGGAGAGGAGGCAGTTTCCTCTTTGGTTCTAAGGAGGCAAGGACAGGCGTGGGTTCCCGATGAATCTGGCAAAGGTTTCCATTCCAGTGCAACAAGACCGAGACCACCAGCACGGTAGGACGGATGTCATCACCAAGCCCACCGCGGCGTCACGACCAGAAGCTTTCCAACCAAGACCACCTTTCGTCAGGATAAGATGTACTACTTGTCCCCTTTCAAATTGGCCATTGTGGAATCCCTTCCGCCTAAGTTTTGGGGGAAGAGGACCAAGGCCACTATAAATATAGGTTAGCCACCACTGTAGAAGAGGTCGACCCATTCCTCACCCCTGAACCTCTTGAGGTTGCTCATCCTTTGTACCAGTATATCCTCAGCCCCTCGTGAGGCTAATCCACCACAAAGCAGGAGTAGGGTCTTACACCGCAAGGTGGCCTGAACCTGGGCAAACTGCCGTGTTCATCTTCTTCCTTGCTCACACAAATCAGGCTAGGTTGTGGGGCGATAAGTTGGTAGGCTGGAGAGGTTGTGTTCTTCGCACTGATGACCCACAAGTATAGGGGATCTATCGTAGTCCTTTCTATAAGTAAGAGTGTCGAACCCAACGACGAGCAGAAGGAAATGACAAGTGGTTTTCAGCAAGGTATTCTCTGCAAGCACTAAAATTATCGGTAACAGATAGTTTTGTGATAAGATAAATCGTAACGGGTAACATGTAAATAAAGTAACTAAGGTGCAGCAAGGTGGCCCAATCCTTTTTGTATCAAAGGACAAGTCTGGACGAACTCTTATATAAAGCAAAGCGCTCCGGAGGACACATGGGAATTGTTGTCAAGCTAGTTTTCATCATGCTCATATGATTCGCGTTCGTTACTTTGATAATTTGATATGTGGGTGGACCGGTGCTTGGGTGCTGCCCTTCCTTGGACAAGCCTACCACTTATCATTAACCCCTCTCGCAAGCATCCTCAACTACGAAAGAAGTATTAAGGTAAACCAAACCATAGCATGAAACATATGGATCCAAATCAGCCCCTTACGAAGCAATGCATAAACTAGGGTTTAAGCTTCTGTCACTCTAGCAACCCATCCTCTACTTATTACTTCCCAATGTCTTCCCCTAGGCCCAAATCATGGTGAAGTGTCATGTAGTCGACATTCACATAACACCACTAGAGGAGAGACAACATACATCTCATCAAAATATCGAACGAATACCAAATTCACATGACTACTAATAGCAAGACTTCTCCCATGTCCTCAAGAATAAACGTAACTACTCACAAAGCATATTAATAATCAAGATCAGAGGAGTATTAATTATCATTAAGGATCTGAACATATGATCTTCCACCGAATAAACCAACTAGCATTAACTACAAGGAGTAATCAACACTACTAGCAACCCATAGGTACTAATATGTGGTTTTGGGACCAAGATCGAATACAAGAGATGAACTAGGGATTGAGAAGAGATGGTGCTGGTGAAGATGTTGATGGATATTGACCCTCCCTCGCTGAGAGGATCGATGGTGATGACGATGGCGATGATTTCCCCTCCCGGAGGGATGGTTCCCCGGCAGAACAGCTCCGCCGGAGCCCTAGATTGGTTCTGCCCAGGTTCCGCCTCGAGATGGCGGCGTTTCATCCTGAAAGCTTCCTTATCATTTTTCTTAGAGTAAAAGACACCATATAGCAGAAGATGGGCACCGGAGGCCTGCTAGGGGGCCCATAAGGTCGGGGGCGCGCTCAAGGGATAGGGCGCGCCCTCCACCCATGTGGCTGGCTGGTGGCCCCCCTCTGGTTCTTTCTTCGCTGAATATTTTTTATATATTCCAAAAATAATCTCCCTGAAGTTTCAGGACTTTTGGAGTTGTGCAGAATATGTCTCCAATATTTGCTCCTTTTCTAGTCCAGAATTCCAGCTGTCGGCATTCTCCCTCTTCATGTAAACCTTGTAAAATAAGAGAGAATAGGCATAAGTATTTTGATATAATGTGTAATAACAGCCCATAATGCAATAAATATCAATATAAAAGCATGATGCAAAATCTACGTATCAACTCCCCCAAGCTTAGACCTCGCTTGTCCTCAAGCGAAAGCCGATATCGATAAATATGTCCACATGTTTAGAGATAGAGGTGTCGATAAAAATAAAATACGGACATGAGGGCATCATGATCATCTTTAGAACAGCAACATATAATGCCATATAGTTTCTTATGATAAAGTAACAATTCATTCACAAGGCAAAGTACGGATCAGGAACTTCATTCAAAACTAACAAACTATGATCTCAATCATTGAAGCAATTGCAATTTATCATAACATCGGAAAGAGTCAATATAAGAGCTTTTCAGCAAGTCCACATACTCAAATATCATATAATCATTCACAATTGCTAACACTCACGTGATACTTATGGGTACAAAGTTTTCATCGGACACAGAGAAAGATAGGGGCTTATAGTTTTGCCTCCCAACTTCTTACCTCAAGGGTAATGTCAACAATAATACTTTATGAAAACCTACATCCGAGTGGATATATATATATCCAGATCTTTCCAAAACATAGAGCTTGCCAAAGAAAAAAGTGTAAAAAGGAGAGGTGATGATCACCATGACTCTTGTATAAGGGTAGGAGATAAAAATAAAGGATAGGCCCTTCGCAGAGGGAAGCACAGGTTGTCATGCGCTTTTATGGTTGGATGCACAAAATCTTAATGCAAAAGAACGTCACTTTATATTGCCACTTGTGATAAAGACCTTTATTATGCAGTCCGTCGCTTTTATTTCTTCTATATCACAAGTTAGTATAAAGCTTATTTTCTTCACACTAATAGATCATGCATATTTAAAGAGCAATTTTTATTGCTTGCACCGATGACAACTTACTTGAAGGATCTTACTCAATCCATAGGTAGGTATGATGGACTCTCATGGCAAAACTGGGTTTAGGGATGTTTGGAAGCACAAGTAGTATCTCTACTTGGTGCAAAGAATTTGGCTAGCATGAGAGGGAAAGGCAAGCTCAACATGTTGGATGATCCATGACAATATAACTTCTATTTCGATATAAGCAAACATAACCTATTATGTTGTCTTCCTTGTCCAACATCAACCTCTTAGCATGTCATATTTTAATGAGTGCTCACAATCATAAAAGATGTCCAAGATAGTATATTTATATGTGAAGCCTCTCTTTCTTTATTACTTCCTATTAATTGCAACAATTACCAAAACTGAGTTTGTCAACTCTCAACAACTTTTATTCATCATACTCTTTATATGTTAAGTCATTACACTCCATAAGATCAATATATGATCTTTTTATTTTTATTTTATTCTTTCTTTTATTTAATTCCCTCAAGATCATAGCAAGAAATCAAAGCCCTTTTACTCAAAACTACTCTTTATTATATATCTCACGCGCTCGATTACATAGAGGGAACATAAAGCAAAACTCAAAGCTAGATCATACTAAAAACTTTATTCTAATAGATAAAGATATAACCAAAAGGATCGAACTAAGAAAAACAATAAAGATAAAGATGTGATGGTGATACGGTACCGGAGCACCTCCCCCAAGCTTGGCAGTTGCCAAGGGGAGTGCCCATACCCATGTATTTAGATCTCTTTCTTCGGAGGTGGTGATGATGGAGTTGTTGATGAGTCGTGTCACACATCGAGCGTAGGAGATTCTCCAATTTGCGAATAATGCCCTTGAGTGCAATGATGTACTCTTGCAACAAAATATTTTCATGAGTGAGATACTTGTTGTCGCGGGATATCCGCGGCCACCTATGGGCTGGGTGGCCCCTTGCTGGTTCGGCGGGGGGACGTCGCGTTGCACAAAGAGCAGATTAGCGCACGGCAGCACGGCAGAGAGCACACAAGCAATTTACCCAGGTCCGAGCCACCGCGAGGCGTAAGACCCTACTCCTGCTTTGGTGGATTGATGATGGAATGAGTGTGGTGGTGCGTAGTACACTTACCCGGCAAGGTTTTCCTCGAGGCTGTAGCGACTACGCGCGTATGGTGGCTTGGGTTTGTCAACTTTCCAACCCTCCAACCCCTTCTACGAGTGCCATGGGCCTCCTTTTATAGATTAAGGGGTAACCACAGTGGCAAAGTGGTCATTATCCACTGATATGATAGCAAACAGTGTTATCATACCTAACTCTGCGGGCTGACAGGGTGCATTAAATGCACCGCTTAGTGTCACATCACTGGTCGCCCGGCAAGTCCTGCCGGGCTCTCTTCCCAGCTCCGCGCCTATTCCCTTGACACGTCGCAGGACGGGTGTCATTTGTGGGTTTCTTTTGTAGGGAGTGGCTTCCATGTGGCGAATGGCTGCCACTTAATCATCTTGCGCCTTGACACCGCACTGATTGATGACGTAAGCCGTGGTTGAGTGGTTGGTGGGATGGTTCTGCCCCCCCCCCCCCGACAAGCCCCGGCAGGCTCTGCCGGGGAGCTTTGATTACTTGCTTCTGGTGGTGGCCTCATCCCTTGGCGGGCTCACCTGCCCGGCAAGGGAGGCCCTTCTCTGGCTGATGCTTTGCTTCTCTGGCTCAGTCTTGGCCTCTCTGAGCTGCGTGCCGGTCCTTCTAATCCCTCGGTTCGTCAATCTCTAACCTAAGCTGATGCTTCAATCTTGATCTTGTGCATGTGCACAGTTGGGCAACAGACCCAGGGTTTGTTGCACCGACAGAAGCCCCCGGGCATGCCCCGAACGTGGTGCTAAGCATCGTCGGGGTAGGTCCTAATAAGTGCATAGGCAGAATCGTTGAAGGGGTTGGCCCCTTGAGGTTTCCATTGCTGCTTCATCAGTCTTGACTCCAGGGCGGTTTCCGATTTCCCCGCGCGTGGTGTAAAGCCAATAGTAGTTAACGCACGGGGTAGAAACCGCCAATTTACTCTTCCCATCATGCGCCCTTATCCTTTGGCCACGTACGGGGTTGGTAATGGAGGCGCGTGCTACGGGAGAGCATCTTGAGGTGGGCCCGCCCGCCTTGAATTGGTGGAGGAGGGCGGTGATCACCCGTTGATGGAGCAGCTGCCCTTCCCCGCGCGGCCTATAAAAGGAGGGCGGAGGAGGGCGAAGTCATTCATCCTTGGATTCTTCCTCCTCTTCTCTGGTTCTCTGCTCCCACTGGTGATGTTGAAGAGGAGAGCCTGGGGCCAGCCCCCGGGCTCCCTCTTGGGGTAATCGTTTCCCCATGCCAGTGTTGACGCTCGAGGAGTGAGCCTGGTCCTTAGGGTGGTGAATCTCTTGGTCTTTCCGAGGCTCGGCCGGGAGGCGGGGCTGGAGATCATTGGTAATCCCAACATCGCCCCTCCCGGAGGCCTTGGAGCTGTTGTCGATGAGAGGCGCGCCTTCCTGCCCACCAAGGAGGGGTGCGGCGCGCCTCAGGCCCTCTGGCAGCTCCGGCTGCTTGTTGTTTCTCCGCTGGAGGCGTTGGACCGGGGTCTTGGCGCTTCCGAGGAGTAATGGTGGTGAGGAGAAATCAAGCGAAGACGGAGAAGGCGGGTGGCAGGGGGTCAGGTCAGAAAATGATGGCGTGGATGCCTTCGCCTTCGATCGTCGACCTACCGCCTCGTCTTTCCGCTCCTCCCCTCCCTCCCCGGCACCGTCATCACCAGCCTCTTTGGGTGGTAGCCTAGGAGGGATGTTCCCTTGGTGCCTTCTCCTCGCCTCCAGCAGTCTTCCGGCTGAGCTTTGGTGGATGACTCCACCGACGCTTAAGCCAGGGCTTCTTGCTGGCTCTGGAGGTGGCGACCAGAAGGCGCCGCCCCGTCCCCCGCACTCCTCCTTTGCAGCCTCGCCACTCCCGGTCGTGTCAGGCCGTGCCCGACGGGCCCTGACGAAACCGGGGTGGGCTCCTGCTTGGGTGCTCCTTTTCTCGTCTTTTCCTCCTTCAGCCGCAGTGCCTGAAGGAGGGAAAACGAAAAGAGGGGATCACGGGGCACTTATCTTTTTTCAATCTTAAATCTGCCGGCAATTGACAATTTTTAATTCAAATAATGTCATCTCTCGAGCCCATCTTTGTGTTCTGGAATGCTTGTACTTGTATTAGCATATGAGTGAAAAGATGAGCCTTGCCGGGAACCCGTGCATGTATATGTCCATGCAGAGGTGGAGTAGCTCTTTAATGTAAATAAACGAGTTTCCCTGGCAGAATATCCTGCCGGTACCCTTTTTTGTCTGCTGGAGAGCTCCGTCTGCCGAGGAACAGACAGATGGGCCAGCCCCCCGCCAACTCCTTTTTACCAAAGGCTACTGCGACCATCTGACTAAAGCAACATTCAAGTCATGGATGGGAGCACCTAAGTTTCAAAAAGAGAGGCGAGGTTTCCTTATGTAAAGTTATAGCTTTACAGAACACTAATGGACAAGAGATAAACATATCTGTTTGGCTGTGCCAAGGATCGCAGTGCCGTGCATCTTCTCATCCTTCGTCGAAGTCAAGTTCACGGTAGGAACCTGCAACTCCATGTAGATGAGAATGAATGCAGGATGCAATCCTATATATGTGCATATGCAAATGCTCATGAAATGCTTATGAAGTGATCTGGGTATGCTCATGCATGCATCCAATCTTAGCTGGGCCCCCCTACAACGCTTCTTTATTTTCTCTTGCACGGGGTCATCTCCCCGGCTTGTACAGGGGGTTACATGCAACTTCGGCAAGGCCATGTTCAATGGGTGGCTGTCGGGCAGGGCCCAGCAGCCTCTGCGCCTTACGGGTAGAACTTTCGGAGATGCTCAATATTCCATGAGTTTTGCAACTTAGTGCCATCTCCGGGCTCCAGACAGACTGCGCCGGGTCTGGTGACTCGTACTACTCGGTAAGGGCCTTCCCACTTCGGTGATAACTTGTGTGTACCCTTGGCGGACTGAACGTGCCTAAGGACAAGGTCACCTTCCTCAAAACACCGGGCGTGAACCCTGCGGCTATGATAGCGACGCAAGGCTTGCTTGTAGCATGCAGCACGTGTAGCAGCCCGGAGACGGTTCTCCTCGAGTAGCACAACGTCGTCATGCCGGTGCTGACCCTGCACTAGTTCATCGTAGGCAAGCACTCGAGGGGACCCGTAAATGAGTTCCATGGGGATAACTGCTTCTGCCCCGTAGACCAGGGAGAGGGGAGTCTGCCCGGTAGCTCGGTTAGGTGTCGTTCTGAGGGACTAGAGAACTACCGGCAGCTCCTCGACCCACCGCCTGCCATGCTTCTGCAGCGTATCGAAAGTCCTTATCTTGAGTCCACGAAGCACTTCAGCGTTCGCCCTCTCAGCTTGTCCATTGCTCCGGGGGTGTGCCACAGAAGCGAGTGAGATCTTGCATCCGAGAGCATGAACATATTGCATGAAGGCATGGCTTGTGAACTGGGTGCCGTTGTCAGTGATGATCCTTGCCGGAACTCCGAAACGACACACCAATTATGTCAAGAACTTGATAGCAGACGGAGCAGTCACCTTTCTCATAGCAGTCACTTCCGGCCACTTTGTAAACTTGTCGATGGCAATGAACAAGAATTCAAAGCCCCTGATTGCTCGGGGGAAGGGGCCGAGGATATCGAGCCCCCAGACCGAAAATGGCCATGATAAAGGGATTGTCTGAAGGGCTTGGGCAGGCATGTGTGTTCTCTTGGAATGGAACTGGAAGACTTCACATGTCGTGATGAGCTCAACTGCATCTTGGAGGGCTGTGGGCCAATAGAATCCTTGCTGGAATGCTTTCCCAACTAATGCCCTTGATCCAATGTGTGAGCCGCACATTCCTCTATGAATCTCAACCAGTAGTTCCTTTCCATCTTCCCGACAGACACACTTCAATTTCACACGGGCCTTCTTCTTTACAGAGTGTCATCGACAAACTGATACATACTGGCCCTCCGGGCTACTTTCTCAGCTTCATCTTGGTCGCCGGGAAGTTCTCCGGTTTGGAGGAAGCGGACGATGTGCCTTGCCCAAGTTGGAGCCTGGGGATCGACAACAAGGACTAGCGGCACCTCCTCGGCAGCGGGAGCACCAGCCTCATTCGCGGGGTGCATAGGCCCAGCTGGAGGGGGCGGTCTGGCGGGCTGTGAGGAGTTGTTTCCGGCAGGGTCTCTGCTGGGAGAGGATGGCTCTGCCGGGAGAGGCTGACTGTAGTCCAACTTTCTCCTTTTCTGGGCCATTGTGGCTGGTGATACGGAGGGCTGAGAGAGACGGAGAACAAAAGTCCCTGGTTCCACAGGAAGCTTCTGCGCAACACACTTTGACAGGTGATCAGCTATGTTGTTTTCCGCACGGGGTACGTGCTTTGTTTGCAACCCATCAAAGTGCTCCTCTAATCTCGTCACTTCCTTGACGTATGCTTCCATCAATGGGCTTTGATATTCCTTGTTGACTTGTCTCACCACAAGTTGTGAATCTCCTCGAATGATCAACTTCTTAATTCCCAATTCTGCTGCAATCCTGAGGCCGGCAAGGAGCCCTTCATACTCAGTCGTATTGTTGGTGGTTTCTTCCCGGGCAAAGTGCATTTGGACGACGTACTTTAAGTGCTCCCAGGAGGGGGCAACAAAAAGCATGCCAGCCCCTGCACCTTGTAGGGAAAAAGCACCATCAAAATACATGATCCATTCTTGGGGTGATTCCTTGCCGGGGAGAGCTCTTTCTGTTGCTTCCTCATCAGGGGTTAGCGTCCAATCTGCAATAAACTCTGCCGGTGCCCTGCTTTGAATAGTTAATGTGCTCTCAAACTTCAAACCAAAGCTGGATAACTCCAAAGCCCACTCCACTATTCTTCCAGTAGCCTCAGGGTTTTGGAGTATCCTTTGCAAGGGGAAACGAGTGACAACCGTGATCTCATGGGCTTGGAAGTAGTGGCGCAGTTTCCTTGAGGCCATGACGAGGCCAAAGATCAACCTTTGCACGCCAGAATACCTCGATCTAGCCCCTTGTAACAAGGAGCTGACAAAATATACTGGTTGCCGCACCACTTTCTTCCTTGCCGCGTCCTTGGGGTTGCTCTCATTGTCGTGCTCACTGCTGTTCTGATCCTTTTCTGACTCTGTCGTGACTTGGCCACTTTCTGCCTCATCCACCTCTCGCTGTGCTACCAAGGCCGCACTAACCACCTGGTTGGTTGCCGCCAAGTAAAGCAATAATGGTTCCTGGGGTTTGGGTGCAACCAAGGTAGGCACAAACGATAGGTAAGCCTTCAATTCTTGTAGAGCTGCATCTGCTTCTGGGGTCCACTTCATAGGCCCTGCCTTCTTCGAAAATTTAAGGAACGGCAGGGCACGCTCGGCAGACTTGGAAATGAATCTGCTTAGCGTGGCAACACATCCCGTCAATCGCCTCACGTCCTTAGCTATCCTTGGCACTTGGATCTACTCAATGGCCTTGATCTTGTCAGGGTTGGCTTCGATCCCCGGATGGGACACAAAGAATCCAAGTAGCTTGCCAGAGGGAACACCAAATACACACTTATCCGGGTTAAGCTTCAAGTTGATCTTGCGCAGATTAGCAAATGTCTCATCCAAATCCTGGATAAGGGTGGCCTTATCCTTGGTTTCGACCATGATATAATCCATATAAGCTTCTATATTTCTATGCAACTGTATCTCAAAACTAATCTGGACTGCTCTTGCAAAAGTGGACCCGACACTCTTTAATCCAAAAGGCATGCGGACAAAATAGTATGTACCACATGGAGTGATGAACGATGTCTTCTCCTTATCCTCTTTGGACATGAAGATCTGGTGATACCCGGAGTATGCATCCATAAAGGAGAGAAAATCACAACCAGAAGTGGAATCCATGATCTGGTCGATGCGCGGCAAGGGAAATGGGTCCTTCGGGCAAGCCTTGTTGAGATATGTGGAATCAACGCAAAGCCTCCATTTCCCATTCGCCTTCCAGACCACCACTGGGTTTGCCAACCACGTGGGGTGCAACACTCCTCTGACTAAACCAGCTGCCTCTAGCTTCTTGATTTCCTCGGCAATGAACTACTGCCGCTCCAAGGCCTGCTTCCGGACTTTCTGCTTGACGGGTCGGGCATGTGGGAGACAGCAAGGTGGTGCTCGATTACCTCCCTGGGAACACCGGGGATATCAGATGGTTGCCAGGCAAACACATCGATATTCGCCTGCATGAAGTCAATGAGCATGCTTTCCTATTTGTCATCAAGGGTGGTGCTGATGGTGAAGGTACCATTAATGCCAGCCAGCCCTGTCGGGACCTTCTTCACTTGGGGTGCAGCGACCTTGGATCTCTTGCTGTTTGAACACTCCGGCACGTCGTCAACGGGTGTCGTGCACTCCGTGGGGGCACGGTTCCCGGACTCCTTGCCGGAGGCCCTACAATCCCTTTTATTTCCTTTGCTTTCCTTGCGGGAGTAGTGGCTGGCACAGCCTCTGCCGTGTCAGCATCCCAGTACATCTTGTCCACACAGATAATTGCATTCTGCTCATCTGATGGGATAGTGATGACTCCCATCGGCCCAGGCATCTTTAAAGTGTTATAAGCATAGTGGAATGCTGCCATGAACTTAGCCAGGGCCGGACGTCCCAGAGTCCCATTGTACGGCAGGGGGAGATCAACCACATCAAACACAATCTTCTCAGTCTGATAGTTCAGTTCTCCCCCAAATGCCACTGTCAACATAATCTTTCCCTTAGGACGGCTCCTGCCGGGATTGACTCCCTAAAACGTGTCGGTAACCTCTAGCTCTTCTTCTCCTATCTGAAGCTTGTTGATGACTGTCGGGGAAATCAGGTTCAACCCGGCCCCGCCATCCACTAACACCTTTGTGACCTTGAGGTTGCGAATTGTTGGGTAGACCAACAATGGAAAACACCCTACCGATGTGGTGCGGCCAAAGTGATCTTCCTCATCAAAGATGATGGGCGTGCGGGGCTACTTGAGTGGCTTCCGGGCCGCTAGTGCTGGTTCCACAGCATTGACCTCTAGTGCCCATCGCTTGAGTTGGCGATGAGAGGTGTGCAAAGATGCACCTCCGTCAATGCATAGGGCGTCAGTGGCCTTCTGAAATTCCTGCTCACTGGTTTCCTCTTCATTTCTCTTCATCACTCACATCATCACAGATTTCCTTTTCTTGGCCCCTGGCAGGTTTTCCTTGGTTCCGAAAGGGCTTGCCGCGACGATTTGCTTCACCACCCCGGCACTTACCGCCAGCGGTGTTCTGATCATTCTCATTATCACGCTTATCATACTCTGCTTTCTGTTTCTTGATGAGCTACTCAACCTGATAACACTCCTGAAGGTCGTGGCCTTTGGTCTGGTGGATCTTGCAGTACGGCCCATCACCTTTCCCAACTTTTTCCGTGGCAGTGGCTTCCCGGTAGGCAGTGCACGCGGTAGCTTCCTTGCCCGGGGCCTCAACCTTGGCTTTCTTGCCGGTACTAGGTGAGCCCGAACCTTCTACAGTCATCACTGCTTTATCTCTTGGCTTCTTATTGTGCTTCTTGCCCTTTCTCTAACTGGTTTATTCATCCTCATCCTCTGAATCAACGTTGATGCAATCCTCCTGTTCGGGCAACTTCCTTCCTCCATCCGAGGACACTTATCCACCAGTGTGTATAGCTCCTTCACAGTCTTGGTCAACCGCACATTCATTTTAGAATGAATGTGACGGTTGCTCACATTGGACTAGAAGGCTACTATAACAGCTGCCGGATGGATATTTGGAATATTTCTATGAACTTTACTGAATCTCTGTAAATACTTACGGAGGGTTTCTCCTTCCTTCTGCTGGAGAAGCTGTAGGTCACTGGGCCTGCCGGGCTCTTGATGGCCACTAGTGAAGGCACCGATGAACTCGTGGCACAGATCTGCCCATGACGAAATGGAGTTCTCCGGCAGGTGCATCAGCCAAGACCTCACATTGGACTTCAGGGCCAAAGGGAAGTAGTTGGCGAACACCTTCTCGTCTCTTCCCCCGGCAGCCTGAACAGCGATGGCGTAGATGCTCAGGAACTCTGCCGGGTTCAGCCTCCCGTCATACTTCTCAGGTATCTCTGGCATGAATGTGCGAACGGACGGCCAACAGACTCGCCGCAGCTCTCGTGTGAAGGCAGGGCAGCCAACCTCGAAAGGAAGGCACCCGCCAACATCAAGTGCAGGCTCATCTACGTTGAGGCCACCATACCCGTCAGTCTGGCGGAGGTCGTCGTGGTGCCGATCTATGGCGACGCGCGCGTCTCCCCGTCGCCTATCCTCTGGGGCTCGACGTTGGCTTGGACATGCTCGAGGGTCAGAAGAGTCCATGAATATGTCGTCAGGGTCTTCATTCTGTTGCGCCCGCGTTGGCTGCCATGGTGGGGACTGCACCGTAGGGACAGCCCCTTCCGTTCGGCCAGCAGTGCGGGCGGTCGCCGTTGCTTGGGGAGGTCGTGGCGGGCCGGCTTGTCGCGAGCCCCCAGCCTCAGCGAACCCGAGCAGGCTCTGGATGGTGGCATGCCATTCATCCATATGCTCGGCCATCGGTGGAAGCCTCAGTAGGAGCTGAGCTCACACCATAGCCTCCGTGGCTGTGCTTGGCATAGCGGTTGATGATGTCGACTGCACTGTCGCCTGGCTCCTGACGGCGCCAGCGGCGGCGTCGGTGGTAGTGTCGCGTCCACGCAGCTGCGGAACGATCACCTGGGCTGCGGGGTCGCATGATGGTAGTGCTCGGGGGTCAGCGGCTCCGTCGAGCGCAGCAGTCTGGTCGGCTCATCCGGGAGGAGACACACGGGTCGTGGCCGCTCCCGTGGCGAGGGCGGTCGGAGGGCGGTGGTTCGCCCCGGACCGAGCGTCGTTGCTGCGGCTGTGCTCGTCAGTGGGAGGAGGGGGTCTGAGCGGAGTGACCCTCTCATCCGCACCTTGCAGAGTGTGCCCGTCGAGACGCTGCTAATGCTGCTCTCATCCGACATCTCCAGCCCCCGTGTCAGTTGTGGGGGGAGTGGTGATGGCGCCTCCTGCTCCAACCACACCCCCAGCAGCGCTCATGTCCTCGCTCGTCTCTGCATCCCCCGCAGCGTTAGAGGCTGCTGGTGGTGGAGCCTTCGAGGTGGATGGCTGGGCGAAGGGTCGGACTTCTTCTTCTTAGGCGCCATGGTCGACGGTGTCGTCGAAGATGAAGATGGCGATGAAGATGACGCACTGCGCATGCTTTCAGGTTCGCGCAAGCGAGCCCCCTACCTGGCGCGCCAAAGATGTCGCGGGATATCCGCGGCCACCTATGGGGCTAGGTGGCCCCTTGCTGGTTCGGCGGGGGGACGTCACGTTGCACAAAGAGCAAATAAGCGCATGGCAGCACGACAGAGAGCACACAAGCAATTTACCCAGGTTCGGGCCGCCGCGAGGCGTAAGACCCTACTCCTGCTTTGGTGGACTGATGATGGAATGACTGTGGTGGTGCGTAGTACCACTACAAAAAAACACACATCCGTGACATTTTGGGCCGAACGAAAAAAAATTGTCATACATATGACACTTCTATGACGATAATTGTGGCAAAACCCGGTATCATCATAGATGTGGTGGGCTCCTACTTCTATGACAAAAAATCATGACAGAAAATGGGCTTTTCGTCCTGGGCGGGCCGGAGACGCAGCTGCATGACATTCTTTGGGCCGTCCATGACGGAAAAAACCATGGTAGAAGCGAGGGCGAGGAAAATTCCGAGCGATGCGCGTTTCTCTCGTACGCGTACGCGCGTGTGTGCGAGGCGTTGGCTCTAACTGAACCCGAGCGAGGCGTTGGGCTCTAACTGAACCCGAGCGATTGCACTGCAGGCTACGCGTTAATGAACCCGAGCGATCGATCGATGGCTGTTAACTGGACCCGATTGAGCGATTCCTTCGCTACTGCTGCTAACTGAAGCTGATCGATGCTGCCTCTGGATGAACAGTGAGTGTTGTTGGGGGGGTTTGGATGAATAGTTCCCGGTGGGGGTGGATGAACAGGACACCATGGTGTTGCCTCTGGATGAACAGGACCCCGATCGATCGAGCCGGTTGGGGCTGGATGAACAGGACCCCGTGGAGGGCAGGATGAACAGGACCACCCCATGGAGGGCAGAATGAACAGTAGACGGTGGAGGGCTGGATGAACAGTAGCCCGTGGAGGGGTGGTTGAACAGGAGCCCGTGGAGAGGGCTGGTTGAACAGTAGCCGGTGGAGTAGTGCGTGGTGGAGGCTGGATGAACAGGAGCCCGTGGATGAACAATCGCAGGTGGAGGCTGGAGGAGGTCGACGGTGGATGAACAGTAGCCCGTGGAGGCTGGAGGGGGTCGACGGTGGAGATGAACAGTGTCCCATGGAGTCCCGTTTTGCGGTACGCCACACCCCTCCCGATGAACAGGACCCCCGTTTCGACCGTAGCGCTCCAACACAAGTCCGTTTCCTTCATTTTGCGGTACACCACACCCCTCCTGATCAACAGGACCCCCGTTTCGACCGTAGGAGGTCCGTTTCCTCAGTTTTGCGGTATGCCAGACCCCTCCCGATGAACAGGATCCCGTTTCAAACATGGCCTGTCGAACACAAGGCCGTTTCCTCCGTTCTGCGGTACGCCAGGCCTCGTTTCCATCGGCTGTTCCGTCCAAGTCCTCCCGATGAACACGACGACGCATTCCGTTCCGACCCAGCCGGTTGGCTCCCCATGAACACGACGACGACGTTGTTTCTCTGTTCCGACCCAGCCATGTACACGAGCCCTGGCCGTACGTATGCGCGAGTAGGCGTTCGAGACCCTGCCCGTATGTACGTACGTGGCTGTATTTTCTTTCTTGCACACTGACCGCTGTACATACGTGTACATGCTACGTGCGCGCCTCTACTACGACACGTGCGCGCCTCTACATCGACCAGTATGTACGTACACGTTCGCGACCAGAATGACAATGCTACGTACGCTTCGACCAGGTGGGTCCCGACTGTCAAGCACTTCCTTGCGTGCGAAGATGTAGCTGGTGGGTCCCAGCAGTCAAGGGGGCGAATCGTTTTTTTTTTGCCCGGACGCACTTCCTTGCGTGCGAAGATGTAGCTGGTGGGTCCTCGCAGTCGGGGGAAACGTTTTTTTTGCTAAATACGATGGCCTGTCCGGTGGATCCCCGCTGTGAGGTGGAGGAATAATTATTTTCCGCGTAATAAGGAGGCACTTCCTTGCTGCGGCTGTGGACCCAGCTGTCAGCCTCTCCATGTACATTCCACGTCCAATGCAAGCCATTCCTTGACCACGTTGACCATGCCGCGCCGAGAGCACCAGGGCGGTGGACGACGGCGAGGCCTAGGAAGGGGATGACGCGGAGCCAGGGAAGACACGGCAGTGGAAGCCCGCGCGGAGAGGAGTACGAGGGTTCACTGGTTCGGCTGCGGTGTGAGGCTGCCGTCGCCGAAGGGCCTGGCCAGCGGTGGGAATAGTAGGGGGCGGTGAGTTCTCCGCGGCAGCACAGCCGGCCACGGGAGGCAGGAGCATGCGGCATGACCGGCGCTGCTTTGGGCGGCTGGAGCAACAAGACCAGAGGTTGAAGAAGCACTACGGCCGTTGGATGGACATCATACGGTCACTGGAGCTAGAATCGTGCATATTGACTAAGTTGACAAAGCCCTTCGTCCCCGTCAACTTAGTAGGCCCACAAGTCAGCCTGCCACTATACTGGGTCCCAACTAGCAGGGGGAGTATTCATTTTTGTGTGCGTAATAAGGACGCACTTCCTTGCGTGCGAAGATATAGCTGGTGGGTCCGAGCTGTCAGCGGCGGTAACATTTTTTTCGCGAAATACAGAGGCCCTTTCGGTGGGTCCCAGATGTCAGGTGGAGGAATCATTATTTTGCGCGTAATAAGGAGGCATTTCCTTGCGTGCGGCCGTGGACCCAGCTGTCAGCCTCTCCACGTACAGTCCACTTCAGATGCATGTCGGTCGTTGACCATGTTGACCAGGCCGCGCCGGGAGCACCAGGGCGGTGGACGACGGCGAGGCCTAGGAAGGGAACGACACGGAGGCAGGGAAGACTCGACAGTTGTTTCCCACGCGGAGGGGAGTACGACTATACGAGGGTTTACTGGTTCATCTGCCGTCGCCGGAGAATAACAACAGGTGTGGGTGAGTAGAGGGATGGCTAGGCCACCGATGGGAATACGGTGGGGCGGTGAAGCCTGCGCGGCAGCACAGCCGGCCGCGGGGAGAATGGAGCAGGCAGTCCCGCCGGCGCTTGTTTGAGCGGCTGGAGCAGGAAGAGCAGAGATTGAAGAAGCACGACGGCCGTTGGATGGACATCCAACAGTCACTGCTTGTGCGTCAACCTTTTTTTAGGAAAGCCTCAAATCTGTGGAAAACAGCATACAACCCATCTGCCATTATTTCTAATAATTTACAGCCCATTTGCTAATTCTGAAGGTTTTTTTGGAGCCCGTATTCTTTTTGTTAGCATTACAGCCCATATTGTGGCCACGGTTAAAAAATTATAGGAAATGTTGCATATTTCGGTGCGGTCCGAACTGTTTTTAATCCTGAAATTTCGAGTCACAATCAAACTGATTTTAAAAATAAATGTATATCAATATAAAATCCAACAAATTGTCCACGCATAAAAATTAATGCTATTTAAAATCTTGAAATGAAAAAAAGAAATTTGAAAGTAATTGCCGGTTTGATGTGTTTTAAAAATGTACAGCCCATTTCTCATTACTGATAGGCCATTTTCTCGTCCAGCCGAATGAAGCTCTCCTCGTCTTGAAAGATTTGCAACCCAATAGGCCTGACAAAGCGACTTACTTGGTAAATCACAAAAAAACTGGGCTAGCCATTTTCAGAAAGAAAAATCTACTGGGCTGGTCTGTGGTAAACATAAAAGAGAAGGCTGTCTAGACATGCCAGAGTGCCCCGCACAGCCCAGTTGACACCCTGCTTCCGTCTCAAAAACAAATTAGATAAATGCCACAACAAATATGGCGATTCATAAAAATGCCACTACAATTTCCAAACTTTGAAAAATGCCACTGCAATTTTTGCAAACTTTGGAAAACGCCACTGCAATTTGCAAACTTTGAAAAACGCCACTCTAGACTTCGAAAAATGCCACTGGGGATGGCATGAAATGGCATTTTTCAAAGTTTGGAAATTGCAATGGCATTTCTTAGAAATGCCAGATTTGGAGTGGCATTTATCAAATTAACCCAAAACAAAAATAACTGGGCAAGCTGCTGGGTCCCTGATGTCAGCCGCTCGTTGTGCAACTCTCTCGTTTATTGACTACGTTGACAATGGCATGGGACCCAGATGTCAGAAATCCATTACGAGGAGCCATTTTTTTATTGGATTGAAATAAGGAGGCACTTTGCTGGCGTACTGCCATGACCTTGGCGGGTCCCTGCTGTCATCCTCTCCACGTACAATCATCTCCGGGTTGTGTACGCGTCAACTTGGTAGGCCCACAAGTCAGCCTCTAAACCCGTGGAGGACAAATACAACCCATTTAAAAAAATAACAGCCCATTCCATATGTTCAAACGGAAAGTTCAACATTCAGAGCAAAGTAACAGGTCTGATCCACATATAGAGTACTGAACTTCCACGTTGACAACCATCATAGCCAAGTTAACTATCTACTTCCACTAATACTCTAGTAGCGTACAAGTACTAACTTACTCTTAGCTAACTAGACGATGCCGGTCGCCATCTGCGGTACACGCTAAACGCCGGCACCGGCGTCCTCCGCCTCGCCTCGGACTTGCCAGAGGTGCGATAGGGCGCGTTGCTCGCGCGCGTTGGCCCTTTCCATGCCGGCGTGGTCCACCGAAGCTTCGGCTTCTAAGCGGGAAACCCACTTGACGAGCTGGTAGTAAAAATCGGCGTCGCGAACGCGTGCGTGCCCGACAGCCTCCAGGGCTATTTGCCAGTCTCCGGCCTCCACGTAGTCGGCCCACGTGCGGGCGCTCTGCTCGCGACTCAGAGCGTCGGTGCGCTGCTGCACCATGTCCCGCTGGCGGCGCAAATCGGCGATACACTGCTCATCCGCCAAGCGGTCGCGCTCCAACAACTCCTGCTCCTCCGCCTGGCGGTCGCGCTCCAACAAGTCCTCGATCTCCGCATTGCCATCTAAAGACCGATAGAATGCCTCCTCCCTCCGTGTGCCTTCCGGTAAAAACCGAACACTAGTTCCGGCGATGACCGCCTCCGGCCACGCCTATCGCGGACAGGCGGGGGCATGGCGGACGTGGCGAGAGCGAGGATAAGTGGCGAGCAACATCGGGCCGGTGGGGGCTTCTGAGGATAGGGCGAGTTGGGTCATGGTGCCACCATAGAAGGCCGAGAAACAGTACTTATAAGCGGAAGGTAGCACGACGGTCATCGGAATTCAATGCATAATGAAGCAGACATGGCTTAGCGCGCCAGCTTGCCGTGGAAAACTAGAGAAACTGGAATTCTGACTGTGCCGTCCTGTCCCGTCCGTGCTGGGTTGCACGCCGGTCTTATGGTCAAACGAGTGCACTCGAATATTCTCCCTCCTTGTCAATAATGATTCCACGGATTTAAAAGGCCTACAACAATTAAAGCGCATCTTTTTCGCATCAGTTAGCTGCCTTAATTACGGCCGGCTGCATGCGGGCACTCAAAATCGCTCGTAGCCAGTACGCGGAGCAGCATGCAACGAGTCACAGCCGAGGGCATTAATTGATGAACTTTAGCAGGGAGATAAGGCATTTGCGAACGTTTTTGCTAGCAGTTTCTTCAGATTCGCATGGCATTTTCTTCAGAGCAGCTTGTCAGTTTCTTCAGAGGTAGGCATTTCTATTCAAAAAACTGCCACTTCAGATCTTGTGTCGCAACTAAAACAGCCAGGAGCGTATTAGTAGGCTAGCTAGTGATCGATCGATAACTTGTAAACACTGAGCGAACAGATATAAGGAACTGTTAATGCATCTCAATGATTCACAGATCATATACAAATATGTAGCTCCAAAAGCAAATATCAGCCACAACTAAAACCAACTAGTACGATTCCCATACATAAGATCAACATGTTAATGCATCTCAATGATTCACAGATCATATACAAATATGTAGCTCCAAAAGCAAAGATCTAGAAAAAACATATGTTCTTCCTACTAACATGGATGCTTCTCTTGGCCAACATTCAGTACAGACTGAATGACAAATTTGTTTGTGAATTCTACAATTCCTCTTGCAAACGTAAGTGGTTTCACCAATAGCTGGAACCATGGGAATGAACCACACATGATGGCGGAACATCCACTGCAATATGATTTGGTCTTCTCTTGATCACACGGCGAGACTATTTTCGGAATACAAACTTTAACTTAGGCAAAATGATGCCCATTGTATAATCAGACCAAATAAATGAAGCACCTAGTGTTGGCCAATAAATAGTACAGTACTACTTTTCTGCAGTCCATGAAGTGACTATCCAATCTTTCTGTGTCTATTTTCAAATGGCACTGCATGCAGTGACTATACTATTCTCTTGTGCAGTTCAACCAAAATTGCGGTCACTTTGTGTGTTTGCTAAATAGCAACGAGCAGACATCTCTGTCTGCACAAATATCAAGCAGCTAGTAAACATATACCCCACCTTGTATTTTCGGTTTAAACATGTCTCTTCCGCTTAGATCTGTCATGTTTTGCACTGGACAATTTGATACAGTCATGTTTTGCCCTGGACAATTTCATACTGAATTGATTTGCTTGTTCAGAGCAGAAATATAGCGCCTATTCTTCATCAGACCAAGGATATCCATGTTCGCAGTGATGGAAGAGGTGAAATCGATACAACCGAAATTGAGCATCCAGTCATTGAATCATGTCCTGCACCTCCAATGTAGGTCCACCCTGCCAATAAATTCACATGCAAACCACTATTTACTATCTAATGACAGTACAAAAAGAGTAGTAAGATAGTAGCAAACCATGTACCTTCTTAATGAACAGCTCATAGTGCCACCAATTGGATATAAAGGTCTGGGAGAAAACATGCTCCTAATGTTGAACCAGTTGGACTTTTTGTGCAGTTCCACTAAACTCGAGCATCCCTGTTTGCATAGATATTGAAAGTGTGATTACTATAAAAGTGGCACTAGTTGAAGCATAGACTCACAAATATAAGCATTCCAATTTCTTAATGGGAAAAGGTAGCAAGACTGTTTCTAACCACCTTTTTGAAGGAATAAATAAGGCAACAGAGGCTGATGTCAGAAAGGCATATATAGTTCTTTCTGAAAGAATGATCGATTCCTGACCTTTCCTCTTCTTTTAAGCATATTTTGTGCAGTTCAACTAAAATAAAATGCCATCACCGCCTTGACAATTCAGTGACACTGTACAAAAGGAAATGACTTAACATTACATCATGATGTCAGGTATGTAGTCGATAGGCATTAGAGACAAACTTACAGACCTCCTCCAATAACATAATGAACATTAATTTTAACAAAGGTGTGACTAGCTTTACTGGGATAATTTGAGTGAACTCTACACCCTCTGTTCCTTAATATAAGAGGTTTTTGCGGTTCAGTTTAAAGTACCCAAACGTCTACTAGTATTTAGAAAAACAGGTAGTAGTTTTCTTGAGCACATATCTGGGAAAGCTTTCCACCCTTTATTTATGTCCATATGCTAATGTAACACCATTCGAAATTTCGAATACTACAAATATACACTAATCCAGTGGCTAGTGCAACAGTAGAGTAGTTATTTTATTACAGGGTACAGTACAATGGTTTTACTGAACAAAATTCAATAAACTCTGGCACTGGAAGATTTCTATAAGAATTAACAATACAAAATGTAAAGGTAACATGTTTCAGCATTGGTATACTAGCTATGCATGAGCATTAAACCAAATACAAAAGTCTGAAGGTAACTAGCATTATTAACTAATGATAGTATAAAAAAATTGCAAACCATGTACCTCCAAGGTAAATATCATTTCGAACTCGGGGGGACCTTAAAAATTGCTATCCCAATCTTGGTAATCGATCAAACATAAAAACTTCATCGAACGAATCAAGAGAACAGCCGGAGGAGGAGGTGCCCACTCTTAACCTTTCCTCTTGTCTTCATAATTTTTTATGCAGTTTAACCAAAATAAAATGACATCAGCGCCCTGGCATTTTGGTGACACTGTACAAAAAAATTAACTTATCTCATGAAAGTGAGGTATGTAATCTATAAGCATTAACAGTGCAAAAATCTGAAGGTAGTAACAAGTTTCATCGTTGGTATACTGGTTGTGCAACATCATTAGAATGCCTTAGTTGAAAAACCTTTAATACATCCACAATCAACAGCTAACCCTGAAATAATCCAGTGACATTAAATGGCATTGCTTAAATTTATCGGTGGCATTAGACTGAGTGTGGCATTAGTTAAATGTGGCGTCACTTTAGCAGTAACATTGCTTGACTTGACTGCTGGCGTTATACTAACAGCAAAAAAGTTTGACTAAGAGCATGCGAGGCCCATTCGGACAGTGGGCACACCAGTACGATGTACCTCCACGGACGCATAGAGTGGTGAGGGAGGTATGGTTGCCCAGAGCAACAAATATCCAGGCAGCATATGTGGATTACGTCCCATTTTTGTTATGTTTAGCCACCTTTTTCCTATGTGAGGACAACAAACCGATCGACCTGGTCATTCTCTATTGCGTTGTCATGCCTTTCTACCCTTCTTCAACCAAGAGACACGAGACTCGTTCCTTAGCTACTGATTTTCCCCTTCTCAAACTAGATGTGGGTTCGATGCCTACTCTCTTGGACAGTACAGTCTCCCTTCCTTTCCTTATTCAACCCAGACATGGATTAGTCTGCATGAAGTAGGGTTTCCTTTAATAGTGCAAATTAAGGTTTTCGTCTGCGTGACCAGCAGAGCAGTGGATAGCAAATTGGGAAGATGGTGGAGTGGAAAAAGATCCACATGCAGCGACATGGCAGATGGGGCAATAGAACAAGGGTATGGTTCGAAAAGAGGTAGCATACCTGAGGGTCGGCGGGAAGTGGCTTCGCTCGTGGTCATCGTCCTCCACACGCACTACGACAGCGAGCTTGGGGACGGAGGCCATCCCGCGCGGGCGCTAGGTCTGAGAGGACGGCCTTGTCGTCAGTGCGTGACCTCGCTCGCTGACGACGAGTGCGTCAACACTGCACATCCTTTTCTTCCCCGGCGGATCTGTGACCACCGGTGAGGAGGGAGAGAGAGGCCGTCTTTTTTAGATCTGGAGAGAGGGTGATAGTGTGAGAAGCAAGTGGGCAGCCCTTAGCAAGAAAGCTCTGAAGCTCCAGCCTATATATCTTTTTTATACTACTAGTACTAGAGGTGGAGTAGTGGTAGAGTAGTTTATATTTTCTCTGCAAACAGTACTAGTTAGTCGTGCTTCAAAACTGAACGGCACGCCATTAAAAAAATAAAGTCGAGAAATAATGCGGCACCTCGGGCCAACGCGGCCAGATCGCATTTTGCACGAGAAATTATACACGATGTTTCATTGACATGTGATCCCATTCCAACATGTCAGTGAGATGATGGCGAGTCCTTTTGTACAATTTCCGAAAGGACGTGTAGGCCGGGGCGCCTCTTCGTGTACCGTGGCAAACTGGCAACCGTCCATCGACTCTTCGCCTTTCCCTCTCGATTTGGAACTACTGTCGCACGCTCTTCCTCCCTCCTCCATTTGCCTTCACCCTTCCTTCTGCCATTGTTCGATCGTCTTCTCCATGGAGGGAACAAGCCGGAAACGACCCCGTTATTCTTGCCCCGATCTAAAAGATGACGTGGTGGGGGAACTCATTGATCGGTGCGACGTCATCACCTCGGCTAGCATGGCAGGTTCGTTCAAGCCCATTCTCGACTCAACTAATAACATCATTACAAGGAACCCAAGGGTCCAGGAGCTGTTTGATCTCCCTTATCTTCTTTGCTATAAGCCTGTTCGCATGGGCGCGGACGACGGAGGCCTCACCTTGTGCAAGTTGATGCTGCTTGATAATGATATGTGTGATGTCAAGATGCCATCGCTTAAGGGTAAGTCCTGGGCTGGCACAAATGGAGATTGGGTTGTTTATATTGGGTACAATTGCGAGTGGGAACTTATGAATGTGTACACTCGTCAGCGGATTCCACTTCCAAAAATCTCCGAGTGCCCTGAGGTTGAGCACACAGATGATCTACGTACGTTCAAATACGATCATGGTGACTGTCGTCTACTGAAGATAGCAATTTGTCGAGTTCCCAACCGCTCTTGGAATTACAAGAACTATCAAGTTGTTGCTATCTTCGACAAGCTTGTTGCCGTCCTTCGTGGTTCGACTGGATGGATATTGCTCAAAAATCAGTTTCTATACACGGATGTGTACTATGATGCAATTGAATACGAGGATCTTGTGTTTGCTGCCACCACTCGTGGCACTGTTTTTGCATGGGATCCTCGTAGTTTTGGTACGTTTGTCTTCCACCGTAATTATAATTGTTTCATCCACATGCATCCGGGTTAGCAAGTTCCCCTTTACTAATTAACCATCTTCTTGTGTTTCCAAGGTCCTGTGAACATTCCACCACCTATACTTGAAAAAAATTATAAGCAAGGGGGAGATGACGATGGTGATGATCACGAGCATGAGGAGGAGCGGAACTTATATACTCAGTGGCGCCTGGCAACTAATTCCGATGGATCGCCTCTTCTTGTCTGTATATAGTGCACTCGGACTGTTACTACTGAGGAAGCAGGTGTTGTCTCCCATGGTCGCCCTCTCCTGACCTATTCCAACACCCGTTGCATGGTATTCAGGACGGATACTAGTGTGCTAGCGCAAACACCTTCTCCCTGGTTCAGTATTGATAGTCTTGGAACAAACTCGCTCTTCCTTGGACCAAACTATCCAATGATGGTGAAAGGCGATCCAGCTGCTGTTGACACAACGTTACTACCATTTATGAGAAGCAATTGTATCTATACCTCGGACATTTCGGTGGTTCCCTACCCTGGTTCTGATATATGCCGCTTCAGCCTGGATGATCAGTCCTGCGTTGCTCTCGATATTGACAATAGCTGGCCCTTCCTAGAGCACCTATGGTTCAAAGCAAGCGTTTCCAACGCCGAGGATTGGTTGAGTTGAAGTTCATTTCATTGCTTGTTATTTGTTGTGTGATGAAAACTTTAGTATTTGCTAGAATGTTTTGTTGGAAATAATCTATAATCCAACATGTATCCTCGTTGTCGTTGTGTGTTGATGACTTGTTGTATTTAATGAATGGTACACATTTCAGTTGCGAATGCATGTCATAGACTCAATTTATGAATGGTTTTCGAGTCACTTCTTGGAGTGTGAGTACCGTAGTAGTATAGCCAGCATCCGGTTAGTATATGAAGTTGCCACATCACATAGAGCCAACCTAATATTGGAGTATGCTAGCCCTCCACCGGCGTGCCGCTTCAAATGGCGGAGGAAGTGAGAGGTCGCGTCACCTTGTGTCCAGATCTGAGATGCCACGTGTACCAGATGAATGACTCCAAGTTCGACCACCGTGATGTTAGGTGCGAGCCCAGGAACACTGTTGGAGAGACCCCCCTCATAATTTTCCTACATTGGTCGTTTGATTCATAGGATAGAATGCTATAGGATTTTTTTCCTATGTAATCATCTTTTGATTGGCAATCTAGCATCCACTCCAACTTTTGTTTCACTTCCTTTGTTCCTACGAAGAGAGTACTTGCTATAAATGATGTGCCGCTGCAAGAGCCGCCTATATTTATTAACCATGCTCTAAAAAGGTGGACCAGCTTTGGCTATAGTAGTACTGTACTAGGTTAGTAGGTGACCTTGCGCTTGGCTCTTCTCCTCTTCCGGAAGTCGAACAATAATGATGGTACTACAGTAGTACTTCTGAAAATCTGACACCAAATGAACTGCTGCACGTCCACCACTTGTAAGCAAAAGTTTCTCCTCGTGCTGCGAGCCACCGTGCACGCGTTGGCGAGGGAGAAGGCGTAGTAAGCAAGCTTCTCGTCGTTCTGCGAGTTGACGGGACACATCAAATTTATTTATTAGTACTCTTGGAGTAAACTCGCTCTTGGAGTAAACTCGCTCTTCCTAGGACAAAACTATCCAATGATGGTGAAAGCTGATCCAGCTGCTGTTGACACAACGTTACATTTTCACTGACATGTGGGACCGCATATGAGCAAACAGACGATGGGCTCCGCGCGTGTGCTGGCTGGCTGAGAAGAGAGATGGAGGAGGGCCGAGCACGGACTCCAGGAAATTTGTTCTACGTACTCGATATAGTGGAGTAACCAGCACCTCGATATAGTGGGGTGGCATGGGCCATAACTAGCATTCATGTCTAGCAGTACGGCACACGCCACCCACAAGAGTCCCATCCGACACCAATTTTCTTGGAGTCCGTGCTAGCTACAGCCATCTCTTCTCCCTCCTGTTTTCTCAGCCATCGCGCGGTGGGCGGGGTGGGGTTTGCCGATAGTCGGTTTGCTCAACTGCGGTCCCACTTGTAAGTGAAAATGCAACACAGCACGCATTCCCCCTTGAGCGGTGTGCTGGACAAACCGTGTGGGGGTGCGATGCGAACACGGCAGGCTTTTCCTTTTGAACTTGTAACTTGTAAAATTTGGTTCTGCTCCATGGGGCGACCGATACATAGAAATAACGATTTTCCCTAGAGTAATGAGAAGTTTGGTTCTGGCACGGTTCATGCATGGAGTACGTAGGAAAATTATGAAGTTGATGCGAAAGGTAAGATAATTACTAGTAGTACCATATACTACTACATGGATTTGACGGAAAGATAAAGATACATACGGATCCATCAATGACATCCTCATGCCCTAGTGCACCAGGTCACCAACCGACGTGTGAGGAGCAGCGGCGTTGGCAGCAAGCTCAACGTGCTTCTAAACAATGCCGTCCAAGGTTGCCCTGCGGTCCAAGAAGGCCAGCGTCCTATCGTCCTCCTCTTGCATGTAGTAGTCCTTGTGGACAATTTGCGCGTAGACGTGGGTGATTATGTCGATGGTGTCTTGCTGCGCCAGGCGCTGCGCGGCGAGCGCGACCTCGAGGTGGACATTCTCCGGCGCGATGGCGGGTAGTCGCAGGGCCACCAGTGCGTCGAAGAGGTTGTCACCATAGAGGCTGTTGAGGGTGGCAGGCATCGCAGAGCCTGGGCGCGTGGGCTGGAGGCGTACGTCAAGGTCGTCCGCGAGCTTCTTGACGACGGTGAACTTGTCGAGGAAGCTGACAAGGACCTCGTCGAACAAGGAGACGAAGCTGTCGTCCAAGCGGCCCCTCGCCCTGGCGGCCTCAAGCACTACCTGGAGACATTCCTCGGTGCCAGGATGCAGGCCGGCGTCGTGGACCATCTGGCACAGCCGGTTGATGCTCATGCTCATCGCCTCCATGGGTCTAGCTTCTAGTCAACTGATCTTGCGATTGGAGTGATCACTCTTGCCCTTAGGTGCGTAGGTGTGTAGGATTTCGTAGATTGGACTGGCGGGAGCCTTTATATGAGAAGTGCAGACTGTGTTGAATTCACGTGCGTGTTGGCCATCTACTCCTCGCTCCTCTACTGCACCTGCCTTTGGCTGTATGACAGGTTGGCCAGCCACCCGTTGGACCCACGTGTCATACACCCAAAGGCAGGTGCAGTAAGTCAATGAAGCTGCGCCCCCCTCCGTGCCCGTGCATGCTTTCAATGACTTGAGACTACCAAACATCACATGCGGTGGTTAGTTCATTGCATGTAATCCTATTAAGTAGCAAAAAGACATTAAGTTACCTCGTTGATAGGAATAAAACAATACACCATGTATTTATTTACAGAGGGAGTATAGCCAGCATCTGGTTAGTATATGAAGTTGCCACATCACATAGAACCAACCTAATATTGGAGTATGCTAGCCCTCCACCGGCGCGCCGCTTCAAATGGCGGAGGAAGTGAGAGGTCACGTCACCTTGTGTCCAGATCTGAGATGCCACGTGTACCAGATGAATGACTCCAAGTTCGACCACCGTGATGCTAGGTGCGAGCCAAGGAACACTGTTGGAGAGTCCCCCCTCATAATTTTCCTACATTGTCGACGACGAGGTGCCTATGGTGACTTCGTAAATTTCAAGATGATAGTGTCGTGCGTGTGTGCGTTCATAGGGGTGAGTGTATGCGTGTGTATATGAGCGCTTGCGTCTGTACTGTGTAAAAAAACGTAAATGCATGTCAAAAAGAGACTAGTTAGTATACTCAATATTGTGCACCTCGGAGAGGAAAAGGATAGAACTAGTATGTATTTATTTACGGTGCAGATTCACTCATTTTGCTCCATATTTACTCCGTCTCGGTGTTGTCTAGTCACTTGTTGAAATCTCTAGAAGGGCAAATACTCCTTTCTGGTTTACAGGGCTATACTAGCAAGTAGTTGTACGTAGTAGTACAATAGTGGGCTCACATAGCAATTTTGTCTCATGCAAGAGCCTGGCTATATGCGTGCTCCAATGTTCGAACTGCAATGTTCGGTTTGCGCTTGGCTCTTCGCCTCTTTGAGAAGACGAACAATGATGTTACTACTACTGCTTCTATAGTGTCGAATCCACTGCTGCATGTCCGTCCACCACGAGCGGGACGGATAGCTTGTTGTAGAAGTACTACTAAGCAAAAGCCTGTCCTCGTTTGCGAGCAACCGCACGCATGGGTGAGGGAGAAGCCGTGTAGTAAAATCAAGCTTCTCCTCGTTGTACGAGTTGACGCGACACATCATAGCACTGGCCCCACATGCTTGCCTCTAAACTTGGCTGAAAGACCCGCAGTGTACAATATATTTGCTGCAACCTCTAACATTTACCCACCACAAATTAAAATATATGTGGCCGTATGCATCGTTCTGATGCAGAGGCCGGGGAGTCCCCCCTTTCCGAAAAAAAACAAATTAAAATATATATTCCTGTCTTGACCAGATGAGCGTGCAAACTACAATCACCAGGGTGTCAGGTAGGGCCAGAAGACTATGTTTTTTTTTAAACTTCGAGACGGCCACATAGCATGGAGCCGACCCCAACGATTTTAAGCTTACAGGCATGGTACACGCTATCCTAGACTACTCTACACATGAAACTGCCACACGTGCGTCCGGGCTGCGCTTGGCTCTTCGCCTCTTCGGGAAGTCGAACAATGATGGAGTACTACTGCACTGGAGGAGTACTACAGTACGCTTCTGGCCATCTGACACTGATTGAACTGCTGCATGTCCACCGCGTGCGAGAGGGAGAGCGTGTAGCGAAAGCTTCTCCTAGTCTTGCCAGCCACCACGCTCATGGGCGAGGGAGGGACGCTCCTGCCTTTGCGTGTATGGCAGGTGGGCCCGACAGGTGTGTGGCCAACCTGTCATACAGGCAAAGGCAGGTGCAGTTAAGTCTGCGAGGGAGAGGATAATCAAACTTCTCGTTGATGTACGAGTTGACGCGACACATCAAAGCACTGCACTCTATATATTTCAATAATTTGCGTTTACCGATGCATTAATTACAACGCATGCATGCATGCCGTGACTCTCCTTTTGATACTTGCATGTGTTGATTTACTGCACCTTGAAGTAGTATAAAATATGTGACGGTAAAGCTTTGTAATACCCCGACCCAAGTTGAGAGATGGTTGTGCACGAGGAGGGCGAGATCATGCAGACCGAACAGGACCCGACGATGGAGCTCTCTAAGGTCTCGATGGACCTCACCGTGCTCCACTGCCCCTTGTGCCTTCGCCCCTTGAATTGTGGTTTCTCAACGAGTTGTGCTGGACTTCTTGTGAATTGTGGTGGTTTTCAGTAATGAAAATCGGATGGGGCAAGCCCTTCTTTGATCAAAAAAATCGTCCTTATATATTCATCGGTCTTGCTATAAGTCGCAGTAGATGCTATATAGGTCCGTCGGATCTTACATCAAGATCCGTGCTTTCAGATTTTCTTTTTTCTCTCTTAAATCTCAGTCGAGTGAGACATAGCCACGCCATTAAACAGAGGCTCGGACGCCATTAATGGAGACCTTGGCAGAGAGGTGGACGGCAGATGCAGGTCAAAGGGCTCTCCTCCCGATAAGCACGCGCAGGGGTCTGATCGCACACCTCTCGTACTCAAATAGCTACCCTGCACGGCGCATCCTAGCTAATCAAAAATGGGGACGCGTGGCGGCACGTAAATGGTACTAGTAAGTAGAACGCCCACGGTTTCAATAATACTTGTGTTTCCGATTGTAACGTGACAGCACTTGTTCCAAAATGACTTTGTTGATTGTTAATGTGTGCGCCTTCACAAATCGGACTGCAAATTTACCACAGCATGTTGGTGCCATGTCATGGCACCAAGCCAAGTTTCATTATTTTCATGCGTGTTTTGGATTTACAAGAATTAAAAAACTAAGTTTCTCAATGTTTCCAACCCAGCCACGACGCCCAGAATTTTGAATTTCATTCCCATTTCTTGCATGGAACCTAGAAATTTACCCGAGGACACACATGTGATTTTTCAACCAACTTTGGTGCACTGGAACATGTGCTTGTATTTCAAATTTGAATTATGCACACAAAGCTGACACGTTCCCTCCCAGAACCACGAGCCTTCTTGAGAGAAGCTCCGATTTGCAAGAAGCTTATACCAAAATTTGTTCCTATTCGGCCAATTTTTTTTACCACGGCATGGTACTACCATGACATGACACCATGTCAAGTTTCATGATTTTAAAACCAAGTTTCTCAATGTTCTCGACCGAGCCACGATGCCCAGATGTTTGAATTTTATTCTCATTTTTTGCATGGGACCTACTCCCTCCTTCCGTGTAACACCCCAGATGTAAAACGTCCACATTTGGCAAATATCCATGTTGTTCTTCATCCAATTCCATGTGGGTTTCCATCTTTTGGTCTCATTTTGTTTTGTTATGTTGTTCTACCCTTTTCATTACCATGCTTTCCTTGTCATATTGCATTTGTGCTTCTTGTCATATTCCTTATTGCCACCATATGTTTGCATCATGTGCATTTCATGTTGTGTTGTGCTTATGTCTACTTGCATTTCCACGATATGCATGCATGATATGTTGTTGCATGTTCTATGTGTGATTCATGCATCACCACCTCTCCTTCTCTTTCTTTCTTTTGCGAGTTCCATTTTACCCTCCTCCATTAATGTTCAACTTTCCCTCATTATTCTATCCCCATGTCCAGAACCTCTCTGCCAAATTTCAGCTCATTTGGAGTTGTGTTGGTTAGCTTCAAAAATGCTCCAAGTTTGAACTATATTCATACTTGTTGTATTTTTCTACCTCTAAAAATACCCAACTCAATTTTATCAAATTGAGCATAATTCCAGGCTCCTGGAGGTATTTTCATATCTCTCACAAACCCCCTCAATCCTTCTGTCCTTTTCACTCTTTTATTTCTGTTTGAGAAAATGGAAAAGAGCCAGAGGGAGAGAGTGAGAGCCCCAGCAGCAGCCCAGCCACGGCCCAGCAGCGCTCCCGCAACCCTTTAGCCTGCAAGCGACAGTTGCTTCAAGCTCATGTACGGCAGGACATCCAGAGGAGACACGTCGGCACGCAGATGATTTGACGGTCGGAGCTCGTCCCTAGTCCATATAAAAGACGTCCCCGGTGCCCTAGGGTCTACCCTCGACCGATCCCCCTCCTCTTTTTCCCTCGCTGCCGCCAGGTAAGGCTAGCCACGCCACGCTGTCGCCCTGCCCACCATGCTCCGGCCGAGCTTGAGCTCGAGCTCGGAGTAGCCGTCTACGCCGCGCCTCCGGCCCCCTCGGCCACCGTGGAGAGGAACGCCAAGTCCCCCTACGTCTGCTTCCACGACGCACGCGATCACAAGGCTTCCAAATCGACTCCCTCGGCCGTCTTCTTCCTCTGCTTCGCGGACAGCAGCCCCGCCAAGTTCAGAGCTCCATCGCGTCGTCTACGGCTCGTCCCCGTCGACCCCATCGTGTCCTAGGGTGAGCGGGGTAATGCACCTACCTCTCCTTTTTCTTTCCATGGCATATAGGGCCCCGCGAGACTCGATCGATCCATGTCTTTGCTGTGCTCCCGGTGTTCCGGCGAGGTCTGTAGTTCTGTTGTATGTACTTGCTGCAGCGCGCCCATGCGTCCCCGCGCTCCGGTTTCCGCCTAGATGCAGTCGCCTCACGCCCCATCCTGCACGCGTGCGCTCGAACGCGAGGAGCAGCAGCCTCGCCCAGCCTTGCCACCGCCATACCCGAGACGAGCATGAGCTCGTACTCGAGCTGCCGCACGCGCACTCGCACCCTCGCAGCAGCTTCGCCTGCACACGTGCACCCACACCAGTTTTCCACGCAGGTGCTCCCCTCGCAATCTCGTGCGCCCGCCGGAGCTCCTCTGCTCCGCTAGACGCGCCGCCGCTCGCCGGTGCCGTCACAGTCTTCCCTGTGCGTGTGTAGAGTAGATAGCCGTGGTCCTGGGTTGAGTCAAGTAGAGCCGAGCCCCTTGCCAACCAGCAAGGCGCCCCTAGCCCAGTGGTAGCGACTCGTCTCATCCACCCCGCAGAGCAGGGATCGAATCCCCCCAAGGGCAGTTTAAAGCCCCTTTTTTCTCTCTATTGGGATCGATGTCTCTATGACAGAAGGGCCCCACCAGTCAGCCTCTCAGCGCCCTCCTCCTTCTATTTTTTTCCTTACCCCCGCGTTTTCCATTTATGGCAAGTCCCCGTTTTCCATTTCAGGCAAGTCCATTTCTGGATGTTTCCAAATAAGGAAAATGCCATTTCTGTCATATTCCATTTAGGGCAGTTTCTAACTTTTTGCACTTGTGATGATTTTTCTACAGCAACCCTAACATATTATATATGTTTTTGGGGTAGAAAAATCCCACCAATCCAGTGGGGGCATTAGTTTCTGCATTTGAGCAAGTTCATGGACATGCCATTTTGCATCATGTTGATGTTTTGTCTAGTATGCGTATATTCATGGTATATGCTTTGTGGTTGTTTTTGCACATGGATAGCTTCATTTTCATGCCTACTACATGCTAGATTTATTTCATGCCATGATATGCTATGTAGTGAGTTAATCAAGCTTGTTAACATGCCTACCTGATGCTGTTTCTGCCATGTCCAGTAATTTCACCAAGTCTGAAACCTGTTAACGAAACTTGCTATGTTTACATGGTTGCCATCATATCTTCTGGTCCTTTTTGTCTTATGGTCAGTAAGGGACTTTTGTCATATGCATTTAGTAGAATACTGCCATGCCTTGTTTTGCTATGTTAAGTTCCTGTAGCATGTTGATTTCGTGCTCTGAACATTGCTACCTGATGCTGTTTTCTGCCATGTCCGGTAATTTCACTTAGTCTGTGATCCTGTTATTTTTTGCACTTTTGCCATGCTTGTTTGAGCTTGATATATTGTGATCTAGCCGTAGCTCAGTGTTCATCTTTTATCAAGCATCTCCTGTAGATTACTGTCATATGCTTTGTTTCTATGTTGGAGTGTTGTAGCATTGTTGCTTGTTGCACTCTAAGTGCTATCATGCTGTTAATCGTAGATTCGTGTCATTCTTGTTTTGCTTGCCATTTGCAAACCGTGCATCCGTTTCCGGTGATCTTTATATCGATTTCGACCAAAATCACCTCATCTTTCCAGTGGCATGCTTGGTTTGCCAAGTTACTGCCTATTTCATCATTTTCCTTCCGGAGCACGCATATGCATCGCATATCATATCTTGCATATCATTCATGTATTGCATCATGTTGCTTGTGCATTTCCCGTGATTGATTGTGGTTCCATTGCTTGTGTTCTTGTCTTGGGTAGAGCCGGGAGACGAGTTCGTGAACGAGGATCCTGTTGAGTACGCTTACGAGGATCAAGCTTTCGACAACTCTGAGAACCTTGCAAGCAAGATGACCACCCCTCGAAATCACTTCTATCTTTGCTGTGCTAGTTGTGCGTTCTATTGCCATGCTGCGCTACCTATCACTTGCTATATCATGCCTCCCATATTGCCATGTCAGCCTCTAACCATCCTTTCCTAGCAAACCGTTGTTTGGCTATGTTACCGCTTTTGCTCAGCCCTTCTTATAGCGTTGCTAGTTGCAGGTGAAATTGAAGTTTTGTTCCATGTCGGAACATGGATATGTTGGGATATCACAATATCTCTTATTTAATTAATGCATCTATATATTTTGGTAAAGGGTGGAAGGCTCGGCCTTATGCCTGGTGTTTTGTTCCACTCTTGCCGCCCTAGTTTCTAGCATACCGGTATTATGTTCCTTGAGTTCGCGTTCCTTACGTGGTCGGGTGATTTATGGGACCCCCTTGACAGTTCGCCTTGAATAAAACTCCTCCAGCAAGGCCCAACCTTGGTTTTACCATTTGCCACCTAAGCCTTTTTCCCCCGGGTTTTCTAGAGCCCGAGGGTCATCTTTATTTTAAACCCCGGGCCAGTGTTCCTCTGAGTGCTGGTCCAAACTAGAGCCCTTTGCAGCGCCACCTTGGGGAAACTCGAGGATTGGTTTTAGTTGTACGGACTGCTCATCCGGTGTGCCCTGAGAACGAGATATGTGCGGCTCCTATCGGGATTTGTCGGCACATTCGGGCGGCTTTGCTGGTCTTGTTTTACCATTGTCGAAATGTCTTGTAAACCGGGATTCCGAGACTGGTCGGGTCTTTCCGGGAGAAGGTTTATCCTTCGTTGACCGTGAGAGCTTATGATGGGCTAAGTTGGGACACCCCTGTAGGGTATTATCTTTCGAAAGCCGTGCCCGCGGTTATGAGGCAGATGGGAATTTGGTAATGTCCGGTTGTAGAGAACCTGTCGCTTGACCCAATTAAAATACATCAACCGTGTGCGTAGCCGTGATGATCTCTTCTCGGCGGAGTCCGGGAAGTGAACACGGTTTGAGTTATGAATGACGTAAGTAGGAGTTCAGGATCACTTCTTGGTCATTGCTAGATGACGACCGCTCCGTTGCTTCTCTTCTCGCTCTCATTTGCGTATGTTAGCCACCATATATGCTTAGTGCCTGCTGCAGCTCCACCCCATTTCACCATCCTTTCCTATAAGCTTAAATAGTCTTGATCTCGCGGGTGTGAGATTGCTGAGTCCTCGTGACTCACAGATTCTACCAAAACAGTTGCAGGTGCCGACGATGCCAGTGCAGATGATGGGATCGACCTCAAGTGGGAGTTCGATGAGGAACGTGGTCGTTACTATGTGTCTTTTCCTGATGATCAGTAGTGGAGCCCAGTTGGGACGATCAGGGATCTAGCATTTGGGGTTATCTTATTTTCATTTGGATCTTGACCGTAGTCAGTCTATGTGTGTATTTTGGATGATGTATGGATTATATTTATGTATTCTGTGAAGTGGCGATTGTAAGCCAACTCTTTATCCCATTCTTGTTCATTACATGGGATTGTGTGAAGATGACCCTTCTTGCGACAAAACCACAATGAGGTTATGCCTCTAAGTCGTGCCTCGACACGTGGGAGATATAGCCGCATCATGGGCGTTACAAGTTGGTATCAGAGCCATCTCTGACTTAGGAGCCCCCTGCTTGATCGAATCGCTGGCGTTGTTGAGTCTAGAGCAAAAATGTTTTGAGTCTTAGGATTATATATATCGAAGAGTAGGATTCTTTTTACTCCTCAGTCCCTTCGTCGCTCTGGTGAGGTCTCCTGATGTAGAAGTTTTGACTATTCTCTCCTCAAATTTCACTAAAAAAAATTTAGGATCACGCGGGTATCTTGGAATCGTTCCGATGGTTTTGTGACGAGAACATTGTTCTTGGTGCCTCCTGACATTTAGGGGTTGTGGCAGTGTCCCGGGGAGTTGAGCTCCGAGGTGTTGTCGTCACAATTTTATCGTTGCAGTTCTGGAATACCTGAGTTTCGCCGACATCGAAATCTATTTTATGCAGTTGTTGGTGAGATCACCTCGACGCCACCCAGTACTGGGGCGGGAGTTCGGGAGTATTGCCATAACTTGTATAACGGATGTTTTTCGAAGGTTGAGGTAAACGATTTCCGAAGGTTTCTTGGTTATGTGTTGACGGATGGATACAGCTGGATCTAGGGATTGCTAGTTTGTGTGATATATTTTGTGTCCCCTGTATCCCCAACACCAGATTGCATAACCAGAAAGTTTCGGGAGTTTATAAGTGAGAATTCAAGTAGCCTTAGGATATCTTTCCGACAGACGCATGATATGAGATTGGGGTTCGACGTCTAGTGGTCCGCCTGTACACGGTTGGTTTTACAGTGGTCTCGTAGTGTCTTAAAGAGTCCTTGGCTATGCCGACTCGGGGACGCTTCGTATGTCATGTGCACAGCCTTGTACATGATGGTGTTGTACGATCGAGCCCGTGTGGGCCCCACCACGAAAACTTCGGACGAAATCTCTATCATATGTTTGTTCCGGCTTATTCTGCAAGCCAATACTTTGTTTTGTTTTGTATTGTGGTATTCGAGTTGCTTCGAAGTCATATGTTGATTCCATATCTTTTTCAAGTGGCTTCTCAACTTATGGAAGTGTGATGATTTGCTATGGAATTCATTCGTTCATCCTCGTTCGAATGTTTATTGTGAAGACTATATGTTGCAATTTCTATCCGTTGATTCTACTTATCTATTTGTCTATCAAGATGCTAACGGATGTCACCCTCTTCAGGATGGCTCCGCCAACGCGTCAGAATCCGGATCGCAATGAAGGGAGTCAAGCGAACCCTCCGCCACCACCTCCGCCTCCGGAGGCATGGCAAGCTATCATGGCGGCCACCAACGCCAATGCTCAGATGATTCTGCAACTCTTGCAGGAACGTACCCAAGGGCAAGGCAATCAAGGAAATCAAGGTCAAGGCAACAATCAGCCTAACTTCGCTACACTCAACCAGTTTCTTGCAAATCAGCCCAAGTCTTTCAGCTACTGTGCCGAGGCCACGGATGCCGATGATTGGCTCGTGGACATCAACAAGCATTTTGAATGTAGCAATGTCAGGCCTGAGGACTATGTCAAGTTCGCTTCTTTTCAGCTCAAGGACCAAGCTGCTGATTGGTATCAACAATACAAAGATTCTAGAGGAGGTCGTGTGATCACTTGGACTGACTTCTGTCGGGACTTCAAAGCGCACCACATTCCACAAAGTGTTGTTGAGAGCAAGCGTGAGGAGTTCCGCAATCTCAAGCAAGGCAACATGTCTGTGTATCAATACAACATCCAGTTTCAGAAACTTGCTCGCTTTGCTAAACAAGACGTTCCTGATGAAAAGAGCATGATCTATCACTTCAGAGGTGGCCTTAGAGAGGATCTGCAGTTAGCTCTCGTTCTTGTTGAGCCTACTCAGTTTGATCAATTCTACAATATGGCACTGAAGCAAGAGGCTGCTCAGCTCAAGTGTGAGGCTTCTAAGAAGAGAGTCAGAGACGCAGTTCAGTCTTCTTCTTCCTCACTTGTGACAGCTAAGCAACAGAAGTTCTGGTTGCCTCCTCCTCCTCCGTTTCGTCAGCCTTACCAGCAGAAGAACAAAGGTGGCCATGGTTCTTCCAACTCTTCCAACTCTGGCTATCAGAACAAGTCTCAGAATCAAGGTCCAAAGTCCAATGCTCCTTATCACCGTCCACTTTCAGAGGTGACTTGCAACAAGTGTCAGCAGAAAGGTCACTATGCTAACAAGTGCTTGAACCAAAGGCGTCTGCCTCCTCCTCCTCCTGTCAGATCTTCCAGCAATGCAGTGGTCAAGCATAACCCAAAGTCTGCAAAGGTGAACATGATGAATGCAGCTCAAGCAGAGGAATCTACTGATGTGATAATGGGTAATCTTCCTGTTAATGATATTCCTGCAAAAGTTCTTTTTGATACTGGTGCATCGCATTCTTTCATTTCTAGACCTTTTGTGGCTATGCATGATCTGGTTACTGAAGTATTGCCCAGTCCTCTGTCTATTGTTTCTCCGGCTCGACAACTGACTTCTCGAGCATTCGTTCGGGATTCCGCAATCAAGATGGGCGACTATGAATTTCTGTCTTCTCCAATTGTTCTTGGTGACTCGGATATTGATCTTATTCTCGGGATGGACTGGCTTTCTAAGCACAAGGCTCAACTTGATTGTGCTGCCAGGGAAATTCAATTGACACACTCTTCTGAGGATGTGATTATTTATGCCGCTCGTGATGAAACCATTCGGTTGTTTTCTCTCAATGAGAAGGGCAAATTGAATGCCATCTCTCAAATTCCAGTCGTTTGTGAGTATCAAGATGTCTTTCCAGAAGAGCTTCCGGGTATGCCTCCTCACCGGCCAGTTGAGTTCGTTATCGAACTAGAGCCTGGCACTGAACCCGTTTGCAAGCGTCCATACAAGCTTGGACCCAACGAGCTGAAGGAATTGAAGAAACAGCTCGATGAACAAGAGCGTCTGGGTTTGATCAGACCGAGTTCTTCCCCATGGGGTTGTGGTGTTCTTTTTGTCAAGAAGAAGGATGGCACGGACCGACTTTGTGTCGACTACCGTCCATGGAACAAGAAGACAATCAAGAACAAGTATCCACTTCCCAACATCAATGAGTTATTCGAGCAACTCAAAGGTGCTAAAGTATTCTCGAAGCTTGACCTTCGTATGGGTTATCATCAGATTCGCATTCGTGAAGAAGATATTCCCAAGACAGCATTCAGAACAAGCTTTGGTTCTTATGACTATACTGTCGTGTCTTTCGGCCTTGTCAATGCTCCTCTAGTGTTCTCTCGGATGATGAATTTCATCTTCAACCCCTATACCAATGAATTCGTCCTGGTGTATCTCGATGATATCTTGGTTTTCTCCAAGAATAAGAAGGACCATGCCAAACATTTGCGATTGGTGCTCGACAAGCTCAGAGAGTATCAATTCTATGCGAAGTTCTCTAAATGTGAGTTTTGGCTCGATGAAGTTCTTCTCCTTGGTCACATCATCTCTGCCAAGGGCATCGCTGTTAACCCCGAGAAGGTGTCCGTAATTGTGAATTGGGAACCTCCTCAGAATGTCAAGCAGCTCCGCAGTTTTCTTGGTCTTGCAAGCTATTGCCGAAGATTCGTTGAGAATTTCTCTAAGATTGCAAAGCCTCTTTCCAACCTCCTCCAGAAGCATGTGAAGTATGTCTGGTCTCCTGAGTGTGACGTTGCTTTCAACACTCTCAAAGAGAAACTTGTCACAGCTCCTGTCTTGACTCCTCCTGATGAATCCAAGCCGTTTGAAGTTTTTTGTGATGCTTATCTCCAAGGTCTCGGTGTTGTGTTAATGCAAGAGAAGAAAGTTGTGGCATATACCTCTCATCAGTTGAAGCCCAACGAGAAGAACTACCCCACTCACGATCTTGAGTTGGCGGCAGTTGTCCATGCATTAATAACGTGGAGACATCTCTTGTTGAGAAGACAAGTGGACATTTTCACCGATCACAAGAGTCTCAAGTATATCTTCACTCAGCCCAACCTCAACCTCAGGAGGACTCGATGGGTCGAAATGATTCAAGAGTACAATCCGAGTATTGAATATACTCTAGGCAAAGCCAATGTCATTGCAGATGCTTTGAGCAGGAAGGCTTATTGCAACAGCTTAATTCTCAAGCCTTTCCAACCGGATCTTTGTGAAGCTTTCCGCAAGCTGAATCTCCAAGTTGTTCCTCAAGGCTTTCTTGCCAACCTCATAGTCTCTCCTACTTTGGAAGATCAAATTCGTGAGGCTCAACTTCTTGATGCCATGGTGAAGAAGGTGAAACGTGGGATCGACAAGGGTCTTTCCAAATACAAGTGCTATCGCATTGATAACAGAGACACTTTATTCTTCGAGGACCGGATTGTGGTTCCTAAAGGTGATCTAAGGAAAGTCATTATGAACGAGGCGCACAATTCTCTCCTATCCATTCATCCTGGAAGTACGAAGATGTATCATGACCTCAAGCAGTCGTATTGGTGGACTCGAATGAAGCGAGAAATTGCTCAATTCGTGAATGAATGTGATGTCTGTCGAAGAGTGAAAGCAGAACACCAATGACCAGCTGGTCTCCTTCAACCTCTTGCTATCCCAGAATGGAAGTTTGATCATATCGAAATGGACTTCGTGACTGGTTTTCCAAAGTCCAAGCACGGAAATGATGCTATCTTCGTTGTCATCGACAAGCTCTCTAAAGTGGCTCATTTCCTTCCAATCAAAGAATCTATCACAGCAGCTCAGTTGGCAGAGCTATACACCTCCAGAATTGTCTCCTTGCACGGCATTCCACAATTGATTTCTTCAGATCGTGGAAGCATCTTCACCTCTAAGTTCTGGGACTCCTTCCAGAAGGCCATGGGCACAAACATTCGCTTCAGCACAGCTTTCCATCCTCAAACTAGTGGCCAAGTCGAGCGAGTAAATCAAATTCTTGAAGATATGCTCAGGGCTTGTGTCATTTCCTTTGGCATGAAATGGGAAGATTGTCTTCCATATGCCGAATTCTCCTACAACAACAGCTTCCAAGCAAGTTCGGGCAAGGCCCCATTCGAGATTCTCTATGGCAGAAAGTGCCGTACTCCTCTCAATTGGTCAGAGACTGGTGAACGCCAACTTCTTGGCAATGACTTAATCTCAGAAGCTGAAGAAATGTGTAAAGTCATCCGTGATAATCTCAAAGCCGCGCAATCGCGCCAGAAGAGTTACTATGATAGTAAGCACCGTGATTTGGCTTTCGAGATCGGAGACCATGTCTACCTCCGCGTCTCTCCAATGAAAGGCACTCGTCGCTTCGGTATCAAAGGGAAGCTTGCCCCTAGATACGTGGGTCCTTTCAAGATCACTGGCAAAAGAGGCGACCTCGCCTATCAACTTGAACTTCCTTCCAACTTCGCGAACATGCACGATGTGTTCCACGTGTCACAACTCCGCAAGTGCTTCAAGACGCCTGAGCGCACTATCAACTTCGAAGAGATTGACCTCCAAGAAGATTTGTCTTATCATGAGCACCCCGTTGCTATTCTTGAAGAAACTGAGCGCAAGACTCGCAACAAGTCAATCAAATTCCTGAAAGTGAAGTGGTCGCACCATTCCGACCGGGAAGCCACCTGGGAACGCGAGGACCATCTCCGTTCCGAATATCCGGAGTTCTTTCAGTCCTAGATCTCGGGACGAGATCCTCTTGTAGTGGTGGAGTGTTGTAACACCCCAGATGTAAAACGTCCACATTTGGCAAATATCCATGTTGTTCTTCATCCAATTCCATGTGGGGTTCCATCTTTTGGTCTCATTTTGTTTGTTATGTTGTTCTACCCTTTTCATTACCATGCTTTCCTTGACATATTGCATTTGTGCTTCTTGTCATATTCCTTATTGCCACCATATGTTTGCATCATGTGCATTTCATGTTGTGTTGTGCTTATGTCTACTTGCATTTCCACGATATGCATGCATGATATGTTGTTGCATGTTCTATGTGTGATTCATGCATCACCACCTCTCCTTCTCTTTCTTTCTTTTGCGAGTTCCATTTTACCCTCCTCCATTAATGTTCAACTTTCCCTCATTATCTATCCCCATGTCCAGAACCTCTCTGCCAAATTTCAACTCATTTGGAGTTGTGTTGGTTAGCTTCAAAAACGCTCCAAGTTTGAATTATATTCATACTTGTTGTATTTTTCTACCTCTAAAAATACCCAACTCAATTTTATCAAATTGAGCATAATTCCAGGCTCCTGGAGGTATTTTCATATCTCTCACAAACCCCCTCAATCCTTCTGTGCTTTTCGCTCTTTTATTTCTGTTTGAGAAAATGGAAAAGAGCCAGAGGGAGAGAGTGAGAGCCCCGGCAGCAGCCCAGCCACGGCCCAGCAGCGCTCCCGCAGCCCTTTAGCCTGCAAGCGACAGTTGCTTCGTGCTCCTGTACGGCAGGACATCCAGAGGAGACACGTCGGCACGCAGATGATTTGACGCCGGAGCTCGTCCCTAGTCCATATAAAAGACGTCCCCGGTGCCCTAGGGTCTCCCCTCGACCGATCCCCCTCCTATTTTTCCCTCGCCGCCGCCAGGTAAGGCTAGCCACGCCACGCTGTCGCCCTGCCCACCATGCTCCGGCCGAGCTTGAGCTCGAGCTCGGAGTAGCCATCTACGCCGTGCCTCCGGCCCCCTCGGCCACCGTGGAGAGGAACGCCAAGTCCCCCTACGTCTGCTTCCACGACGCACGCGATCACAAGGCTTCCAAATCGACTCCCTCGGCCGTCTTCTTCCTCTGCTTCGCGGATAGCAGCCCGCCAAGTTTAGAGCTCCATCGCGTCGTCTACGGCTCGTCCCCGTCGACCCCATCGTGTCCTAGGGTGAGCGGGGTAACGCACCTACCTCTCCTTTTTCTTTCCATGGCATATAGGGCCCCGCGAGACTCGATCGATCCATGTCTTTGCTGTGCTCCCGGTGTTCTGGCGAGGTCTGTAGTTCTGTTGTATGTACTTGCTGCAGCGCGCCCGTGCGTCCCCGCGCTCCGGTTTCTGCCTAGATGAAGTCGCCTCACGCCCCATCCTGCACGCGTGCGCTCGAACGCGAGGAGCAGCAGCCTCGCCCAGCCTTGCCGCCGCCATACCCGAGACGAGCATGAGCTCGTACTCGAGCTGCCGCACGCGCACTCGCACCCTCGCAGCAGCTTCGCCTGCACACGTGCACCCACACCAGTTTTCCACGCAAGTGCTCCCCTCGCAATCTCGTGCGCCCGCCGGAGCTCCTCTGCTCCGCTAGACGCGCCGCCGCTCGCCGGTGCCGTCACAGTCTTCCCTGTGTGTGTGTAGAGTAGATAGTCGTGGTCCTGGGTTGAGTCAAGTAGAGCCGAGCCCCTTGCCAACCAGCAAGCCGCCCCTAGCCCAGTGGTAGCGACCCGTCTCATCCACCCCGCAGAGCAGGGATCGAATCCCCCCAAGGGCAGTTTAAAGCCCCTTTTTCTCTCTATTGGGATCGATGTCTCTATGACAGAAGGGCCCCACCAGTCAGCCTCTCAGCGCCCTCCTCCTTCTATTTTTTTCCTTACCCCCGCGTTTTCCATTTATGGCAAGTCCCCGTTTTCCATTTCAGGCAAGTCCATTTCTGGATGTTTCCAAATAAGGAAAATGCCATTTCTGTCATATTCCATTTAGGGCAGTTTCTAACTTTTTGCACTTGTGATGATTTTTCTACAGCAACCCTAACATATTATATATGTTTTTGGGGTAGAAAAATCCCACCAATCCAGTGGGGGCATAAGTTTCTGCATTTGAGCAAATTAATGGACATGCCATTTTGCATCATGTTGCTGTTTTGTCTAGTATGCGTATATTCATGGTATATGCTTTGTGGTTGTTTTTGCACATGGATAGCTTCATTTTCATGCCTACTACATGCTAGATTTATTTCATGCCATGATATGCTATGTAGTGAGTTAATCAAGCTTGTTAACATGCCTACCTGATGTTGTTTCTGACATGTCCAGTAATTTCACTAAGTCTGAAACCTGTTAACGAAACTTGCTATGTTTACATGGTTGCCATCATATCTTCTGGTCCTTTTTTTCTTATGGTCATTAAGGGACTTTTGTCATATGCATTTAGTAGAATACTGCCATGCCTTGTTTTGCTATGTTAGGTTCCTGTAGCATGTTGATTTCGTGCTCTGAACATTGCTACCTGATACTGTTTTCTGCCATGTCCAGTAATTTCACCAAGTCTGTGATCCTGTTATCTTTTGCACTTTTGCCATGCTTGTTTGAGCTTGATATTTTGTGATCTAGCCGTAGCTCAGTGTTCATCTTTTATCAAGCATCTCCTGTAGATTACTGTCATATGCTTTGTTTCTATGTTGGAGTGCTGTAGCATTGTTGCTTGTTGCACTCTAAGTGCTATCATGCTGTTAATCGTAGATTCGTGTCATTCTTGTTTTGCTTGCCATTTGCAAACCGTGCATCCGTTTCCGGTGATCTTTATATCGATTTCGACCAAAATCATCTCATCTTTCCAGTGGCATGCTTGGTTTGCCAAGTTACTTCCTTTTCATCATTTTCCTTCCGGAGCACGCATATGCATCGCATATCATATCTTGCATATCATTCATGTATTGCATCATGTTGCTTGTGCATTTCCCGTGATTGATTGTGGTTCCATTGCTTGTGTTCTTGTCTTGGGTAGAGCCGGGAGACGAGTTCGTGAACGAGGATCCTGTTGAGTACGCTTACGAGGATCAAGCTTTCGACAACTCTGAGAACCTTGCAAGCAAGATGACCACCCCTCGAAATCACTTCTATCTTTGCTGTGCTAGTTGTTCGTTCTATTGCCATGCTGTGCTACCTATCACTTGCTATATCATGCCTCCCATATTGCCATGTCAGCCTCTAACCATCCTTTCCTAGCAAACCGTTGTTTGGCTATGTTACCGCTTTTGCTCAGCCCTTCTTATAGCGTTGCTAGTTGCAGGTGAAATTGAAGTTTTGTTCCATGTCGGAACATGGATATGTTGGGATATCACAATATCTCTTTTTTAATTAATGCATCTATATATTTTGGTAAAGGGTGGAAGGCTCGGCCTTATGCCTGGTGTTTTGTTCCACTCTTGCCGCCCTAGTTTCTGGCATACCGGTATTATGTTCCTTGAGTTTGCGTTCCTTACGCGGTCGGGTGATTTATGGGACCCCCTTGACAGTTCGCCTTGAATAAAACTCCTCCTGCAAGGCCCAACCTTGGTTTTACCATTTGCCACCTAAGCCTTTTTCCCCCGGGTTTTCTAGAGCCCGAGGGTCATCTTTATTTTAAACCCCGGGCCAGTGTTCCTCTGAGTGCTGGTCCAAACTAGAGCCCTTTGCAGTGCCACCTTGGGGAAACTCAAGGATTGGTTTTAGTTGTACGGACTGCTCATCCGGTGTGCCCTGAGAACGAGATATGTGCGGCTCCTATCGGGATTTGTCGGCACATTCGGGCGGCTTTGCTGGTCTTGTTTTACCATTGTCGAAATGTCTTGTAAACCGGGATTCCGAGACTGATCGGGTCTTTCCGGGAGAAGGTTTATCCTTCGTTGACCGTGAGAGCTTATGATGGGCTAAGTTGGGACACCCCTGTAGGGTATTATCTTTCGAAAGCCGTGCCCGCGGTTATGAGGCAGATGGGAATTTGTTAATGTCCGGTTGTAGAGAACCTGTCACTTGACCCAATTAAAATACATCAACCGTGTGCGTAGCCGTGATGATCTCTTCTCGGCGGAGTCCGGGAAGTGAACACGGTTTGAGTTATGAATGACGTAAGTAGGAGTTCAGGATCACTTCTTGGTCATTGCTAGATGACGACCGCTCCGTTGCTTCTCTTCTCGCTCTCATTTGCGTATGTTAGCCACCATATATGCTTAGTGCCTGCTGCAGCTCCACCCCATTTCACCATCCTTTCCTATAAGCTTAAATAGTCTTGATCTCGCGGGTGTGAGATTGCTGAGTCCTCGTGACTCACAGATTCTACCAAAACAGTTGCAGGTGCCGACGATGCCAGTGCAGATGATGGGATCGACCTCAAGTGGGAGTTCGATGAGGAACGTGGTCGTTACTATGTGTCTTTTCCTGATGATCAGTAGTGGAGCCCAGTTGGGACGATCGGGGATCTAGCATTTGGGGTTATCTTATTTTCATTTGGATCTTGACCGTAGTCGGTCTATGTGTGTATTTTGGATGATGTATGGATTATATTTATGTATTCTGTGAAGTGGCGATTGTAAGCCAACTCTTTATCCCATTCTTGTTCATTACATGGGATTGTGTGAAGATGACCCTTCTTGCGACAAAACCACAATGCGGTTATGCCTCTAAGTCGTGCCTCGACACGTGGGAGATATAGCCGCATCGTGGGCGTTACATTCCGTCTATATAGGGCCTAATGTGTTTTTCAAGACAGCCTTTGACTATTGACAAGATTACTAGCACATGAGATTTATACTATGAAAATTATATTATTGGAAGCTCCTTTGACATACAAATTTGAAGGTATGCTTTGTGTAAGTTGCATGTCATATATTATTGCTCTAACGTTTGGTCAAAGTTAGCCTCGAAAAACGCATTAGGACCTATATAGATGGAAGGAGGGAGTAGAAATTCACCCGAGGACACAAATGTGATTTTTCAACCAACTTTGGTGCACGGGAGCATGTGCTTGTAGTTCAAATTTGAATTATGCACATTAAATGACCAAAAACTCAATTAATGTGTAAATAAGGCCAAACGAAGCCGGAATAATTCCAAAATTTAACAGGGCACTCATGTAGTTCTATGTTGCCTTTGTAAATAAACTCAAGGGGGACAACGTATATCGTTTCGCACTCAAAGGTGGCACGTTCCCTCTCAGAACCACGAGCCTTCTTGAGAGAAGCTTCGGTTTGCAAGAAGCTTATACCAAAATCTGTTCCTATTCGGCCAATTTTTTTACCACAACATGGTAGTACCATGACATGACATCCATGCCAAGTTTCATGATTTTCAGACGTGTTTTGGCTTTACAAGAATTTTAAAACCAAGTTTCTCAATGTTCTCGGCCGAGCCACGATGCCCAGATGTTTTAATTTTATTCTCATTTCTTGCATGGGACCTAGAAATTCACCCGAGGACACAAATGTGGATTTTGAACCAACTTTGATGCACAAGAGCATGTGCTTGTAGTTCAAATTTGACTTATGCACATTAAATGACCAGAAACTCAATTAATGTATAAAAAACGACAAACGAACCCGGAATAATTCCAAAATTTAACATGGCACTAATGTAGTTCTATGTTGCCTTTGTTAAGAAACTCAAGGGGGGGCAGCGTATATCGTTTCACGCTCAAATGTGGCACGTTCCCTCTTAGAACCACGAGCTTCCAAATCGGCCCAATTTTTTACCACAACATGTTAGTGCCATGACATGACACCATGCCAAGTTTCATGATTTCCAGGCGAGTTTTGGATTTACATGAATTTAAAATCAAAGTTTCTCGATGTTCTCGGCCGAGTCATGACGCCCAGATGTTTGAATTTCATTCTCATTTCTTCCATGGGACCTAGAAATTCAACCAGGGACACAAATGTGATTTTTCAACCCACTTTGGTGCACCGGAGCATGTGCATGCAATTCATATTTAGATTATGCACATTAAAAGTCCAGAAACTCAATTAATGTATAAAAAGGCCAAATGAACCCAAAATAATTCCAAAATTTAACAGGGCACTCATATAGTTCTATGTTGCCTCTGTAAATAAAATCAGGGGGGAGGCAGCGTATATCGTTTCGCACACAAAGGTGACACGTTCCCTCTCGGAACCACGAGGCTTGTTGAGAGAATCTCCGGTTTTGCAAGAGGCTTATACCAAAACTTGTCCCAATTCAGCCAAAAATTATACGTATGAAAACAGGGTTTAGATTATCCCAAACATCTCGCTACCTAGACCAATAATGTACTATCATTTGAATTCAACATAAAATGGATACAAATATTTGAATTGGAGAGCGTATTGTACATGTAGTTCATAGTGAAATATGATTACTGCTACATGTATTTTTTTGTTATCAAGATAATATTTAAATTATTGTATAACTTGACAACAATCGTATTCAAATAAGGAAAATTGATTCAAATTTAGTCCATATGGTAGACGACAATATATATGTTCACATGGTGGAGTAAAATGTTCATATATGATGGAAGATCAAAATGTACGACTACATCAATTATAAACCGCAAGGTCACCTAACGATATATTTGAATTCAACATAACGTGGATTCAAAAATTGAAATTCGAGATCATGGCATCTGTAATCATATAAAAAGGGACATTACTCTTTCTTTGGTGGGAATTGATTTGTTTTTTGTTGTTGTTGAGGGAAGTGCGAATCGATTTGGTACTGTGCAGGGTAATCTTGTTCTCTCGATTTTTTTTACATTTTTCTTGTAGTTTTTTCAATGGCATCTATAGCAATATAGTAAAAGGGGACATGACACTCTTGTGTCTTGTATGAATTGTTTTTTACACGTTAAGTTTGTGCTGCCGAACAAGGAATCTGCACCTTGTTATCCCGAAATTTTCAAGCTCGAGTATCTTTTTTTAACTGAAACTCCCGCTTCTTCAACCCGCGCCGCGCCTTGTTATCCCGAAATTTGGACGCGCGAGAACTCCCTCCTCATCCGAAATCGCTCCCGCAGCCCAGACACGCGAAATCCCCCTTCTACCCCTCAGCCGGAAATGAAGCTCCATGTCGCGGTGTCAAAACCGGTGGGGGTACGCTGGTAACTTAGCCTACATTTCGGACAAGCGCGTCCCTAAGCTTGGCTCCCCCCTCCCCCTTCGCCCCCCCCCCATTCGTACACCGAGGCCGCCAAAACCCGCAAAACCCCATGCTCCTCCGTCGGCCTCCCGACCGCCGCCCAGCCGGAGACTCTACCCCAACTATGTCGTCCACCGCAACAGCTCGCCGTCCCTCATCCACCACACCGGATGAGGATCCGTTGTCGATCTCGTCGTCCCGCCGGATCAGCCGCCCCGTCCTCCACCTCCAAGGAGCTGCCCCGATATTCGCCTCATCTATCGCGCCACCTCAATCCCCACAGCGTCGTCTTGACCTGCCCCACCAGAACCGCAGCACCCTCACCAATTCCTCCGATGAAGCCGAGGCCAACTCGACGCCACCAAGGAGGTTCTGCACTCACCGCTGCATTTTATCTTTTATTCGATCTCACGGGGCTGCCGGTGCTCGATACCGAGCATACATGGCGTGTCTCCATCGACGGCGCCGTCGCCGGCCACATCATCCACGGCGTCTCTCCCCCATGTCGTTGCTTCCTCGGCGGCGACTTCCACAACGGCACTAGCTGCAGCTGCTCCGGCTCTTGCTCGCGCTGCGGCTCTGTTCTTGCTGTCGGTCGCGCTGCTGCACTGATCCTGCTTTCGTTCGTGCTGCTGCTCTGCTCTTGCTCTCGCTTGCGCTGCTGCTGCTGCTGCTGCACGACCTCCGGCTGCTACAGGAGTTGCTGCTTTAGCACTCGCTCGCGGTGCTACTGCACGACTTGCTCTCTGCTAGTGCATTCCCTGCTCGAGCGTTTGCTGATTTAGATCACTGCTTCTCTGCTACTAGTGCTCGAACGCCCTAAACATCTATTGCAATGCTCTGTTACTAGTTCAATCAGTTTCGACAGTAAAATTCAGTTTCGACTATGAAGTTCATTTTCTTCAGTTAAGTTCAGAGTGAACAGTACTTACAGCATCTGTCGGAGCGGCCGTGGCGCGGCTGATGCGTTTTACATCTAGCACTTTTTGGTGATGTATTTTACATCATCTATTGCAGATGATATTAGGGTCCCACTTCAGATTAACGTTGTCTGTCTTGTCATGCTTCAGCCTCGTCGCCGTACACCTTAGCGGAGCTGCTCCAACGACGGAACCGTCCATCACAGCGGAGCAATACCCTCGGCGCCGTTTCCAGAGGCCTCGGATCTTCTTCCCCGCCTCCGACAGTCACACCAGCATCATCACCATCCTCCACATCCAACCCAATGATGCTGAGGTCCACAAGGCTATGCCAAAGAGGTTGTACACTCGTCGCACCACTTTGTTTCTCCATTCCTCTGTTCTTCCAATTCATGTGAGCCAAACACCCAGGTTGACTCAAATCCTATGTTTCCAAATGCTCTGTTTTACGCGTGCATTCCTATCCTATTCCTGTGTTTTTCCTGTCCCTGCGTTTATAGAATCCTCCAATTCTAAGGAGCCCTTACAGATTTACTTCATTTTCAGATAGGCGTCAAAGAAAACTTTGTGTATTATGTCCTGCTCCTGCCATGCCATCATCCACCCCACCTGAGGTGCACCATCGACAGAAGCGTTCACTGCAGCAGAGATCCCCCCTGCAGACTTCCTTTCGCCGCCTCAGATCATCTTCCCCGTTGCCGGTAGCCACGCCAACTGCATTACCATCATCGACTGAGCAGATGAACCTGAGGACTACACAGTTCCGGAAGAGAGGTCGCAGTCTTTCGTGTTTGCTTATGTTATACATCGGTTATTATTACCTGCTACTTTATCATTCAATCTTGAGTTTTGAATTGCCCATGGGTCTCATATCGAGCCAGCAACGAATAGTATATGTCTACTATCTAGTTCATCTAGGGTCTTCTATGTGGTTCATGTTGGGTGGGCAACAAACAATAGATGATCCATTGTCTATCTTTTTAAACTGAAGCTATAATCTACCTGCTATCATTAGTTTTGGATCCATCCACTCGTTTGCTACCATCAGTCTTGATTTTTGCATGCACCCCTTAGGCCTTACAAAATCAACTATTTTTTTATTATGCATGTCAGATATTGTACACAGTCGTATTGAACATGTAGATAAAAAGAGAAGACCGTTGCGTGCGAATATAATGTCATGCAGACGCCGCTCCATGGTGGGCGAAGTGCCCCCCCCCCCTCCTGCATTTCCATATTGTATTCCAGAGGAAGATAACTGTTCAGATGGAGATTCAGAAGGAGCCGACCACGCCTGTTTACCACCTGAGGTGTTTGCTCTAACCTGGCATACTGATGTTGGTCATATCATGCATATGGCGCCTTGCATTGCTTACATTATACATCTCATATGTCATCAGCTTAGTTTAGATTTGCTTTGTGTGAATGCCACCTGTTTGGTTTCTATATCATACTCCCACCATTCCTAAATATTTGTCTTTTTAGAGATTTCAACAAGTGACTACATACGGAACAAAATGAGTGAATCTACACTCTAAAATATGTCTATATACATCCGTATGTGGTAGTCCATTTGAAATCTCTAAAAAGACAAATATTTAGGAATGGAGGGAGTATATGGGAATTATGCAATGCCATCCTCTTTAGCCAGGCATCATATACGTGAATCATGCAATGCCATCCTGTTTAGCCAGTCATCGTATATGTGAATTGTATTGTGCCATATTTTTTTCCATAATGTATTCCATTTTGTCAACAATGTTTATACATTCATCTACTCTTCCTGTGCATCAGCCATTTGAGTCGGTCATGGGAAAATCTGGAGTGAAAACAAGGTCTTCTGAGAAGTCAGTGCTACCTGTCGATGCAGATTTCTTGCTGGTTACAGATACCTCCTCATAGGAGGATTCAGAGAGCGATGACCAGTCGTATCCCCCCCCCCCCCGAGGTGCATGCTCTAACTTGGCTGGGTTATATTGTTCATCATGCATATGGTGTCTTGCATTGCCATGCCATCTGCTTAGATTAGACTTGCTTTGTGTGAATGCCTCCTGTTTGCTTTCTATATCAGATATGTGAATTATGCAATGCCATGTTTTTCAGCCAGTTATCATATATGTGAATTATGCACCGCCATGGAGCCACGCATCATATATGTGAATTATCTCATGCCATCTTTTTTTCATTACGTATTCCATTTGTCGACAATCTGTGTATATTGAACTACTCTTCATGTGTATCAGCCATTTAAGCCGGTTATGGAAAAATCTGGAGTGAAAACAAGGTCTTCAGAGCAGGCAATGGTACCAGTTGAAGCATATATCTCGATGGTTACAGGGAGCTCCTCAGAGGAGGATTCAGAGACAGATGACCAGTCCTATATCCCACCTGAGGTGTATGCTCTAAGTTGGAATGTTTATATTTCTCATATGATGCATATGGTGTCTTGCATTGCTTAGTTTAGACATCATATGCACAATATTGAATTCTATCTGCTTAGTTTAGAGATCATACATGCGAGTGCCAGATGCTTAGTATATGAATCAATTATGTCAATTATATCATGCCATCCTGTATACTTAGACAACATGTATGTGAATTATTTCATCCCAACCTATTTTAGAAAGAGATCATATAGTTTTGTCATGTCATCCTGTTTAGGTACTCATCATATGTTGAATTATGCCATTATATCCTGTTAAGTTATCCATCATATATCTGAAACTGTGTCATGCTATCCTGTTTAGTTAGGCATCATATATGTGAAATTGTGTCATGCTGTCCTGTTTGGTTAGACAACATATATGTGAATTGCCACATCTGTCTATCATACAATGTCTATATGTTCAATTTCTTTTCTTGTTTATCAGCCATTTGAATTGGAGGGGGTGATGGCAGTATCTAAGGGAGCAAAAACCCGTTCTTCACAAAAGACAGTGCTACCCGTCGATGCAGATAGAACCATGGTTGTACTGGCCCACAAACTAGCCCCACCACACATAATCAAGACTCTTCCAGATTGCACACTTACACCGTTGGGCAGAGAACCAGCTACAACCCATCTAACCGCAACCCCAGCGGATAGTAACCCACTTATAGTTGACAAAGCACCATGTCCACCACAGAGTACCCCCACATGAGCAGTTTGTAAAGCTACTGCAGTGCCCAAAGCACGAAGACCACCACAGCTAACCCAAACTCCACGTTTAAAGCAGAAGAGCAACTGTTCTCAGGTTAGATTCCGTAGCTATGGTCCATACTCCTTTGTTGTTGCATCACTGTATTTACTCATACCAACTACTTTCGAATTTGAAGGATCCAATTGAAACTCCAATGGCGCAACATGTATGTTTTAAACCTATTTCTTTAACTGGATTGTTGTTCTAACTTGTTGCTCTATGTTGATTTCAGTTTAAGTTGTATAAACAGTTATGTTCTCATGTGATGCACATTACAAGTGTTGCCAATGCTGTGTAGTTTCTCACACTTATATTATGTCTATGCTGTTGTGTCTTAAAAATATATGAGTTGAACTATGTCTCTATCTTGATTAGGGAACATAAACTAGAATGATATGGACAATACAGTGACCATAGTACATAGATATATGTTTGTTTCATGCTGTTATCCTGTCCACCTTACTACTGAACCGGTTTACCAAAATGAGTTTTGTATACTACAAGCTAAACCTGTGATGTGTCTGCTTGTTTCTCTTGTAGTATGCAAATAGAATATTGGGGAAGAGCACCCCACTATGCAATGGTAGAGAAAGTAATGCAGATAAGGTTCAATATAGTAAGACAACCCTGTTGGTCTCCAAGAAAGGTGATAAAAACGATCTTGTAGACAGTGAGAAAACCCCATACTCCTGCGTTGATGTAGTGTTCGAGTTACTGGCCAGTACTGCTGGCCCAAGCTCTTCGAACTCGCTGCCTGAATCACTTCGGCTTCTTCAGTCTCAGCTACAAGCTAAAAGGCATCAGTCAGCTGTGCTGCGGCAAGAAGCCGAAGGACGGAGGAAGTCCCTGCAGAATTCAGATGCGTACTTTCTTGTGCAACAGCAAGCGCTGGAGGATTTAAGCGCCAAACAAGAGAAAGTTAATAAGCTTGCTAAGCATCTTGCCAGCATTATGGGTACCCAGGATATTGTTTCTTGAACTCTTCTGAAGTGGTTTCAGTTCTGGACTTGTTTTGCTGTGGCGTTTATATGCTGCTTTGTTCCCTATATTTGCACTGGTGGCGAACTTTGATGCCCAGTGGATGTAATATGTGTAATAGCCGTGATAGCCTAGCATAAGTTGCTTGCTTATTTATTTCCTTGTTGTCTTGTTTATTTGTTTGCTTGTAGTAAGTGTAGTTATTTTTCCGCGGTTTGCTAGTGGCTGCAATAACCTATTTTTTAAAACTAGGCCACAATAACCATGGGCTAATATTTACTGTAGTGACACTGGGCCTCCTACGGGCCGTAGAAACAGTGGGCCTTCTACGGGCCGCAGAAATAGTAGGCCTTCTACGGGCCATAGAAACAATGGGCCTTCTACGGGCTGTAGAAACAATGGGCCTTCTACGGGCCGTATCATCAATGGGCCTTATAAGGGCCGTATGATCGATTGGCCAAACATGGGCCAATAACAGGCCGCATTATGGTCGTAAACGGGCTAGAGTTGGAATCGTCCGTTCATGGGCCGACCATAACGGGCCATCGTTAATAGGCCGTATTTGATGACGCTATGAAAACGGCCCAACGTATTAACGGACCACAAACGGGCCGACTGTAACCACGGGCTGAATTTGGCCCATAAGCAGAAAATAACAGTAACGGGTCGTAAGTAAACGAATGCTGGAAATGAGCCCAAGAATAAATGGGCTCTGAGAAGGCCGAAAGATAACATGGGCTGGAAACGGCCCAACGGAATAACGGGCCGTTAATGAGTATAAAGTGATACACTGTTCATTACGGGCCAGTTTCACCACGGGCCGTTAATGGGTGTAAAGTGATACACTGTTCATTACAGGCCAGTTTCACCACGGGCCGTTAATAGGCCAAGAGTTACATAGGGCCTCATATGGGCCGAAAGACTTCATGGGCCATACATGGGCCAGAAGTGAAAACGGGCTGGAATCATATTGGATGGCCCAGATGACGCTACTGGGCCTAATTCGGATAGGGCGTAATGGGCCTTGGGTTAGCGGACTGTAAATGGGCTATATGCGAACAGGCCGTTAACAGGCTTTCCATGGGCCGGCCCGCCACCTTTTGACCAAGTCAAACAGGCCGGCCTTTTCACAGGAATGGGCCTCTGTTGGGCCGTGCCACGTGTTGACGTATCATAGGCGCCTTCTGTCCAATGAGTGGATGACACCTGTCCCAACGATGAGCCGACACGTGTTTCCTCCAGCCAATGATGATTTTACATGTGCAAAATCCCCATTGGTCGGGGCTCTTAACGGGTTATCGGATCCAAAACCCGACCCGATAGCTTAACACCATTGGTCGAGGCTGTTAACGGGTTATCGGATCCAAAATCCGTTACGGTGGATGCCACGTGTCGGTCACCCTTGATGAAAGCACTTCTGTGACGCACGATTTATCATCATGGAAGTGGACACTTCCGTGATGATAATTTTGGTAATGTCATGGAACATTCTACGACAGCACAGGTATGACTATCTTGATTCTGTCATAAATTTGTCATGGATGTACATGCATGACAAAAAACGCGACCTACTGTGACAAACACGTATCATCACGGAAGTGTATTTTTTTTGTAGTGTACACATGCCCGGCAAGGTTTGCCTCGGGGCTGCAGCGACTACGCGCGTATGGTGGCTTGGGTTTGCCAACTTTCCAACCCTCCAACCCCTTCTACGAGTGCCATGGGCCTCCTTTTATAGATTAAGGGGTCGCCATAGTGGCAAAGTGGTCATTATCCCTGATATGATAGCAAACAGTGGTATCATGCCTAACTCTGCGGGCTGACAGGGTGCATTAAATGCACCGCTTAGTGTCACATCACTGGTCGCCCGGCAAGGCCTACCGGGCTCTCTTGCCAGCTCCGCGCCTGTTCCCTTGACACGTCACAGGACGGGTGTCATCTGTGGGTTTCTTCTATAGGGAATGGCTGCCATGTGGCGAATGGCTGCCACTTAATCATCTTGCGGCTTGACACTGCACTAATTGACGACGTAAGCCATGGTTGAGTGCTTGGTGGGGTGGTTCTGCCCCCACAAGCCCCGGCAGGCGCTGCCGTGGAGCTTTGATTACTTGCTTCTGGTGGTGGCTTCACCCCTTGCCGGGCTCGCCTGCCCGGAAAGAGAGGCCCTTCTCTTGCCGATGCTTTGCTTCTCTGGCTCGGTCTTGGCCTCTCTGAGCTGCGTGCCGGCCCTTCTCATCTCTGACCTAGCACTAGTACAGGGATGTGCTAAACAAACGGTTTTCAACCCCTTTCTGCGACGGCATTTGGAACCGTCGCCAAGTGAGTGTGGGCAATAGGGGGTCCTTCCAACACAACCCAGAAATCATCGGGGATATGCCCTCCTGGCACGCACGCTCGGCAAAATGAGGTTGTGTGCGACCGGCGAGCACTCAAATACAGAAATATGTACAGTAGTGCTAAAAAATACAATTATACAGGCGAAATCATTTCCGGTCGTAAGTACATCCCACACAGTCAGCCAGCGCTAAACGTTTCCGTTCGTATATACATCCCACACAGTCGCTCCAAGGAAAACGTTTCTGTTCACAAGTACATCACACACAATTTTCCCGGTTAAATTGGTTGTGATAGTGTTTCCATTGCACACGGTATTAACAATTTTATCATTTGCATTATTGAATTCATCACACACAGTGCCTAGAAGAAATTGTGTGTCAAGGGTTCTCCATCACACACAGTTTTTATGTAGTAAATGTTTGCGCCAGGTGGCCTAATGCAAACAGTTTTCAAGAGGATGTCATGTGTGATTGTTCATTAATCTAACACGGTTTATTCCTAGAAACTGTGTGCGTTATTGAATGCATCGCACACGGTGTTTTCTCAATAACCGTTTGCAATAGAAAAACCCAATTAGCAGGCTAATTATCTGATTATTCATAATCCATTTATTAATCTAATTGACATTTCATATTAAGCACACAATATATTTCATTTTCATAATTGAAATACATCAGATTACAACATCATATAGCTTCAGCACTCAGCTACCCCATTACACAACTACACCAGGACCAAGTTTCACATGCAACATCTATAACCTTTCGAAATTAGCATCATAGATGGTACATAGACAGATGTATCTCATCTGAAAAACTGCTGAAGCAGAAGGCGAATATTGAGCCTTCATCGATGTTGAAGGCCTTTGTAACTTTAGGCCAGTGCCTGTGGATGATTGACCGTCCATCCTTCGTCCTCTTCAGGAACACTTCAATATTGAACCATGGGTGTTGTATGAATACCTTCCTCGCCTCCTGACCATACAGGTGGTTTGAGAGGTAATCATCAATGAACTGCTTTGGAAAGGCCTGAAAACAAGGATGTGCATAAATATCTTCTATATATTGGAAATGGGGCAAAGGAATTAAAAGGCAAGGTATAATAGTTAGTACCATCCTGTAGTGAACTGATGTCTTCTTCATTGTGCAGACAAAGATCTTGTTGTTTTTTGTCGCTAATTTCATTATCCTAAAAATATTTCTAAGTTTCTTGACTTGACTGATATTCATGGACAACTCATTTCCCCATATGCAAAAAGGGTCGAACAGTGGGTCAAAACCTCTGACAGCAGGACCTACATGTGCAAGACCAAATTGTTAAAAACCTAAATATTAGAATGGTTCCTGCAATTGGACAATAATGTGATATTAGACAACGGACCATGCATGTGCTAACCTCGATTGTAAACCTCAATGCTTCCCATTGTTTCCCTGCAACACATATAAGGTAGTTAGTCATCAGGTTAAGTAAGGGTTCGCATGCTATCAGTAAAATATGTTGATGAAAAATAAGCACATTGCACATTCATCAGATTAATTCAAGCCACATGGAAAACCCATTTATCCAAACCAAGCATGATTAAGAACTAGGAAATATAGCACTTGTATATGTTTCTCATGTATTAAGTGCAGCCAAATTCGATTTATTCCTAAAATGCACAACAATACAAAATTCTACCCATGACAATTGGACACCGCAGTGTAGAATTGAACCAAGCAGTTAGCTAAACACCACAACAAATGAACCAAACATTAAGTGAGCACTACATTGCACAATATAACATACTCCTCATAGAAGATCAGACAGTTAACCAAACGAAGCATGCTTAACAACTTGGAAATATAGCAATTGTATTTTTTTGTCATGTATTTACTACAGCCAAATTCAATTTATTCCTCACATGGTATACAATAACGGATGCACCCACAACTATTGAACATCGCATTGCAGAATTGAACCGAACAAAACAGTTAACTAAACACCACAACAGATGAACCAAATGTTAACTGAGCACCACATTGCACAATATAACATACTCCTAATAGAAGATCAGACAGTTAACCGAACCAAGCATGCTTAACAACATGGAAATATAGCAATTGTATTTGTTTCTCATGTATTTAGTATATCCAAATTCGATTTATTTCTCACATGGTATACAATAACAGAATCTACCCACAACAATTGAACATCGCATTGCAGAATTGAACCAAGCAGTTAACTAAACACCACAACAAATGAACCAAACGTTAACTGAGCACCACATTGCACAATATAACATACTCGTAATAGAAGATTAAACAGTTAACCAAACCAAGCATGCTTAACAACTTGGAAATATTGCACCCTGAAGAATTGAACATCACATTTGCAGAATTGAACCAAGTAGTTAACTGAACACCGCATTGCACGACATATAGAACATATACACTATAGCATAAGATTGCATGGTAAAAGTAGATAGCACAATTCACTAGAATTTGTTAAGGAAAGGCAGTAGCTAGCAAACTGAACATGGGTCCTTATAGTGAGCTAATAAGACAAGCTACTCCTCGTTGTCGGAGATATCGATGACGATTGGCTCCTTGGACATGGAAGTCGGCGAGGCCTCTGCATCGTGGGTGCCCTCGTTGTAGTGGTGAGTTGCCTGAGCTGCGCCGAGCACCAACCTGCTGGCTCTCGAGATGAGGTAAGCACGTGCATGCTGAGAAAACACCTCGTAGTCTTTGTGGAAGGCATCGACGGTGGCCTCGAGAAAACGCCACGAACTGTCGTTTAAAGCAGCCAACCGCATCGCGGCGTCGACGCGAGGCGTCAACGGTGGCCTCGAAGGCGAGGTACTCCTCCAAGATCTAGGGGTCGGCACGAATGGCAGCCATCGCGACCTCATCCACGCGTGCGGCCGCGATTTGCTTCTCCGCTGCCAAATGCTTCTTGAGATCCTGGTTATACTGCATGCACCATGGCTTAGGGCGGCGCTTATTTGGTGGAGGGGTATGTGATTTGGGTGGAAGGTGTCGCGCTCGCGCCAGTGGTCGGGGCATGTGGGATGTGGAAGGAGGAGGAGGATGGGGGTCGGGTGTGGATTACCTGCCTGGATATGCGAGGCCGAGCAGCGTGAAGGAAGGTCACCAGCGAGGAGGTGGCGCTGCAAGCAAGGAGCGAAGGTTTCAACTTGGAAAGGAAGGCGGAAACAGGGGAAATGTGGCTTTTGGAAAGGGGGAGGGGTGGGGAGGTAGATATTTCCGCAGAATCCAAAAATTTGGAATCGCTTCAGCGAAAAACTAGTGCGCAAAGTGTCATCAGACACGGTCCCACTAGTGGAATCAGAGAATTTGCCATCAGACAGTTCTTTGTCGTCTTCTAGCTGACGGCAAAGAAGGTCTTTGCCCTCCGCTTACAGAAAACGGACGGCAAAGAATTGGCTGCTGGCAAAGAAGGTCTTTGCCATCAGCCAATTCTTTGTCGTCTGCTAGCGGACGGCAAAGAATCTTTGCCGTCAGCTGGCGGACGACAAAGAGAGAGGTGGGCCCCACTAACGAGCTACTTAGAAAAAACCTAACGGCCCCCTCTTTGCCGTCTGCTAGCTGACGGCAAAGAACAAAAAAGCAGACGGCAAAGGAGGGTGGACGGCAAAGAATTGACCTAACTAACGGCCGAGCCCCACCCCGCCTCTCTCTGTGTGTGTGTGTGTGTTTCTGCCCTCTCCTCCCCGACGACCACCGCCACCCGCGGCCGCCCCCGCCACCCGTCGTCGCCCCCTTGCCCCACCACCCACCCACCGCCCCTCACCCCGTCGCCCCGACCACCCACCGCCCCCTTGCCCCACCATCCCACCACCCGCCGCCGCCGCCTTGCCCCGTCGCCCTCGCCCCGTCGCCCCGCCGCCCCCACCACCCACCACCGCCCTGCCGCCCCCACCGCCTGCCAAGCGCCCCGGCGCCACCGTCGCCCCTGACGCCACCGCCCCGGAGCCCTGCGGCTCCCGTCACCACCGCCACCCTGCCGCTGCGAAGCCCCGGCCAACGCCATCTCCGATGAGTTTTTCTCTGTTTTTTTCTTTTTTGCTGTTTAATTGTTAGATTAGACTAGATATGTGTTAGTGTTAGATTTAGTGCTAGATTATATTAGATTAGACTAGTGCATGGGTTTTAGTTAATTAGTCATATAATTAAAAGAAGTAGAAAAAAGATGAAAGAAGAAGAAGAAGAAGAAGAAGAAGAATATGTAGAAGGGGGAAGAAGAAGAAGAAGAGGAGGAGGAGGAGGAGAAGAAGAAGAAGAAGAAAAATAGGAGAAGATGAGAAGAAGAAGAGGAAAAAGGAAAATAAGGAAGAAATAGAAGAAGAAGAAGAAGAAGAAGAAGAAGAAGAAGAAGAAGAAGAAGAAGAAGAAGAAGAAGAAGAAGAAGAAGAGAAGGAAAGAAGAAGAAGAAGAAGAAGAAGAAGAAGAAGAAGAAGAAGAAGAAGAAGAAGAGAAGGAAAGAAGAAGAAGGAGAGAAGGAAACACCCCAACCCCTGACCCCGACACCCCGACCCCGACACCACACCCCGACACCCCGACCCCGAAACAGCACCCCGACCCCGACACGGCACCCCGACCCCGACACGACACCCACGACACCCCGACCCCCGACACCTCCCAAAAAGGTGCTCTTTGGCCTTTCGAAGGCCGACGGGGTCATATATTTATGAATTATGAGTTAGGTCATATATTTTTCAATTTTGTTATGAAAACATCATATATAATTGTGTTGATCGGGTAGATTTAAATGTGCAGTTGTTTCGTCGCTGCGGAGTGTGGTGTTCGATGACCTCCCCGTGCGTTTGACGAGCTCTGCCCCTTCGTTCGTGGGTGAGCACAAATGACATGTCCTCCTCCCCCCTTAATTATTTGCACTGTTTCGGTGTTCGTGCCGATGAAACTTGCTAGCTAGCTATATATGTGTCTTGAATCATCAGTATGCGTAACCAATATGTGTCTCCCGTTCGAAAGGGTTATACTTATAAATATGCATGCATTTGCATATTTATAAGCGTGATTCTTTCGAATTGTCCAACGCTATCCATGGACAACCCGAGTATGTGTAGATTGGGTTCATTTTCCCATATGCTTTGCTCCGGATCCGATGCATAAATTTCGTCAGTGCCTCCCCTGTTGTTCTCCGGGTACACATCCTCTCTGTTTATTACAGAGACGTGTATCAGGAGAACAGCGGGGAGGTGCTGCCAAAATTTTGCATCGGATCCGGAGCATAGCTTGGGAAAATGAACCCAATCTACACATACTCAGGTGGGATTAGGACCTATCATTACCTATTAGAGTGTAGGTTGCATGGACGTAATAAAATTGACAAACTAGATTGACTGATGAATATATACATGTTGAATTATATATATATACATATATTTGTTGTGTGTCCAGTAGCTCTGAAAGTCAAGATGAGTGATCGTGCGTGGATGTACACTGGTCACACTGGTCACACTGGTCAGAACAAATGGAGCACTGAATGGTTCACAAAAACCAAGGGGTTTGTGCAAGCCGCATTTGCAAATGGCCAGAGGAAAACCTGGTGCCCCTGTTTCTGGTGCGACAATTGGGAAAAGAGGACTGAGGCTGAAATGGGCAAACACCTGCAGAAGAGTGGTTTTACGCCCGATTATACGGTGTGGACATTTCATGGTGAGTCTGCCCAACGTGACCAAGCTGAGGTGGTTCGTCGTCACACCGACGAGCATGGTACCGGGATGGAAAACATGGCGCGAGACTTTGATGATGCTCGGGATTCGGACGAGGAGATGGAGGAATCTGCAAAGGCCTTCAATGAAATGTTGGAGTCTTCAAAACGTCCGCTCCACGAGCACGCTGAGCATTGTCAGTTGGATGCCATCTCACAAGTAATGTCTCTGAAGGCTCAGTTCAACTTGGGCAGAGAATGCTACGACGCAATGATGACAGTATTTGGACGCTTTCTACCAAAAGGCCATGTACTGCCTGCAAACCTGTACCAGTCGGACAAAATCCTCCATGCACTTAAGATGCCCTATGAGAAGATACATGCCTGTGAGAAAGGATGTGCCTTATTTAGGCTTGACTATGCGGACTTGAACTATTGTCCCATTTGCAAGTCTTCCAGGTATGTTGTGGTATACAACGGTATGGGTGAGAAGACGCAGACCAAAATCCCCGTTAATGTTCTTTGGTATATGCCAATCGTACCAAGACTTCAACGTCTTTTCATGGTCGAAGAGACGGCCAGCCAGATGACATGGCACAAAACGGGCAAAAGAACTGAACTAGATGCAGATGGGAATCTGATGATGGTACACACATCGGATGGTGTTGCGTGGAAGAAGTTTGATGAATTCCATGATGACAAAGCGGCAAATCCGAGGCATCCTCGAGTCGGCATCAGCACGGATGGGTTCAGTGTGTTTGGTCTGACAGCAACCCAATACAGTTGTTGGCCCGTATTTGTCTTTCCACTCAATCTCCCCTCCCCCCCCCCCCCCGGACAAATTATGCAAAGAAAGAACATTTTCCTGTCGTTGATAATTCTAGGGCCCAACGGGGAAGAATATGAATGTGTACATGCAGCCACTTAAGGACGAATTGCAAGAAGCCTGGGATAATGGGTTCAAGACATACGACGCCTATAGCAAACGGAAATTTATAATGCGTGTCTGGTACATGTACTCGACGCATGACTTGCCGGCGTATGCGCTATTCGTTGGCTGGTGTGTGCACGGAAGGTTCCCGTGCCCCACATGCAAGGGAGCTCTTGAGTTTCGTTGGCTTCAGGCCGGTCGCAAGTTTTCTTGCTTCGACATGCATAGACAGTTCCTGGATCCTCGCCATAACTTCAGGAAAGACAAGAAGAACTTCATCAGAGGTAGAGTTGTCAAAAACTCTGCACCACCTGCGTTGACAGGCCAAGAGACCATGGATCAGTTAAACGCTCTCGAGCCAGATCCAGAGCGTCCAGGGTACTTCAAGGGGTATAATTCGAAACACGCCTGGACTCACAAGACATGCTTATGGGATCTGCTTACTTCAAATACCTCCTTTGCCGACACAACATCGACGTGATGCACACTGAGAAGAATATCGCCGAGCCACTTTTTGGTACATTGTTCAGCATACATGGGAAGTCAAAGGATAATACTAAGGCTAGAGTTGATCTGGAGGCGCTATGTGATAGGCCGCTACAAACCATGAAAGAACCGAAAGGAAAGCAGAACTAGACGACGCCAAAGGCATGGTTCAATCTTGGAAGGCCAGCTATGAGGGAAATTATCTTGTGGGTGAAAATGCAGTTGATGTTCCCCGATGGGTATGCAGCGAATCTAAAGAGGGGAGCGAGTCTTGATAAATTGAAGATATTTGGTCTCAAGAGTCATGATTGGCACATATGGATTGAGCGGATAATGTCGGTGATGTTGCGTGGCTTCATCCTTGAGGATGAATGGCTAGTACTGGCAGAGCTGAGATATTTCTTCCGTGTTCTTTGTGCGAAAGAACTATCGCCTGGCGTGCTAGAAGAAATGGAAGAGTTGGCGCCGGAGTTGATCTGCAAGTTAGAGAAGATCTTTCCACCGGGCTTCTTTAATCCAATGCAGCATTTGATTTTGCATCTCCTGGCCGAGGCAAGATTGGGGGAGCCCATGCAAAATCGTTGGTGCTACCCAACTGAGAGGATGTAGAAGACGCTTCGAGAAAAATGTAAAAATAAACGTAGAATTGAAGCATCGATGGCCGAGGCATTCATCACTGAGGAGGCGGCAAACTTCGTGATAGCACACTACGAAGCCAAAAATCGTCATTTGCATAATCTGAAGCCTCGGTACAATCTGACGACCCTAAAAAGGGTGGATCCAACCTCAGCCTATTCAAAGGGAATCTCGCACTAGCCAGTGGTTCAAAACCAGTATCTTTGGATAACGAAGAATGGCGGACCATTTCGTTGTATATCTTCAACAACCTGGCAAAAGTGCGGCCGTACATCGAGTAAGTTCTCGGTACATTGTTTCGCAACTTCTATTTCCTTTGAACTGCTCTTATTCTTGGATATTTCATACAGTCGATACGTCGCCATATTCTCCTATGGAGCGGTGATCCAAAAGGATTCCATCGAAGAGTATGAGCTTCTCGCAAACCAAGGAGGCGGCTATCCCGGTTTCATCTCTTGGTTCAAACCAATGGTAATTTCCATTAGACCATTTCATTTCTTTTGCTAATGTGTGCCTAATGCAACAATACTTTCGTATTAAACTTGTAGGCTAATTCAAAGTCTATGGACGCCGAATTGAGACAAGCCGCTAATAGTTTTGACTATAAGGTCGGTTCATTTGACAAATATGACATCAACGGGTATCGCTTTAGTACCTATGGCAAAGAGCTATCTATGGTCGACCGAAAGTCTACAAATTGTTGTGTATCTGCTATCGGTGAAGGAGGTACCGAGTATTATGGGAGAGTTGAAGCAATTTATGAACTTCTATTCTATGGTGAAAACCCACCGAATGTCGTAGTCTTCAAATGTTATTGGTTTCAGAGGAGACTAGAAGGACTCATGAACATATAGGGCTAGTTGAAATCAAACAAAGCACCCATTTAGATGTTCCCGATGTCTATATTACGGCTCAACAAGCAACCCAAGTATTCTATCTACCTTGGGCCTGCCAAACTAATCCAAATCTGAAAGGTTGGGATGTCGTTTATGAAGTGTCGCCACGTGCTAGACTATCTCCCCCAAAGGAAGAGGATTATGAACCTCACATTAACCCAGACAAATATGAAGGAGAATTCTTCCAAGAAACACATCTTTCCAAAAAACGTTCCAAGAACCGCTATACTTCACCCCAGAACATTGAAGTAGATAGCGACAGTGAATCCGGCATCACCCCAGAGGAGGAACAAGAAGAGCCGGAACAAGAAGAGGTTACTGCTGCGGATGACCTGTTAATGCTTGACCGATTACGTAAAGGTGGCCTTCCACATGTTGATGCCGCTGAACCCGATGAGCACGTCCTTGATGATAGTGATGATGATGATTATGCATTTATTGATGATAGTGATTGAGATTATTAGTAGTTTGTGTCAGGTATTCAATTTTTTTATGTTGTACTTGATGATGATACACTTAAGTGATATTTTTTTATGTTGTACTAATTTCGTTTACTCTTTGTCATGGCAGGTGTCGAAAGATGGTGGGCGCTGGTCCGGAGCACTCCAAGGCCCCTTCTTCGTCGGCGCGTGGTGGGAGGTCTTCCATTCCACACGCACCTCTCCGCCGAGCATTGCTGGACAGTATGGCGACACCGCCGGGCCCTTCTTCGTCGACCGTGGTGCCCAGCAGGGGACGAGGTAAGGGAAGGAAGAAGAGAGGATTTGGAGCACGTGGTCGCGGGAGAGGAGGTAGGCAGGCTCTTTGGCCTTCCTCGCCGCCACCCCCAGCTGTTTTACCCGAGCATGTGACTGCTAGGGTGGACTCGTCCGAGGAGGAGGCTACACGGACTCCGGTCCACGAGCCTCGGGTCGACGGGCCTTCGGCCCACGAGCCTCGGGTCGATGGGCCTTCGGCCCACGAGACCCAGGATGAGCACACGTCTGGATGGGGTACCTGGCCGGATCAGCCCGAGGGGCCGAGTGGCCAAGCAGATGATGGCGGGGACCCGACTAATAGTGAGGAGGAGGGGGGCACCATCTACCAGCGTGGTTGTACACGGCTCTCGTCCGTGCCGGCGACCCGCGAGCAGAGGTGGTTGATTTTCCCTGATGGGGAGAGGTAAGTGCATTTAATCTTTTTGTACCTTTTGCATTCACGTTTCTTCAAATATGTAATGCGTTGGCCTTGCCATACTGCAGGGGTTGGGACCACCCTCAGGATGTCCGCAGGCCCAACTCCGTCCTTGGAGTGCTTTGCCGGCAAAACTTCTCCGGGTTTGTCACGTTGCCGGTGAGGGTCGGCTTCCAGAGCTTGGATTGAGCTGGGAGCACTACTTGGCTGCCCCGGCCCCGCCGGGTGAGATTATCGACGGTATCTTGTGCGACACGAGGGCAGACATGGTGATCAGAAAGTTCTGGATAATTTCTCCTTTACACAATTAAAAATCTTCAACTAGCTAGTTATTAATTGTATTAATCAATATTGTCTCGTTTGATTGCAGACATTCTACAGGTGTGAGGAGGGATACGAGGAGGCTGCGGCAAATTTTATCGATAACGTCTGCAAGCGCCTACTACAAACCTTACGGCACGAGGCTCGGGTGCAGGCTGTTCGAGACTACTACGCCTTGCGTGGTATCAAGAAGACCAAGCCGGGGTGCGCGAGAAGTTCCTGATGAAGGAGCAGTACATGAAGGTAATTCTTAAGGCCTTGTGCTTACTTCCTTCATTTAGTAATTCATAGCCGTAGCCTCAAGTTTCTATTTGCTAACTTAGGCGCCTCTGAGATGGTGTGCGGATCAGATGGATTGTTGGGAGGTGTTGGTCGATGAGTGGTGCACAAAATAATAGTTAGCCGTCCACAACGAGGCCAAGGACAAACATGCCCAAATGGAAGGTGTGCCACACCATCAAGGCAGCTCCAACTTATATCAGTTCGGGCGGAACTGGGTATGTGGTTTGCTTCAAGATTCATGCAATTCATTCAGCATGCTGGCTTGATCCCTTTAATTACTAATTTACTTTGTTTCTCTCTTTCAGGCGAGCTACAATAAGGCGGATAAGGTGCCAGAGGTGTACGACCTCTATGCCATGGCCCGTACTACCTCTTACAAGAAGGTCAAGGCATTCTCTCCGTCTGACCTCGATCATCCAAACAACTTCACCAACATCTCCTCTCACGACAAGCTCGTGAGATATAGAGATCAGGGGAAGGCGAGGAAAGGGGAGTGTCGGTGTCAAAACCGGCGGAACTCGGGTAGGGGGTCCCGAACTGTGCGTCTAAGGTTGATGGTAACAGGAGACAGGGGACACGATGTTTACCCAGGTTCGGGCCCTCTCTATGGAGGTAATACCCTACTTCCTGCTTGATTGATCTTGATGAATATGAGTATTACAAGAGTTGATCTACCACGAGATCGTAATGGCTAAAACCCTAGAAGTCTAGCCTGTATGATTGTGATTCCCTCTACGGACTAAACCCTCTGGTTTATATAGACACCGGGGGGCACTAGGGTTGTAAAAAGTTGGTTATAGAGAAAGGAATCTTCATATCCGAACGCCAAGCTTGCCATCCACGCCAAGGAGAGTCCCATATGGACACAGGTGAGAGTCTTCGGTCTTGTATCTTCATAGCCCATCAGTCCGGCCCCTGTCCAATAGGCCGGACGCCCGAGGACCGCTTAATTCAAGACTCCTTCAGTAGCCCCTGAACCGGGCTTCAATGACGAGGTGTCCGGTGCGCAGATTGTCTTCGGCATTGCAAGGCGGGTTCCTTCTCCGAACATTCCAAAACAGCCTTCGAACCCAAAGAACGTGTCCGATTCTGCAAAACAAGTACCACACACAACCGCTGAGAGTATAATATTTCACGAGTCCAATCCACTGACAACTTTTGTAGCGTGACGCCATGTCACCACCTGGTCATTATTTCGAACCGTTTTTCGGCCTGCCGCTCCACGTTTTGAGATGCGGTTTTATTAGCATGTCTTGTCAAAGCAGAGATCGTGTCCCCTTATTACGGGATTCTCATCAATACGGGCATGGGTAATCCAACTGTGCCGCCTACACGGCCCTCGGGGAATAGGCGAGTTTTAAGGCGAGTGGGGAGGCGCTTGATATTCACTCCCTTTATAAGGAGATAAGGACTCACCCCCTTTCACCCACGCCTTCTCTCTCTGCCTACCCATTCTCGAGCTCCAGCGCCCAAGTTCTCAACCTTCCCGCTTCAAGAAAGCACTCCAGCCATGTCCGGATCTGGAGCGCGGGGCAAGTGGATGGTTTCCTCCATCAAGGAGAAGGACATCACCAAGCTCCGGGAGGCCGGGTACTTAGCCCCGGAAATCGCCCACCGGCTTCCAGCCCAGGGGCAGATCATCCCCACCCCGGAGCCCCATGAGAGGGTGGTATTCATCCCCCACTTCGTTCGCGGATTGGGATTCCCTCTTCACCCATTTGTCCGTGGACTCATGTTCTACTACGGGGTGGATTTCCACAATCTGGCCCCGAACTCCTTCCTCAACATCTCGGCATCCATTGTCGTGTGCGAGGCCTTCCTCTGCATCCCACCCCACTTCGGATTGTGGCTAAAGATCCTCAATGTGAAGCCGAAGGTGGTGGGTGGCCAGCATGCGGAGTGCGGAGGCGCCATGGTGAGCAAGATGCCCAACGTCACATGGCCCAAAGGTACCTTCGTGGAGACCATCATAGGGTGGCAATAGCAGTGGTTCTACGTCACAGAGCCTCGCGAAGCCACCTGGGCTGCGGCTCCCGAATTCCAGTTTGGAGCCCCGATGCGGTTCACCTCCTAGCTAGAGAATGGCCTGGACTAGTCTTCGTCAGACGAGCTGACAGCGCTCCAGACGCGCATCCGGAGCATGGTAGACAAGAACATCAAGCTTGTCAATGTGATCCAGGTGATGCTAGTTCGCCGGAACCTTCCATACCAAAGCCGGACTTGCCATTTGTGGGAGTTCGATCCGGCTAAGCACCAGACCTTGCTACAGTTCTTCGGCACTACGCACAAAGCCATCTAGAAGGTGCTTTTCAAGTCCAATAAGTCGTGGCCGAAGACAAACGAGGACCGTGGGCACGACCTGGCCCATCCCGCCAGTCCGATAAGTTTTTCGTATTTCAAGGTGGCCCCTTTACTGGTATACTCAAGGAAGATATCTAAGCCTCCCTATTTGTTCTTTCAGGGCTGGACAAGGAAGGCGGAGCGGATTCAGTGTCCGGCTCCACTGCCCAAAAACCCAGTCATCCCGCTTCTAACGAAGATGCTGGTTCCGGCGCCCTATTAGGCGCCGGAGAAGAAGGCCAAGAAGAAGTCCAAGGGGACCAAAGGTGGCCTCCGCCATAAGGGCACTTCGGACATGACGTCCGAAGGCGCCGAAACCCACTCTCCACCTGCCACCGACGACGAGGAGGAGGAGGAGGTGGAAGAAAGCGACTCCCCCCTGATGGGGGAAGGAAGAAAAGGGCGGCCTCCACACGTCTGGAGGCCGAAGCGTCCAAGAGGGGGAGAGCCTCCCTTGCGGACGACACCGCGCCGGATACCGATAGCAGCTCGGAGTGGCGCCCCAGGGATAAGCCCCCGTCCGGATCGTAAGGATTCGAAGGCTCTAACGCACTTACATGTCCAACTCCTTTATCTCGTAATTCTAATGTGTTGAATCACGTGCTGCAGTCCGGTCCACGACAGCTCCCAGCGATCCTCATCGGGGGATTCGCTGGATCCAAAGGCTATGGACAGCGATTCGCTACCGACAGCCACCTCTCCCAAGGCCATGGACGATGCCGAGGCGGTGTCCCGAAGGACCTTCACGGGCCAGGGAGAGACGCAGGAGGCCATCAGGATCGCGCCGGAGGGCGAAACCTCGGTTGCCGGACACCTGGGGGAGCAAATCCCCTGGAGACTGGCGATGGGGGCTATATCCTGTGTGGCCCCCAGCCGAATACCATTCCGGAAGCCAGTACGGCTCCGGATTCAGGCAAGCAGCCTCCTCCGAAAGAAGGAGGTGCACCTGTTCCACCGGTGACCTCTGTCCAACCAGAGGCACTGGACACTCTTCTGGAAGCGCTGCAAGGTGCTTCCATTGTTGAGGAACACCATATCCTTATGGGTACGCTGGTTGAGAAGGTGCAGTCCGTTAAGAGCGGACTAACCGAAGCCTGCACCAGCCTCCTGGTAGGCTTTGAGGTAAGCGGCGTAATTGTGTAAGAAGAATGTCATAGTGTAGACAGTAGCCCCTGAGACTCTGTCCGGTGTTTGGAAAGAAGAGCCGGACAGAGGATCAAATAATTTTCGCAGGGGACTAACCATACATGTCTATGCGAATAAGCAGGCGTCGCTGCTGGCTGCGACCTCTCATGCTGCTGAAGTCTCCGGAATGAAGCAGAGTCTGGAGCGGGCCGAGGAAGAGCTCGGCCGAGTGAAGAAGCAACTGGGGGACAAGCAAGGTATGTAATGGCCTTTTGTATATCAGAAAGGATTAAGGATTTATGTTGACTATAGTGCCATGGTATTTGTACGAGCGTCGACTGAGGTGGAAACCCTCAAGAAGGCGCTGGCCGAGGCCCAAAAAAGCGGGAAAGGAGCAAGCCACCCATGAAAAACACGAGGCCAGGGTTGATGAGGTCCAGCAGGAGCTCCAGGACGCCGTGAAGAAATGCGACCTTGGAGCGCAATATTGCGGATCAAGAGAACGAACTCGCCAAGGCTCGCCAAAGCACACAAGATCCCCGGTTTGAAGCCCAGGGCGCCCTCCAAGAAATCCAAGAGGCCAGAAAAATCGCGGCGGGTAAGGCCTTCATTATGCACAGCAAATATGTGAAGAAGAGGTATCTCTTACTAACCCGGATTTGGAGTTCTCCAGGAGCGTTTGCGGATTTACCGCGTAGTGTTGCCGACGTTGCGGAATTCTTCTGAGCCGAAGAGGGGAGCTCAACGGAGAAGTTGTTCTGGTCACAATACCTTGCGCCAGAACATCTGGTTCCCTTTAGCGATCAGCTAAAACAGCTGGTCGAACTGTATAGGGTGGCCGAACTAGCCATGAAGGATTTGATAATCCAGCTATGGCCTACCGAAGCCATACCCAGTAGCTACTTCGGGCTCGTGAAGCGGCTGGTCAACGCTAGCCCCCGGCTCGACGTCATCAAGCGGTCGATCTGCATTGAAGGTGCGTGGATGGCCTTCGCCCGTGTCAAGGTGCAGTGGGCGAAGATGAACGCCGTCAAGCTCGCGATCGAGGGACCGCCCGCTGGTAAGGAGCACCGCATGCCCGAGCGGTATTTTGATGATGTCTTGGAGGGATCCTACACTGTAGCGGAGCAATGTGCTAAGGACATTATTTCTGAATGAATACATTCATGTTATCCTGTCCTGTATGGTGAAACAAAGCTGATATGTAATATAATGCTTGTTATTATTTGTTATTACTTAAAATTTTACCTCCTGTGCGGCCGTATTGTTAAATCTGAGAGTTGGCCAGTCGTCGGCTTCAGCCCCCATGTAGGTAGTACGGGGGTGTTCGGGATGGAATCTAAACACTCTTGATCCAAAAGTTTGGTCCTTGAAGGAGGTGTTTAGTGCAACGAACCAGGCAATCAGACTATTCGGCTTTATCACCCTCACTTAGCCATAGGAGTTTGACAAAATAAAAAATATAGGCGAAGCCCCTCGTTGGTATTTAATCCGGGCTAGGGTGTTGTAGACACCTGATCGGGTGAAGGCCGATCCGTCGCACAAGGCGGAGAAAATCGCAAAAGATTTTGAACCTCTGAATAGCTGACCAGC